>NC_084601.1:6910689-7533189 GCF_033807715.1 Cololabis saira
AAGTGAGCCGGGCAGACGCCGTTCCTCTGGCGGCCTCCGTAGATCTTGATCATGGAGCCCACACCCACACCTCCTCGCAGGTACAGGTGGCGCGCTGTAGATGCTGGTGAGAGGTACAAACAGTTACTGCCTTATTAGTACTGCAGATTAGTGAAACGATACTTCACTTTGGTAAAGAAGCATGAAATTTGGCACAGATACTCTCCAAGGTCGACTCTTTAGGAAAAAGGCACGTGCCACTCAAAATTCCAAGAGGGTGGCCCCAAAATCTAAGATGTCAGCCTGAAAATGTGCTTTTTCCTTTATAACTCGAAATGCCTTGATTTTAAGCCCCATACATATATTAAAGTTGAATATAGTTGGTTATATAGAATATAAGTTGGGTATTGTGGACATTTTGGTACCAAGTACATGTACCATTACAGTTCCTGAGATACAGCATATAGAAACTTGTACCCGGAAAAGTTATAATTTTGTAAGATTGATTGTTGTTATAGTACTAGTACAGCAGATTAGTGAAACGATACTTCACTTTGGTAAAGAAGCATGAAATTTAGCACAGATACTCTCTAAGGGCTACTGGTGCATGCCGCTCAAAATTTCAAAATTTTTTCAACCCTCAACCTGGAGGCTCAGTGCGCTGCTTTGTCTGCCTCATCCCCTTTGACCTATCTACCTATTATACCTACCTATTATATTCAACTTTAATATATTTATGTTGCTTAAAATCAAGGCATTTCGAGTTATAAAGGAAAAAGCACGTTTTTGGGTGGACATCCTAGGTTTTGGGGCCGCCATCTTGGAATTTTGAGTGGCACAAGCCTTTTTCCTAAAGAGTAGACCTTGGAGAGTATCTGTGCCAAATTTTATGCTTCTTTACCAAAGTGAAGTATTATCTTGAAAAAATGAGTTAACCAGCTACACTACATCTATTACTGTTTGTAACTATTCAAATCTGGGTTCAGTGAGCGAAAAAAAAATAAAAAATCCCTGTCAGGCATGTTCATACTTGGCCAATAAAGCTTATTCTATTCTTCGTCTTCTTCTTATCTGGTCATTTTATCATCTGAATGCATGTAAGCATCATCCCCACCAACAAAAAGGGCTGTGCACGTGTGCTTTCATTGTATATAATGAGTAAGTGTGTTTAGTAAGGTTATAAATCACACGGGCACCTGGAAAGCATTCGATAACTCTTGGAGTTCCACAGGGACTATGGAGTCAAAGATTTATCATGTGAGCTGCGTGTGGATGAAGTGATGCTTTGCAGGAAACGCTGCAAACGTAACCAACCTGCTCTGGTGTAAAACCAGTTGTCGTCACAGGGAGCCAGCTCCTTGTGTCTGGCCAGCTTCACTGTGTCCACCCACTCTGGGACCTTCAGTTTACCAGACCTGAAAAACACATTATCAGCACTGACTCCACTGTTTCCTTAACAACAAACATGGAAAATAGAATATTGATAATGCAAAACAAAAATAATGTGAAACCCAAGACAGCTGTGTACAATCTTTTACTCTTATATATTATTACAGAAACAGGCAGGATTCATGACCTCAGTAAAGACAGAAAGCATTTTTTTGTGTGTTTTACTGTATATTTCAATGCTGACTGAATAATGTTTCCAGGGTTTCTTAAGCACAATGATAATTTATATTTTTATACTTAGCCAAAGTCTGTGTTGACAAGAAAGAGGTTTTAACATTATAATGCCACATGTATCATATTTTATAGATATATTTCTGAGACTTATGCCCTACCTACCCCCCATAATAAAAATGAGAATACAAATAAAACATGATTCTTTACAATAATAATAATAATAAAAAGAAATAAAATCCCCAATGTATTTATCATCATCATCAACCATTTTGGCTTAATTCCTCTGAACAGAGGGTTCGCCACAGCGGATCATAGTCCAGATCAACCAAAGTATTCATAATAATACAAAGAAATATTATTTAGAAACTCCTAAAGAGAAAATTGTGGATGTTTTGAATTTCAATATATAATAATCACTTCAAATGAAAACAAATAAAACAAGGTTTTCTTTATATATGTTTTGTATGTTCAAATCTAATTCATAATACCCCCACCCCCCCTTTTTTATATGCAATAAATCTAGGGGCACTCTCGCCCCGCCCGCCTTAATTAAAAGTCGGTATTTTGGAAATTATAAATAAATAAAATTCATTAAAATCCCTCTCTCTTATACTATACCTATAGTATATATATATAATATACCTATAATATATATATACATACAAATATATATGTATATATTTACATATACATACATATATATATGTTTACATATATATATATATATATATATATATATATATACATACAAACAAATATATATGTATATATTTACATATACATATATACACATATATATGTATATGTTTACATATATATATATATATATATATATATATATATATATATACATACATACAAATATATATGTATATATTTACATATACATATATATACACATATATATGTATATGTTTTTATATATATATATATATATATATATATATATATATATATATATATATATATATATATAATATACAGTAATATAATATAATATAATATAACATAATATAATATAATATAATATAATATATATAAATGTATATTGGCTGGTGTTTTACTTACTTCTTAAGGAATGCTGACAGAGCCTTGACGAACTCCTGTTGGTTGACATCCTTTACCGTTACACTGGGCATCTAAAACAAATAAAAAATAAATGAAACAAATGAATAAATAAATATATAAATAGACTGCAGCTGTAGCAGCAGCAGCTAGCTCAGCTGAATGAATACAGTGATAACAGCAGCCATGGCAGAGCCAGTAAAGTCTGGTTCTGTCTTTTATATTGTCCACATATAAGAAAGTATCTCACTCTTCTGTCCTGTAAAGCCGTGTGTCCAGAGCAGGGTTGGGAGAGTCGTCCCGGTTTAGACGGAGGAAGAGCATGGAAGGAGAGGATGCTGATGAATGATGGAGGGAGAGAGTTGGAAAAGGATGAGACTGTGGTCTGTCTGGATTCATATTTACCCAACTTTCAGATTCTTTTACTTTTTAAAAATCTTAACGGATGAAATTAGTATTCTTTATTTACATTATAAAATGTTAATTCTCGAATTAATGACAAATAATGTTAAAATCTCTCCTCTAGTCTAGAAGATACCGATGCTGTGGAAGTAATTCACTTGTCCGCCAGCAGAGGGCAGTGCTGCAGCGCGTTTTTGACATCATCACCCATCGCTGTTTGTTTTTTTTTCCTTTCTTTCTTTTCTGACAGATTAAAATGCGTTTTAGAGGATCGTGGTGCAGTCAGAAACAGAGACAGACTGGACGAGGAAGACACTACCAGCAGGTTAGCACCACTTTATTATTTTACCTGACACTCACTGTAATCCGTGTGAGGTGTTTTGTTTTGGTTGTGCTGACTGAGCTTTAGCTCCTTTTCATGATCTTAGTTATAAACGACTTCACGTTTCCAAGAATGAGGCTAAGAAAACACCTGTTTAAAGAAATAAAATGTACTTTATTCTGTCATTCATTTAGGTTCGCAACACATCTCTCTTCTTTCTTGGACAGTATAATGATTTTGCCATTAAATCATCACATTATAGCAAACTTACATTTATTTATCAGTCACAATTTGCAGGCAGTCTATGAACTTGGGACTCAGCAACACTTGAAAATCTGCATTTACAATTTTTTTTTTTTTTACAAAGTACCTCCTATATTTGTGAACTTCAAACAACAACTTAAGCTATAGCTGCAAATAATTTTTTTTTTTTTTTTTTTACTACAAATAAGTTTGTAGATTAGTTATTTAGGTTATTTATTGTATAAAATGCAAAAACAATAGAAAATTAGCAGAGGGAAAGTTTTCTTTATAAGTTAAAGCCATGTATCATTCAACAGATAATAGGAAAAAAACATGACAAAGTTTGACCTTCTTGATGTTTCAAAACCTTGAGCAAGGTACAGGCAAACTGCTGGGGCTGTCTTTATGTAGCACTATTTATGGCAGTGTATTTAAATATATATATACGTGTATATATCATTTCAAAAATACACCTTTCTGGTTTTCAGCTGAGACAGCTTTTACTGATGAAGGGCACGAGCTTCACACACAGCTGTTTCTGCTCCAGCAGCAACAACATTACCGGCTCAGGTCTTTCACCACGACTTTGGAAGACTCACACATCATTCTGTTTCAGTGTTTTAGTAAGTTCACATGTCCATGATAAGCACACTAAGGAGAGCCAGCACAACAGAGCTGCTCTTTCCCCGCTGATCTGAGCTTATTCAAAAGACAGTGTTCGTTTCACAAGCATACAGTCCAATTTTCCATTAAAATGGCCAAATAAATTACATTCTATCAATTGTAGCTCTTATAAAGGAAATCTTATTATCTATGATGGGTGAACCGTTCATGGCTGCTTGGATTATGTTTAGTCGTGAAAAATAGCTGAATCTTCAATTCATACATTCTTTTTAAACTAACAATTTAAAATATATTGAAAATGTAACAAGCAGGAAAACAGTTGTGAAGGTAAAGTAGACCTAAAAAAAACATAAATCAGATTCAGCTAATAAAATGTCATCCATGCAGCTTTAGACTGCATTGTATTTTGTTTCAGTTTACAATTTGGTGACAGCTTATTTTTCTCAATATTTTGATAACCATATTTTGATTTATTTGTCCTTTGACTTGTATTTATTTATTTATTCAAAAGGACAATGCACATTAACGAACGTAACAATATAAATATGCCAGATATAGCCAATGGCTAATTTTCATCTGTAGCCCCTAGACTTAATAATGAAGCATGATAATAATTGTTATATTGATTAATAATGATGTTATATTGATTAAGCTCTTGATGCCTGATGTTGCACGTTTGATACATATCTTTCTGAGCCCCCAGAGCACCCCCAGAATAAAAAAAAAATATATAAAAAAGATTTATACAAATAAAAAACTGTATACAATAAATACAAAAATAAATAAAATTACTTAATGTATTCGGGAGAAGTACAAATAAAATTAATTCGAAAACTTTTAAAAACAGAATTGGGAGTGTTTTTAATTTCAATAAATATCAACACTTAATTTAAAAGAAATATCATTCCCTCTGTATTATTTCATAAATCAGGCATCGAAGACTTTAATATCATGTATCCTTTTGCTTAGTCTTTACAAGTTTGTTGAGATTATTAACGTTAGAAAAAATTGCCCTTTTTCTTTTCGAAAGAATGAAAAAAGTCCTTTAATTCATGCGTTATTAACTATGTGAAACATTATTTATAAATTGCATATTGATCCAATTGAGATGATTAGGCATTTACACATTGGCAGCTGTGTTCATATGCTGCTACACACACACACACACACACACACACACACACACACACACACACACACACACACAGCTCTGAGCTCTCTGTGTCAGCCGTCTAAGCTTCTTCCCCTCCCCCCAACATCTCTCTCCCCTTTTTGTCCCCCTCGCCCTCTCCTCTTCCCTCCCTCGGTCTCTCCTCCTGCTAGCACTATTTCAGGCCTGTGCCGAGGAGAGAGGGAGGAGAGAGGGAGGGAGAGCCAGGCAGAGACACACAGATGCGCAGTAGAGAGAGAGACGGAGAGAGAGAGAGAGGGAGAAAGGGGAGGGGAAGGGAAAGCAGACAGGATTTAGAGTTCAAGTGCATGTGCAGAAAACAGGCTGAATAGAAGAGAGTCGGAGCAGAAAGGAAACCAGGAAAAGGAACGGCAGGGGCTGCAGACAAAGCACACAGTAGTGCTTTCTTCCCTTTCCCCCCTCACATACAAGGAGAAGGTATTAGCTTTGGAATAGAAGATAAAAATTAAAAGCCAAAAACAAAAAGCAAAAAAAAAAAGGTGACTACCTTGAGCTAAGGAAAAAAAAAAGATTCCTATTCATGACCCCTTTCTTTCTGTCTTTCCTCTCCCTCACTGACACACTCCTCCTTTATCCCTCCCTCTTGGATATTTCTCCATTAACCTCCAGTCTTTCTTTCTTTCTTTCTCTCTGGCTCTCCTTTTTCTCCCCTCCCACCTCTTCAAACACACACATGCACACGCCCCAGACTTCTTCCCACTCATTTCTCTCACGCGCCCATACTATTCACTTTCACTGGAGAACTAACTGCAATGAGCCTTAGTTTTCCTCATTTTTTTTTTTCGTTTTTTTTTTTTTTCCTTTTGCTTTCCATCATTTGCTTTCGGGTATGCCCTCGTGTAAAGGAGGCCCCACTACTAAAGTGTAGCGCCCCTGAAAAAACGTGGCCCATGGATTGGCCCTGCATTATTAGACTGCATGCCACAATCCGCTTGTACTTTCCTGTCAACAGTTTTTTCCCCCTCTCTCTCTCTCTCTCTCTCTTCAGTTCAGAAAGCTTTAAAAAAAAAAAAAAAAAAAAAAAAAAAAAAAAAAGCCTATCTATATCCAGAAGCGGAAGATGAGGGTTGAAGAAAAGGAAATCGCGTTTCGATTGAATGGGAACATTGCAGGAGACAGGAGCAAAAAGAATGTGAGGGAAATGGAGAGCATGGTCTGCGGGAGAGATTGTGAGAGACAGGGAAAAAGAGAGAGACTACCGTAGGAAAAAAAAAAAAAAAAAAGAGAGTACCGGCACTTGCCTGAAAAACGGGAGGGGGAAGAGAAGGAGGACCAGTAGGAGATATAGACTGAAGAAGGAGGGACGGCTGGATAGGAATTGGCAGAATCACGAGAAAGAGGAGGAAAAGCAAAACTCCCTAAATTAGAAGAAAACTGGACTTCGTTTTTAAATTCAAAGTCCCCCCTCTCTGATGATTTTTTTGGTGTCTGAAATGAGTCTTCATCACTTCTGCGGTCTGATTCTGATTCATTTGTGAGTATACTGCATGTACCTGCCTTTTTTCCTTTCTCATACTAGTACTAACCTTCATTTTTTTGCCTTTCCTTTACATTTGAAGGCTTGTTCTCCTTGTTCTCGTTTTTAAAATATGTTCATCTCTCCCATCTTGCGCTACACGTTTCTCCAGTCTTTCCCTCTCTTTCCTCTTTCTCTGAGGCTATGGTTTTCTTTTCTTTCTTTTTTTTTTCCTCGTCTCCTTCAAGGATTTGCCTGTGCTCACATTTAGCTGAGGGCTGTGGACAGGGATCACTGAATGCATCCAGGTTTGGAGGGGCCCATGAATGGGAGGCAGAGTGTGCACATTTGTATTAGTCATGTGTATCGGTGTGTCTGAGCATGTGTGTGTTAAAATGCTGGGGTGTGATTTAGAGCCGAGGGAGCCGGCGGTGCTGGACGGTCACTCCCTCTACGCATGCGCGGATCCCTACAGTCACGTCTCATATCTTTGGGAGCGACTGTTGCTGGTTATGAAATGAAACAGAAATTAATGTATTGGTATAAATGAGGGATAATAAGAGAGGGAACACCCTTAAAATATCACGGAATCGTTTTTTCCATATCTCCTTCACTTTTGCTTCCCCCTTTTTTTTCCTCCTTTCTTTTATTCTCTTCTTCAGTCCAGTTTTCTGGGTGTCCCAGTTGGTCTGAGAGAACCTTAGCATGTGAGTCAGCATCAACAAAAGTTAAGGCTGGACTTACAGGACTGTCTCAGAAAATTAGAATATTGTGATAAAGTTTTTTATTTTCTGTAATGCAATTAAAAAAAACAAAAATGTCATACATTCTGGATTCATTACAAATCCACTGAAATATTGCAAGCCTTTTATTATTTTAATATTGCTGATTATGGTTTACAGTTTAAGATTAAGATTCACAGAATATTCTAATTTTTTGAGATAGGATATTTGAGTTTTCTTAAGCTGTAAGCCATGATCAGCAATATTAAAATAATAAAAGGCTTGCAATATTTCAGTTGATTTGTAATGATTCAGGAATGTATGACATTTTTGTTTCTGTAATTGCATTACAGAAAATCATAATATTCTAATTTTCTGAGACCGTCCTGTATTTCAGGGCATCAGCCACGTGACAAACCCAAAACTATTTCAGTTTTTTATCAATTTCAGTTAAAGATGGAAGAGTTTGTCCACCGGTATATGCCGGTATAATGTTGGAGGGAAGAGACGATATGAATTTATGATTACTAAGCAAGCGTGTGAAGCAGATATTGTGCATTTTCAGTACATTCGATGTAACGTACTTATCACAGCCTCAAAAATGTCCTTGTATCTTCTTCTGTATGTATTATGTGTTTTTCCATCTTTTATGCTATGTCACTGCCCTGCCTCTTTCTTTTTTTTTAAAGTGTACATAGCCATCGCTTATCTCTCCAGAGATTTTCTTCACTCCAGACGTTTCTTATCTAATTCCAATATTGTTTGCTAGTTTTATTTCAAGGACAGTATTTGCATGGAAGGTTCTCTGAGTCAAGGTTCTATTACATTTTTAATGTTTAAAAAAAACAAACTTTCTAGCTTTTTTTTCTTTTAAATGTATCTCCAAAATGTTATCATCTTCTATAAAACAAGCATGATTATGGAAGTCATGCAGAGAAATGAGTTATCATTCAAATTATCCCAGGCATTCTTTCCACCGCATACTTTAGATAAGGTAAAAATGAAGCTAATAGTGTTGCAGAGAACGTTAGATAACAGTTACTGGCCTAGTTAAATAATAATCGTCAGTGTCTAAATGTGCGCTGATTCAATTCATATGCAATGCGATTTAATTAATACACAATATGACCTTTATGGGTAGACAGTCTGTGATGAGCCACAGGGGAGGATGCTTTTGTTTAATAGCGTCCCTGGGTCAGCCTTTTCATGACCTCTGCAAATGTTCTCAATAAAAATGAAAGGGAAAGTGTTTGATGCCAAAATATCTGCTTGTGTCAGCAAAACTCAAAAGAGGCTTAGATTGATCAACCTTTCCAGAACTTGGTCTTGTTTTTAATTAGATTTTTTTTTTTGCTTCTTCTTGCTTTTCTTAGCTTGCTTAGCACCTTTGATCCAATCTTGAGGGGGATTTGGTGGTTCTGCTCGTGTAGCGGGACCCCCAAGTTATGAAATGTTACTCAGACAGACCTGGTGTTATGTAATCTTACATAACCGAGGCAGCAGTTCAGCAGGCTCGTGATCAGAGACTCTGGAGGAGAAGCTATATGGGTCTGCTTATGGTATGAACTCACTGGCAGGGTCAACGCACTCCTGAATACCTGAGACTTAAAGGGAAAGCGACCCCGGCCGGTTAACAATGCTCGGAAGAGGTTTTAAAAGGTTCACAATATCCCCAAAAACCCTCCATAACAGCTTATTTTGTTTAGCATATCTTTTTTTTGTAGTTTTAAAGCTTAATATGACCCTCTTTATCAAAAGTCAACATATAAATCCATTGCATTCGATCAAATCTTACTAGTTTTATAATTATAATCCACCTGCTCACACAATATGCTTGGGATATCAAAGATACCACGGCCCACTGCCATTACCTTGTCTCTATACTAGCGCTCTGTGAGTCTCGCGTGTTTCTCATTCATAATTGATGACATTCAACCACAGCATACATTAATGGATCGAACAGACCTCTGGAATTCCCATGCAAGCTGCCACGGTGTGTAGCAGACTTGAAATTTGTGTCTTTCCAGCCGAACATTAAAACCGACTTGTGGTGTTGCAACAGCAACAGGTTTGGTGTGAAATACAAACGGTGCAATGAAATGCATGCAAGATAATGAAAGTACGGTTTGTAGAAGAGGGTGAGAAGCATCATTCAGTAACACCATTTGCAGGGCCAAAGAAAAAACGGCATTACATGTATTTATACAATACAGTTTGTGTTACGTATTATTTTACATAGTATTCGTGTAACTTTGAAGAGAAATCAATGACACTGTTTTAAAGACCAATAATTTACATTGAAATGAATGCTTTACAATTTACAGGATATACAAAATTAAAAAAAACGTTGAAATTAACACTTATTCATTGATTTAATATGTGTTTGCTTTCCAGACTGAACCTGAGACACCCGGGACCTACAGACGTGGTTTATATAAGGTAACATTACACTGTGTTAACTGTTGTATTTTACAAAGAGGTACATAAAAACAGATTTAAAGAAAGAAAATTGTGTGTATTTTACTAAAATGATTGCACATTTTTGTAATTTCTTAAATAGAGTTGTGCCTTGTTGCACTCGGCGGGCAGAAACACACGGTCAGCTGTTTGAGTCTGTGGCATGATTGAAATGTCAATGCACCATCAGTATAATTGAATTACTCTTCCCTGAGTCATTCTGTCGTGAATAACCTCACAGATATGTGCTAATCATTGGCCACATGCGAAAACAACAAACAGACAATCTTTCATTTTTTCGTATAGCTGCCCCCCCCCGGTCTGAGATTGATGCAACACTGAACTCTGTGACTTATCTGAGTTTGCAGCAAACATCAAGGTCATCGAGCGGTCAAGTGCTGATTATCAGATGTTGTTGAAAAGTGAAAGACTAAGAGAGTCCTGTGGTTTAGTCCCACAGCTAGGCTTTGGAGAAGCCTTGCATTAGATTTCTGTCTTTGTGCTGATGTCAGCCCATGCCCCCGGAACGGCAGCGCCAGAATAAGAGCTGCACTCTGTCTCTCGTACAATAGAGTCCTTCTTGCCCCGATATTTAGACTATGTTTTTACACGGCCCAACACACATGTGTGCGCAATTTTCTTGCAGGCAGCACGAGTTGTTGATCTGGAGCTATGCAATTGTCCTGATATTTAAATCTTATGAAAGGTTGTTTGTTCTAGAGGTTTGTGGAAACCTTTTGCTTCTGCTTTCACAAAGAAGCTGCAGGTCATTTGTTTGCATTTGTGGTCAGCAGTAAAAATTATACATGTGACTGTTTCTTATTATCGTTATTATTAAGTGCATGCTTATTCAAGACAGTTGAACCGTGTCAGGGAAACCTTTGTAGTACAGTGTGAAGGTATGGCATGGGTTAACATTTGATGATCAGAGGAATGTGTTTGGGTCAACAGGGAGAATTCCTCAGTCCTTCGTGACTAGGCCACAGCACTGACAAGGGTCTGCCACCTATTTTAGCACGCACGCTGCTAACTCTGGCTTTCTTTTCCTCCACTCACTATGTCTTTTTCATTCCAAGTCTGTCCTCCTCTCTTCTCTTCCTTTTCTTTTCTATTTCAACCTCTCATCTTTTGTTTATCCTGCTTGACGTCAGTCTGTCTCCGTCTGTCTGCTTGGGCCTCTTACTTTTTTCACCCTTCTTTTTTATTTGTGCCCATGCTCTCTCTCTGGGCTTGTGTGTTTTTTTTTATTTATGCACCATCAGCATCATTACGGTCTATCCATTCTCCAACCCCTTCACCTCCATTTGTCTTTATGTCTTTTCTGTGGCATATTGAGTTCAGTGCTGCAGGTGCTTTAAGGAGGACGTTGCCAGGAGTCCAGGAAAGTGAGACAAAAGAAATCACTCCTCTACATTCTTTGTGTGCTCGTGAATGCTGGTGTAGCTGTTATTAATGCAGCACGGCTATATATGATTTATACGCTGTGTTCCCACACATATCTCTGCGGGTTGGGATATCAGTTATCTGCTTTCCTGTGTGGAGGAGTCAGCTGAGTTTCACCTCTTTATTGGCTGACAGTAGGGGCGACAGACAGAGGTGTTTCTGCTATACGGACAAGCCACATCTGGAGGGTAGCTTGCTCTTTTTGGTCTGTAAACTATACCCACATACATGCTAAATGTACTCGTGGCATGGATTATCCATGTGGTTTCTCTTTATGTGGGTTGCAGTTTATCTTAGTTATAGTTAGTTATAGTTAATATTTATTTCGGTCAATCACAAACATTAAAATCAACAAACAAGATAACACAGGTTTTTCCCTGGTCAAACATTGTGATTATTTTGACAGAAAAAGGTCTGGGCTTGAAGCATAAAGCTTATCCTGCCCACCTTTTAACAGAATAGAATATACAAAAAGAACAAATGAAGTATCATAAGTCTACACAAAATAATAATAATAATAATAATAATAATAATAATAATAATAATAATAATATAGTAGTAATAATAATAATAGCTTAAATAACTGTAATAATAGTAATAGTAATAATAATGATAATAATAATAATGATAGCTCTGAAAACAGAAAGTGAAAAGATGCTAAAAAAAACGACAAAACCAATTTAAGTTGTCATTTTATCTCATGCATGTGTACGTTCTTCTTTGTTTGCTTATTGTGCTTCTATATACAGGACTGTCTCAGAAAATTTGAATATTGTGATAAAGTTCTTTATTTTCTGTAATGCAATTAAAAAAACAAAAATGTCATACATTCTGGATTCATTACAAATCAACTGAAATATTGCAAGCCTTTTATTATTTTAATATTGCCGATTATGGTTTACAGTTTAAGATTAAGATTCCCAGAATATTCTAATTTTTTGAGATAGGATATTTGAGTTTTCTTAAGCTGTAAACCATGATCAGCAATATTAAAATAATAAAAGGCTTGCAATATTTCAGTTGATTTGTAATGAATCCAGAATGTATGACATTTTTGCATTACAGAAAATAAAGGACTTTATCACAATATGCTAATTTTCTGAGACAGTCCTGTATGTGTCCATTACCTTTGCTTTGAATAATATCTTGTATGCTTTTATTGAGTTTGCTAGTTTAAGGTCGTTATCCTTCTTGCTATATTATAAAATAATGAATGAGTTAGGAAACTTTATTGAAAGAATTAGAGGCCTTTTCTCTGTGTTTGCCATGTTTCTCTGTGATCAACACCAGCACAGATCAGCCATACAATTATTACCACTCACTTGATATTGAGCAGGTCCTCCTTGTGCTCCCAAAAGAGCTGTGAGCTGTCAAGGTCTGGACGAGGAACGTCTGAGGGCGTCCTGGAGTGTCTGGCACCGGGATATGAGCAGTAGATCCTTTAGGCCCTGTGGGTTGCAGGATGGGGTTATATGGACTTGGACGGCTTCCCACACATGCCATCATATCGGTATCTGGGGAGTTTAGACATCAAATAAACACCTCAGTCTCTTGTGTTTCAAAAATCCCCACAAATATTCTGAATTATTAAGGACTGACTTTATTTACACAGGTACCTATATGCATAACACTCATTTTAAAGGAAACTATACATGAAAGACGCATTATTTTAAGTCATTTGGATTCAGGTTTTTGAGCTGTTTAAATACAATTTTATAATTATCGCTGCATTCCATCATGAATCTGTGCCTGTTAGTATGATTTCTTTGGGCTTGCCACCAAGTACCTACAGGCCTGGCAGTTTTATGCAGTGAGGAAAGGTGAGACGCGACTAATAAAAGGGAAGGATGATGTCAGACAACATCGTACTGCTTTAGTTTCTCCCCCGACTTGGCTGGGGATGGTGGCGGCAGTGCTCAAGCACCCGTGGGTAACACATGCCAACGCATATTAGTGGCAGGGAAATGGAGAGAGGAAGAGAGAGAACACAGAGAACACAGCTCAGGGGGACAGAGAGACATAAAGAGAGACGGAGCGACAGTCAGGTGTGTGTGCGGGCGGGGGGTTGGGGGGTGGTCTCTCTTTGCTTTGGTGTTCATGTAATTGGTGTTCTCCATCACGGCCCCGGGGTTCTCTCACTGTCTTCCTCAATCTTTCTCCACAGGTTTCTTTTCTTTAATGCTCCACGTATGGATACAAACACATAGATAAAGATACAAATGGGTCTGAGTTCATCTGGGGATCCATCAGGAATCATTTCAGTTATTGATTTATCTCTGATTTCCTCTCAAAGATTTAATCAATTTGATGTTGATGACATTTTTTCTCACTTAACCCCTGTGCTGTCTTCTGATCAAGGAAGGAGGAAGAGAAGAAGGGAGGAAAGAAGGAAGGAAGGGAGAAAAGAAGGAAGGAAGGAAGGAAGGAAGGAAGGAAGGAAGGAAGGAAGGAAGGAAGGAAGGAAGGAAGGAAGGAAGGAAGGAAGGAAGGAAGGAAGGAAGGAAGGAAGGAAGGAAGGAAGGCTGGAAGGATGGGAGAAAAGGAAGAAGGAAGGAAGGAAGGATGGGAGAAAAGGAAGGAAGGGAGAAAAGAAAGATGGGAGAAAAGGAAGGGAGGAAAGAAGGAAGGAAGGAAGGAAGGAAGGAAGGAAGGAAGGAAGGAAGGAAGGAAGGAAGGAAGGAAGGAAGGAAGGAAGGGAGAAAAGAAGGAAGGAAGGCTGGAAGGATGGGAGAAAAGGAAGGGAGAAAAGGAAGGGAGAAAAGAAGGATGGAAGGAAGAATGAAAAGAAGGAAAGAAAGAAAGAAGGAAGGAAGGGAGAAAAGGAAGGGAGAAAAGAAGGAAGGAAGGAAGGAAGGAAGGAAGGAAGGAAGGAAGGAAGGGAGAAGGAAGGGAGGAAGGAAGGAAGGAAGGAAGGAAGGAAGGAAGGAAGGAAGGAAGGAAGGAAGGAAGGAAGGAAGGAAGGAAGGAAGGAAGGAAGGAAGGAAGGAAGGAAGGAAGGAAGGAAGGAAGGGAGAAAAGTAGGATGGGAGAAAAGGAAGGGAGGAAAGAAGGAAGAAAGGAAGGAAGGAAGGAAGGAAGGAAGGAAGGAAGGATGGGAGAAAAGGAAGGAAGGATGGAAGGAAGGAAGGAAGGGAGAAAAGAAGGATGGGAGAAAAGGAAGGGAGGAAAGAAGGAAGGAAGGAAGGAAGGAAGGAAGGAAGGAAGGAAGGAAGGAAGGAAGGAAGGAAGGAAGGAAGGAAGGAAGGAAGGAAGGAAGGAAGGAAGAATGAAAAGAAGGAAAGAAAGAAAGAAGGAAGGAAGGGAGAAAAGGAAGGAAGGAAGGAAGGAAGGAAGGAAGGGAGGGAGGGAGGGAGGGAGGGAGGAAAGAAGGAAGGGAGAATTAGGTCATTTTGACCCAAAGACAGTACAAGGGTTAAGAAATGGTTCATAGCAAACACTTAAACATCCATGATCTTAATCTTCTCCAGCCTATCGTTCGCGCTCCAGGGACACTTTTCAGACACATAACACACATGCTTATCTTCAACTTCTCTCTTGCACTTTTGCTTCACTCGGTTCATACGCGTGATCACTGCCTGGCAGCTTTTTTCACTGAATGAAATTGTCAAAGGTGGAAATGATCGTTCGAATTCAACAAGGTTGAATTAATTGACAGTGATGGAGTCGAAGGATGACGGAGATTTCTACCTCAGACATTATTCTTCATGCTAGTCTGGTAAACGAACACAGAAGACTCTCCTGGCTCCACGAAGGTTTACAAACGATGCAGTTTCTGGTGATTAATGTGACGCATTGGAAGCATTAATCTAAAACAGTGAGACTGAAACACATCAATACGTCTGATCAATAACCCACCCGATACAGAAAACATTGCACTGATGCAAATAAAATGAGTAGAACACTTCATATTTTCCAGTACAATCATAGCTACCCCCAAAATGTGCAGTTGGATATTTTTTTATTTTACAGTACTGATCTAACAAGGTTTTAAACATTTCAGTCTCACACGAATACATTTCATATTGATATTAAACCTTCCCTTATGAATTGCTGTGGTATTTCAGTGCAATTGATTTCTTGCACAAAAAAGAATTGCACATTTCAATTTAGATATGTTTTCCATGGTTCAGTAAATATAACATCTCGCACTCTTCATTGCAGCAAAATCCATAAAATAAACAGAATAAAGAGAAATGAAAGTAAATATTGAATTTGAAAAATTACAGTTTTAGGTATTCTATCATTTCAAATTGTATATTTACAGGCTACAGGATATGTTCTCTACAGGATAAATAACACCTCAGAGGTAATTCAGTCTTTTATCCCTGAAATGTACCACGAGAGCTGAGGAACCTTCAGCTTGAAGTGGAGAGTACTTGTTCACTAGCCCTCAGCACACACGGGCTTATTGTTGCCCCTATCACTTTAAAGATAAATTGACTCTTAAATGGCTCTTGATGCTTTGATATAGCAGCCAGAAGAGGAGATGATACTCAAAACTGAGCAATTATGTGTGCAATTTCAAGGTTATATCCCATAACAAGTAATGTAAAACCCTTTTTCAGCCCAGGCTTTAAAAAAACATTTCTAACAACCCCACCTCATGATAATAAATGTTCCCTCTCTGAGTGCTTCACACGCAGAGAGCTTCTTTCTAAGAGAGCCTTTCACAGAATCTGAAAGTGCTGCTTTAAATAAAAATAAATACATAAACATTTATTCCAAACTTTGGGATTGTTCATGCTCCACCTGTCCAACAATGGAGCACATTAGTGTCACATAATCCTGTTTACGGACATAGAAACAAACCAGTGAATGCACTGAAAACATACCTATTACTAAGGCTGTAATGAATCATAGATTACCTGCCGTCCACACGGAGCCTGCAAACCCATTTTTCTGACTAAGAGAGAAAACTAAAAGAGTGCGTAAAAGTGGTGGTAAGGTATGTGCCACGCAAGGGAGAAATATGAACATAGGAACATGTTGAGAATGGAGACAGATATGAAGCATCTTCATCTGGCTGAGCCACTTAGGTTTATTGAAGATAGGAATTTATTAATGTAAGTATGTTTTTTCATTTAAAAATAAGCTTGAATTTTTATTAAGTGGGCCTAATAGTAAACATAGCAGGTTCCTGCCTTTCTATTGCATTTCTTTGGTTTTCAAAGTGTTAAAATGGAGGCCACATCATAACCTGACACATATTTTTCACTTTTTCTAAGTTTACCCAAACATTTGACCCGTCCAATGTTTTTCCTTGGTTTAAGTGTTTTTACTTATAATCGTAAATTAAAAGTGAAGAAATCGAAGATCTGCTCTGTGGTTCAAAAATAGTGGACATGACTATACGAATCGATGCAGCCCTATCTAAAACAAAATGATCTATTTGATATATATTCTAACTGGTGCTGTCAAGCAATTACATTTTGTTTTAAATTAATTAAGATCTGTTATTAATTAATTAATCTCTTTTTTAATCTCACCTAAAAATTGCTGAGAAAAGCCCTCAACTTGAGTTGTTTTCCTTTAAATTCATTCATTATTGTGGCAGATCAAAAGATTGATATATAATGGAAAAAAGTGGCTTTATATATTTATTTTTTTTACAGACTTGGACAGATGCAGTCCTAGCCATTTACATCCATCTAGTTTGGGGAAGAGCGTTGCTGTGGCAACATCGTTGCTTTGGTAACTAACACACTCGTTGCACTAACGTTAGCTGTGGCTACGCTCGCGACTGGGTGCTTTGCGTTTATGTGGCTAAACTTCCGCTGCTTCGGTGGTGAGCAAAGTCCTTTCCACAAAGACACATATAAATCTATCTTTATCAATGGTGCTGTCGGGGGTTTTAGAAATGTAAATTCCCCCCATTTTCACTTCTCTTCTCTGCTACTCACCGCACCACAAAAACACTGATTTCAAAATAAAGGCAATTTGCAAAAAGAAAAGGTAAAATTAGAGATTAAAAAATAGATTAAGTGATTAAAAAACATAACACGCTAAATATGCCTGTAATTAATTAATCGCAATTAACGCTCTAATTTGACACCCCTAATTCTAACAAATGCAAGACGGTGTGACTGGTATAAAAACAATACATAAAGGAAAAAGAAGAAGTTAATACCCCTGAAATCATTCATATGCACTGCTCATCAGGTAATTTTCACAACGCTGGTACCGTAATCATTGATCACATATCTAATGATTTATATGTTAAAAGTATATAAGTATAATATAAGTTATAAGTATTGTTGACCAGCAAATCTGAAGATTGGATGGTTTCCTAAATCTTCTTCCTAACTTGGCGTATTTAAGGAATTACAATTATAATGAACCGGATTCATTGGAGCATACATGGAATATAAAATGTGTTTTAATTGAGATATAATTAGACTGAAATCGCCTTGTTTACTTTATCTGCAAAGTGCTCTGAAGTAACTTTTCCTGTGAACTGGCATTATGCAAAAAAAATAGGTTGAGTTGAATATCTGCAAAATACTTTTTGACGTGTTCATTTGCAGGAATTTAGTATTTAATTTACTGGAGTAGAAAATAATGCAATGTACTGACAGCTTTAGTTTCTCCCAGGCAATAAAAAGAAACCATGGACTGAAAGGTCTTGCTCTTTTCTGGCCTGAACATGTTCGGTCCTCACAGGTTTGGCTTTAAACGTCAGCAGCTGGAAGTTGAAAGGTCAGAATGAAATTGTTGCTGTCCTGAAATATCTTATCTTGTCATGCTTGGTGAAATAAATAGATTCATGTACAAAGAACTGCAAGTGAAGAAAAGAGTTGTTATTCCTGCTACAAATCAAAACGATGAAGAAATCTGGATCTTTAAGGTGTTTTCCTTAAAATATATAAGTAAAACCCAGCAAAATATAACAACACAATGGACAAGATGGTGCATTTAACCAGAAAAGGATAATGCTATCGAAGAAACTGCAGTGTCATTTCAGTGCCCCCGGAAGACCAGCACCTCTGATGAAGGAATGCCGCTATCATCTTCTAGTCTCTTTTTATATTTCCTCCCATCCTCACCTAAACATTCATTTTAACTGTTGATGACCTCAAAACACTGAGGTTTTAGCAGTAGAAATGATTGTTTTCCCCCCAAGTGTACAGTTAGTTGCTGAGCTGCTAGTAGCCCCCCGACTACCCTCCTACCTCTCCCCTCCTTCTCCTCTTCTTCCTCAACCCTCTCCGTGGTGCATCACCCCACTCACTTGCTTTCAATCTCTCCTTCTCTCTCCTTCATTCCCTGGCTTAATATTGATCTGAATTAATTTGTTTCCTATTGATCTGCCACTCCACCCTTTGCCGCAGTGAGCAAACACAAGGACACACACCATGCACACAAAAGCTTTCAGATGAAACACGTTTGTCTCTTACCGGTCTCTGGTATGCATATACACATATATATATGAAGAATAAGAGGCTTAAATCAACAATTTACAACCCTATTATTCTCTAGGCCAAGCACATACAAGCAACGCAAACGGAACGACACCTGGAATAGCTCTCTTCATCTGAGAGATTTAAGAAAGTGATAACATGATGGTTGGGAGAGGGTTCAACTCAAGCCTCGAGCAGGCTAATGACATAGAGAGGAATCTGGATTCTGTATTGATCCAACACTTCAGCAGGGAGCGCTCCAGATAGGTGTTACCGCCACAGCTGCACTTTATTACTCACGCTTTCTGTAATCAGTCTTTCATGGAAAAAAAAATTAAAAGAGTGCAGATACCTATATGAGCATAGGTGGTTTTTGTGGCATTTCTTAAAAGCAGAGCAAATGTTTTACAAGTTTGACAGTGGGACACACAATATGTTGATAAATAGCTAAAGCTAAACACATAAATTATATAGAAAAGGAGATAGTTGCTTTAGGGGTGATCTGAACATATCCAACAATATTTCTTATGTACAGGACTGTCTCAGAAAATTAGAATATTGTGATTTTCTGTAATGCAATTACAAAAACAAAAATGACATACATTCTGGATTCATTACAAATCAACTGAAATATTGCAAGCCTTTTATTATTTTAATATTGCTGATCATGGCTTACAGCTTAAAAAAACTCAAATATCCTATCTCAAAAAATTTGAGTATTCTGGGAATCTTAATCTTAAACTGTAAGCCATAATCAGCAATATTAAAATAATAAAAGGCTTGCAATATTTCAGTTGATTTGGCATCCATGTGAAACATTATGTTAATGTTACAGGACAGACTTCAAGAAAATATAAACTAACAATGTTGTACCACACCCATTTCTCTGATTTATCTTAAACACACTAAACACTAGAGATTTTCTTAAAGGTCTGACCTACCGGTATTGTCTTTGAACGATACTGATTTTCTTCCTTAGGACTATAATCAACTGCATCCATTAATTTAGAACTACTAAGAACAGCCACGCATGCTGGGTGATGCTGCTTTAAGTGTTACGTTAAGTAACACTTAATGTAACTTAGTTACGTTAAGTTATTATTTGGCTCCCAGACTGTACACGTTCCTGTCTTTGCTATTCTGTACTCGCAACTAAAAACCTCCACAGCGTGTTTTCCAGTGACTACACGCTCATTGTGTATGCACTGATGGGAAATGTATTTTAATTTGTCAGTTTTCTAAACTTCCATGCTGATGTATCGCTCTTCCCAAAATAAATAGATTGAAAAGAAAAATGCAATGTTGTGCAAATAATGATATATGAAGACATCAGGAACCGATGTTGACTGATACCACTTGGAACCAATTAGATGAATATCAGCCAACTGATCAATTGATTACAACCAAATACTTATAATTTGCAACACATTTTTAGAACACATCATATGAACTGGTTCTGTCTTTTGTTCAGTTATAGTTGCTTCATTCAACCATAATTGTAAAAAGCTCTAACTTCAGAACTACCGATAACTGAAACAAAATAGAGTTGCAGGTAAAATGTACTTCTTTTTTTCCAATTCTACCTTTCTCAAAGGAAAGAATAAAGGATTTTTGAACTGTATGGCATTGTTGATAGGATTCTTTCATCCTAGATGTTTTTATCCATGACTCTAAGTCAATACCTCAATAACTAAAACTAACCAGTTTTTCAAAACTAAACCTGAACTAAAACTACTGTAGCGCTGTAACTAACTGAAACTAAACTGAAAAATTAAATAAAAGTAAAAACTATTAAAACATTCAAAACTAGGGCAAGGAAATAATATTATTATAGTATACTGCTGCATATTATTTAATATTATTTGGACATAATAACATTAAACACAGCACAATGTGCTAGCTGTGTGATGGGAGTTGAGAGGGTATTGTAGGATTTTGGGCAAGTATATCACCTGCACTGCAAAAACTGGTTTCATAGAAAGTTATTTTAAAACAAGCCCTTTTTAAATAAAAATAGATTTTTAGATTTTTTTTTAATTTAAGAATTTTAGTCAAGAATATTTTTCCAACTACATTGGCAAAGATTATTTTTATTTAGAATAAGACAATTTGACTAGATTTATGTAATATCGGACTGGGAATTAACTATGCGCAGTTTAACATATCAGACTGTCGTCCCAAATGATTGTTTTACTTCGTGTTTGGGAGTTGTAATTACGTCTGAACAATTGTGTAATATTAAATAAATGTGTCTTTTTTTATTACAAATATTGTGAAAGCAGGGGCAGTACGGTAGAAAGAATGGTGTTTGTACGCAGGAGTTCTTCAGTTGAAAGTCATCATCAACTCACTGCATGTCCCACTGGACCACAAACTAATTTTATAACATTTTTCATTGCCATTTGATCTTTTTTTTTTGCCATCCATTTTTTTTTTATTCCACAAGTGTAAAATGTTGTAGTTTTCAAACCCATATATGGTCATCATGTTGATAGAGATCAAGCCTTTAGCCAAGAATTGGTGGTTACAGTTTCTCCCTGAGGCTTTTTCATGGTGTTACTGTCAGAAATGACGCAGAAATTGTGGTCTTTTTTATTGACGGAACAGAAACCTTGTCTAGCTCTGCTGGAGTTTTGACATTCATTTTACAGCCGCCTGTGGTGCTCATGTAAGTGTTGGTAATGGCTTGTGGTGTTGGCATGGACCATTTCTAACACAATTGCAGACCTCTCAAGAACAATAATAATAATAATAATCCAATAATTGCATTATTTCAAATTGCAATTTTGATTGTAATTTGTTTAATTGCTCAGCCTTTGTTGCAATACAACTCCACTCTCTGGACACAAAGGACTGTTAGTATGAAACCACCCACTGTAGAAAAAGGTTGGGGACCTCTGCTCTACTGCTCTATATCTAAATATAAAGAGATATGTTAAAACCTACCAAATTAACCCATCTTATCACTGCAACGTGGCAAGCAATATATCACGGTTAACAATACAGGACTGTCTCAGAAAATTAGAATATTGTGATTTTCTGTAATGCAATTAAAAAATCAAAAATGTCATACATTCTGGATTCATTACAAATCAACTGAAATATTGCAAGCCTTTTATTATTTTAATATTGCTGATCATGGTTTACAGTTTAAGAAAACTCAAATATCCTATCTCAAAAAATTAGAATATTCTGGGAATCTTAATCTTAAACTGTAAGCCATAATCAGCAATATTAAAATAATAAAAGGCTTGCAATATTTCAGTTGATTTGTAATGAATCCAGAATGTATGACATTTTAGTTTTTTTAATTGCATTACAGAAAATAAAGAACTTTATCACAATATTCTAATTTTCTGAGACAGTCCTGTATATGGCTCAAACCATTGTTGAAGTCGTGTTTGTGTTTCCTTAGATAGACACTTCCTATATGGTCCTCAGTGAGATGACCAATGTTTCCGTGGCTCCGCACGTAACTCCAAAGTTTTGGTTGGTGGCATCAAGTTTCCATGACAGCAGACTGTTTGTCCTGCCCTCTTGACCTCTGCTCAGGACATGCTGTGCTCAGTCAGACTGCATCTCTAGCAGTAGCTTGAGTTCAAAGTGCCAGGGATGAAAGACGCGAGGGGGGACGGGCCGTGTCCTCTCAGTTATATTAAATAAGATGCACCACAGGCAAAGCCCTGCCTAAGATCTTTGTAAGTGCGCGCTGACAGGAACACACAAACCCATGTGTACATTATACATGTGGGAATTAATGAGCACACGCCAACTAAAAGTTGCACATCTTCATCCGTGTTGCAGTGTCAAAATTACTGCATTTTCCCCCCTTTTTTGGTTAGCTGCTGTTTAATTTATGATATTGAACTATATTTTTCATCATTGCTAATTTATTATTTATCACTATTGTCTAACAGTCTCCACTGTAGATGTGTTTTTGCACCAGCCTCTCCATCCTTTACAAAACTCATTTTCACCATTTATCATTAATAAAAGAAAGAGTATATCAATCAGTCTTTTTTCAAGATTTTAATGCTTGATTTAACAAAATACTTTACATATACTCACACGTGGCTCAGTTTGTTTATTTATGTTTCTGTTCTTATTCTGTGGTTTATAAATTCATCTTTGTGATGCGTTGCAGATTTCAGGAATGCCATGGTCAAAGTTCCTCGCTACTGGGAGAACAGCCACGTTGAGAAGCTGCATGCTGGTTGTGAGGTAAATGCTTCAGCAGCATCTGTTTCTTCATGTTAGGACTGATAAATACTCAGACGACAGACAGAGCAAACAGCTTGGTAGATCTTAGCTTCAGACGGAGAATGCGAGCTTACAATATACTCAGACACAGACACACTATGTCACACAACAACCTCTTTCTGTCTCCCATTATTTTGCATTTATTTTTACTCTCCTACCTAATTTGCAGTGCATGTGTTGAACCTTTTTTCTTTGCACTACTACAACTGGTTTAATGCATTTAGGCTCGATGAAAGAAGACATACTGTTAAAGATAAGATAAGATAATCCTTTATTATTATATATATATATATATATATATATATATATATATATATATATATATATATATATATATACAGGACTGTCTCAGAAAATTTGAATATTGTGATAAGGTTCTTTATTTTTTGTAATCCAATTAAAAAAACTAAAATGTCATACATTCTGGATTCATTACAAATCAATTGAAATATTGCAAGCCTTTTATTAGATTTAAGATTCCCAGAATATTCAAATTTTTTCGAGATAGGATATTTGAGTTTTCTTAAGCTGTAAGCCATGATCAGCAATATTAAAATAATAAAAGGCTTGCAATATTTCAGTTGATTTGTAATGAATCCAGAATGTATGACATTTTTGCATTACAGATATAATAATAATTACAGATATAATATAAAGGACTTTATCACAATATTCTAATTTTCTGAGACAGTCCTGTACATACATACATGTGCATATACATGTATATATAGTTTTAATGTTTGGATATGCACCATGCTTATGAACACATATGAAAACCTAATCTCCTCTTCTACTCAAGCAGCAACACATACTTACTGGCCCACACAAGCCAATAGCTATTGACAACAGTGCCCTAGCAACCGTTGGGCATTATGCCAAGCCTCTGAGGTTGCCTGGTACTGTGTTCCCATGGTAATGTTTTCTGCCTTTGTAGATAAGGTATATTAGGAGGAGAAAATGGGGGTTTGGAGAAGTTGCACTAAAATATGGTATTTTATTTAAGTAGAGCTGATCATTTATTTATTTTTGCAGAAGGAATTATTCCAGAGATGTTCCGATACCATTTTCTCTTTTCAATGGTGATTCCTATACCTGGGCTGTGGGTACTGGCTACTGATCCGATACAAGGATTCTTTTTTATTTATTTACAGTACTAACATATCCAAAAAAAGAAAATCAAATAAAAAAGGAAATCTGGGAATTAAACTTAAAGTGTAGCAACAAGTATTTAAAAGAAAAAAGCATTTATAGTTTGACATTTGAAGACATTTGGGATCCAAACGTCCACTATAAAGATGATTACCGGTACTTGCACTTCTTTTGGCCGACAGGAAATATGATCAGTCCCATTGCACATTGTTTGGACAGAGCCATTTCAGAGATGTGTTTCTGACCTGGGAGACTTAACCTCAGCCCAGATGTTCAGTTACCCAGTCAAATCCAACATTTTCAACGTTTGATATGGGCTGGTGATCCAGGACAGTGAATTCCACAATTGACCCTTATTCAAGCGGTTTTGTCCGACCTGTTGCTAGGTCGGACAAAACTCTGTCGTCCACTCCCATTGTAAAAACAGGGTTTTACATCACGGATCGGATTTCTGCCAGCTTGGGGATAGAAAATATGCTGCACCCTCACTACACTGTGTGCAGTGTGTTCCGAAGTGTTCCTTTATAGTAATACAAAGTAAAGCCAATAAAAACTATGCTTTTTCCATTGATGTGAACAAGAGAGACGGCTATTCTGTCCAACCGGATATTCTGCCCTGGATGTAGCAATGGAGAAGGATTTTTCTGATCGGTCAGTCAGGGACCAATCAGAAGGCTGACAAAGGGTTAGTGTTGTCCATCATCACTCTGGATTTCTGGCTTTTTTGGGGACGAATTTCTCTCATTTATAAAAAAATGAAAAGTGCAGAGTTTTGGTGTTGAGGTGCATCTAGGGTTGCCACCTCTCAGAAATAGAAATAAGGGACACCCCGATTTCAGCAGCGCAGGCACCAAAAAAGGGACATCCCCAAAACTTCTAAAATGCATAGAAATTTATTTATTTTATATGAAAAAACAAAACACTTTGATTTAAAGTTGATTTAAAGTGCTTTAATAGAATTGAACTTGCATGACTGTACAGACAACCATACTAGCTACTGAAATATCCTCCTATGCTCTGTATGTCCACATCAGCCAAGATGTAGAATATAGCCTACAGGTGAAGAATATGGTATAAAAGTTAATTTATTTCAATAATTCAACTTAAACGGTGAAACTAATACATGTATATTACATAGACTCATTACAGGCAAAGCAAGATATGTTAAGCCTTTATTTGTTATAATTTTGATGATTGAATTGTTTATTGATTTCGTAATATATTCTAATTATTTTAGATTTTTTATCTGGGGTTTTCATAAACTGTGAGCCATAATCACCAAAATTATAACAAATAAAGGCTTGAAATATCTCACTTTGCATGTAGTGGGAAATAATATATTTGTTTCACCTTAAGTTGAATTTACTACGAATGAAGTTTTGCAATATATTCAAATATTCCGACCTTCACCTGTATATTATGACATAAATAAATAAGAGCATAATATGTCTCTGTATTGGTTCAATACGGAACGCAACTTTTAATTCCCAATTACGGAACAATTCCGTATTTCAAGGGACGGGGTGGCGAGCCTAGGTGCATCCCTAGGTGCATCCCTCTTTCCCTCTTTCCCTCTTTCCCTCTGACGTGACAAACTCATGCTTTTTCACATGATAATCCCTTAATTCTTAATAAGTTTGCTTCTGTTATTTTTAGCTACATTTGCGCCACCTCTGAAAATTACAACCATGCATAATGAACATGTCACGATTATCCTTGAGGGATTTTCCAGAAACATAACATAAACCTAATGCTACCGCTAGATAGCTAGTCCTGCTGCTTCTTCACCTGCTGGTTTAAACAGGAAGTTGTTAGGCAGGATTGTGTAACTCACGCTGGGTTTTGGAGCAACAAAGAAGTTTGAATTGGGATTTTGTTCATGAATTACAGAGTATTAGATGGTACATAGATGTAAATACTCATGAAACCAATACCCTTATTTTCAGCCGTGTTGGCGAGTATTTTGGATGCTGGTGTCAGTATCGGAGCAACTCTAGTGTCTTCTTACTGAAGAGTTTAGCGTCATAGCAATCTACGGACCAAGTCCTCACTGTACATGACAGAGCTGTGCTTTACAGAAGTAAAATGGTTTTTTAAATCATCTTACAAAATTAGACACTGCTATGGTTTATCACTTTGTATATCTATCCACATTTTTGTTTTCACACATCGTACCTTTTAGGTAAAAAACAAAACAAAAAGGCTATATAACATGATATTTCCAAAAGTGTTCTGGGGTTGGAAAAATTCATAGTATTGCATAGCCTAACTTTATTTTGCAGATGGATGACAAATATGCACTAAATATGAAAAAAGAACAATTTCATCATGAATTCAGTTGTATTAATGTACAGATTAATGAACAGATGAAATCAAAGAAAGCAGATGTTATTTACTGACAGCGTGTCAGGTAATTTCAAACACTAATGCCATTTTTGAAACAGCATACTATTCAGATGCTGGATGCTGATTTTTCTCAAGTGTAGTAGATTTGATTACAAATATTATAACTTGCAAGTGTATAATATATTAGAGATTATGGTAATTCAATGGTAGCACCTGCTTTCTACAATATCCAGCAATCATTTCAGGTTCAACGTTTTGTACTTCAGCAAAATTGATTTTTGTTCTCGCTAGAGTATGTCCTACAATTCTCACAAAACCTCATTTGACCCCAATCCAGCAGGGTTTCATTCTCTTACGTTCCCCAGACCTCCCGGTTCACGGGCTTCCCAGCAGAATCGCTCTGGTACACAAATAGGCAGATTGGCAAAGAGCTGGCATTGGCACAACCATGCCGCATGCATGCGTGGTCTGACTGCAAATGAGACGGCGAGAGGTGTTTATAAAGGCGAGAGAAGAATCAAGGGGGATGAGGAGGAGAGAATTTGTTGATATGAACAAAGAGACTGAAAAAAGTTAAGTTGCACAAGGTTTTGAAAGTTGATGTCGTCTGTGACGAAAGATAAATAAGATACACAAAGAGAGGTGGGAGGACAGCCAGAGAAGGAGAATGAAGGGTAGCCAGAGGGGGGCTTTCAGAAAGACAGAGGGCAGTGCAGAGAAGCAAGGTGAATGGGTTTGTATTTGGAATCTTGCCAAACTAACAACCAAAAACAACGTATAACTCTATTAAGCATCTGCTGTTGCAGGAACAAAGCATTCAGTGCTGCCTTACCTTCTAATGTCAAAACCTTTGTTGCACATTTTTCACTTGGAGGTTGAGACAGCTGTCAACAGCTCTTTTTCCAGGTGATGTTCAGGAGTAAAGCCCATTATAATGATTTTAAACAGTA
Organism: Cololabis saira; assembly: GCF_033807715.1. Lineage (NCBI taxonomy): Eukaryota > Metazoa > Chordata > Actinopteri > Beloniformes > Belonidae > Cololabis > Cololabis saira. The sequence continues at coordinate 6,938,320 of NC_084601.1, forward strand.
CTTACCCTGTGCACTCTGTATTAACATGCATGTGGAAAAGCTGCAGACTTAGCTTCAGAGGAATTAGTAATGTGATACTTGTAAGTCGGGAACCAGCAGTCTAGCTCTGCATCTATAGTTGCATTGTGATCGGGGTAAATAGACGGCCTTGCAGTTCAACTGTGCAGCAGCTATAACTAATCAATGAGTCCTTGAGGCACACAGGAACAGTGTCAAAACACAGCCATTGACCGCTAACAACAGTCAATTTGCTGCTTTTGTTGGAGATAACCTTAGCTAAATGTTAAATGTGTGGGTGTACCCATATTCTATGGCATATAATGAGATATCTACTAGACGGTGCTGTTACTGCACACTGCCATTCAAATATTAATTAAACTGTATTTGATGAATAAGAAATGATTACCGGTACATAATGTATAAGTTTCTGTTTCCTTTAATGCTCATTGCTAAAGAGAGGATATTAGATTTTTCTGATGTAATAAAATGAAAAGATTCTGATGAATACAAACTTCATACATACACCAGCAATACATTTACAGGACAGGACATCAGTGTCAGTAATACAGATGCAAGTACTGGTATGGAGTCACCAGGGTTAGTCCACACATTCATGGGTTCATTCATATGTGGCTTACAGTATATACAACTATTTACAAGTATGGTCATTTCTGCAGGCAATACTCGGCATCATCTCTTTGGATTACAGTGATGGATGTTACTCTTGTTAATTTAAAGACCCAAGGCAAGTGATGTGCTGTTTACCACTGCCGCAACTGGATTAAGCAATACTTGACAATGATCAATTGCTACAAGGTCATTTTTTATTCTTTTAAGGACTATTCCAAATGATATCTCAGTTTTCATGCGACAGTCAGTCACATTGGATGGGGAACAACTGGGAAATTCCTTGGGACCACAGAAAGCACGTTTCACAAATGATGGTTAGCCGTATAGTTTGGAAATGCCCAAATTGATGAAGGATTTTTGAATGAGGTTAAAAATATGATTTAAAATTTTTTTTAAAAACTAAAATTTCTTCTGGATCCAGATTTGGAATTCCTATTGGATCAAAAACCAGACATTTGTCCCCTTAATGAAAGACTCTGATCACTCCTGATAACCCTCCAGTACAGCTTTGGCAGCACTGGAACAGAAGTTGTGACTCAGTGAAACAATGGCAATAACAGAGGGTAACTGTTAGTGTTTGACCTTTGAAAGACAGTAAAATAGTGCTCAGTATATCGCCGAATCAAATCTTTGAGGATATGGAAGATTCCAGCAGCTCCACTCGCAGAAGTAGGTCAGGCAGACGCCTACAGTAAGTAACTGCAGGTTAAGTGCTTGTCTTTGTATTCCAGACAGTGAAGGTCTGCAATGGCCTCTGGTGAGGGAGGGGGTTTCCTTTTACTGTGTCTTCCCACAAGAGGGAGACAAATCTACAGGAAATATTCAGCGTAGTATTTCATTTCCATCCAGACATATCACAACTTTGAACTTTTAGGCAAATGCACAGTGTGTTACCTGTTTAAAACTTACCAGAAACTGCACAGAAGCATAGTTTTGAGATCAGTTTATCACAGCATGCATGAAGTAGAAATAGAAAGGAAGTACAGGTGACAGAAAGAGATGTGTAACCAATGGAGAGATGGGGGAGGGACACCAGACTCCTGCGCTGACCTGCGCCGGTGCTCTGCAGTGTGAGGTAGTTGGTTGTATGGTTTCGCATAATAAACAGCCTGGAGATAACTGTACAACCTTCTAGCTTTCCCTGCGGAGTCACCCAGACTTCACATGGGTGCCTTCAGCCTACCGCCCCCTAGATGTGGTGAGTATGAAAACTTACAGGAGAAAGAACAGAAATGTATAAAAGTAACCAACTTTCGTCTGTGATTAGAGGCAAAATTAGCTCCAGTAGACACCCATGACAAAGTAATCCTTAGTTCCTAGGTTGTGGTTGAATACACGTACTGTAAGTGTAAATACAGGTATTTTCTGCTCTTTTATTTATCCATCTACAGGACTGTCTCAGAAAATTAGAATATTGTGATAAAGTCCTTTATTTTCTGTAATGCAATTAAAAAAACAAAACTGTCATACATTCTGGATTCATTACAAATCAACTGAAATATTGCAAGCCTTTTATTATTTTAATATTGCTGATTATGGTTTACAGTTTAAGATTAAGATTCCCAGAATATTCTAATTTTTGGAGACAGGATATTTGAGTTTTATTAAGCTGTAAGCCATGATCAGCAATATTAAAATAATAAAAGAAAGGCTTGCAATATTTCAGTTGATTTGTAATGAATCCAGAATGTATGACATTTTTGCATTACAGAAAATAAAAGACTTTATCACAATATTCTAATTTTCTGAGACAGTCCTGTATGTAAAAAAATTAATTTATTAATAAAAAAAAAGATATGTTTGACGAATATTTCAGTGAAGGAATAAAAGGATCTAATTTCAAGCCAATAGATATATAAACACAAAGCAAGCTCAAAAACAGTTTCAGTGATGCCTGTCAGACTAATAAATCTGTGTTAAGTTTCATTCTGATTTGCTTTTGAGGTCCAGTTATTCTTCTGCTGTGGTGTTTGTTATTTGGTACAGATTATGTGACATTGCAATGTGTTGAGGAATATTTATAATTCCAGGGGTCATACATCCTACAACCTTGTATTTTTATTCAGATGAATGAAGTAACCCAATTAGACAAGCATGAAAATTTTGGCATTTTTTTGCTCAATCTTTTAGAGATAAGCTGTGTCTGTGTCTTCAAGGTGGTTTTAGCACTCAGCTCAAATCAAGATCTCCTAAATGAATAGTCTGTGTGAGCCCGCTGCTCTCTGTAGTCATGGCAGATAATGGGAGTGAGCCCAGACGTTAGTATCTGTGTGTCCTGAAGCATGAGGCTGCATGTGAACTTGCTTACTCCCTCCCTCCCTCCCTCCCTCCCTCCGCCTCCATCCATCTCTTCTCCTGCATCCCAACCCCCCCACTCCTCCTCCTCGTTCCCGATCACCCCCACCCTCTTCTGTCCCCCAGTGTGTCTGGCTAGTGGCTCAGACACCCAGTATCCGCATTGCGTTGCAGAGCTCCAGTGAAGGAGGGGGGTGGTGGTGGAGGGTGTGTGTGTGTGTGTGTGTGTGTGTGTGTGTGTGTGTGTGTGTGTGTGTGTGTGTGTGTGTGTGTGTGTGTGTGTGTGTGTGTGTGTGTGTGTGTGTGGTGGGGGGGTATAGAAAAAGAGCACATATCAGCAATCTCTGCCAAGCACTGCTCTTTTCTGTAGGCACACAAAGAAGCAACTCCCCAGCATGTTGCAACTCAAGGGGAGGATCAGCCTTCACCACAGAGACGTCTCCACCTGCTATTTCATTTCATGCACCTGCATTTGACTTAACATGTATTACTCTTACATACTATTTAAATGTTCTTCCTTTTCCTTATTTTGCAATACCTTACAAGCAGTCAAATCACCGCTGACTATTTCACACCTGCATAATATTAAATTAAGGGGAAAGAAACCACCTTTTTTATTTGAAAAATGTTCCTAAAACAAATTTCAAGTTCTTGCACACTTCAGCTTCTCATGTCAGGAGATTTATGTCAACGATGCTAAGCGCCAGTGTTCAAATCTTGAAGTGAAATTGTTGGCAGATGATAGATGATTTTTTGACACTTGAATCATATAAAGAATAGACGTGATGAAATGTTGCAGGAAAAGCGGTGGAGTTGTGGTCAGGACGGCTGGGGAGGTTAATCACTTTTGGGTTTTGTGGCTTTGATCCTCACACTGTGTAAAATCCACAGCTTTTCAGCTTCCCCCCTTTCCACCTCTTCCCACTCGTTCCCTCCCTACCTACACACACACTTTCAAAGAGACGCATGTCTGCGCAGCCGTGCACGAGGACAAATGCGTGCGCAACACCCTCACGCGCATGCTCCTCCCTCTTTGAAAAATGCTCTCTCTGTCTGTCTCTCTCTGTCTCTCCCTCCCTCTCTCTCCCAGATGCAAGCGCATCGCAGCGCAGGTCCAAACACACCCACAAAACCCAGTAATAGACACCCACGTAGAGACACATGATGATATCATGTGAACACAGCCCCCTTTCTTTCTTCCCTGGGAGAGACAGGACGTCACGCTTATGAAAAAAAAAAAGTGTAAGAGGTTAGAGAGTGAGCTGAAAATGTGGGGAAGGGCTGAGATAGAGCGGGACTATGCAGGGACGGAGGGATGGAGAGTGAGAGAGTAGAGAAAAAAGCAATAGCTGAAGATGCTGCCGGCTTGTGTGACAGAATGTGTTTGATGAATGCAGGTGACAAGAGTTTATGAAGGGAGGGGGGGTCATAGTGCTGCTGCTGGCTGGTGGGGGTTGGGGGAAATAAGGCTATTGGTAGAGCACCAGATAATGGAATCAGTGCAGTGTGTGTGTGTGTGTGTGTGTGTGTGTGTGTGTGTGTGTGTGTGTGTGTGTGTGTGTGTGTGTGTGTGTGTGTGTGTGTGTGTGTGTGTGTGTGTGTGTGTGTGTGTGTGTGCGTGTGCGTGCGTGCATGCGTGCACGTGCGCGGGCGTGTGTGTGTGTAGTGTACCTGCCTCGTAGACATTGCCTGTTTGGACTCTAATCGCCTGGAGAATTAGTGATGTGACTTGGCAGAGGGAGACAGGCAGAAAACAGAGCCAGGGACAGCGCTTGAGAGAGGGATAGAAGAAGAGGACAGACAAAAAGAGAGATGGAGGGGTAGCGAGAGGGGAAAAGCTTTTCCGTTCACCACCACGTTCTGCACTCAGAGAAAATGAAGACTGGAGACCAGGCAGGATAGGTTTTTATAATGCCGTTTTTCTTAACAAATGGATTAATTGTTGCTTTTTCTGATGAAAGTGGATCATTATCTACTCGTAAGAGTGTGTTTTGTCATTTGTATGTTTGTGTGTATATAGCGTAGTGTGTGTGCGATTACCTGTTCTACTGTACATACATGCACTTGCTGTATGCATGTACACACGAACATGGGAATAGACATGTGTGTACTTGGATATAAGGAACATCAGACAAGGAGTGATTTAAACCGGACGCTTGGAAAAATTGAGACAAGCGGTCCGACTATGCCCACCTGCCGTCGTCCCGGCGGGCCATTCATGTTCATGCTTTATATTTTTTGTTATCCTTCTTTACACGAGTATATTTCTTTCTTTCTTTCGCTCACTAAACCCTGGTTGACATTCTCCACTCTTTGTATGCTTTGCTTTTGTGAGCCACGGAGGAAGTCATAAAACTAGGGCAGAAAAAAATATCTTAGAGCACAGAGACAAAGAGGAAACAAAGAGACAGTGTAAATTCACAGGTATAGGCAGCGATAAGGCTGCATGTTCTGTGAGCCTCTGTGGAGTCGCATTTTTGTCTGCATGTGTGTGTGTGTGTGTGTGTGTGTGTGTGTGTGTGCACAGAGGCTGATTTTTTGAGCTCGGGATACATTCTGGGAGGTGGGCAGATGATACAGACTGATGCAAAGGGAGTTTTTCCACTCGTGGAGCAGTTATCTGAGCCCGGGCTAATATTATTCATGTGGCATCTGCAGCGTTGGACTCGTGTGACATGTATTTTGTCTGGGAAAGAGTAAATCAGTGTTGAGCACATCCCTCAAGGCTAAACATATTTGTCATGGGGGAGTGATTGCATAATCCTGTGAGATCACAAGGCCTAGAGGAAATATAAGACGACAGTGTTGTCTGCAGCTCCAGGCACAGCTGTCTGTGGACGTTATATGCATGCGCACGTTGCGCATGCAAGGAAACAACTGCATGAGTATTTATGAACCATATAAATCCTGTGTAAGAGATTAACATGCATTTATTCTATATTATATTCCCTAAGCACCCGTGCTATTTTTTCATGTGCACGTCTGTCTTGAAATGCTCGTCTAACTGTCGGCCAGCAGGGGGCATTTTGCTCGAAACATTTTCCTGCAGACACTGAAAAAACAGGCAAATGGATTTGATGAGAGAAAAAAGTCTTTAAAAGGCCCCCAACAAATGCAAAGTGTTTAAATTTCCCTGATAGAAATTATGACTATATTAACGACGAACTTTAATTAAATCTGCTTATTTTTCTTTTTTTCTTTTATAGGATTTGCAGATCAGCAGATTGTGCAGACGTGGCACGTCGAAACGCATCCCGTTGGAATGCATCTATAACAGTACCCGTCCAGTGCAAAGTGTAAAGTATAAACTGTCCTTTTAGAGCATCTTAATCATATTTTAAGGGGATATTTATCTGATAATATATAAATATTTTCATATTCAGAAATACCCATGTAAGTAGACCATGACGTAACACATGAACAGTTTCTGGTACCATGTGTTGGATGCTGCGGCTCCTGCAGAAGAGGCTGACTAAACGGCTGTCGCTCCTTTTGGTGTGCGTCGTTGTCCCTGAGACCCTTAACCTGTGATAATATGAAAGGTCACAGGTGAGGTGCTTGGGAACAAAGTTTCACACATTTACTTCCAAGCGGCCAAAACGTTTTCTGTCATTAGGCGATCCAATCTCTGCATGTCATTGTGTTTCTGCTTCGGTCCGAGCATAAGGGCATCTGCGCCGCATGTGCTCATCTGGACAGGAACTTTCCACATGCCATGGAAAGCCTGGAAGAGATATGTGCTTTTCTGAAGGGGACAGTACCTTTTAGCTGGCTTTGTGCACTGGTTGCAACTAAGTTTCAATAAAAAAAGAAAAAGAAAAAAAAGGCAGCCAAGGGTCCCTGATATTATGGCTCACGCATTATTTTTTATTCTGTTCCCAGAGAGTGAAAATGACATCACTCTTGTCTCTACAGACAGAGCATATTTTCATATTAGCTGACAATCAGTTGGAGGACGTTTAAAGCTTTTTACTGCCACTAAAAAGATTTGGTATTGTTAAATATTCATAATTACAGATGGGTTTGCTGTTTGTCAGTGTTGATTGATTGATTTACGGTTGTACTTAATTATACTTTTGTATTTGACCTCTTTTCACCTTAAAACAATAATTAACCTAGGGGGCTAAGCTGCACTTCCTTGTTTCTATACTTTCAATAAAGGCCACTTGAGCCACAAAAACCCTGATCATTATTTGACGAGATTACAAAAAAAACAACCTGATAATAATTTGACAATATTACAAATAACCTAATCCGCTGTTTTTGTAGTTCGTCATTAGCAGGTTTTTCACTTGAAGAATTATGTCAAGCATTTTTTCTGAATGTTTTTGTTTTATAATTATTGATTGAAAATGTGCCAATAAAAGTTTATAAAAAAAATCCAATCCTTGTATTTTTTTAAACTCAATGTAAAGCCAAGAAATAAGGATACTGTTGACGATTTTAAACCATTGTAATATAATCTGTGAACAGTCTTTTTTAAGCCTCTTCATTACTAGACTCCACAAAGGCAGAGGGGGATATACAGGACTGTCTCAGAAAATTAGAATATTGTGATAAAGTTCTTTATTTTCTGTAATGCAATTAAAAAAACAAAAATGTCATACATTCTGGATTCATTACAAATCAACTGAAATATTGCAAGCCTTTTATTATTTTAATATTGCTGATTATGGTTTACAGTTTAAGATTAAGATTCACAGAATATTCTAATTTTTTGAGATAGGATATTTGAGTTTTCTTAAGCTGTAAGCCATGATCAGCAATATTAAAATAATAAAAGGCTTGCAATATTTCAGTTGATTTGTAATGAATCCAGAATGTATGACATTTTTGCATTACAGAAAATAAAGGACTTAATCACAATATTCAAATTTTCTGAGACAGTCCTGTATTTTTTCGTATCCTCTTGAGATCGTTCAAATCAACATGTGATATCTGGCTCCTGCAGCAAGCGCGAGTGAAACTTCTCAGGTGAATTAAATCAAAATAACGTGGGGTTCTCAGGCTCTTACCCTGACACCCAGCCAGGGTGGCTCAGTGTTCCCTGGCTCTCGGCCCTCTGGGTGTTTGTTCATCCCAGGACAGTTGACATTGATTGTGCAAGAGACAGACTGAAACACATTAGTACCCAGCTCAATCCTGCTGCTGAAAAACACATTAACTGGCTGCATTGGGAGCCCTGTCTGGTAACCATGGCAAAGCACACAGGAGGGTGACGGGGAGGTGGTGGTGGTGGTGGGGGTTTGAGACGGGGCAGTGGGTTCAACACCCAGTCTCTTAGGGGTTGTCTTTCTCAAACACTCCTTTCCTTCCCTCCGGCCACGTCTGTCATTGTCTTTCAGCCTCTCTTTCCCTCTTTTGAACTGACACTTTCTTTCTCTCTCTCTCTCCTCTCAAGCACATTTGCATATTTATTTCTTCTTCTCTGGCATTCTTCTCATTTATTCTGAACTCACAACCCTGACCTTACCGTGCACTCCACCCCCTTATCTAACTAAAGTCTCCAACATAAGCTGCATTTCTCTAGTTTGCATTCTTTTTCTAGTCTTCTCTCCTCTCCCCCCCCACGAATACCATTCACATTCACCAACATCAATCCTATTTGCGGTCAGGCACAGAGAAATTTGGAGGACGGAGGATACATTTGGCAAAAAGGTGGAATGCAAACTATCTGAAGGAAGAGTCATAATATGTACTTATTTTTTTATTTTATTGGTTTAGTTGATAGGGACAATGCAGTTTAAACATAGTTTCAGTACAATGACAGCAACTGATGTTCTGCACATAGAGTTTATAGCTATTGCTAATTTGCAACTTTTACTGTTCTTGATTAATTTGCGTATATATCAGATGCACAACGTGCATACAATCATAACACCGTAAGCAGGTTAGGTATCTGTACGTATTTTCTTCCATTGCTGGGACCTAAACCTCAGATTAATAAACATAAGTCAAATTACAGTTAGTATACTGAAACAAATACTAACCCATGTGTACTCACAATACTTCCTTAGGACTTAAGATGTTAATAAGTGCCAGGTGCTGCTACCTACATATATACAATGAATTCATCATGAGCAAGTGTGAAAACCTTTAAAGCCCTAAAAGGAGAAGCTTTAGTAGTTTTCCGGTCTGGAGCATTCAGGTGTGTGCAGTACTCGAGTTGTAAAAAAAGAATCAGGGGGGATGGTGGATTTTATCATATGGGGACAGATAATTTGTGCTGAATACAAATAATATAATATATTACAAATAATAGCAGTGACCAAAACACCTGCAGAAATACTGCAGGAATGACATAGCAGCAGTTAAATGCAGCCTTCTGTAAGCTTTAAATATCCACTGGGCTTACATCAAATACATCAAAACACAACAATAAAAAACACTTTTCTGAACTTATCAATATGACTCTGTCCTTCACAGGATAAGTAACATGGATCACTGCAAAAACTCAAAATCTTAACAAGAATATTTGTCTTATTTCTAGTTAAAATGTCTCATTTTAGTAAAAAAATCTCATTACACTTAAAACAAGACTCATCACTGGAAAAAACAACAATTTTCACCTGTTTCAAGTAGATTTTCACTTAAAATAAATAGAAAAATCTGCCAGTGGAACAAGATTTTTTTTGCTTGTAATGAGAAGATAAATCTTGTCCCACTGGCAGATTTTCCTACTAATTTTAAGTGAAAATGTACTTGAAACAGGTGAAACTTGTCAAATAAGTTATTTTTCTGGTGTTATTTTTCTAGTGATGACTCTAAATGTTGAAATAGCAGTAAAACCACATTCATTGATGAAATGACATAAGGGATGGAAAGGGGGGATGGCAGTTTTACAGGGGGGACGATTTGGACCGTTTTTATTTCAGGAGGGGATGCCATCCCCCCTCATCCCCCCTCATCCCCCCTCATCCCTCCTCAACTTGAGTACTGGGTGTGTGTTATCACATTGCCAAAGAGAAAAGACATCAGCAATGATCTTAGATAAATTATTTTTGCTGCCCATCAGCCTGAGAAAGGTTTTAGAGCTTTGTTCGGAGAAACTGAGGAAAAAAACAACAACAAACTTACAAAACCAACCTCTACACTGCAGACTCTACAGACGTGTGTGTGTGTGTGTGTGTGTGTGTGTGTGTGTGTGTGTGTGTGTGTGTGCGTGAGTGCGTGCGTGTGTGTGTGTAAGGGGACGTCTCCTCTCTTTAAAAAGAACATGACTTGGTTTTGGTTTTCATCTAGATACCATAAGACTTTTGCAACAATAAAAAAAACCTTGTACCAACAGTAAAACACAAAGAAGGGGCAGACCTGTTTCTTATGGCAACTATGCAGATGCTGCAGGTCCTGCAGGCACTTATGGCATCACTCTCAACAGAGGATTAGGGAGGACCTAAAAGGACCTGCTTGCATTCGCAGACCGCTAAGGCTTCTCATGTATACAGTGTGGCTTTCCTTCAATAGAAACAAGCAAGTAAGTGTTTCATTGTGAAGCACTAGAAATGATATATAAGATATAAGCACAACTAAGCTGATGTGATAGGGAAGCTTAACGGACAGACTGACAGGTCAAGTTGAGAGCTTTCATTTAAATTTTAGATTCATAAACCTACTCTGTTTCTTATTAAAATGGAGCAGTTTGATGCATTGACAGTCTTAAAGGGGTTGAACTCCCCAATAATCAATCAATGTTTTTATTTAGACTCAGGTCCATTAAAAAAGACAAACAAAATACAGCAAAATATTTAAAAAAGACAGTCATACCAGTGTTTCCACATAGCAGACTGGTATCTTACAGCACTGAGGACTGGGTTGGTTAACATCATAATAATGGCATTACAAGAGCTATTAAGTCGACATATGAATTTGAACATCAATCGCCTCAAAAGAGCATGAAAAGTGATAACTTGTACTTTACAAAAGAGTTCACTTGCACTAGACCATCTTGGTTTCCCAAGCAAAATACGCAGACAATCGTTGTACGCAACCTGTAATTTATGGATGCTGGCCTTCTTAAATTTACAATAAATTGTAGTTTGCTTAATGTCTCCTAAAAGCAAGAAATTTGTATAACTGAAAGAGAATCTGATTTCTTTTTCACGATTGTACAAACACCAGTCTGCCAGAGTAGTTTTTCTATCTGCGTTATATTGGAGCCCCCTGGGCTGTGGGTTGTGTATTGGTCTTGCTTTCCAGTTGCTGTGACATCCCATCAGATTGGTATCTGGGGTGTTTGAAGACGGAGTGAAAGGCACAGATCTTTTCTTCAACGGGAGTCATCCAGGCATTGTGACGAAGGGCCCAGACGCCCAGGCCAGTGTAGCAGCTCACAAACCTCCCAAAGACCGCAAGCATCAGGATCTGCCCCCATCCCAACACCGAGGGGGACCGGATGCAGAACACTGAGGGAACATACACACATGCATATATGTATATATACACACACACACACACACGCACGCACACAGACACACACACACACACACACACACGCACGCACACAGACACACACACACACACACGCACACACGCACACACAAACACACACACGACACACACACACACACACACACACACACACACACACACACACACACACACACTGTATATTATTATTATTATTATTATTATTATTATTATTATTATTATTATTATTATTATTATTATTATTATTATTATTATTATTATTAATAATATTTATTTCGGCTTGTACACACTTTTTTACAAAACAAGATGAAAAGGTAAAATAAACATTTCTTTTGCCGAAAAGGTGTAGCTGAAGCCGTAGCTTATAGGGCCTACCCTTTTTATCTTATGATCAGCTTAAATATGAGACATTAGCATTACTCCGTGGAAACAAACAATTCATAAAGAAGACAAAAATAAGTAAGACAAAATATAAAATTGACGTTTCACATTCTAGAATGTTTTTGATAATATACTTTATAATTATAGTGTTTTATATTTATTTACAGTATTTTCTTTAAACATTTCCTTAAACTTGAAGATAGAACTGCACATTTTTAGGTTGTTATCACAACTATTCCATTTTTCTCTAGCCTTAACTGATGTCCATCTCTTTTTAATATTAGTTCTTGCTGTCGTCATCTCAAACATGAGTTTCCCCCTCAGGTCATAGCGGGTTTCTTTTATTTGGAACAAATCCTGAATGTAGTTTGGAAGCAGTTTCTGCTGGGCTTTAAAGGCAAATAAAACAGTTTTCTGCTCTACTATATCATGGAATTTTAAAGTATTATATTTAATAAAGAGATTATTTGTTGGTTTATAATAGTCAGATCTATTAATTATCCTTAACGCTCTTTTCTGTAACAGGAAAATAGGGTTTGTATTTGTTTTATAGGTGTTACCCCAAACCTCCACACAATAAGTCATGTATGGAACTATGAGTGAGTGTATATAAGCATCTACACATACACATACGTACACATATATACATACCCACATGAACCTGAGGGACCTGAACATACGTCAGCTTTAAGATTCGTTAGTTTTCCATTTTGGGGTTGTTTGTTTTTTGCTGTGAACTCACCACACGCATATACATATACTGTACCTACATGTATACATACATCCACCTATACACCCATCTACATCCTCCTGAGACCCGGGCTTTTGTTTGATGTGCATTTTCTATGTCTCCTTACTATTTGGGATCAGTAGGACCTAATTTTTGTTGAAATTAAATTTTTGCTTTCTATGTGCTGTTGAACTATGTCAAATCCAATGGCCTCACATGAGGACAATGGGTTTATTTTCTCTCTATTTCCCTTTCTTGGTCCTGCCCTGCATCCTTGCACATCCTGGTCAGGTTCTAATAATAAAAATATGATACATTTTATTTGCAATATACTCAGCATTTTGAATGAAATAAAGTGCTACAGAGTAAAAACATGGGTATTAGGTTTTATCTCTATATCATTTATATTTATATATCATTTTCAATTGTTTTCCTTCCTATTACAAGGAAATAAAAACTTGCTCCACTGGCAGATTATTCTACTTATTTCTAGTGAAAATGTGCTTTAAACAAATGGAAATCTAAAAACAAGTATTTTAAGTGTAATGAGACTTAATTTGACTAGAAATTGGACATTTGGGCAAGAAATAAAGACAAATGTTCTTGGAAAGAATTTACGTGTTTGCAGTGAAGATAGACCTGATGTCCTCAAAACGAGTAGGCCTACTTCATGTTTACAGACGTTGTAGCTTGCTAATATTACTCAAATATATCAAAAAAGCATGCCATGTGAAGCTGCAGACGTTATTGTGCATAAATATACTAGTTTCAATCATAAAATTAGGTTAGGATTTTTACCTTGTCCATATATCTGTCGGGAGCTGCCATAGAAGACTTTCATTGAGATCCCAGCCATCTCCTTTTTTCCCAAATGAGTGTAATTTCATTATGAGATTATAAGCATACCTCAATTTACATACACACATTTGTACTTTCACCCACCCACATATTTGTATCTTGTGAAAATAATCTCCTTGTATTTCCTTTTAAATTGTATTAAATGTTGACTTTTCCATAGTTTTACACCATGAATTGAAATACAAAAGCTCTTTCTTATTGTGCATATGCTACGAATCCTTAAGTTTAAATGACCCCTTAAATTATATCCCCCTTCTCTTTCAAAAACAATTTTCTATATGTGCTCAGGTAAGACTTTATTAGTTGCCTTGAACATAATTTGAACAATTTTAAATTCCACCGGATCTTCATATTTAGTGTTTTTGTGCTTGTAAAAACGGACATTACAGATGATTCTGAAGGCTCGTTTCTGTAGGATACTCAGTGGTTGTAAAGAGGTTTTGTAATTAATTCCCCACACCTCTGAATAGTATGTAGATTATGGCAGAATCAGCCAGTTACAGAGAATATGAAGTGATGTATTGTTCAGACTATGTTCAGCTTTGGCCAGGGTCAAGATGCTTCTAGTTTGTTCTGTTAATGTTTAACGTGAGGTTTCCAACTGATTTTGTCATCAAATATTACAAATATACTTAAATTTGAGCATTTTTCCCCAAAAAAAATAATTTTAGTTCAGATTTAGTGATACTTTGTTGCTGTCAAACCATTTCTTTAGTTCACTGATTTCCAAGGGGATTATGGATAGAAGTTGTTGTAAACTTTCACCAGAGACCAGAATGCCTGTGTTGTCAGCAAATAACACACATTTTGATACATTAGATACTTTAATTGATTTATTTTATCAAAAACTTTCTTTAGATCTATGAAAACCCCTATAGCTAATTTCTTACTGCCTGTGGTATATGTTTTTTTCTTCAATGAGATCAGTTACGGCTAGTAATGTTGACTGGTTTGATCTGAATCCATATTGACTGTTGTCAATATGTTGTTGTGTGTTTGTCTATGAATTTTCCTAATCTCTGATTGAAACGTTTTTCTAGGATTTTGGAGAACTGAGGGAGAAGAGAAACATTAACATTGTACCAGAAATATTTTAATTGCATTACTTTCTCTTACAGCCATGTAAATAAAATCTTCTTTGAACTGAAATTAACTTGTACATATGTGCTACAAACAGCTCATATGAACACTAGAAATACCACTGCAGTTGTGAAAAAGTGGTTATAGATGATAAAATTTGCCAGAAGAGGGTTTACGTCTCCAACACGATTCAGCTTCATTATTATAATCTTTTTTTATAAAATAGAATAATTCATCATAAGTATCTGGGATTTTACTATGTAGAACATAAATCTTCCAATCCGCTTTGAGAAACTTCATGTACAAAAACGTCCCTATCTCTGGAGGAAAATCATTGCATCCATCTACAGGACTGTCTCAGAAAATTAGAATATTGCGATAAAGTTCTTTATTTTCTGTAATGCAATTAAAAAAACAAAAATGTCATACATTCTGGATTCATTACAAATAAACTGAAATATTGCAAGCCTTTTATTATTTTAATATTGCTGATTATGGTTTACAGTTTAAGATTAAGATTCCCAGAATATTCAAATTTTTTGAGATAGGATATTTGAGTTTTCTTAAACTGTAAGCCATGATCAGCAATATTAGAATAATAAAAGGCGTGCAATATTTCAGTTGAATATGTAATGAATCCAGAATGTATGACATTTTTTGTTTTTTTAATTGCATTACAGAAAATCACAATATTCTAATTTTCTGAGACAGTCCTGTATTGTTTTAGCAAATGTTCAAGGAAGTTCCAGACATTTTGTAATGAAATTTATGTTCACACTTTTTTGCCTATTGTTTCCTCGTAATCTCGTAAGTGTATCTGAACTGAAATAATGTTTAGATTGAGGTTTAGATTTGCAAATGAAAAAAAAAAAAAAAAAGCTTAAAGAAATGCATTTTCCCTGAACGGAAACATCAGGCGGAACTGAAACGCCTCGTCAAAGTTTCCGTCAGAGACTCTGAGGACTCGCGGACGACCGGAAGCGGTCGCAAATTTGAACAGCCATCACAGCAACAATAAACGCACACTTTCACTTTACGGTACGTCTATTGAATCAATATTTTATGGAAAAAGAATACAAAAATCGAGGTTACTTTGGCGTGAGAGACAGATTATCTTGATTGCTTTGTTTTTTTATATTTGCATCACTCGGAAATGTGTTAATCGCCGTCGATTTTGAAGCGGACTATTTCCTGGAAAACAATCTGGTCTACAGACAGCGATTTTTTTTAACGTCCTACATACATTTAAACAGTTCTGCAGTTGCAGGTAACGATGCAATGGGTGTTTTTAAGGTTTTCTCTGGATTAGATAAAAAATATTTCAGTCAGCAAGTAAGCTTTAGCGTGTAAAATATGCATGTAGTTTGCAGGCAGCGCCGCTGTTTGTTGCACAGACGGAGCAGTTTCCCGCCACCGCAGCTGCGGCTCCAGCAAATAGACACCGCCATTCACGAGTCTGGGAGCAGGTTTCTCTCTCATTTTGATTGAGTTTCTTTCTGATCCACCTTTTTTTTTTTTTCTTTTTTCTTTTTTTGATATTTATAAATCTTTTTATTTGTATTTTTTTAGGCAATAACAGAATGGTAAAAAAACAGAAATCAAAACCACCACTATCAAATATGCCATCTTTTAAACCCTTTCTGATCCACCTTAGAGGGTTCAGCCTACAGAGGGCGACACTAACTACATTCAAGCAGTTAAATACTTTACAGCAGGGGAGTCAAACTCATTTTGCTTGGCGGGCCGGATTTTACCAATTTTTTTCTCGCACGCTCAAAATAACACAAACGGTGTGAATTTTTATTTTTTTTTTATTCTTTTTTTTTTATTATTATTATCTAATCCAATATCAGTTTAGTTAATTTTAAAGGAAATATTCACTTTGTTTACACTCTAATTATGTAAAATATATTTCTTCAGGATATTTTCTTGAAATTTCTCGTTTTTTTTTCAAATTATGTAAGATACTTTTAATATCATTTTACAAAGTGATAATATCATTTCACAAACAAGTATGTTTTTTTTTTTATATTTCGCTTTTTTATAGGAAATTTAATTAAAAGCAAAATCTCTCTGTTTACATCCGAGAGTGTTTCTTTGTGATTTAGAGATTTTTCCAGTACAATTAAGTGTACTTATTTTTAAAAATTGGTGCGGATATTTACGCCAGTGTGCCAAAAAAGTCAGCACTTCTCTTTTAACCGTTTTACTTTGTCACTGCTTGTATTCAAAACTGAAATTCTCAGAATAAATATATTCTATCATCTTTTTAGCAGTGATATTTTTCCTGCGAAAATATAGAATAGTAGTCAGTTAATAAAAATAAACAACCGTCTACAAAGAAATAAAATTGGCAAATGCATTCTAGAAAACTAAAAAAAATTTGAAAAATGCTCTCTTTGTGGAATAACGATGGATTTGTGGAAAAAAATATATTATCGGATATGCTGCGATTCATGGCAATTATTTATGCTTTCCTTTTTAGTAAATTAACATTTCGTTTTTTTGCGTTGGAAACTTCTCGCGGGCCGCATGAAAATTTCTCTCGGGCCGCATGCGACCCACGGGTTGCACATTTGACACCCCTGCATTACAGGACTGTCTCAGAAAATTAGAATATTGTGATAAAGTTCTTTATTTTCTGTAATGCAATTTAAAAAAAAAAACAAAAATGTCATACATTCTGGATTTATTACAAATCAACTGAAATATTGCAAGCCTTTTATTATTTTAATATTGCTGATTATGGCTTACAGTTTAAGATTAAGATCCCCAGAATATTAAAAAATTTTTAGATAGGATATTTGAGTTTTCTTAAACTGTAAGTCATGATCAGCAATATTAAAATAATAAAAGACTTGCAATATTTCAGTTGAATTGTAATGAATCCAGAATGTATGACTTTTTTTTTTTTTAATTGCATTACAGAAAATCACAATATTCTAATTTTCTGAGACAGTCCTGTATTGTTTTAGCAAATGTTTAAGGAAGTTCCAGACATTTTGTAATGAAACTTATGTTCACACTTTTTTGTCTATTTTTTCCTCGTAATATCGTAAGTGTATCTGAACTGAAATTATGTTTAGATTGAGGTTTAGATTTGCAAATGAAAAAAAAAAAAAAAAAAAAAAAGCTTAAAGAAATGCATTTTCCCTGAACGGAAACATCAGGCGGAACTGAAACGCCTCGTCCAAGTTTCCGTCAGAGACTCTGAGGACTCGCGGACGACCGGAAGCGGTCGCAAATTTGAACAGACATCACAGCAACAATAAACGCACACTTTCACTTTACGGTACGTCTATTGAATCAATATTTTATGGAAAAAGAATACAAAAATCGAGGTTACTTTAGCGTGAGAGACAGATTATCTTGATTGCTTTGTTTTTTTATATTTGCATCACTCGGAAACGTGTTAATCGCCGTCGAGTTTGAAGCAGACTATTTCCTGGAAAACAATCTGGTCTACAGACACAGCGATTATTTAACGTCCTACATAAATTTAAACAGTTCTGCCGTTGCAGGTAACGATGCAATGCGTGTTTTAAGGTTTTCTCTGGATTAGATAAAAAATATTTCAGTCAGCAAGTAAGCTTTAGCGTGTAAAATATGCATGTAGTTTGCAGGCAGCGCCGCTGTTTGTTGCACAGACGGAGCAGTTTCCCGCCACCGCAGCTGCGGCTCCAGCAAATAGACACCGCCATTCACGAGTCTGGGAGCAGCTTTCTCTCTCATTTTGATTGAGTCAAATCAACTGAAATATTGCAAGCCTTTTATTATTTTTTTTTTAAATTTATTTATTTTTTATTTATTATATACAGTTTAAGATTAAGATTTCCAGAATATTCTAATTTTTTGAGATAGGATATTTGAGTTTTCTTAAGCTGTAAACCATGATCAGCAATATTAAAATAATAAAAGGTTTGCAATATTTCAGTTGATTTGTAATGAATCCAGAATGTATGACATTTAATTTTTTTTAATTGCATTACAGAAAATCACAATATTCTAATTTTCTGAGACAGTCCTGTATATTATTGAAGAATCGTCATCATTTTAAATAATATTTTAGTAAAACTTAACCAACATAATAAACAACAAATGTGTTTCTGTTTATGCCTATCTAATAGTGCCATTTAATTCATACCATAAGTGAGATATAGAATTGTAAACATCACTAAAGATTATAGTTTGGAGTACTTATAAAATTAAAAAAGGAAATTGAACCAGGTTGTTGATGTACTTAATGTTATATTTGTTAAGCAGCTATAGGTTTTTTAATGGTTTCTTCAGTTGCATGTGATGTGATATATATATATATATATATATATATATATATATATATATATATATATATATATAAATAAAAAACAACAATACACCAAAAATGAATAAGAAAAACCTGTTCCATGAAGGGAGTGGTGCATAAAGGTCAAAGTGCAAGCTGATGCACTAACTTGGATGCTGTGCCTGACATCCATCCATCTTCTATACTTGTGGAATCCAGTGCAGCGTCTGCACGATCTCAGCTCTGAGCCTGCTATAAATTATAAAAATGTGGAATGAGAATAACTCCCCTATATGTTCTAAATACATAATCCCTAAGACTAATATTGAAATGTTGACTATCCAAATTTAAAAATTGACAAAAGTTTAAATCTTATTTTCATCAAAACAAATATATCTAATCAGATCAGGTCTAAGATAAAAGTAAAAAAAGATGTATTTCAATTACCTCAGAATAAACTAGTACTTTTTGTAATTAATAATGGATTTCTTTGTTACTGTTACTCTTTTAGTACGGAATTTGCAGTTTGTGACACTGAATAATTATTAGGTAATTATTTTTCACTGAACCTTTTAAAATGTCTTTTACAGATCCATCCATCCATTTATTCATCCATCCATCCATTTATTCATCCATCCAGTTAGTTCTATTCTTTCTTTCTGTGAATGTGTGAAATGCCCTGGACCATTTGGGCCATTTCCCAAATGTAAACAACTTGCAGAATATGAAGTAGAGTCTGAAAACAGTCCCTAGGGCCTCCCCATCCAAGTCGGGCCCCAGCAGTTGCTTCTCAAACTGCCTTTGTACGCAGCTGGTTAGCACTGCTCAATCAGAGCATTGGAAATGAGTCAACAGGAGAGTGTGTTGTGTAGAAAAGTACATTAAACTTTTGCTGTATCCTGTTGGCAAAAAGGCAAATATATCTACCCTGCAAAGGAATGACTTTAGTGCCGAAAAGGTCTGAATCATTACCTGTTGACGCCAAAGCCGATTCAAACAGCTGTTAATCCTCAACTGCAACCATCTCCACAGTTTACATTGAGTGAACACATTTAAAAAAAAAAAAAAAAAAGATGTGAATGTGACATGGCACAAAAATCTATAGATCAGCTGGTACATTTTTTTTTTTTGTTTTTTTTCCCTCAATTTCTTTGCGGCTCTAGTGGCCTTTATTCAATATGTACGTAACTGCCACAGAAATGGGGTGATTGTCAGAAAAGATGACCAGTCATTTCTTTCTGATATAGCCAAGTAATAACCCTTGTTTTTGACAGTGCTGTATCCTCCACAGATGAAAGATATTTCTATGGCGTTCCACCTTTAATTGGACATCACAAAATCTCAAAAAATATAACCTCACAGATATGTGTAATTATTTAATTTTCTGATATATATGACCAGGACTAGCAGGATCCAGTCATACAATCATGGCTAACAAGTGAATTCAGCGCCTGCTGAAATAGCTTCCTATTGATTAAACAGTAATTTTACTCTTCTTTTGGTAATATACAGGTCCAGGCTGATAAAGGAGGTCCGAACTGAAAGCGTTATGGAAGAGGAGCTTATGATGGCCACGGCAGATGATCCCGTGAGCACTGAGGTGGAGACCGGCGAAGACACGACCAACGACAGTCCAGTCAAAAAGGGAAGAGGGAGGCCAAAAGGTTCCAAGAAGCTGAACGTTTCTGTGAGCGACCTTAACATGACACCTGATTCCAACAGTGAGTCCCCGCAGCCCCGGAGAGGAAGAGGGCGCCCAAGTCTCTCTGCTGCGGAAAAGCAGGGATCAGGAGACGCAAGCAGCTCTGCGCAAAGTCCTCGAGGCAGGGGAAGGCCGAAGAAACAGACCAGCAGTGAAGGTCCCTCTCCAACACAGTCCTCTAAAAAAAGAGGAAGGCCAAAAAAATCTGTGACAGTCGAGAAAGATGCAGCTGAAGAAATACTCAACGGCAGCGTTGATACACCAAAAAGAGGGCGCCCAAAAGGGTCAGTAAAGCGCAAGTCAGAAAGTTTGACGAGTGGGGAAGAAGAGGAAGGCAGTACTTCATCACCTCGGAAAAGAGGTCGACCGAAGGGCTCTCCAAATAAGAAACCCAAGCTGGATCAAGAAGGAAGTAGTAGCGAAGGGAGTCCAGAAGCCACCGGAAGTCGAAAATACCAGAAAAGAAAGAGGGGTAGGCCAAAGAAGTCAACACAGGATACTTCAAACGGCATTTCAAAGACGCCGAAGAGAGGACGGGGAAGGCCAAGACTAAGTATTGGCCGGGAAACGGGGGGCTCTCCCTCAAAGAGGGGGAGAGGTCGGCCTAAAGGCTCTACAAACAAGAAGCGTGGTAAAGTAGGGCGGCCTAGGAAATTAGCCGATGCCCCCGCGAGAGGGAGGAGGCCCGGTCGTCCACGACAACAACCAGCAAAAAGAGGAAGACCCAGGAAATACCCTCTGCCGTCACCTGATGAGCTGAAGAAGCCGAGAGTGTGGAAGCCGCTGGGAAGACCTAGAAAATACCCCCGCGTGGAACCTGCCGAGGGCGAAGACACGGCCCCCCCGAGAAGCCGCGGCCGGCCCCGCAAGACCCAGTCCAAGAAAGGTGCTCACCTACGCAAGAGTTTGACAACCAGTCCATCCACAGAGCACAACGACGGACAGAGAAAAAGGCGCAGTACCTCAGGCGGCGCCAGAAGTGAAGATTCCACCCCGCGGAAGAGAGGCCGCCCTAAAGGCTCGGCCAACAAGAACAAAGGCCGAGCTAAAGCGCAGGTCGACAGCCCGTTTCCCAACCATTCAGAAGCAGAAGGGGATTCGCCCAACGTCTGGATGGAAAGTGAAGTGGCCTTGGAAAGTAGCGAAGAGGTGGCGGCCATGAAAGTAGATCACACAGAGGAAACTGTCATTGTTCAGGATGTAAGCTTCGACATCAGTGACCAGGCTTGATGAACAATCCGGCCAGACCAAATAAAGTCAACGTAGTGATTGCTGTTAAAACATAGAATACATTCTCGTCTATTACTTAACATGTTTTTAACATTTTTGTCAGACGACCTGGCCACATATTCAGCAGGTCCTCTGTTTTTCTGACTAACTTGATTATTTTTTTCTTCTTTGTTGTTTCTTTTTTTTATTTTTTACTTTTAATTCTGTCATGAGATGGAGCAGAGGTACTGCAGTGGTAGTGTTTACTAGGACTGGCTTGTGAAAGTACTTATTGTAGACTGATTGTTCCAGTTTTCATTTACTGTTCAAATGTAGTGATGTGACTTTAGTTTTAGTAAAATGGTTGTTTAAACGGTTTGAAGGACAAACAAAATGTAAACAATAGTTGATAAAACAGGTTAAACCATACCAAGCTTGTGTACATCAGTGCAGTATTTCTTTCCTGTTTTTTTTTTTTTTTTTTTGGTCTAATAATTCTTTTTACTCGATATTTTTATGACAAATGCTATATTAATCAAGAGTCACGTGGGCTTACCCCTTCTAATATTACTGTTTTGTCAGATAAGACACACTAGGAACTTTATGTATGATTTCAAAAACAGATTAAGTTTGTTCCCCATTTTCTCATTTGGATTTAAATGTATGTCATTGAGTCATCAAAATATTCTAATGTTGCACAGGAGTCAAGATAAGAGATGCTGGAGATCCCTATTTGGCATCTTTTTGAAATTATTTAGAGGATGTAGTTTGCATGATTTCACTTTCATTGCATCTTTGAAACAAACGGATCAACAGATATACACTTACAAATTCCAAAAATGTTGTTTAGTCTGTGCTGGATGATTACACACGCCGGCAGTTCCGGCCATTTCAACTTAAACTTACATTTATTAATATGTGATATCAAACCATCTTTTTTAAAGCACTTTGTTGGTTTTTCCTTTTAATTTGACATCCGTGTGTATTTGTTTGGCTTGTACTTTGTTTCTATTTGCCGTTATGTGGCTATAAACAGGCTTTTATAAACATTTGAGCCTCACAGGTCTGCATATGGAAAACTGCAAAGTATTTACTGAATGGTGGTCTTATCCTGAATTTTTAGTGATGTTCCCGATGTTTGTATAATTTGTCTTTTTTGATTTTATTTTTTAATTCAACCCTTCATTATTGTAACTATTGAGATTACAAATGTTTGTCTTAAGATTGAGTGTCTGTGGGGGATTCTCCTCAAAATGTTAAATTTTCAATGCCATTTCACTGTCACTCATGGATTAGTGTTTGTTTGGCCAGAGCTTTGAATGTAACGTCCCGTCGTTTCAGTTGGCTGGTTGTTCAGTGTTCTCATGTTCCATCCTCTTTGGCCCATTTAAGCTCTGTTCTTATGTTGTAAACATTTCACAGATTTTCTCTAAATGTTTGGAGTGGAGCTCTGGGGCCTTCCTAAATTTCTTTGTTTTTAAGTACCATGTATAGTGTGAATTGAAAAAGGTAAAATTACTGACTCAAATGAAGACTTCGGTTTTAAAACATCAATGAAATCTGACCCGAATTGGTGAAGTCAAATCATTTTGTCTGTTTTGAACAAGGGGCTAATAACGTGTGAGAATACGGTTTAATTGAAATAAAATGTACATGTTGCTGTTTTCTTTCCAACAGTGTGGCTTTTATCTTTTTTTCCCCCCTAATTTCATATATCTTTGTATCGTTTACAATATGTAATTTAGAATGAAGGCAGCAATTTAGCAGTTTAGCATAACTGGTTTCTTTTTACCTGACTCATTGAGTAAAGGTTTTGTGTTTTTAAAGGTGAAGTGGTGTAAACTATAAAACATGACAGTGTTTTCCACAGAATATTAGCTCAGTAATAATAAAATAAGATGATAATTATGATAATGGATGCTCAATTAAGTGCAAAATCTTATATTAACCTTTTATTATAATCAGACCTCCTGTCTTGTACTGTAGATGGATTTCAGTGTTCATAAAATGCATCCAAGAGCTCATACAAGAGTTGATTGTAAGTTTCCATGCAGATAGACATGTTCAAAAGTACGTTTTTAAAGAAAAAAAAACAAACTAAGATAAATATAGTCAAGAGAGGGAGACTGGAAGGGATCTTTACCCTTCACCACAGACCAAAACTCTTGAGGCCAAGAGCCAAAAGAGCAGGGGAAGAGACCTGAATGTCTTCATTTCTGACTGTAACCTATGCATATAAATGGCTAC
This sequence comes from Cololabis saira, assembly GCF_033807715.1. NCBI lineage: Eukaryota > Metazoa > Chordata > Actinopteri > Beloniformes > Belonidae > Cololabis > Cololabis saira. Next base: position 6,962,164 of record NC_084601.1, read on the forward strand.
TGGACCTGGAGATTCAATTAAATTCATAAAAAAATAATTTATCCCCAAAGGGAAATTAATTAAGTGAGGTGTAGATGGTGCACATAAAGAACGTAACAGCTGAAGTTTGGGTGGCAGAAGTATTTACATAGGTATATTTACCTACTGAAGATTGTTAAAATTTATACATTCCTCTAGTGAATATATTACTAAATCTAAATTTTGGGTAAACTACTGGTACATCACAATTCAAGACATTCTGAGCTGTACATAAATATGTATTAGATTAGATTAGATTGTCGTTTATTCCTCCCTCAGTGGGTAAATTATCTTTGTGCAGCAGCAACACAACATTATGGAAGCCCATTTCTACCTCCAGGGCTCCGTACATTTCCGCCAGTAAAAGAAAAAAAGTTTCTATTTGCATGCCATCTTTGAAATACTTTTCTCTGTAGAAAGCTCTGTACTGATTAATTTAAGTTGGTCTTATAGAGCTTCATGTTAATTATAAAAGTTTGTTGTTTTTGTTAATATGCCGGTGTTCTGCCAATCCTTGCTACCTGACGAGAAATGCTACTTTGTGATTCTGCGCATGCGCACAGTGGATTTTCAAAGTTTGATTCATTTCTTGCACCATGTTGATAATATGGGATGTTGAGTATTTGATCCTTCAAAATACACGACCCATGACATGAATTGCATTACACTTTGTGAACATTATACGATAAAGAGAAAAAAAAACAATTCTATCGCTTTATTTGGACATTCATTCAGTCATTCGCAGAACACCGGTGTCCTGCCATTTTTTGCTGCTTTGCCAAAAAATGCTCCCTAATGGTTTTCTACCTTTGCAGAGCTACAGTTTTACTGTGTTTTACTCCCTAAACCACTTCCTTTCCCCCCAAGTGGTCCTTGTCGCTTGCCAGGCCGTCATTGTAAATAAGAATGTGTTATTAATGACCTGCCTGGCTAATTAAAGGCGAATGACTGAATGAATGTCAAATAAAGCGATAGAATTGTTTTTTTTCTCTTTTTTTTTCTCTTTATCGTATAATGTTCACAAAGTGTAATGCAATTACTGTCATAAGTAGTGTATTTTGAAGGATAAAATACTCAACATGCCATATTATCAATTTTACATCGTGCAAGAAATTATTGGCGTGACAATCAAACGTTTAAAATCGACTGTGCGCATGCGCAGAACCACAAAGTAGCATTTCTCGGCAGGTAGCTGAAATGGGCAGAACACCTGCGGTGGCAGTTTAGTTGTCGGAACCCAGAACGGAGTGATACATCTTTGAAGTTACATCTGTGGCAGAAGTGGAATGTTTTTCTGGTCAGAATTCAAAGGGGAGTGAAACCTCTCTCCTATCCCCATCTCTGGGTGTTTAGCAGGTCTTTCACCTGCCAGGTAACTAACTAAACTAAAAGATTCCACCGAACTACCGCCTTAAACACCAACGTGGGCGATACTGGGATGATATGACCTAAGTAAAAACAGGTAATGTGAAATATTAACGTTTACTATTCTTCATAAGTTTGAGTGTGAAAGTCTCAGTCGTAGAGAAAGTTGCCGAGCGAGTTTGAGTTTCTCTGAAACAACATTCCTCACGAAACAGGCCTGAAAACAAGACTACCTGTTCACAGGTGGGACAGCACTTTATAACACTTCAGGTTTGGAAGAAAAAAAACCATAAAACAACAGCTTTACCTAAAGCCGACACAGTTGAGACGTGTAAAGTGTAAAGACGCTTAAATCCAGGACCATGTAATAGTAAAACTATTCCATAGAAGCTTTTATTGTGTAAGTCACATTTTGGAGTTTAATTCTTAATTTCTTGGGATTTAAATGGGGTCACACGTGTTTGAAAGGGTTTAGATTTTGTGTCATTTAAAACCAGACTCCTAAAGCCTGATTTATGGATCCGCGTTAAATCGACGCTGAGCTTACGGCGTAGGGTACGCGGCGACGCGCACCGTACGGTGCGCGTCGCCGCGTACCTTACGCCGTAAGCTCTGCCTTGGTGTAACGCGGGACCATAAATCAGCCTTAACAAGACTGATCTGTGCGGGGGAAGCAACACACCCAAGATAAACAGTGAACTTTGATCTGTATTGTGAAGCTGAATACCTGTCAACTTTTGGATTTAAAAATAAGGGACATTTTCCACCACTATCCCAACCGAGATCCAATATCTTACATTTTAAGTCGGATTTACGAGAAATCTAAAATAACTACCTGTCAACCACTTACAGACTACAATTATGTGCTCAGAATCTGATAGTTCTACCTTTGTTGACACTGAAATGCTGTGGACATTCATATAATAGAGCCTAAATGAAAACATAAAGGGGAATTAAAGCACAATTATTTATTTTAAATATTTTCAGTTAATATACACATTAATTGTCTTTAAGTGAAACATTTACATTTTCTTTTAATTTGTCATTTTCACTCATGTGGTTCTCTGGCATTCACTGACTGATGACACAGACGCATGTTTCTGTTCCACCTCTTTAGGAAAGTTCCTTTTCTATCCAGTACTCGAATTGTAAAAAGAAATCAGGGGGGATGGTGGATTTTATCATATGGGGACAGATCATTTGTGCTGATTACAAATAATATAATATATTACAAATAATAGCAGTGACCAAAACACCTGCAGAAATACTGCAGGAATGACATAGCAGCAGTTAAATGCAGCCTTCTGTAAGCTTTAAATATCCACTGGGCTTACATCAAATACATCAAAACACAACAATAAAAAACACTTTTCTGAACTTATCAATATGACTCTGTCCTTCACAGGATAAGTAACATGGATCACTGCAAAAACTCAAAATCTTAACAAGAATATTTGTCTTATTTCTAGTTAAAATGTCTCATTTTAGTAAAAAAAACCTCATTACACTTAAAACAAGACTCATCACTGGAAAAAACAACAATTTTCACCTGTTTCAAGTAGATTTTCACTTGAAATAAGTAGAAAAATCTGCCAGTGGAACAAGATTTTTTTGCTTGTAATAAGAAGATAAATCTCGTAACACTGGCAGATTTTTCTACTTATTTCAAGTGAAAATTTACTTGAAACAGGTGAAAATTGTCAAATAAGTTATTTTTCTGGTGTTATTTTTCTGGTGATGACTCTAAATGTTGAAATAGCAGTAAAACCACATTCATTGATGAAATGACATAAGGGATGGAAAGGGGGGATGGCAGTTTTACAGGGGGGATGATTTGGACCGTTTTTATTTCAGGAGGGATGCCGTCCCCCCTTATACCCCCTCAACTCCAGTAAACCATTTTTAGAGATATTTACATGAGGTCTTCGCATTTTTAGCAGAAATGTTTTCTCTCTTGTTACATCCATCCATCTCTGATCTGTTGTTCCAAGTTTGCTCCCGTTGTGGCCTCTAACCTCCCGAGAACTCCACCCCGACTACAGCAGGGGGCAGTTCTCACCAGGCTGGTGACAATCAAGTTTTGCTTTTTAAGAATTATGATATTATAAAACGGGAAATGTATGGGAAAATACTAATACGGGAGGATGGCGGGAAAGAGGGGTGAAATACGGTAGTTTCCCGGCCAAAACGGGAGACTTGACAGGTATGGCTGAAAGACCGTGGTTGTGACCAGTGGTGGACAGTAACAGAGTAAATTTACTTGAGTACTGTACTTAAGTACATATCCAGAGGATTTGTACTTTACTTGAGTATTAGATTTCTTTGGTACTTATTACTCTTACTTGAATACATTTCCAAGACAAATATTTTTACTTTTACTCAAGTAAATTTCTAGGAAGGCTGAAAAGTACTCGTTATTTTCAGGTCTGCTCTTTTTTCTTCTTCCCTAAAATCCTATTGGACACAAGCTGTTTTTGTCAAAGGAGGAGACCTATCACAGTGCACGCTCTCCACTGGGATGTACGTAAAGCGGAAATACGTCAAGCCTCCTCAAAACGATACCACCAAAGTAGCCTGCGTTTGTCAAGACAGAGCTGCAACAATTAATTTAGAAAAAATATAGTAATTTACTGATGTGGAAAATAAGAAATTTACTCTTACTCTTACTTTTACTTAAAGTACATTTAAAAGCATTTACTTTTGGATACTAAAGCAAGTACTTTTCTACTCTTACTTGAGTAATATTTTGACTGAGCTACTTTTACTTAAATTTTGACCAGTAGTATTTGTACTCTTACTCAAGTACTGGGGTCGAGTACTCTGTCCACCTCTGGTTGTGACAGACTTTTGTTGTTTTCCCTTTCCCCTTCACAGGTATGTCAGCAAATGTGTCCAAGAATGTCTTCAAGTAGCTGCTGGAACGGTTAAGTCAGACAAGTGCAGCAAGTATCGACCAAGAAAGTGGGGACATTAACAATCTCAAGAATGTCAGGCCAAGGTGGCTTCGTCGTGGACTCGGGTGAGGAGGCGGCGTTGTTGTCGACCGCAGGTCCAAACACGGAGCCACAAGTACCAGGAGGTAAAAAGACCCAAGACGGCAATGATGTAGCTGCAAAAGAGGAGGTTACAGATGAGGAGGAGGAACACAAGATGATCAGTTCTGCACATCTGGAGCCGAGTACTTTACCATGGCCGGGAGACCAAGACAAGATCATCCCGTTGGACCTGGACAAAGGAGTTTCAGGGGTTGGGGAGATGGAAACTGGGATCAGCAGAGGGAGCCAGGACCTGTCGGAGGAAGAGAGTGACCTCAGAAACAAAACCAAATGGAGAGAAAGCATGCCGGAGGGGGAGAGGTGGAGGGACGACGAGGTTGAGCTGCAGCGGGGTGATAAAGGGGACGGCTCACTTGCAGATGATGAGGAAGAGGAAGAAGAAGATGATGATAATGGCGAGTGGATCTCAGAGAAGTCTGCCCTGGATTTCACCCCACATGTCAAGATTGTGTGTCCATCTGCCAAAGAGTTCCCTGAGGAGGATGGGAACTACAGAGAGAAGGAGGTGGAGACGGAGCTGCAGATGGAGCCCAACGCAGCTCTACAGTTTTACCCCGAGTGGGAAGAACAGGATGACAAATATTGTGAGTATCCTTTGCAAAATGAACTCATATTTACTAGTTTTGTCAAATAGGCGCACCAGAAATAACTTTAAAATGCAGATTTCTTTATTTAAACCTCCAAACTGTATTTAAATGTCAAATAATCTCTTGTACACATTATTGTACCGGTATATCAAAGGCCTGTCACAGTTATTTTACTTATTTGAGCAGGTTGCTGTTATTTAAAGGCACCAACTGTTGATTTTTAAGTGCAAAAATACTAAAATTGAACTGGCAGGACTTTAGTGAGCTTCAATCCAAATGAATGTCATGGATTTTATTGCACATTCAAACATAAGACTTTCTGGACTTGTTTTATGTCACATGCTTAACCCTGAAAGACATACTGACATCAACAAACAGTCACATGATTTTAAAGCCTTTTCTTATTATTTTGAAGCAGACACAATAAGATTTCATAAAAATATTATTCACAGTATCTACATATAGATCAGTTTTACTATAGACTTTCAGGTCCATTCATATTAACTGGGGTTATTGTGCATTTTGTTGATAAAACCTAAATCTTTTTATACTTGCTGGTGCTGTTTTAAATCCGTTAAGTTTCTCTGGGTTTTTGCAGATCCTTAAAAATGTCTTAATTTATCCTAAAACTAGCTTCGTGTTTGTAAAGTTTTTAAAATGCTGCCAGCAACAGAAATCAGATTTGTCTGTTTAAAGAGTGGAACTATAACATCATCACAGCATTGCTATCTAATTATTACATGCATTCTTGCAGATGTATCGCTGGAGATGTTAGAAGCTGCTTCAGTGACTAAACTTAGACTAAACTCCGGCAGGAGGTTCCCCCTTATGATCCAGGTCCTGGTCCAGGTTTCTTCTCTCCTAAAAGGGAGTTTTTCTTGCCACGGATTGGCTTACGGTTTTTCTCCCGCCATTGTTCATGTAATAATTGCTCGGGGGTTCATTTTCTGGTCTCTGGAAAATGCCTGGAGTCAAAACAATGATGACGTAGACCGTATTCACGTGCATTTTGGCAATGGAAGTATGGCCGAGATAAACAGCTTGTCAAGCTCCCAGGCGAGCAACTTACATTGAAATGAACGGCGGCCATTTTCCAGTATCCAGGTTAAATAATACATCCATGGTCAAGCTATGCATGGAGATTATCAACTAAAGATTGCAACTGTTACCTTAACAAGTTGACTTTTGACAAATGGTGTCTGACTTCCTGATCCGTGTTTTATTAATGAGTGGGTTGAAGACGTTCAATCAATCAAATGTTATTTATAGAGCACCTTTCATCCAGGTACATGAAATACAAAGTGCTTAACATCCACTTTTTCTGTTTAGCCACTTTTTCTGTTCGTGCTTCCCACACCTGGAATTCAATACCAAACACAATACGTGAACTCCCGAATCTGTCCTCTTTTACCAAACATCTTAAAGCTTGGCTATTGGAAGAACAACACTGTTGCCACAACCGTGCCTAAAACATGTATACTTTTCATTGATGTTGCTTTTCTTTTCCTTTTCTGTCCTATTGTGTTTTTAAGGACACTTGTAATTGCTCCTCCTGCTAACTGTTCTACTTGTCGTTACTGTTGTTTTATTGATTTTAGTATTTTATGTTGTTGACACTAACCTGCCTAAGGGACTAAAGATGAAAATTAGCCGTTGGCTATAATCTTGCATATTTACATGTATATGTTCATTAATATGTATTGTCCCTGTTATAAATAAAATAAACTCAAACTCAACATTTTGACTGAAAAATAAGCATAATAAAAATAAAAATAAGATAAAAACTGGGAGACCAATGCACACTGACATACAATATAGTTAATTAAAATTAAATAATGATACAAGTTCAAGAATTAAGGCTAAAAATATTTAGTCCACAACAATAAAATATAACAATAATAAAAACATTACAAGAAATACATAAATAAATAAAACAAATACCTAAAATTATGAGAAAATTAGGTAAAATAATAAATAAAATGATAAGAAAAGAAGTAAAATAATAAAAAGCACAACCTGTTAAAAATAAGGGCAGTAGAGTACAGCAGGTAAGTATTTAATTTAGGAGTACGCTTCAGTAAACAGTAATGTTTTTAGGCCTGATCTAAAGGATCTACAGTTGGAGCAGACCTCAGGTCTACAGGAAGTTTGTTCCACCGGTGAGGAGCAGAATAACTGAACGCTGCCTCACCTTGCTTGGTTCTGGTTCTGGAACCACAACAAACCAGATCCAGATGAAGCTCAGGGGTCTGGGAGCTTCATAGGAACTAACAGATCCAGCATGGATTCTGGTCCAAGACCATTCAGGTCTTTGTAGACCAGCAGGAAGATTTTAAACTCTATCCTTTGACTCACTGGAAGACAGTGTAGTGATTTCATGACCGGTGTAATCTGGTCCAGTTTCCTGGTGTTTGTAAGGACTCTGGCGGCAGCGTTCTGGATCAGCTGCAGCTGCCTGATTGATTTATTGTTAAAACCTGTAAAGATGCCATTGCAATAATCCAACCTACTGAAAATGAATGCATGAATAAGTTTTTACATGTCTTGTTGAGACAGAAACCCCTTAATTCTAGCAATGTTTTTTAGGTGGTAATAGGCAGATTTAGTGATAAACTTTAGATGGCTGTTGAAGTTCAGGTCTGAGTCAATAATTACACCAAGATTTCTGGCTTGATTTGTAGCTGTCAATGACATGGAGCCAAGGTGGTATTCTTAGGTCGACCAGTAAGAAGAGCATTACAGTCGTCTATCCTGCTAGTTATAAAGGCATTAGTGCATTAGTCTCTCCGTGTTGCTCAGAGAGAGAAACGGCCTCACCTTAGAAATATTTTTTAAATGATAAAATGCTGTTTTTGTGATACAGCGTACGTGTGATTTGAAATTAAAATCAGAGTCAAATATGACTCCTAGGTTTCTTGCCTCTTTGCTCGGGTTTACTCCATATATATTTAGTTTAGAGGCCAGTTTCTCTCTCTGGGCTTTTGAACCGATGATCAGTACTTCAGTCTTGTCCTGGTTTAGCTATATATCTAAAATACAGTTAAAAAGTGAGTCAATCGGCCTAGTGTCATCAGGAGACACAGCCACATAGAGCTGTGTGTCGTCAGCATAACTATGGAAAGAGATGCTGCCCAGGGGTAACATGTATAAATTAAAAAGTAATGGTCCTAAAATTGACCCTTGTGGTACTCCATAGGTAACCTCATAGAGTTTGGAGAAATTATTATCTATTGAAATGAAAAATGTTCTTCCACAGAGATATGAGGTGAAGCACTTTAAAACAGTTCCAGCCGGGCCAACACGCTTGCTTAATCTATCTAAAAGAATTTGATGATCAACAGTATCAAAGGCAGCACTCAGGTCAAGTAATACCAGAACCGAGGGTTTATTCTTGTCAAGGTTTGTTCTGATAATATTTACTACTTTTAGCAGGGCTGTCTCTGTGCTGTGATTTGTCCTAAAACCAGATTGAAACATTTCTAATGTAGCGTTTGAATTCAAATAGGCACTTAACTGAATAAAAACTAATTTCTCTAAAAATTTTAGAAATTGGTCTATAACTGCTAGGTGATAAAATGTCCAAGTTCCCTTTCTTTAAAAGAGGTTTAACTAAAGCAGTTTTAAAATCAGTGGGGAAGACACCTAGCTGTAGAGAATAGTTTACAATGGCCAGTATGTCTTCAGATAGTGAATTAAAAATGGTTTTAAAAAGGGAGGTTGGGATTGGATCAAGGGAACACGTGGAGGATTTCAGTTCTGTTACTACTTTCCTCAGCGTGTCGGCATCAACCAGGTCAAAACATTCATACCTCACGTCACATTCTATACAGGATATTGGTAAAAGTGCAGTGTGCTTGTTTTGCTGGCCGATACCAGACCTGATGGTTATAGTAGCCAGCAAACTCTTCACATTTAGAACCTGGAAGCTTACAGCTATTATTTGTTGTTGGATTTAAAATAAAATCTATTGTACTAAAAAGCAGTCTGGGGTTATGAATATTGGTATTCATCAAATTTGAAAAATAATCCTCGCAAGACTTTCAAATTTCTTTGTTGTAGTTTTTAAGTTTTTCAATAAATATGTTATGATGAGTTACTAGTTTTGTTTTTCGCCATCTGCGCTCTGCAGCTCTACATTCTCTTTTTAACTTCATAGCATGATTATTTTTCCATGGAACACTATTTGTAGTTATGTTCTTGATTTTAATAGGCGCAACTGCATCAAGTACTGTTTTCATTTTATGACTAAAATCATGGACTAAAATTTCACAGGATGATGGTAGAACTGTACTTTTTTCCAAGCTATAATATGTGATGAGAAGGTTGTGGCTACTTGAGGGGTAATCGCCTTCTAACAGTGCGTTCTGTGGTGTTTTGTACAGCGTGATCAAGACTATTAAAAAATACACAGCTGTGGTCAGAAAGAGCCAGATCAGTAACAGATGATATGTTGATGCTCAAACCATATGATATGACTAAAGCTAATGTGTGTAAGAACTCTTTGGCTCTGGTATCTGCCAGATTAGCAACATGTATGTTATAATCTCCAATTAAAATACAAGAGTTGACAGACAATAGTTCTGAAAGTTCTGTTAAAAAAGAAGGGATAGATAACGTAGGAGCTCTGTATATGGTAACTGCAAGGAAGCAAGGCTGAGAGTTTAAAATAGTTGCATTATATTCAAATGTGTTAAAAGTGCCCAAATCCACATCCCTGCCCTTCTATTTAATTTAGAAACCAAGCCTGTACACCAGAGAGAAATTACGAGCCTGGATGTCTTATGAACACGTTCTCTGTGGTCACGTATAGAATGTCAAATAAGTTATAACATGACATAGACTCAGAGTTTTGTTTTTTCAGATCAGAGATTCTGTAATACTATATATGTATCCATACAGATAGATTGCAACCTAAAATTATTATTTACTGTTTACAACATACAGAGGGGAGCAAGCCAACAGCCTAATCTAACGCCAGCTTATCAAACAGTAGCTGTATTCGATTATTATTCTACATCATAGAATAATAAGGGCGTCGGAATCCTTTAAAACTTTAGTCCGCCGGTGGAATAGCGATCCGTAGAACCGTATACACAACCAAACCAGACATGTCGATGCAGGAACAGTTTATTAAATTCCTGCTAACCAGTTGCCATCTCGTCTTTCCGTCACAACCGCTGAGAACAACACCACTTCTGTTTCCAAGATGTGGCGCAGCATTATATGACGTAGGCGGAAAAAGGGTCTACAGACGCTATATAAATAAAATTAAATCTTTTTTAATTGTCCTATAAATCAGTTTGAGTGTTGAATTTTCACAATTGATCAAACCCCCCCAACCTTCTCTCTCTTCCGCAGACCTTTGTGAACACGTGTGCAGTGAGAAAGTTGGGCTGATCCTGGCGACGGTGGCTGCAGGGCTGCTCTTCCCCCTCCTGGTGTGGGGAGGTTACGCTTGGCTCCCGTTTGACTCTCCGCTGCTGCAGAGCCCCCCCCTCCGCTTGATTTACACACTGCGGTGCTCGTTCTTCGCCATGATCCCCATCCTGCTCGGTGAGGTCTCCCTGTACTCATGCATTATCATATACAGCAACACTTCATAAAAACAGGAGAAAACAAGCCTGCATCTGAGTATAAATCAACATTTGGGTCCTCATGTGTGCAGGTGTGGTGGTACAGGGAGTGGCCCGGCTGCGTTACAGTTCCCTGAAACCGCTCCATCAAGGCAACCTGGTGAACAAGGAAGTGGCGGTGCACTGGCACTACGTCAACGATTCACTGGCTCTCTTCCTCTTTTACTTCCTGCAGCTTGCTGTCATGGCAACCTATATCAGTCAGGATCTTGTTAAACTTGTGCCCCTACTCACCATCATATTTGTTTTTGGCAGGTAAGTGTGCTTGTTTTGGATGCCTTAGGTTTTATCTTGAATGTTATGCTTGTCAGGCTCATTAAAAGTAATTGAGTCGTAAATCTTGTTGATGACGATGACATCCAACAAAGCTAAGTTTAGACAGACGGCACAGGAATGTTAAATCCCCCAGAGTTCAGGGAATTTTGCTCTATAAAAACAAATGGATAAACCCTCTGTGATGTCATTCATAGGTTTCTGAAGGCTGGTTTTAAACTTATATGGGAGGGAATGTTGGCAGGAGCTGACTTCATCCAACCCCAGTTGATACAAAAACGGGCAAATCAGCAGAACAAATGAGTTTGGCAGTCTGTGGGGATAATCCCCCTTTACATCAATTACCACAAACCTGCCATTTTAGCTCCGCTCATGCTAACCTATAATGGTAACTGAGATGACCGTAGTGTTATTGTGATCACATCTTTCAGCTGGAGGTGTTTCAGTTTCCTCAGTTAGCAGGAAACTGAAAGGCAACAACAATCTACTATTTTTCATCATTCAAGTTTTTTCCCCGTTTTCCTCTTTTATTTATTGGCAATTGGTAAATGGTGAAAGTGTTGGACTACCACCACAAATTGTTAACTCAAAAAAAATCAGTGAATCCTATTGGCTCCATCACTGCAGTGGAGACACAGATGAAAGGGCTGAGGTCGACCCTGTTGTAGTTCCAGCTCCTGAACATCATCCTGGACCCCGGTTAATGCATCCTCATTTCACATGTGACTTTGGTAGTTGCTTCTGAAATGAGGAATGTCCTAGTGGTGGCTGAAGTTTCAGAGCCACCGTTCGTTCGTTCGTTCGTTTTTATTTATTTCGAATATGTATAAAAAAAAAAACAAGAAAAAAAGATAAGAGAAACAAATACAGGTGGGCATTCCACCACATAAAGAAAAAAAAACACATCAAAACACATATTTCAGTTACATGTTCAAAAAGGAGTGGGAGGAAGTATAAACGTATTTAATCCCACCCCCTTTCCACAACTAAACATAAATTATACGCCTGTATTTACTTTTTATACTATACACTAATTTGTATGAATGAATATATATCATTTTTACAAAAATAACCTGTTTAATACCAAATGTAAGCTCTATCATAAATATAATATAACTATGATATAAATATAATATGACTATGATATAAATATAACTATGATATAAATATAATACGTATATCTATACAAACATACAAAGACAACATGACGAAATAGCAACCACGGCTCATCTGCTGCTAGTGGAGCGTTAACTCTTAAATACATTTCAATATTTAACTTGGCTCTTAATTTATAACTCTCATATCTAGTTCAGGTAAAGTGATGATGGGGAGTATCAACATGGACTGCAGTTTAGTTGTCTATCTAAAACAAACAAAAAAACTAAATATTAATCGTATACATTTGAGGCTTTAATTTTACCTGAGCATAAAAATCTGTCACTCTTACAGTTTCAATGAATGTTAAATCTACCTCTGGAGACCAAATCCATTTTTTTCTTTGTGCCAGACTATAAACATTTATTACTTTATATCTTTAACGTGGGGATCAATAAAGATTGACACACTTTCAGAGACAATCCTAGTGGTCATTTCAGCAACTGCACATATTGCACATCTGCATTGGTGTCAGTTTAGCTAATTGGATGTAGCTGTTTGGTGAAATCCCTGAATCAGTGAAAACCTGGTTAACTGTTACACATTAGCACGTGTCTTAGGGGCTGCATAAACAGCCAGTATATTTTCTTTCAACTTAAAATATAATTGAGCACCAGAATAAAATGAGGCTATGAGTATAATAGCCCTATAAGGTGCTCCTATTTAAAAAAAAAAAAAAAAAAAAAAAAACATTCTTCATCTAAGCATCATTTCAAAACAGCCTCCCGAAGCCTGACAACTTCCTGAAAACCTTCTCTTAAACTTTTCTTATCCTCTGTAGAAAAAGAAAAGATTTTAAATATTCAGTTCAGCATTTTATGAACTAGTTCAATTTCAAAGTCTTTAGCATTGCACAGTTTAACTAACTATACATCAAAATTGTAGGTGCAGTTCTGAAGATCCATTATTATATAAACAATTTGTAATCAAAAGAAGTAACTTAAAAAAACATGTAACCAGCAAGGTTTAAAAATGAAAGAATTAATTATGTTTTGAAAAATTATGTTCAACAAGACCTGTGATCTGGCAGACTTTGCCAATATTCAACAGGAGGGTTGAATATTGGGCTTTAGTTGTGATCAACATGGACTCTGAAAAGACTTTTTCAGATAGAAATACATAAAGGAAAATTAGGACAACTTAAAAGGAAACATCAGTCAAGCTTTGAGCCATAAAACACACAATACAAAAATGGATAAAAGGCATGCAGGAGCTGAGCCGTCTAATGCTCCAGCTGAAAAGGGAGAAGTGGTTCACATGCGTAGTCATCAGGTGTTCTGTTGTCAGGTATCTAAATCCAGCTGATTGTAAATCTCCGTCATAACGGTGTCTCAGCTGCGTCACCACCGTTGGTGTCTTGGTCTCTAACGTGGCTTTGGTTTCCTGTGCAGGCTCATCTACTGGATCTGCCTCTCCCTGGACAGCAGCGTCCGGGGCTTCGGCTTCGGCCTCTCCTTCTTCCCGATACTCGTCATGTTGGGCACCAACCTCTACTTCGTGTGCTCGTCGCTTGGACAGGGGTCGGTGTTCCACGTGGCCCCGCCCACGACGGCTCCTCCTCCCAGGATGCGCTGGTGGATTTAAAGGTGATGAGATGCTGCCAGACTGACGGCTTCAACACCTTTAATAGCACAACTCACAAGAAACTAGATCTTTTGGTGTCCTGTACAATCGTAATCCTCTAGATTTCAGTCCAGTTGATTTGGCATCAACTCGTGGTTGTCAGTTCACAATTCAAAAGAGATTAAAAATGATTGTGTGTCAATACAAATAGAGAATCCGTTGTCAAGTAGATGAAATTGCGCCGGATAACATTTGTAAACTCAACCTAAATACTTCTTTGGTATCAGAAATCTCCACAATTGCTAATAAAAAACTGATACATGAAATGTTGACCATAAATGGGTCTGATTTCATTAAATCTTCAGGATTACGATAATATTTATTCTTGTATATTGTTTCGCCTCTCTACAAAAAAAAGAATCAACTACACAAACAACATTGTTGTTGAATTAAAAGCTGTACGAAAGTCAGTTGTCAAATGATTTACACATGTTGGACAGTTTAAATGGTCTTAAAGTTTACGTTAAGATAAAAAATACAGGGAAGATTTAGTTTTCACAGTCTCTTTATTAATTTTGTACCAGTTATCTTTCATGTATTGATGTGAAACAGCCGGTAAATGTTCTGTGTTTGAATCTGATGAGCTCTGGTTTCAGTGGGAACACATCCAGCGCTGCTGTGGTGCCACGCGGCAACTAAAGAGAAGTGTAGCACAAAAAACCTGAGAAACAGCTTTGTAATATTAAATCTAATAGTGTAAAGTCTAAATTGTGTTTTTTTTTTTTTTTTTTTTTTTATGTTCAGTTGGGAATATAAACTTCAGAAAATCCAGCACTAAAAACTGCTATCTATATATCTGATATCATTGGACTTCTTATTTTATGCTTGGGTCAAAATCATCAAGTGTGAAAAAAGTGATTTGATCTGAACTGTTTATAATGTACTGACGTGTTTTTCTAGTTTATCAATATCAGTTATGAATCAATGAATGAATCAATGAATGCCTTTTATTGTCATCGTGCTGCTGCTGCAAAGTAGGTAGCAGTTATATAAAACAATAGAACCATCCAGTCTTTACAAAAAAAACTATAAAATATCATCATTATTTACAAAATATATTTATAGTATCAATGAGTTAAGAAGAACAATAGCCATTAAAAGTGGAAGAAGAAATAAACTGCTTGGACTGAATAACTGAATACCTGTAGGTCAGACCTGTCCAGGTGTTTCCCATCTCTGGCTTGTAATGAGCTGGATGAGCTCCAGCAGGCCCTCGTGAGCCTGCACAGGATAAAACGGATGGATGGATGGATGGATGGATAACCCTAGGTACGCATAAAGTAAAATTAAATGCGATTTTGCTACTGGATGTAAAGTTTAGCAGAGTTTTTTCTGCGTACTAAAGATGAGCAACAGTTCAATGTCGTCCCGTTCTTCTCTGGATGACCACACCCTCTTTTTGGGTTAAAAACACTAAAATGAACCTAAAGGCTGCTGCATAGTGTTTTTCTCATCACATGATTATACTTTATCATAGGTAAGTTAAAAAAAAAAAAAGTAATCAGCCTTTATTAATAGTCATAATGTTCACACTTGTGGCTTAATTGTATGAAATGCATCATCTGAATTACAGATGTGTTACTGTGTTACTTGTTTTTTTACAATGATGCTCTGGCAGTCGTCACTGGACGGTAACATGATAGCAAAGCAACACTGGTCTTTAAGACCTTTTATATTAGCAAACAGCTTAAAAGTAGATTTACTAATTTACTAAAGTCAGTCACTTGTTTTCCACACAAAAAGGAGCGAGGACATTACACAAATATTGTAAGATGTGGTCCTTGTAAACAGCACATGGAAACATCATATACAGTATATCTCAAAAGTGAGTACACCCTTTAGATTTTTGCAAATATTCTGTTATATCCTTTCAGGGGATAACATTATCCTACTGAAACTTTGATATAACTTAAAGTAATCAGTGTGCTGCTTGAATAACAGTATAGATTTATTGTCCTTTGAAAATTACTCAGTACACAGCTGTTAATGTCTAAATAGCTGGCAACAAAAGTGAGTACACCCCATAGTGAACATGTCTAAATTGTTCCCAATGATGTTGTTTTCCCGCCCTGGTGTCATGTGACTCGTTAGTGTTACAAGGATTCAGGTGTAAATGATAAGCAGGGCTGTTAAATTTGGTGTTTTGGGCACAATTCTCTCTGAATGCTGGACAACATGGCACCTCATGGCAAGGAACTCTCTGAGCGGCTGAAAAAAAGGATTATTGCGCTTCACAAAGATGGCCTTGGCTATAAGAAGATTGCCAACACCATGAAAATGAGTTGCAGCACAGTGGCTAAGATCATACAGCGGTTTTCCAGGACAGGTTCCACTCGGAACAGGCCTCGCCAGGGTCGACCAAAGAAGTTGAGTCCACGTGCTCAGCGTCATATCCAGAGGTTGGTTTCCAAAAATAGACGTGCGAGTGCTTCCAGCATTGCTGCAGAGGTTGCAGAAGTTGGATGTCAGCCTGTCAGTGCCCAGACCATACGCCGCACACTGCATCAAATCGGTTTGTATGGCCGTCGCCCCAGACAGAAGCCTCTTCTGAAACCCATGCATAAGAAAGCCTGCAAACAGTTCGCTGAAGACAATGAAACCAAGAACATGAGTTACTGGAACCATTTCCTGTGGTCTGATGAGACCAAAATAAACCTGTTTGGGTCAGATGGTGTCCGGCGTGTGTGGCGGCACCCTGGTGAGGAGAACCAAGACAAATGTGTTTTGCCTACAGTCAAGCATGGTGGTGGCAGCATCATGGTCTGGGGCTGCATGAGTGCTGCCGGCACTGGGGAGCTGCATTTCATTGAGGGACACATGAATTCCAATATATACTGTGACATCCTGCAGCAGAGCATGCTCCCCTCTCTTCGGGAACTGGGCCGTAGGGCAGTTTTCCAACATGATAATGACCCTAAACACACCTCCAAGATGACAACGGCCTTGCTGAAGAAGCTGAAGGTAAAGGTGATGGACTGGCCAAGTATGTCTCCAGACCTAAACCCAATTGAGCACATGTGGGGCATCCTCAAGAGGAAGGTGGAGGAGTGCAAGGTGTCCAACATCTGTGCGCTCCGTGATGTCGTCATGGAGGAGTGGAAGAAGATTCCAGAAGCAACCTGTGCAGCTCTGGTGAATTCCATGCCCAGGAGGGTTAAAGCAGTGCTAGATAACAATGGTGGTCACACAAAATATTGACACTTTGGGCACAATTTAGACATGTTCACTATGGGGTGTACTCACTTTTGTTGCCAGCTGTTTAGACATTAACAGCTGTGTACTGAGTAATTTTCAATGGACAATAAATCTATACTGTTATTCAAGCAGCACACTGACTACTTTAAGTTATATCAAAGTTTCATTAAGATAGTGTTATCCCCTGAAAGGATATGACAGAATATTTGCAAAAATCTAAAGGGTGTACTCACTTTTGAGATATACTGTACTAGGATATACTAGGACCTGTCACCTCGTTTGGATCTGCTCGCTTAAGTGAAAAAATGTTAATTTTACACTTGAAAAGACGAACTCAGCTGTTCAGTCGATCGTTATATCCACCGTTAAATTGTGTCACAGTGATGTATTTTTTTTACAGCAACATTTAATCCTCAGCTCACAAAGAAATCCAACTCCTCGATGTCACAAATCTCATGTAAAAAAAAAAATAAATAAATGAGTCTGGCTTCTTTGACAGTTCTTGTTTTTTGAGTTGAGCATAAAATCAAATGGAAAAACAAATTATTTTGTTGTTGTTTTTGATAAATGAACAATATTATTAATATTATTACATTTATTGATTGTAAATTTAGCTTCAAGTCGTTTTTTTAGGGGGATGAATTTCATGATTTCTATTATAAATATAAAATAAATATATGTATATTACACACACACACACAGTAGTCAACATTTGAAGTGGATAAAATAACAGACATGGAATACTGTCTGTTCTTGTTTTAAGAAAACTGATTAAATGTCCGGATCTGATGTTATTGTCCAGTGTGTACATGAAAATCTGACTTAATTAAATAGTTGTGAACATCAGGCGAGTCTTGATTCTAAATAATGTAAATAATTTGAGCTATATTATATCAGTTATTGATAGATCCTGTTGATCTGTGTTGACTTTAATACAGTTATGTTGGTAATACGAGTTAAGAGTACGTTTACATGCAGCAGTTCAATCGGGTTTCTGATCGTATAAGACAGTGGTCCTCACTCCTGGTCCTCGAGAGCCGCTGTCCTGCATGTTTTTGATGTTTCCCTGCATCAACACACCTGATTCTAATTAGTGGTCATCACCAATCTTTCCTCCAGGTCTGCACAGTTCTGTTGGTGACACATCTGTATCAGGGTTTACTCGAGCAGGGAAACATCAAAAACATGCAGGACAGCGGCTCTCGAGGACCAGGAGTGAGGACCACTGGTATAAGACATAGTTCTATGGGCTCAAATTAAAGCCATAAATATTTTGTATCTGTAAATAATTGTACTTGTAGAAATATTTTGTACGTGTGCAAAAAATATTTGTACTTGTAGAAATATTTTGTGCGTGTGCAAAAAATATTTGTACTTGTTGAAATATTTTGTGCATGTGTAAAACATTTTTGTAGCTGTGAAATTAATTTGTCTGTGTGCAACATTGGATAGCCCTATACAAAGCTACAAACTTTTAAAACTACGAATTAAGTACGTTTATTTACAGATACAAAATATTTATGGCTTTAATTTGAGCCCATATAGTTCGGACTTTTAAACTGCATGTAAACACCTTAATCCAATCTTTTTCGGACCTATGTCTGACATTTATGCTGCGTTCCATTTACCTCGGAAGTCGGAACTCGGAACTGGGAATAACGTCACAGCCGAGTTATCAGCGTTCCAGTTACAAAGTAGGTAAACAAGTTTGAAGTTCGCATATACCACATGAAAAATGTAAATTACACTATAGCAGCATATATATGCCGAACAATACTTGTATACGACTGATTTAGTGTGACCAAAACTAGAATGAAGTGCTACGAATTTTTACAGAGCTCTCTTCTACTGTTTACAACCGGGGCAGCCATCTTGGAACGTGAACTCGGGGGTGGTGAAGACTCTCCCACTTTCCCAGTGGGAAATCCCACTTCGAGGGGCGTTCCAGTTGAAAAATCCGACTGGGAACTGGGAAATCCCCACTTCCGAGGACAAATGGAACGCGGCATTAGTAACCAGGTTGTTAACGCCATGTAAACGGGATCTGATACTGCAGTCTGCGCATGCTCGAGAATTTCCTCTGGGAGGGGTTAACCCGGAAGTGAAAGGAGACACAACGTGTTCAGCAGTTGAAAAGGAGACGGCGTGTGTTCAGAGGTGTCGTGTTCAGTAGTAACTCTACCTGAGTATCTTTTGTTGTTCTTTAAACACCAGCATGGCTTCAGGAAAACCAACTCGCTTTTGGGGAGACGAGGAGACCCGTTTCATGCTACGGCAGATACAGGAGCTAAACATTTTAAATTTTCTGGATGGGCGCAAGAGTAGAAACGCAAACCTTTTTAAAAAGATCGCGAAAGCGATGGCAGACGCGGGTTTCATCAAGACAACGGAGCAGATCAAGATAAAGTGGAAGAATACACAGAAGTCGTACGTTGCTGCCAAACGGATCAAAACCACAACAGGTGCATATGATCCGGTCATTTGTCCTTACTTCAGGATTCTGGATGAACAGCTGGGGAGTCCACGTTTGTCCCAAGTCGTAAAACAAGAGGAGGAGGATGTGGATCCATCCGACCAAGGTGAGTTGTTGACTTAGTTGTTAAAACGTGTTTCCTTTGTTCAAAGAATGTTTTGCTTGCCCCCGATAGACGAGTGGTTATGCCGCGTTCCATTTGTCCTCGGAAGTGGGGGTTTCCCAGTTGGAATTTTCAACTGGAACGCCCCTCGAAGTGGGATTTCCCACTGGGAAAGTGGGGGAGTCTTCACCACCCCCGAGTTCACGTTCCAAGATGGCTGCCCCGGTTGTAAACAGTAGAAGAGAGCTCTGTAAAAATTCGTAGCACTTCATTCTAGTTTTGGTCACACTAAATCAGTCGTATACAAGTATTGTTCGGCATATATATGCTGCTATAGTGTAATTTACATTTTTCATGTGGTATATGCGAACTACAAACTTGTTTACCTACTTTGTAACTGGAACGCTGATGACTCGGCTGTGACGTAATTCCCAGTTCCGACATCCGAGGTAAATGGAACGCAGCATTACACACCACATGGGCTTGCATGCTCTGAACGAATATGAATAAAGATTTACAGTTCTTTTTGGGGGAGTTATTGTCTGACTTTCATGATAATGCGTTTATATTATAAGACACTGATCAGGTTTAATCGGAATACTGATTTTAAAACCAACCACAGCTGTTTTCCAGGGTCAAAATGAACCCGGTGTGACTGTTTATAAAACAAAGTACCTAAAACACAGTTTAATGAAAGTAGGCACGATTATATTTGCAAAGAACACATAATATGGAACCAATAATGTGATTATTCTGATTTTTGTAACCCTCTGCAGAAGCAGCAACAGAGATGAGCCATGATGATTCAACACAGCGAGGCTTGGATGAGCCTTGTAAGGTTGAAGAGACCTCCAGGAGCAGTTCCCCGCTGCAGAGGAACTCTGAGTTACCAGGTAAGTTCTCCAACAACCAATGCTTCTTTATGTTTAAACATACCCACGTTAGGACATGTAATAAGTTTTACACCTAGCTTACGGCACAACATTTACTGAACTGACAAGGTTTATGCTGTGTTTCTGTGTTTATGCTGTGTGTGTAAATGCAAAAATCCCCTGATCACATCTAGGGCTGGGGATCGATTCAAGAATCGATTCCGATTCAGAATCGATTATCAAGATTTGAATCGATCCAATCCGATATTGATTTGGGTTACTGTTTATAAAACCTGTTTTTTCAGCTGTTGCATGAATTATATGACTGTCTAGTTATGCAACTTAATACTAGTATTTTATTGAGATTAAACAGCAAGTTTTGCAGCTAATGATGCTGTAAGGACCAATCAGCTCCCAGAATGCTGATAGAACTGCAAACAGAAACATGTGAGGGTCAGAATTACCAAACAGATCCAGGGAGGAAACAGAGTCGTATGAACTCGGTTTTATTTTTTCCCCATTTATGAGAATTTGGTTTTTAACATTTATGCAAATGTAACCCCAAGACAGTATATAAAGCAAAGAAATATAGACAATTTATGCAATTTTATAACTGAAAACTTTAATGTTTTCATACTTTAAAGGCAAAAACATGGCACCAGTTATTCTCGTGTCCAACAAAATATTCCTTTTTTGGGGATAAACAAAAAAATACCAAAAGTTGTAATGATGGGGAAAAAAAATTCGATCTTTAGACATATGAATCGATTTTTAGGAATTAATATGAGAATTGATTTAAAATCGGAGTTTAAAAACACAGTTTAATGAAAGTAGGCACGATTATAAGAACATAATATGGAACCAATAATGTGATTATTGTGATGTTTGTAACTCTCTGCAGAAGCAGCAACAGAGATGAGCCATGATGATTCAACACAGCGAGGCTTGGATGAGCCTTGTAAGGTTGAAGAAACCTCCAGGAGCAGTTCCCCGCTGCAGAGGAACTCTGAGTTACCAGGTAAGTTCTGCAATATGCTGCTGCAACAACCAATGCTGCTTTATGTTTAAACATACACACGTTAGGACATGTAATAAGTTTTACACCAAGCTTACGGCACAACATTTACTGAACTGACAAGGTTTATGCTGTGTTTCTGTGTTTATGCTGTGTGTGTAAATGCAAAAATCCCCTGATCACATCTAGGGCTGGGGATCGATTCAAACATCAAGAATCGATTCAGAATCGATTATCAAGATTTGAATCGATCCAATATTGATTTGGGTTACTGTTAATAAAACTGTTTTTTCAGCTATTGCATGAATTATATGACTGTCTAGTTATGCAAAATATAGTATAATATAATATAGTATTATATTGAGATTAAACAGCAAGTATTGGCAGCTAATGATGCTGTAAGGACCAATCAGCTCCCAGAATGCTGATAGAACTGCTTTCAGAAACATCATGTGGGTCAGAATTACCCATTTATGAGAATTTGGTTTTTAACATTTATGCAAATGTAACCCCAAGACAGTATAAAAAGCAAAGAAATATAGACAATTTATACAACTATAACTGAAAACTTTAATGTTTTCATACCTTTAAACAGATTTAAAGGCAAAAACATGGCACCAGTTGTTCTCGTGTCCAACAAAATATTCCTTTTTTGGGCATAAACAAAAAAATACCAAAAGTTGTAATGTAATGATGATGGGGGGGAAAAAAAATTTAAATCGATCTTTAGACGTATGAATCGATTTTTAGGAATTAATATGAGAATCGATTTAAAATCGGAGAATCGATCTTTTCAACACAGGCCTGATCACATCTGTATTATAAAGTTATGGTTGCATTTGTTTTCATTTGAAGGCTTTTGAAGCATCGTTATTAGACCTTTACAAGTGTTTAATAGTTGGCCATATTCATGCGTGTTCCAGACCTGCTGCATAAACTGAAGTGAAGGAAGAGTGTTCATGTTAAATACTGAAAGCCAATAACTTTACTAAAACACAAAATATGTCAAGATTCTTGAAGCTCATGTAACTGTTAGCTGAGTAAACCCCTTTTCAGACATGAAAAACATAACTTTAATGACTTAATCAGACTTTCATTTAGTTAGTCAGAACTCTGGCTTGATGACGTTAATCTTCCTCAGAGTTTTATTCCTACATGTACATGCAAATGTGCCTTTTGGGCATTAAATAAAGCAGGGAAATAAAACTCCTCAGAGTTTCAGTTTTCTTAGAGCAGCACATCCCATAATTCAAGGAAAATGTATTTATTTATATCGCACAATTTACAAGTGCCCAGAGCTTTACTGTTTTGTGAAACGTAACCATGGGAACAGATGTCAACATCTGAATACAGGACAATTAGACAAAAGAAATCCATATGTCTGACATAAAATGAATAAGATATAAATCATTTTTCATTTTTTGTAACCCTCTGCAGAAGCAGCAACAGAGATGGGTGGTGATGATTCAACACAGCGAGGCTTCGACGAGGCTTGTAAGGTTGAATCTGCTGAGACGTCATGGAGCAGTTCCCCGCTGCAGAGGAACTCTGAGTTACCAGGTAAGTTCTGCAACATGCTGCTGCAACAACCAATGCTGCTTTATGTTTAAACTAGTGCTGGCCAACAATTAAAAAATTTGAATCCATGATTTCTGTAATTAACTGCGATTAATCGCATATTAATTGCAAATTTATTCACACATTTTGTGCTGTTCTAAATTACCTCAAGGTATTTAAAAAAAAAAAAGGTTTTTAATACTGTTAACAACATGAGAAAGGGCAAATATGCTTGCTTTATGCCAATGTTTATTCAACTTGCCACAAAAAAAGCTTTTGACCTGAATGTAACATTCCTTCATAAATACAAACACAATGTAGTCCCCAACTTTACACTTGGAAAGACTAACTTAAGATTCCTTGTTTTTTTTTAAGCAGCTCAAAGTAAAACAATGAACCATATGCATCACAAACATTGTACAAGAAGTGCATTGGTCAGTTACATTTTCCATGTAATTATGTCTAAACCTCATACGGAGGAAAATAAAAGGCTAAAAAAATATCCCCTTCTCTTAAGTGGGATCAAAACAGGGGGAGTGGAGCGGCGCTCTCTGGTATTTGAGACTCGACGTACTTTGATGGTAATTCATTTCAAATCGATGGTACGTGTAAATAACTCCAGTCTTGTCCAGCGAACCATCTGGCATCTTTTTGAAAGTGAACTTGCTGTTCAAAAGTTGCTTTTCATTCTCCATCTTTCAGTTCACCAGACTTTTCCTCGAACTACGGGTGCCGACGAGCGCCAGAAATCATATGCGCCTTTTTTTTTTTTTAATCGTGCGTTAAAAAATTGTCGGCGTTAAGAGAACGTTAAGTTAACGCGTCGTTAACGCGTTAAGTTGGACAGCCCTAGTTTAAACACATACCCACGTAAGGACATGTAATAAGTTTTACACCAATTCTGTCTTCAGAGACGAGTGTCCAGAGACCTCGTCGGAGGCGGCGGGGGCAGACAGACGATGTCGCTCTGCTGTGTGAGCAGATTGCTGAGTCGAGGGATTTCTGGAGACATCAGCTTAGAGAGAGTGATGAGCGACAGGAGCGGCTGCTGACCACACTGATGGAGGGAACAAACAACATGTTTGGAGAACTTCTGGAGTCAATCAGGAGCCTGAGGCCTCCGGCCCCCACACCCCCCCCACAACCCATGAACTCCACCCCACAACCCATGAACTCCACCCCACAACCAGACGCCCCCCCAGCCCCATCCACCCCCTCAGTGACCTCCGACCCTCCCAACTGGTTACAATGGTTACAGCACCACCAAGCATCACAGAATCAGCCGGGATCTGGACATTTATCCCATCTCTGAACATCTGAGTTGAGTTTTGATTGTTTGATTGGTACACATGTATATACACTCACCACTTACACTATTTTCTGCCTCAAGGCTTGTTATGACCTGATTTAGGATTCCAGTGATCTGCACCTGAACAAAAACTGTATGTGGGTGGGGGAGGAGTAGCAGCAACCTCACACTTCCTGCATCTGCTGCTTTTTATCATACTTTTTTTTTAAAGTCTTTATTAGGGCTGCACGATTAATCGTTAAAAAAATCGCGATCTCGATTCATGCTTGAACGCAATCTCATTTCCAAATGACGACGATATAAAAAAAAAATATATTTTTTTTTTTTTTTTTTTTTTTTTTTCTAGGTTGTTGTAGTCCTGTCATGGTCAACTATCATGTTGTCATGTTTGTTATATTTTGTTAATGATTGTGGATTACATTTGGAGAAACATCTACCTTTCTCATCACCTGACACATATTGCAAATAAATATTGTTAAAATTGTTATTGTTACAATTATTTAAAGACAAGAGAGATGTTTATTGTTCTTATGTTCAATGTCAGCTGTTACAGCAAAAAGCAGCCAGAGGAATAATTTGTTGTCTCAGAACTACAGGATCTGTTACAAGTCCCCTTTCTGAAAGGGTGTTCAACTCAGGGAGGAACAAATATTGTTCAAAATTGTTATTGTTTAAATTATTCAAAGGTTTGTGTAAAGAAGACAAGAGATGTTTATTGTTATATTTTTGTTCAGCTGTTGCAAAGTTAAAGTAATAAGTGCAATAAATTTTATATTGGAAAAAAATCGTGAGAGAATCGTGATCTCAATTCTAAGCAAAAAAATCGTGATTCTCATTTTGTCCAGAATCGTGCAGCCCTAGTCTTTATTCTAATAAAACTTTTGTAACAAGGACATCTAACGCAGACCACACCGTTTCTTTGTTAAAAGCTGAAGGCACGATGCAAATCAGAAATAGAAAAAAAAGGAGTCCAAAAAGAATCTTAATTAAATCATGTGTCTTGAGGCAACACGTTTAGGTTAAAATGAATAAATAATCACTTCAGAAGAGACTGCGGCTTCAGCTTAAGGATACCATACTACAACTGTAACAACTATGCTTCAAAAATGTAAATAACTACCAGTTTATAGATTTACTGAAATGTTACAGACCTATAGAAGTAAAATATTAAAATGTAATCATTTTAGCCCCATGATGCATCAGTACCACTTCTGACCACATGGAGGCGTATTGATGTGGCATGTTGACCAGAGTCACAATAATTAAAACATTAATCATCAGTGGGAACGGTCCGGCACGGTCCGGTATGCCGCTTTATTCCACCAGAGGGCTGAAATGTTTCAAAGCATACTTTGGTCAGTTCCCCTTATCTCACATTGTACTTGCGTTGAGTCTCTTCCTTTTTGGTGCAGGAGATGGAGCACCGTCCTCATTTACCCCCAAAACATATGAAATGATTGGTTCCTCAATCCTGTTGCATCAATCAGATCACTCTTCTGTGCCGAGAGCCCCATCTGGTTACTTGTGCGTTTTTTGCAACCACGTAATTATCATTGTGAACACACTAATGCCATTTGAAACACAGCCATTAGAGCAGCATTATGTAACTTTTCCACTTAATCTAATATTTCATCATCATCATTGTGATGGTACATCAACTTCCAACAGGTTTAATGAACCTCTGTCATGGTGTGAGGGGTCTGTATCACCTTCACTGGTACTATGTAACTTTGAGGAGCATGGTAGGAACTAGGGCTGGGCGATACATCGAGATTTTAATATCGATATATTTTCAAACGCGATATGGTACGAGACTATCGTTTATATTGATTTAAAAAAAAAAAAATTTAAATTTTGATATAGCTTATTTTGTGACAAATTGACTTGAATGTTTTATTTGAGATTTGCACAAATGTTTTATTTGCACAACTGTCAACCTCAGTGGAAAAGTCTGCCTGTTACTGTCTGTATTGTATTAATTGCACAGTGTATTTTAATTTAATTGTTATGCAGGAAAGGGATATTTGTTTTATTTTATTCAAGATGCATTTTTATTCTATATATGCAGGCAGTTTATTTTTATTTCATTTGTTTTATACATTTTGATATTGTGCAGTTAATAAAGGAACCTGTGTGACATTTGGCACGAGGCTTTGTATTAAAACTGACTGTTTTTTTAAGGGTTTGCCTCGGAAAAAAATGAAGCTAACAGAGATGCTAACAGAGATGCTATGCTATAATGCTTTGGGGGAAACCCCAATTATGGCACAGAAAAAATATCGAGATATATATCGAGTATCGCCATTCAGCTAGAAAATATCGAGATATGACTTTTGGTCCATATCGCCCAGCCCTAGTAGGAACCCTGCCACACTAAAAAACTACACATTTTTACGGCTTTGACTGCTTTACGGCATACGTCACTTCCCCCTCCTCCCCGATTCGTAGTGGAGATTAAAGTTGGGCGGGACGTGGAAGTTTTATCGGAGGAGGCGAAAAAAAAAGAAAGCGTATTAACAAGCTAAATGCCCGGATTAGAATAAACATTGTCCCGGCGTTCACTCGCTGGCGTGAGCTGAAAGATGAGGAGGGATGTCCGACAAGAGAGACAGAATTGTTATGATACAAATGTAAATGTAGAGTTCTATGTTCAATAAGAATCTAAATTAGAATGTTTTCACACACGAGGATTCTAGTATCTTGGGTTCTAGTATTTTTCCTGAGAACTGTAAAATTGTGCAGGGCTGATCTGCAAAATATAAGGAATGGGCTTTCAGTTATTCACAGGTTATAAAGTATTTTTTTATTTTGTCAGTAAGTTTGTTGGACTACTAATTTATGAAGAAGTCCCTCTAAAAAACGTTTGTAGTTTGGGGGCATTATCTGTCTGAAACAGGACGGGGGGGGCGGGGGAGACTTCACTAATAAAACCAAGTTGAACTTAGTGATTTTCAACATTGTCATATTATATTGTTTAACCAAAAATAGATACATTACCTCTTCACTATCCATCCTGCAAACGACCGCTGAAAACAGAAAAGTAGTTTTGAAAGTCCGTCCCGTCTTATTTCATTCACTATCAAAACAAACGCGACGGGGACAGGAGTTTTCCGGCAGTACACGCTGGTGCTCATGGGAAATGTAGTTCTTTCTGGTAAAGCACTACCGCTTTTGTCCAAAGGAGCCGCCAAACTCAACAAAAGCTGAAAGTTACATTGTGCTGCTTTAACTTTCTTGTGCTATTCTGTCCCCTTGTGGCCAGAAGTGTTATTGCTACATACAGGGGCTTTAAGCTGGTAAGTTTGTCTGGTTTTTGTTTTTATAATATGCAACACGTCTCGTTTAGTCCAGATCACAGTGCAAAGGATGTATACATAAAGCCAAAAACCCAGAAAATGTTTAGATATTCTTAGACTTTCTCTTTCCAAGTTTAACTTAAAAATGTGATGCAAGGATATTAACTTTTCGTCAATTTAACTTATTCTGTCTAAAACACTATCTAAATCTTTTAAAACTTGGAAGTATATTTTCTGACAGTGAAGTATGTGACTTTTCTCAGATCACTGATGATTTAAATGAAAAGCTGATAAATATCACAAGACAAAACAAGGTCATAGACGAGGGTTGGGTGACAAGATGAGCTTCCAGTTTTAAGTCAGATTATCAATTTATCTGTTGTCTCAGCTGTTGTTTCTGCCAAACATCTAAAGAGGCGGTGGGAGATCAGCTAAATTTAGCCTCCAGTTATCACCACATGTGTGAAATGAAGCTTCATTGCATCTATTAACTGTGTGGATGAGAGGAATAAAGTCATCACATTCTCAGGGAACTTCTACTCGTATGAAGCCGCTGTGAACAGAAAATAAACCACAGATTCTGTTTCATTTCACTCAATTTGTCTATTTAATATATAAAATACGGTAAAACATACGCAAAAAGGATAAGGTTTCAAGGGACTTGGATACTTTGGTACAACAAACACTTTTTTGTAAAAGCGGTATAGAATTTCAATAACATATCAGTGCATACTTTGTATATGAAAATATACACACATTGTATATCATTCTCAAAGAAAAAAAAAAAAATATTTTCTATACAATAAAACCCAAAGCGGACCAGCTAAACACAATATATTAGCTATAAATTTCATCTTTAGTATTTCATATGCTACATTACTCTGAGCCAAGTTAAAACTCGTTTGTGACGCATGTCCTTATTACTGTGTAACACAAGCTTTGTTGTTGCCTTTATTCCATGCATTGATGTTTGTTTTTTCAAATTTCATGAATTACTAATTTTAGTTGCTTCCCGTTTTTATAAATATATTCTATATCTTAATTAAAATTGCAGCATTTAACTGGTATTTCCTTCATTGCATTTGCTAATACCACAAGAACTGATCGTGCAATTTTCAGCAAGTTGTTTCAACAAAGGAAACCAGTACTATATGTTTATGAAAAAGAGAGAAGAAACAAAAACAATTGGCCACCGTACACAAGATAATAATAATTAATAATAATAAAAAAAGCAGCAGCTCCATAGCAATATCATTACAATAATCGACGATGGAACTGTCACCAGCACAAATTAATCCAGAAATAGTGAGATTTTAAAAAACATTTCACACATGTGACGGGTGCAGGTTTTGTCGTGTTGCACATACGGATTGTCTCGTGACTAGACTGTTAGATTTGAAAGATTTGCACACAAACAAAGCTGTGCAAAGTTGTGTGGTGTCACATTTTCAACCATCAGTGCCAACCGGGGGGAACCATGGAAGCGAAGGTTATAGTCAGAAAGGAAAGAGAATGATCTGCCTGGAGACTGATGACTTGTTTCTGTTTTCTTGCTGAGATGCTGAGAATAAACGGCTCTGAAGGCTCCAAAACCAGCACCTCTAAAACTACCAGGCCTCCATCATCTAAATCGTACAAAACTGAAGTCTAAAAACAGCCATTTACCATACAAAGATATATATTTTTTGTCTTTTATCTCTGGTTTGTGGTCTCCTCTATCTGGCAGTAATTTCTGCCCAGTTCATTCACTTAAAACCAAACTGATCCAAAACACAACCTTATAAAAGTCTGATTCCTAAATGTATTATTAAGTTACACGGAAAGTTACGGAGCTATTACCTATAAAGACGTTGGGAACCTAGCTCTGTCTTACCTTAAAGAAGTTGCATATCATCCCAGCAGAGTCTCAACCTCAGACTGCACATTTACTTCCAAAACTGGAACAAGTGGAGCCGGCGGTCGGCCCTCCCTGAGTCTGGCTCTGCTGGACGTTTGTTTTTCAAAAGCCCTGTTAGTTTTTGTTGTTTTCTCTCCCCACTGTCGCCTCCTGCTTATTCAGGAACTGAAGGTCTGGACTTCCTCAGCCAGGCTGGCTGGATCAATGTGGACTCTATCGTACTGGACTTGTCTTCGGTGTAAAGTGCCGTCGCATGACTTTAGTTGTTAATTGGTGCTACCCAATTAAAGTTAACTCAATTGAGTAGCTTTTAAATAATCTCCGAATATTTTTACACAAGCTAATGTGCTAAAATAAGAACTGGGTTGTGATTGTAAATTGTAATTTAGTAGGTTATTCCTTACAATTTTGTTGAGTAGATATATCACATTTGTTTTTTCCTTGTTTTTTTTTTGCATAAAGAAATTGAATATAAATGCTAATAGTTTTTCGGGGAAACACGTTCATTTTGCAACATGAATAGTGAAAACCATAAAACAGGACAATTTAAGAGCTTTTACAATATCAGGTGTCCAAAATAATACTCAATAATAACATTAATACATTATGTACAGAGGAGTTGGATCTCTAATGTTTTCATAGTGCATTTTTTTCACAAGTGCATGAATTTCTCCAAAAATAAGAGGAGCTTTTTGACAAAAAGCAAAAATTGCACTTCATCTAAAGTTAAAAAGGCAACCAATATAAAATTCTAATATCTACCCAAAATACAAATGTATATTAAAAAAAAAACAACAAAAAAAATGCAAATCAAACTTCATCTAATTCCAATTTGTGTTTTATATTTTTCTTCTCCATTATAATATAATATTTGTCAGTCCTGGTACGCAGCAACGTCCATATGGGGAAAATCTGCTTCTTAAGTTTGAGGTGAATTTTCTTCTGATCTGAAATTGAAACGTTAACAATTATTCGTCTAGATTTACAGGTGCTGGGATGTGTCTTTTTATGGGTCAGATGTTTACCATGTTTTACTGATCACCACAGCTGACTGACGGAAGAAAACGGGACTGAAACGGAGCTTAACGTGAAGCGCTAACTACCTCAATTTGATCTTGGCATTAAACCTGCCAGCATTACTGAAAAAGTCCCAGGACTCCTGCTCCTCTGCAGACTCTCGCCACAAACTGTGTTTCCAACAAGTTTGTCGGCTGCACTGATTCCTAAAGCAACAGCGTCACCTGCACTTCCACCAGAGCACAGACACGTAGAGCAGAAACCAACACGCCAGTCTGCATTTAAGTGTCGTCTTTGAGAAGAAGGGACAAGAATAAGAATAACAGCATCGATTCACACTCACACATTAGCCTGAAATGGGTTAAACAAAACATCTTTGTTCAAGAACAAATAAGATTTAACATCAAACTTTGAAACCAATTTACTGACTTCATTTCAGAGGGGGAAACGGGAATTACTGATTTTATACAGAAAAGAGACTTTTTAAGTGTACTTTATCTCTAACTACACTATAAGTGAACGGCATTGTCCTAATAATAATAATAATAATGATGATGATATAATAATGATAATGAGTTTACATCACCGTGTACAATTTATCTTTGATTGTGGGGTTTTAAAAATTTGTCGCAAGAGCATATGACACCACAACCAAGCAAACCTCTTTGAGTGAGACAAAGTGCGCACACCATCAACACTAGAATAAAATAGGATTACTGAAACAAGTCCGATCCACCGGTACTACAGAGTCGCCCCTGCACCATAGCTCAAAACATATCAAATTCACACTCAAATATGCAAACAGATCCACTGAGAATCAACACATTGCTTGTTTTTAGGGATATCTAGCAAAGTCTATGCAAATATATTCATATGTACATACACGTCGTTGAAGCTGAAAAGCTATTTTTACTTTGTCGCCAACTTGAAGCGGTAGAAATATAGAAAATGTCTTTTCCTTTCACTTTTTGAAACACTGCAAAGAGCTAAAGGAGAGATATAGAGAGCTAAAGAGGACATCAAAGCTTTTGTATAAGGAGTGATTTTTCATACAAAGTCGGAACTACTTCTGGACGACTAACGGACCTTCAAAACATGATTAAAATACAAACAGATAAAGAACACTTGGACTGAAAGAACCATATACTTCCCTACCCCCCCCCCCCCCCCCCCCCCCCCCCCCCCCCCCCCCCCCCCCAAAAAAAAGAGAAAAAAAAAGGCTCATAAAACTTCCTATGCGTTTAAAAGAATGGCATCTACTCCTGTTTAATAAGCTGAGTGACTGGCTGGATTTCTGATGAAACAATTTCCATCCAAGTTCCAGAGAAAACGGTGGGAGGACGGGATGAGCACCCAGTCTGATCAAAGTGACAGCCTGTAGTCAGTTTCTAGTTCTCAATGTTTCCACGACGCTGCGACTGACTCTGTCAGTGTCCTTACACTGTGTGCAAGAGGAATTTGGCATATATTTATATTGACTGTATATCTATATATGTTAAAATCACCAAGAGAAGATAACATTGGCACTCTGGCAGGGTGCTCCACTCCACAGCTGCAGAGTGCCACCTGAGGGCTCGGGGTCTGCCTGCTTGCATGAGGTTGGTGACGGCGGCAGCAAACGTTTCTTACGCTAAAAACACTACGAGTCTGTTTGATCGGCGCCGGGGGCGGACGCTCAAGTTCTCAAACTCGTCCGGATCGAGTTTAATTTCCTTTAGTGCAGTTTGGAAACGACTCTGGGGGAAGAAATGACATCACACAATCTAAAATGACGCTGGATTGAAGAGGAGCAGGAAGTGGCGCGGCATGCAGCAGATGTCCCGTTATGTCTGACGGGCCACCGAAACAGCTCGGTGTAAAATATGGGATCGGGATGCAAGTGACCGTGTGAAAGAAATGTTTTGTGGTTTCATGGGACTGCCAGGAAAAAAAATTAAATCCTGAACGCCTCATTCCTACCAAACAAAAACAGTAGAGTTCATTCAAGCAAGAAGGCTTAAAACAAAAACAAAAACACTGTTACTCTAGTCAGGATCATACTTGAATCCAGCGCAGCTCTGAGCCGCCGTTCCCTCCCTCAGAGCAAAATCCCCAAAAGGACGTTTTTCTTTTTTGTCTTCATGTTTTTCTGGGGGGGTGCGAGGTCCTGTAAGCCGAGGTGATGCAGCTGAGGAGTAAAACTGAGACAGAGGCCGAAGTGTGATGATAGTGTCACGTGGCAGTGGGGGCGGGACAACTGGATACTAACAATGGGTGTGTGTTTGAACTGTTAGGTAAGAAAACCTTGTGGCTGCAGAGAGCTGCTGCGTCTATGTGACCCAGGCGTCCAGTCTCATGCGTTTTATGTTTCCTCCCTCCTGCTCTGGTTCATTGGCCGCCCTGAGCAGCTCCGCCCCGGCGCTGCCGCCGCCTCCACCTCTGTTACCGGCGCTGGCGTCGTCGCGGTCGCTGCCCTCGAAGGAGCTGGCGTTGCTGCTGATGCTGTCGGCCGGCGAGCGGCCGGTCGGGGGCTCCAGGCACAGCAGGGAGCTGGGATACTGGGGCGGGGCGGTCAGGATGGCCCCTCCTCCTCCCCCTCCTCCTCCCGGGGTCGAGGACGGCGTGCTAGAAGACGGAGGAGGACACGGCGTGCTGCGATCCCGCCCGGGGGAGACGGGTTCTGACTTGATGCTCACGCTGGAGTTGGTGTTGACGGTCAGCATGGCACCTTGAGGTATGTGGGTCACCGGCCTGGAAACAATCACACACACGGGGAGAAAACGGGAGGAAGATGAGAGATGGAGCGGAAAAAGGAAATGTCAAATAGGGCTGGGCGATATATCGAGATTTTAATATATATCAATATATTTTCAAACGCGATATGTTACGAAACAATATCGTTTATATTGATTTAAAAAAAAAATATTTTTTTTTATGATTTTGATATAGCTTATTTTGTGACAAATTGACTTGAATGTTTTATTTGAGATATGCACAAATGTTTTGGTATTTGCACAACTGTCAACCTCAGTGGAAAAGCCTGCCTGTTACTGTCTACATCAGGGGTGTCAAACTCATTTTGCTTGGCGGGCCGGATTTGACCTATTTTTTTCTCGCGGGCCGCACGCTCCAAATAACAAAAACGGTGCGGAAAAG
Source organism: Cololabis saira (assembly GCF_033807715.1). NCBI lineage: Eukaryota > Metazoa > Chordata > Actinopteri > Beloniformes > Belonidae > Cololabis > Cololabis saira. Next base: position 6,995,743 of record NC_084601.1, read on the forward strand.
TTTTTCTCTAATTCTTTTTTTTTTACTATTGTTATCTAATCCAATATCAGTTTAGTTAATTTTAAAGGAAATATGCACTTTGTTTACACTTTGTTTACAATTATGTAAAATATATTTCTTCAGGATCTTTCTTGAAATTTCTCGTTTTTTTTCAAATTATGTAAGATACTTTTAATATCATTTTACAAAGATAAACAGAAACAAGTATGTTTTTTTTTATATTTGGCTTTTTTATAGGAAATTTAATTAAAAGCAAAATCTTTCTTATTAAATCCGAGAGTGTTTCTTTGTGATTTAGAGATTTTTCCAGTACAATTAAGTGTCTTTATTTTTAAAAATTGCGCGGATATTTACGCCAGTGTGCCGAAAAAGTCAGCGCTTCTTTTTTAACTGTTTTACTTTGTCACTATCCTCGTATTCAAAACTGAAATTCTCCAAATACATATCTTCTATCATCTTTTTTAGCAGTGATATTTTTCCTGCAAAAATATATAATAGTAGTCATTTAATAAAAATAAACGACCGTCTACAAAGAAATAAAATCGACAAATGCATTCTAGAAAACTAAAAAAATGTCGAAAACTGCTCTCTTTGTGGAATAACGATGGATTTGTAGAAGAAATATATTATCGGATATGCTGCGATTCATTGCAATTATTTATGCCTTCCTTTTTAGTAAATTAACATTTTGGTTTTTTGCGTTGGAAACTTCTCGCGGGCCGCATGAAAACCTCTCTCGGGCCGCACATTTGACACCCCTGGTCTACATTGTATTAATTGCACAGTGTATTTTAATTTAATTGTTATGCAGGAAAGGGATATTTGTTTTATTTTATTCAAGAAGCATTTTTATTCTATATATGCAGGCAGTTTATTTTTATTTCATTTGTTTTATACATTTTGATATTGTGCAGACCTCTGTTAATAAAGGAACCTGTGTGACATTTGGCACGAGGCTTTGTATTAAAACTGACTGTTTTTTTAAGGGTTTGCCTCAGAAAAAAATGAAGCTAACAGAGATGCTATGCTTTGGGGGAAACCCCAATTATGGCACAGAAAAAATATCGATATATATCGAGTATCGCCATTCAGCTAGAAAATATCGAGATATGACTTTTGGTCCATATCGCCCAGCCCTAATGTCAAATACATAATCTGGAGATAATCAGCCACATTGATCAAGCGTATGACTAACCAGGGAACCACTCGTGTGAAAACAAACCCGACATTACAGAGCACAGCACCAACAGGGAAAAAGCCACACTTGATTAACTCCATAAAAACGTCTTTTTTTCTGATCCTTTTAAAAGCAGAAGCGACGCCCCAAACTGCTCCCAAAAGATCAGGAGAACAACCCGGGAAGCATGAAATGATTTGTGTGACAGAGTGGTGTTGCTGTGAGTCAGCGATGACGTGAAGAAAACAGAGTAATGTCAGGTTAGAGAAACATGGCGGAAACCGGAACTAGATCTCTTTCCTGTTTGACTGCAGACAACGGCGGGCATGCTGAGAGAGGAGGCAGCCAAAAGCGAACAGACAACGCAGGAAAAAGGAAGTGTGATACAGTACCGGCCCAACCACTCATCTCTACCCAAGAACAGGTTGGACGGAGAGCCAACACTGTGGGAAGAAAACAAAATGTTGGAGCCCAAACCAAAAGGGAGGAGGTGTATTAAAGGCAGGTGGGGGGGATAGAGGATTAATGCAGGAAACATCCGTCCCCCCAAACAGCAATAATGTTCTCTGAACAAAACAACTTCTGCTTACGGCACAACATTTACTGAACTGACAAGGTTTATGCTGTGTTTATGTGTTTATGCAAAAATCCCCTGATCACATCTGTATTATAAAGTTATGGTTGCATTTTTTTTTTTTTCATTTGAAGGCTTTTGAAGCCTCGTTATAAGACCTTTATACAGGACTGTCTCCGAAAATTAGAATATTGTGATAAAGTTCTTTACTTTTTCGGTAATGCAATTAAAAAAACTAAAATGTCATACATTCTGGATTCATTACAAATCAACTGAAATATTGCAAGCCTTTTATTATTTTAATATTGCTGATTATGGTTTACAGTTTATGATTAAGATTCCCAGAATATTCTAATTTTTTGACATAGGATATTTGAGTTTTCTTAAGCTGTAAGCCATGATCAGCAATATTAAAATAATGAAAGGCTTGCAATATTTTAGTTGATTTGTAATGAATCCAGAATGTATGACATTTTTGTTTCTGTAATTGCATTACAGAAAATCACAATATTCTAATTTTCTGAGACAGTCCTGTAAGTGTTTAATAGTTGGCCATATTCATGCGTGTTTCAAACCTGCTGCATAAACTGAAGTGAAGGAAGAGTGTTCATGTTAAATACTGAAAGCCAATAACTTATACTAAAACACAAAATATGTCAAGATTCTTGAAGCTCATGTAACTGTTAGCTGAGTAAACCCCTTTTCAGACATGAAAAACATAACTTTAATGACTTAATCAGACTTGCGTTTAGTTAGTCAGAACTCTGGCTTGATGACGTTAATCTTCCTCAGAGTTTTATTCCTACATGTACATGCAAAATGTGCCTTTTGGGCATTAAATAAAGCAGGGAAATAAAATTCCTCAGAGTTGCAGTTTTCTTAGAGCAGCACATCCCATAATTCAAGGAAAATGTATTTATTTATATCGCACAATTTATAAGCCCAGGCAGTTCAGAGTGAAGTGCCCATGAGCTTTACTGTTTTGTGAAACGTGACCATGGCAACAGATGTCAACATCTGAATACAGGACTTTATTTATTTAGGGAGGGTAACTGAAAAAGTCCCTTTTCTTTGTGTTTGAACATATTGAACAGTGTAAGTACCGTATACAATCGTAAGGAGCAACTGAGAATATTGCTACATGTCAGAGGGGAAACTGCAGTGACAACACTTTTATCTCATTTAATTGACTCAGAAGTTGTAAAAGAATAGCTATGTGCTTAAGCTGATTACTGTCTGTAAAATCACAGCGTTGGATAATTTGGACAGCATTTCGCTTATGTAATAATAATAATAGAGTGCGCCTGCACGTTAATGCGACTGCAGCAGTTGAGATGTTTGCGGTGTTGATCCCTGCGTGTTGATCCCACTTATCAAACATGGCTGTGACATGTTCATGTTCCCTGAGCTTAATGACAAACACTGCACATCTGGAAGGGTCTCCAGGGGTTTAGCTGCAGAGAAAAGCAACGTATAATGGCCATTGTTGAAGGGTTGTTTCGCTTCACAAGCAGTTAAGCCCAGATCTTTAGTTTATGTCAGGTAATATACAGGACTGTCTCAGAAAATTAGAATATTGTGATAAAGTTCTTTATTTTCTGTAATGCAATTAAAAAAAACAAAAATGTCATACATTCTGGATTAATTACAAATCAACTGAAATATTGCAAGCCTTTTATTATTTTAATATTGCTGATTATGGCTTACAGTTTAAGATTCCCAGAATATTCAAATTTTTTGAGATAGGATATTTGAGTTTTCTTAAACTGTAAGCCATGATCAGCAATATTAAAATAATAAAAGGCTTGCAATATTTCAGTTGATTTGTAATGAATCCAGAATGTATGACATTTTTGTTTTTGTAATTGTATTACAGAAAATCACAATATTCTAATTTTCTGAGACAGTCCTGTAGATGAAGTAGTTTCTTCCCACTTGCTCCAACTGTGTCTATGATTAAGACTTGCAATCATAAACTAATCTCATTAAATCAATAGGATTTGGTTACATTTGTATTGATGATTTAAATGAATACAAGCCTTTTATTGCAGAAATATGATGAAAATATGATTAAAGGGCTTTAATAACTGATTAGTAACTCCAGACTTTATTGGTGCAAGATGTAAAGCATCCAAAACAACACATGCTGAATGTGTGTTGCATTAGAGGCAAAACACACACACACACACACACACACACACACACACACACACCAGAGTGGCTGTTCACCTCAGGTTGGCAGCCAGACTGGACACCTGGCTAGACAGCTCGCTGCTCTGTTTGTCCACGCCCCACATGCTGTGGACAAGAGGAGAGAACACACTTCACACTGGTGTTCACGTTAAACTCCAGCCCGGACCCTGCAGCTCTGGAGCTGCACCCATGTTCAAAAGAAGATACCAATCTACTATGGATGCTTTTCTGCAGTCTCTAATTAATCCTGAGAAAGAGGGAGAATGCTTTAAAAAAAATAAAGAATGTGAATTTCTTCATGTTGTGCTAAATAAATATATATACATTTTTCTTTTTAAGAAAATAGCCACATACTGTGTCCTATTCTATGACGTTGCGGAAGCTTTCACAGGGTTCATACACATTTTAACCAATTAATTTCCATGACTTTCCCTTGACTTGGCAGCAAGTTTTCATGACTATACATGACCTCTAAAAAATCAATGTATGAATGAAATATAGGAATAAAACTATGTAAAAAGTCACCACAGTGGAGATCTAATGACAATTGTGGTTTTATACAAAATAAACATTTGTTTAAACTAACACTGATATACCAGCTCTATGTTGTAGTATATGTTGTATAGTAATCTAATATAACTGTAATAACTGTTGGAGAATGTGGTCACTTGATCCGATCTGCATGATGCGCAAGATGCTAGGAAATATTTATTGATCAATTTTAAATCTTACCTTATAGGCTTTTATTACTAAATGTTATCATTAAGTGAGAAAAATAATTCCATGACTTTTCCAAAAACTTTTTGGATGAACTTATTTTTCCAAAACTTTTCCAGGCCTTGAAAATTACATTTTCAAATTCCATGACTTTTCCAGGTTTTTTCAAAACGTACAAACCCTGTTTCAGATGTAATTGTGAGGGAATATAATCCTCACTGCTTCTGAGGAACCAAAGTTATGGCTTTATCAGAGTGGACGTCATAACGTCAAAACGTTTTGTTACACAGGCTGGCAAACTTAGCGGTCCAATCAGAGGTGACAAAACTTTGCGAGGGATCCCCACTTTCAACTAAAGTTTTAGTGAAGATTATGATTGCTGTTCAAACTTGTCTTTAAAGGGGAAAAAAAACAACCAAACAGTTTTTTGTGCCTGAGAGCACTTGTTTCGGTGTTTGTACCGTGACATCACAGTAAAACTGCCCAGCTTCCTGTTTTCAGCCCCCACCCTGAATCTCACACCCCTGCAGCTGCTCTGACTCTGACGTGGGTCGCTAATCTGTAACAGTCATTTACAAAAAAATCTAACCAGCTATTATAAACACAGCTGTAAAGACGTGGCAGGAAGGCGAGCTGTATCTCTGTGGTACTCGGCTGAAAAGTCAGATATTTTATTTAAGGAAACTGTACCAAACATTTAAAAAAAATAAGAGCCATATGTGTCTTAAGTATCACTTCCTTAATGTACTTTCAGAAAACACAAAAACAAAGTTGTATTTTCTATGTAAAAGTATTACAAAAGTGTATCTAACGTTAAACCACCTTACTGTACCAGTCATCGTGTTTTCCTTCAGCTGCAGGAACTTCAAGCGGCAATTTTGTGCTAAATAGTCTACCTGAAAAGACCAGTCGCTCCTTTAAATAGAATTTAAATAAGTAAATAAGTAAGAATTTAAGTAAGTTAGGGGTCCAGGGCCCTCTACTAAGGGCTGTCCGGACTCTGTATGATCGGAGCAGGAGTCTGGTCCGCATTGCCGGCAGTAAGTCAGACTTGTTCCCGGTGCATGTTGGACTCTGGCAGGGCTGCCCTTTGTCACCGGTCCTGTTCATAATTTTTATGGACAGGATTTCTAGGCGCAGCCAGGGGTCGGAGGGGATCCGGTTTGGGAACCTCAGGATTTCATCTCTGCTTTTTGCAGATGATGTTGTCCTGTTGGCTTCATCAGACCGGGACCTCCAGCATGTGCTGGGGCGGTTTGTGGCCGAGTGCGACGCGGCAGGGATGAGAATCAGCACCTCCAAGACCGAGGCCATGGTTCTCCATCGGAAAAGGGTGGCGTGCCTTCTCCGGGTGGGTGGAGAAGTCCTGCCTCAGGTGGAGGAGTTTAAGTATCTCAGGATCTTGTTCACGAGTGAGGGAACGATGGAGCGTGAGATTGACAGACGGATCGGTGCAGCGTCCGCAGTTATGCGGTCGATGTACCGGACCGTCGTGGTGAAGAAGGAGCTGAGTCGAAAGGCGAAGCTCTCGATTTACCGGTCAATCAACGCAGAGCCGTCTGGGAGATTTGTGAGGCCCTGTGCGAAATGGTCGGGGGGGGGCCCTCGCACGCTCGCTACACTCCTGCGCACAAAATTTTGGGGGTTTTCGGGTCTGATCGGGTGTCTATATGCGCAATTTTAACCCTCCAATTAGCAAAATACTGGATACAAACACATACACGTTTCATTATGAAGCATTGCATACCTTCCCCTGCCTCATCATCATCTGGGCTTGCCTCGACGCCGGGCCCCACGGCTGCTTGAGACCTGGTCGGATCGGTGATTTTTGTAACAAATTTATCAAACGAGCCTTTCAGAGAGACATTAAACTCTTCCATTTTCTTTAGTTTTTTTCTTTTTTCATTCCCTGATGGAAATTTCCTGAATCTGTCTCGTTCTCTCGACATTGTGTGACAGTTTGTTACACACTCCACCCGTCTGGATCAGAGCACCTTGTGTCTGCGCTTGGTCTGATCAGTTGTGTTGAACAACAGCAACATCCATCAGCAAGCACATCATTGCACATATATTTATTGATATGCACAGATTAGTATACATTTAAGTCTGTAATGGAACGTGACTGTTGATATTTATAAGGGATAGAAGGAAAAAAAAAAAAAAAAAAAAAAAAAAACGTCCCATAGCGCGAGGCCCCTTGGGGCGCGAGGCCCCGTGCGGTCGCACGGGTCGCACACCCCTTGCGGCGGCCCTGAATCTACGCACCTACCCTCACCTATGGTCATGAACTTTGGGTAGTGACCGAAAGGACAAGATCGCGGATACAAGCGGCCGAGATGAGTTTCCTCCGCAGGGTGGCTGGACGCTCCCTTAGAGATAGGGTGAGGAGTTCGGTCACCCGGGAGGAGCTCGGAGTCGAGCCGCTGCTCCTCCACATCGAGAGGATTCAGACGTCATCGTCAACCACTGAAGTGAACTTTGCTACTGACATTTTCTTATCAGGATTACTCAGAACAGATGCTACGCACATTAAAAAGACACTTTTAAGCACTCATTTCTTCAGTTCTAGAGCTGAATATAACAGCAGACACACTAAAGTGATCATTTTCATTATTTAAAACAGCCATTTATCTCAAATGTACTTGCTCTTGTTGAGCACACAGAGAATAGTTGGACCCTTTAACATCCAAGCAGCAGCACCACAGATTTCCTGCGCGTGTGCATCAAGACATCTGTATAGTCACCGCTGAGGCCATCAACGCCACCGTCCCAAGAACAATCAAACAAATTAAACTGTTTTCAACTTTCTCCTGATGTATGTGGGTATGACCTTTTTAAGAACACAAATGTGAATTATGAAGAATCTAAGGTTTAAGACAATTTTAGGAACAAAGAAAAGAGAGGGTAAATTTCATGGCTTAGTTGTCTAAAGCCGCGAACCCCTCCCCTCCCCTGACCACCATTTCCTTTTAAAATGAACACATCCACTTCAGCCAGCTATTGTTAGAAGCACTTTTTCATCAAATATTTATTCAAAACTGAATACTATTTTAGCCGACGTCGAGAACGATGAAAATCCAAAATATCTAAATGTGTGCAATCATCATGTGATATTACACCCCCCCCCCTAAAAAAAAACCCAACAACCTGTTCTTCCCTCATGTTTCATGGTGCAAACTGAAACATGAGCAGAGGAAAGTGTCCAGACTGATGTCATGAGAGAGGCTGAGATGGTAGGATGCTGGTGAGAGACCAGATCACTAAAAAGAGGATGTGAATTGCTTGCATTTAAGGTCATGATATGAGAGATCATGCAAGCAACTGGGAGGTCGTCTGAGGACTGAGAGCTGTTAGACGGAGCTATTCTGAAAATCCCCCGCAAGGCATGTAAGTGCAGGTCTAAAGAAGAGCTGGACGCTGACGAGGCGATACGGATAATGGAATAAAAGACTTACACCAAGTTGCTGAGTGATGCGAGATTGAGCTGCTGCTGCGTTTGCTGCTGTTGCTGTTGAGGCTGCGGTTGGTGGGAGACGGCCGGCTGCTGTTGCCACGTGGACACACTGGTGGGCAACAAGCTGCCGGGAGAGGCCAGAGCGTGTAGAGCGGTGATGTCTGCGCTGGTCAGCTGGTACTCTGAGAGAAGGAAATGACACACAAGTCTCAACAAGAACCCTCATGTTGTTTGTTTTCAGCGTAATGGCGTACTTGGGGCCAGTCCCAATACACCCCCTAGCCCAGGGGTCGGCAACCCGCAGCTCTAGAGCTGCATGCGGCTCTTTAGCGCCGCCCTAGTGGCTCCTGGAGCTTGTTCAAAAATGTTTGACCTTTTTTTTTCTTTTTTTTCTTTTTTTCTTCTTTTTTTCCTTTTTCTTCTTTTTTCTCTTTTTTTCTTCCTTTTTCCTTTCCTTTTTAATCGCGACATTTCGACTTTTCTCAAAATTTCGACTTTTTTCTCGATATTTCGACTTTTTTTCGAGATTGTACTTCAACATTAATCTTGACATTTTTAATTTTTTCTCAAAATTTCGACTTTTTTCTTGACATTTCAACTTTTTTCCTCGACATTTCAACTTTTTTCCTCGACATTTCAACTTTTTTCTCGACATTTCAACTTTTTTCTCGAAGTGCATAATGAAAAAAAATCTTCCCCCAGTTATAACTAATATAGAAACATGCAGCATGTGTTGCCTTCATTCTAAGGCTCATACAAGATTTTTTGCGGCTCCAGACATATTTGTTGTTTGTGTTTTTGGTCCAATATGGCTCTTTCAACATTTTGGGTTGAAGACCCCTGCCCTAGTCCTACTTTTCAGTCCTACCCCTAAATTTTGCGCGTTCCTTTGAGGGTAGTGTTGTCCCAATTCCTATTTGCATGTAGGGGTAGAGGGCATAACGAGGGGTAGGGAGTATGAATCTAACTCTTCACAGCGAGGGATTTCAGATGCTGACTTTGCGACCGAGGCCGAGGGAGAAATTTCCCAGAATGCTTTACGTCATCATCTGCAGACTGAATCAAACAAAAAAAAAACATGGCGGACATTTCTAATTTTTAGTGAATAAAATCAATATTTTGAGTTAGTTTCTGCATAAAAATGCGTTTTGATTACATTTCTAGCGAGAAATATATATTTTACTTTCATAATATTCACTCAGTGAATGTACATAATCACTCACTTGGTCGTTGTTGCGTTGTATCTTCAGATCTCGCCAGAATAAAGGCTGATGTATGGCTCTGCGTCGATTTAACGCGGAACCATAAATCGCCTCTTCTCATCTCCGAAAACATCGGAGCAAATTTCTTAACAGGCGTTATTTGGATAAACTGAGCCCAGCTTGCGGATCTTAACATTTACTTTTACGCCTGAAAAAATATTAAAACTTAATAAAGTGGCATATTAACAGCGCTACAGCTGAAATTAAAACAGCTTTTAGCTCTGAGCTTCCTGATATGGTGTGACGTATGTGCAAACGTAACTACGCAGTCGCTTACGTACCCGAACATAAACCACGCAGTGACGTAGCAAGTGGTGTCCCAATCCCTAGGGAAGATTAAAAAGCCCTACGCCTGTGGCTTCATTTTTAGGGCTAGTGGTAGAAAGTAGGGGGTGTATTGGGATTGGCCCCTGAGCTCGTTGAGTTCCCGTGTTTTCCCCCACCTGTGTTGTACGCCGTGGGCATGGCGGAGAAGGGCAGCCCCTGCGCCAGCAGGCTCGGCGTGGCGACAGACACCACCGGCGTGGTGAGGGTTTGGGCCACCTGCGCTCCGGCCGCCAGCCGCTGGGCGTTCTGTCAGAGAGGAGGGAAACATATTAGCTTGAGCGAAGACGCAGCTTCCACATGAACCACAACTGAGATGCGTTTCATTTTGACATGCTGGGAATGATGATGTGCACATGTTAGGATTCTCAATGATGTGGACGGAAAGTAAATCTGTGGACGTTCTTGAGGACACACATCAAAAACAGCTCTGTTGTTTTCAGTGGAACATATGCGGGAGAATTACATCAAAGGACATTTATTCAACCCTGAGTTACGACTGTGGAAAAGGCAGACTTGACTTCTTAAGGAAGGTTGCTTCTAATCCAAGTTTAGTGGAAAAAATAAAATACAATTCGACTAACTATTGCCAAAGCTGTGTGACATTAAAAAGACCAAAGCTTCCACGTAAGTAACTTATTTGACTATTCACTAATAGTAAATAATAATAGTAGTAGTAGTAGTAGTAGTAATACATTAGGCTAATTAATTTGGATTTTTTTTTTGTTGTGGATGATTTCAAAATCAACATAATAAAAGTAATACATGCATTTTTAAACACTCATTTCTTTTGTTTTTCTTTTTTTTTTTTTTAAACTGCATATGACCAATTTTCACTTCACTGCAGTCTTATCATGCATGTTATTCTGGTGAATTTCTTCATTCTTGATATTTTTAAACATGTAAAGGCCACATTTTTAAACAACCAGACAAAACATTTAAAATGCTATAATACATGCTGAAAGTACTACAATTCATAGGATAATATAACCTAAAGCGTAAAAATTAAATCATATATGTATACATATATTAGAGATCTGTTAATTTGACATTTTTAAATCTAAATTAATCAAATAACTGTTTGGTTTTGTAAATTGTAGGAAACACTTATAAAACACAAAATAAACAATGTACTCCAGATATGGATTTTTTTTATTTTATGTGAAATTCAATGATAAATAATCAACTATTATAACATTTAATAATTTCTGCACTTCCCTATGGTGTCGCTGTTTTTGATCAACGGTTTATTTATTCAGCAGCACCCGTATGTGCATTTTTTGTGGAGAAGATCTTGTTTCATCTCATTTAAAGATAAGCTTATGTCTTGCTGCTTTACATAATACCAGCAAAAAGCTTAGTAGTTCTTTACATTTTTATTGATTCTGAGCTGAGGCCAATAAGCTTCTGTGCATCAGCCAGAGCGTTTACATGAGAACATATTCAGTGTTTCTCCAACAAAAGATGTGACTGACATTCTGCTCGGTCTTTGAAACGACTGAGAAAAAGCTAATTGAGGTTCTTTGTGAGGAGGGGAAAAAAAGCTGCTATAAAAGGCTACAGATATAATAATTCTGCTCTGTAATTCCTCCCGTGTGTGAGAGGAAACGTTCAAGGCGAGTTGTGAATAACACTGAATTTACAGAGGGAGAGGAACCGGACCGTGGAAAAGAGCAAGATTCAATTATCTGCCTCTGAAGAAGTGAGGAGAGGCAGTGGGGTGAGAATGATGAAAATTAATCACCATCCTCAGGAAAATGAGAATCTTGCCTTTCAACCTCGCAAGGGAGCGTAGAAGACGGAAAAGACGAGCACCAACAGCAGAAAGCAGCTTCCATTTTCCCTCGCTGAGTAAATTCATTCATTAAATTTAGGTTTAATTAGGCATTGTTTCCAACTACTGGTGTTATTGCTTTCTATTTTTTATATAAAAGTATCTTTTAAGGGGCCACAACTAATGATTATCATTATCTTTGCAGAACTGTGAAATATAGAAGTTGACTTTAGGATTATAAAACTGATCTGTGAGTTTGAGCTTCTGCACTGAAGCATCAAAAGCTCGTGTTTGATGAGCTGAAATGAAATCTTTCAATTCATTAATAATTGTAACGATAGTTTTGCAACCAAAAAGTGGAAATTACATAGTTTTGAAATATATCATGCAAATGATGCATCTGAGGAAAAACATTTGGGTTAAATGCCTTTAATGTAATTCCAGTTAGTTTTTAATTTTCTTCTAAAGATTCCTATTATTTTGGTGGATGGTGGAATGAGTGTGTGTAAGTGTCAGTGAACGGGGAACATGCTCTTCAGCGCTTCGCACCACAATGTGAGAAGACACCCATGCTTTGAGTGGCATCATACAGTACGATGAGGTAAATGGGCCTGACTGGAACCTGCAGGGATCACTCACACTCAGCTCTGCTGAACTGAGCTGATTAATGTGCACGTCGGATTTCTGGGCCATCGCTAACAGGTTCATGATTCTGAAGCCAAAGAAATGCTGGAACAACACAACCATGAGCCCTGAACCACATGCAGTCAGGTGGGAAGTACAAACTAATCCCAAAGAAATGTCAGTGGAGTAAGACCGAAACAATAAACTCCTGCAGAATATTCATCCATGCTAAACATGTGGACAATCGACTGCCGTCGACTCATGCGAGTAGCTGACATGGGGAAAATCACCTCGTTTACCAACTCCAGCTCATCCTCTGTCTGCAAAGGGTGGTAACAGAGAGGGTTACAACTCTGGAGTATTTGAATAAAACATTGATCTTCACAATAATTTAACTCCATGAAAGCAGATAAAAATAAGGTGCACCTGAAATCACAAGAATGATCGTAAATGCTGTTACACCGCTGGAGCTTTTGGTTACATCACACACACTTCATCATCAGTTACATCCAGTTGAAAGCTAAAACGTAAATTTTAGTGTCATGAGTCAACAAACTGAGGAGGAAAAAAAACTCTAGTTAAAGGCGGCGTTTGACAACTAGATGAATTTATCAAACCTATAATTCAAATAGATTCATCTGATAGGACTTCACTGTAGTTAAAGGTCGCAACAGCTGAGCCTACATTACCGGTAAATATATATATATAAACTGAAGTTATTAACAAACTGACACCTAACACACAAAAAAACCCAATGTAATTTTAAATGTGTGATTCAGAGGATCTTGATTGTCTAACCTGAGGAAATCATGGCTACATAATGATGATAGTGAGCTGTTATCTATCTCACGAGTCTGGAAAAACCCCCAAAACATTCAGTTAAAATGTACAAATGTACAGCCTACAGCCCCTTTATTTACTTTAGTCCTGTCCCACCATCTGTAACTGCTACATTAGTTAACGTCAGGTTTGTTTCATGTGGGGTAACCGAGGAGTAGTCGCTGCTCTATAACCAAAACCTTGTTTATTATATTTGATGTACTTCACAGAAGTTACATCTTGTGTCTTTATCTGAACAGTCATTTGGGACTGTGCTGAATGGTTGCACCGCTATTTAAACAAAGAGCATCCTAAATGGATAAAAGCAAAGGTTTTGATGAAATGAGAGAACTGCAGGAAACGGAGGAAAGTTGAAGGAGGAAGGCGGCCAAAGCTGTACGGAGGATACAGAAAGTTGGATAAGATGAATGTATCTGATTAGTTTACCTTAAGACCACAAGTCAATGAAACCTGCCTTAGATCTACACATTTATTGATTGACTTGTCATATCAATAACCATCCAGACATGACAGAAATATCCCCCTGACGTTGACAAACAGGAAAATAATCAAACGACTAAAGTGGGGATACATGCTGCCGTTACTGCGACTCCTGACCAGTGTGTGTGTGTGTGTGTGTGTGTGTGTGTGTGTGTGTGTGTGTGTGTGTGTGTGTGTGTGTGTGTGTGTGTGTGTGTGTGTGTGTGTGTGTGTGTGTGTGTGTGTGTGTGTGTGTGTGTGTGTGTGTGTGTGTGTAAATGCCATTCCCAATTTACTGGTGACACCTATGGACATAAGCAAATTATTCCACTTAGGTTAGTTAGTTTATTAGTTAGTTAGATGTTTGGACAATTGTCAAAATCCAGAAAAGCCCATTGTGGAGTTTAAAAAAAGCTACAATCCTGTGATGAAAGTTTGTGTGATAAAAGTAAAAGCTCCAAACCAAAACAGTGAAATCATTTCATATTAGTGGTTAGCATTAGATACCAAACATGGATACAAGATCCATGTTTAGTTCAAAGAGTTACTGCAAATGTCATGACCATGTCTGTGGGATTTAGCTGATTAACTGACTTGACCAGCGCTGCCAGAGTAAAGAGGGTGTTGTTGGGCCTCTCTGGCTAAACGTTCCTCCTGGGAAAAGAAAAATGATGGCGAATATCCATCTGACAGACTGTTTATCCTCAGCCTGATTCTTGACGTTCACTCAGTAGTTCAATATAAATCTCTAGTGTTAAGGTGTCATCTTTTATCCACTGGCTGAACAGAGATGGAATATTTTGGAGGGGAGAAAATAAATGGTTTCAAATCTTCCCTGAATCATCCATGTTTCATCCATGTTTTTGCTTCGTTACACTTTAGTTTTTTAAACATTAACCCCAATAAAACGTTAACTAAATAGTCCCTGACATCTCAATTCTGTCACAGTTGATCTCACCATCTGCATGAGACTCTTCCCGCCCTGCGAGGTGATGACCCGGAGGTCGGGCTTGCGGCTGTTGACCATCTGGGGGCTCGGCGGTGGGGGGGGCGACTTGGCTGGAACTACTTTCCCCAGACTGTTGCCGTTGGAAACGGTGAGGAGACCTGGGGAGGCCCTGGCACTGGTGTATCCATTAGCTGGGGAGATGGAGGTGCGAAGAGATGGAAATCCATAGAAAATCGTTTTTACGTAAAAATCCAACAGTTGAAGCTTTCAAATGTTTTCTTCTTCTGAGACACAATAATCTAAAGTTGTGTAAACTCAATATTTCTGTAAATGTCACATGGAGGAAATGTTGAGCTCCTCCCTCACCTCGAGAAAAAATTAACCTCTTATTTTTGATATCCAAATGTCCTCCGATAATCAACATGTTTCTGGATTAAGCATCAATTAAAAAATAAAGGCACACGTCATGACGTGAGATTATAATCAATAGCGATGCCCTTTCCAGAGGAGTTGCTGAGAATGTTTCATTCATCTGTGTCCATGTCACAAGATCAATGTGAGGTAAAGTCAGAAATGATGATGATGATGATGAGGAGTAAATACTTCAATATTGATCCTATCAGAGAAAAAAGAAAAGCTACAGTTTTCAACGAAAATAAAGCTACTCACGAACTGGACTTGGACATCCTCCACTTGAATTATTCAGGTCACCTCCAAGAAGAGCACCTGGCAGAAAAGCAGGAGACATATAGTTAAAGTGAGAGTTCCTATGCTGACTTTAAACTTCTAAGAATAAGGGATTTACATGACAGAGGTTTGTACCGGAGTGCCTCAGGCAGCACATTCAGATTCCTCTACACCAGGATAAGGACAAAAAGTTGGCTGCAAAAGTCCAGTGGATCCAGTAGAGGTTCATCAGTGCATAGTTTATTGCAGTAATTGAGTTTACATGCATTCCAGTGAATATGCAAATGATCATAACCTCAGTCCTCCTACGCCTGCTTGCAGCCCACTCTCCCTTTGGCCCCCGAGGCTTCTTACGGATTAAAATGTGGCTGTTTGTGTAAATGATTTTGAGAGTGTTGTTGGTGCAATTCAGTTCAAACACTGAGAAATGTTCATCCACGGAGTTCTTATGATGCTGCATCTTAAGGTGAACGTTGATATTTGGGCGACCCATTCACGTGCATTAACAGGTGCATAAATCTCCCTGGAAACTCACTCACACATTTTTGTTTGATATTATCAATAAAAAAAAAAGAAAATGGCACAATTTATTATTTTAAATACGCTGACGTTACATCAGCCTCTTCTTCTTTTAATGCACACAGTGGATCAATACACAATGGTGCCAGGGTTTAATTAGCTGGTTCAATTGTTTTTTTTTTAAACATATAGTAAAAAAATAAATACAAATGTAGCAAACTTTTAAACAAATTAATTGATTTTTGCCCCCACTTGTGGAATCAATAAATCAATAAATCTCTTAAATCATCACCATCCTTGCCAATATTCAAAAAACATTTAAAGAACTTTCTTATTTTTTTCATTTTTGTAGTGTTTATTATTTAATCTGAGTTACATTTTCTTTTGTGTTTTTTTTTTTTACTCCCCCTTGTGTAGCTTTTGTTTTGTTTTTTATTCATATATGGAAAGGATTCTATATAAGCCACCAGGCTTCTTCCTTTCCTTGCATGTTATTTCAATGTTTTTACATTTATTGTTCAATTTGTCTTATATTGCTAAATAAATAAACTAAACTAAACTAAATTTCTGCACATGACAGTCCCCTCAAATACAGATAGGGGGGCGCCTCATATCAGTGGATTACCATAATGACGATAACACAATCAGACTCAAAACTTAACCGCAGCTAAATCGAACAAGTGAATGTGTCAGCTGACGAGACGCCGGCAATCTGTTCAGTAAATGTCAAAATGAACGAGGGTGCGGACGTGAGAGATATGAAAAATGAACACAGCCCGTCAATTCTCACGTAACAGCAAGTTCAAATGTTTGAATCTCAGAAACCCCATCGTCCGTGTGTGATAAAGCTAAATATGTCACACAGAACTAATTAGTCAAGAACAGTAAGGTACATATCCACCTGATGACTAAAGCAGCCTATTATAAATAAGAAAGATGACATCTCCTCTAGTGTATGTTTGTGGATCAGAAGTCATCCATCCGTAGGAAGATGTATACACAGTACTGGAGTTGAGGGGGGGTGAGGGAGGATGGCATCCCCCCTGAAATAAAAACGGTCCAAATCATCCCCCCCTGTAAAACTGCCATCCCCCCTTTCCATCCCTTATGTCATTTCATCAATGAATGTGGTTTTACTGCTATTTCAACATTTAGAGTCATCACCAGAAAAATAACACCAGAAAAATAACTTATTTGACAATTTTCACCTGTTTCAAGTAAATTTTCACTTGAAATAAGTAGAAAAATCTGCCAGTGGAACGAGATCTTCTTATTACAAGCAAAAAAATCTTGTTCCCCTGGCAGATTTTTCTCCTTATTTCAAGTGAAAATCTACTTGAAACAGGTGACATTTTTTGTTTTTTCCAGTGATGAGTCTTGCTTTAAGTGTAATGAGATTTTTTTTTTACTAAAATGAGACATTTTAACTAGAAATAAGACAAATATTCTTGTTAATATTTTGAGTTTTTGCAGTGATCCATGTTACTTATCCTGTGAAGGACAGAGTCATATTGATAAGTTCAGAAAACTGTTTTTTATTGTTGTGTTTTGATGTATTTGATGTAAGCCCAGTGGATATTTAAAGCTTACAGAAGGCTGCATTTAACTGTCATTCCTGCAGTATTTCTGCAGCTGTTTTGGTCAGTGCTATTATTTGTTATATATTTTATTATTTGTAATCAGCACAAATTATCTGTCCCCATATGATAAAATCCACCATCCCCCCTGATATTTTTTTTTACAACTCGAGTACTGCCTGTGAGGAAGGTTTTTTGTTCCCTGTGGGAGTTTTTCTGTGTTTTTCTATCAAACTACGCCTCGTTTTGCCTAAAGTTTAACCCGGTTTGGTGTCGTGTGATTGGGTTCAGAGAGAACGACCCATGTGTAGACGTGTTAAAGAGGTAAAGGCACAGATTTGTTTTCTTTATTATTGTAATCTGTGCTTTAAATAAATCTGGCAATGTTTATTGTAAAACAGACTGATTTATTGCTTGTGTAGTTGAAAAATACATGAGAACAGGACCTTGAAAAAAATAATCGCATATTAAATCGCAATCGCAATATTGAGGAAAAAAATCGCAATTAGATTATTTTCAAAAATCGTTCAGCCCTAACCATGTATAGTGTGAATTGAAAAAGGTAAAATTACTGACTCAAATGAAGACTTCGGTTTTAAAATATCAATGAAATCTGACCCGAATTGGTGAAGTCAAATCATTTTGTCTGTTTTGAACATGGGGCTAATAACGTGTGAGAATACGGTTTAATTGAAATAAAATGTACATGTTGCTGTTTTCTTTCCAACAGTGTGGCTTTTATCTTTTTTCCCCCCCTAATTTCATATATCTTTGTATCGTTTACAATATGTAATTTAGAATGAAGGCAGCAATTTAGCAGTTTAGCATAACTTTTCTTTTTACCTGACTCATTGAGTAAAGGTTTTGTGTTTTTAAAGGTGAAGTGGTGTAAACTATAAAACATGACTGTTTTCCACAGAATATTAGCTCAGTAATAATAAAATAAGATGATAATTATGATAATGGATGCTCAATTAAGTGCAAAATCTTATATTAACCTTTTATTATAATCAGACCTCCTGTCTTGTACTGTAAATGGATTTCAGTGTTCATAAAATGCATCCAAGAGCTCATACAAGAGTTGATTGTAAGTTTCCATGCAGATAGACATGTTCAAAAGTACGTTTTTAAAGAAAAAAAAACAAACTAAGATAAATATAGTCAAGAGAGGGAGACTGGAAGGGATCTTTACCCTTCACCACAGACCAAAACTCTTGAGGCCAAGAGCCAAAAGAGCAGGGGAAGAGAGCTGAATGTCTTCATTTCTGACTGTAACCTATGCATATAAATGGCTACTGGACCTGGAGATTCAATTAAATTCATAAAAAAAATAATTTATCCCCAAAGGGAAATTAATTAAGTGAGGTGTAGATGGTGCACATAAAGAACGTAACAGCTGAAGTTTGGGTGGCAGAAGTATTTACATAGGTATATTTACCTACTGAAGATTGTTAAAAGTTATACATTCCTCTAGTGAATATATTACTAAATCTAAATTTTGGGTAAACTACTGGTACATCATAATTCAAGACATTCTGAGCTGTACATAAATATGTATTAGATTAGATTAGATTAGATTGTCGTTTATTCCTCCCTCAGTGGGTAAATTATCTTTGTGCAGCAGCAACACAACACTATGGAAGCCCATTTCTACCTCCAGGGCTCCGTACATTTCCGCCAGTAAAAGAAAAAAAGTTTCTATTTGCATGCCATCTTTGAAATACTTTTCTCTGTAGAAAGCTCTGTACTGATTAATTTAAGTTGGTCTTATAGAGCTTCATGTTAATTATAAAAGTTTGTTGTTTTTGTTAATGGGCATATTTGTAAGGCTTATGAAACAGCGGCACGCATCGGCCGGCTGGGGAACACCCTTTTTCATCTGCTACTGGCTCTCTCCACCTCCCTGCAGGATGCACAGGTGGATGATTCCACACAGGACATGTGTGACATATCCCTACAGGCTTTTTGCCTCCCAAACGAGGGAACTGGGGCGGCTGATGTCCACCCTGGTGCACGCGCGCCGTCATGTCTGACTGGCGCAGTCACCCCTGACGGAGACTGCTCGTAGGGTTCTTCGTCAGGCACCGGCAGAACCGGGGGAGCTGTTTGGGGCAACTGCCCTGGAAGCTCTGAACCGCACCGCCCTGGCTGATGAGACCAGGCAGCGGCTGGTGTACCTTCACAGGGGTGCGGCCGCCTCCTGTACACCGGGAGGCCCTTCACCGGCCCCCGGGCCTCGCCCCCGGCCGCCTGCCCACGGCGGCCGGGGCGGCTTTCAGCGGTCTGTGAGTCAGCCTGCTGGTGACTTTCGCCCCCCTGTGCGCGGACCGTCCCACCAGCGTCGGGGCGTTGATCCCGACCGTCACCCCCCCCCGGGACGTCCGGAGCCCGGGGGAGACGGCGCTAAGGCCACGGAGCCGGTCGTCAGCTTCTTGGCTGCCCTGCAGGGGGTGCCTCTGGAGGACATCTGCACCGCGACTTCATGGACGTCGCCAGACACGTTCTCCAGGTTTTACCGGATCAATGTCGCCACTCCCAACCATTGGGCGTGGTTCTACTCCCGGGTCCTTCTGCCCCTGGTCAGTGAGGTATGTGACCGGGATCCTACGTGACATTGTTGGTATTCGTCATCCAGTGCTTACAGCACCGCCTGGCGGTCAGTAGGGACGAAATAGAACGAAAGTTACGCCTGTAACTACGGTTCTATGAGTCCCGGATGACCGCCAGGCCTGCCGGTCACTCCGAATCCTCGTGCTCTCGCGAGAAGATTCTAGGAGAAGATCCCATGCTGACGCCGGAAGATATACCCCTTCCGGGGGTCATGCAGGGGTCACGGGTGACGTGACATTGTTGGTATTGTACTCGACATGCACATGCGCGAGGGAAGATATCCAGTGCTTACAGCACCGCCTGGCGGTCATCCGGGACTCATAGAACCGTAGTTACAGGCGTAACTTTCGTTTTTTCCAGTGATGAGTCTTGTTTTAAGTGTAATGAGATTTTTTTACTAAAATGAGACATTTTAACTAGAAATAAGACAAATATTCTTGTTAAGATTTTGAGTTTTTGCAGTGATCCATTTTACTTATCCTGTGAAGGACAAAGGGATATTGATAAGTTCAGAAAAGTGTTTTTTATTGTTGTGTTTTGATGTATTTGATGTAAGCCCAGTGGATATTTAAAGCTTACAGAAGGCTGCATTTAACTGCTGCTATGTCATTCCTGCAGTATTTCTGCAGGTGTTTTGGTCAGTGCTATTATTTGTAATATATTATATTATTTGTAATCAGCACAAATTATCTGTCCCCATATGATCAAATCCAACATCCCCCCTGATTTCTTTTTACAACTCAAGTACTGTGTATAAGAATAGATGTTTATGTCCGAGAATAAAGATTCTGTCTGTGGTCAAGCCGTTTCCCTGGCTCACCTGCACTGGCCGGTCTCTGTGGCAACCCAGGAGACACCGTGTTTCTCTGAAGAGCCGGTTGCTGTGGCGACAGGAGGTGGGTTTCCGTGAGCGATGATGATGTGACATAGGAGGTAGTTACCAGTGCGTTGCCAGGATTGCTGAACGGCAGCGTGCTCTGATTGGTTGCCTGGACCGTGACTGGCATGGTGAACGTTTGGGGCGGAGCTGCCGACTGCTGCAAGATTACAAGAAAAGTTTGGTTTTTTAATACAGATTGCAAGACTCCACGTGCTAGTCTGAAACAATTACAATCAAAACACACAGTTATTCATAAACACTTACTCTGCAACAAAGACTTTTTGTATTTAGAGCAGTGTGATTAATTATGATGTAGAAATTGTTATACTTTATCAGAATTATAATTATTGATTTGGACCAATATTGTACATAATGTCATACGCAAGGAGACATATATTTATGAATCTGGTTTATGTCTTTTAAATGATCACTTATCTTGATTTATAAAAAGAAAAAAAATGAAATATTTATATGAATGAAATATTTTCCAAGACTACAATGTAGTAGAGTTTTTATTCTAATTAAATTAGATTATTATTCTAGTCAACACTGAAACTACAATTCTTGAAAATGATTATGACTTTTTACACACATTGCACTTATTAAACTCATTATAAAAAATGTTGAAATGTACATAACAAATAAATTAAAACATTTCAGACGACATAAAAACGATTCAGGTCATCAGAACATACCCAGAAAATCTGACAAAATAATATTTTTTTCTCTAATTTACTGATTTTGGAGCCAAAGTTGGAATTGTGATTAAAATATTATTATTTACACAGGCCTTTGATGCAGATTTTTTATTAACATAATAGTAAACATGTGACAACTGTCTATGTGGTTATACTATGAGCTCCTAACACCACCTGCATGGAGATGATGCGACTGCTCCCTTTACTGTATAAAAACTTGACTTGACTGAGAGATATTGATGAATATCATATAAGCAATCAATAGTAAAATTAAAACTTTGAAGAAACTGTGGTTATTGAGGCGGCAACAAAACTCACTGCAGGGAGAAATCTGAAACCAACGACTGGACATGGATCTAAGTTACATCCACTCCAAAATATAAAACTTTCTTCTTATTTGATTAAAGTTTTGAGGAACTTGTGAGAGATTTAAAAAGCTTTGCTAAGAAATACAGACTAGTGTACAGGACTGTCTCAGAAAATTAGAATATTGTGATAAAGTTCTTTATTTTCTGTAATGCAATTAAAAAAACAAAAATGTCATACATTCTGGATTCATTACAAATCAACTGAAATATTGCAAGCCTTTTATTATTTTAATATTGATGATGATGGCTTACAGTTTAAGATTAAGATTCCCAGAATAATCAAATTTTTTGAGATAGGATATTTGAGTTTTCTTAAACTCTAAGCCATGATCAGCAATATTAAAATAATAAAAGGCTTGCAATATTTCAGTTGATTTGTAATGAATCCAGAATGTATGACATTTTTGCATTACAGAAAATAAAGGACCTTATCACAATATTCTAATTTTCCGAGACAGTCCTGTAACATATAAAAAAATTTAAAAAATGAGACTGTGAGGTGTTTTAAAAAGGTCACAGCGAAAGACATTAGAGGAACTTCGCACCAGTAGCAGCTTCCTGTTGACCCTCGAGGAAAAGCAGAACAATAACAGGCAAATGTTTCACCACAAGACAAGATGGGGGCAGAACAAAGTGTGATGAGAAAAGATTAGGAGTTGGGTTTGAGGTACTTACTCCGTAGCGTTTAAAGAGAATGTCCAGGTCCTCTGTAGTCTTGCGAAATTTGTCGTCATTAAGAGGACTTTGGTCAATGGAGTCTTCCCCGTCTGGCTCTGGACTGTCACAGCCGTTGAAACCTTTCTTTCTCAATGTCTGGGCATAAATACGAAGTGAGAAAGAGCAATATATGAAACTGAGAATTTCTTAGGCGTTTTCAGACAGCAGGAACTTTCTCTAAGTTCTTGAAACAACAGGAGGCGGTTTCCTCTTTTTCTTTGTGGCCACAGCATGAACATTTCAGCAGATTGTGGCTCATAGAGCGGCTTTTGTTGTCTGTATCAGCTCGGATCTAGTATCGGATCTGCTTAAGATGAACCATCAGTGATGCAACTGTGTGGTGATCTGTTAAGACCACAGTATAGTAATTCAGAACCATCATCACACCATGGTCATTGGTCAGTTATATGAACAAAAGTTCCTGTGAATTACCACGTCACATATCACAATGGTGAAACACCAGATTTACTAAGCTGATGCACGACGGAGAAGAAATGACATGATTTTCATGTGTCTGTCACCATCAGCTGGCTGCTACATCAATTAAGCATTCCTGAGAGTTGTGCAAATGCAAGCAGAGGAAAAGACCATAAATCTTGTCTCAGACAGCCCTGAACAACTGTTTAGTCATAATAATAGATAGTTAAAGGGCAACAGATGAGGGTGCAAGGCCACTGCTCCATATTTCCTTTTCTATTAATATATATTATTTAGCAAATGTACCTGGAAGGAACAACTTTGAAGCACATCTGTTATAACTCTTTAAAATTATGAGACAGTATATTCATTCCTGTCCCAGATAGACGAACAGATTCGATACGCAAAACAATTTCTATGAATAAAAATGGCTTCTCAACTCCGATATAAATCTGCAGTCTCCTAGAAGTAAAACATACGGCACAACAGATTTAAAAGCTTTTCCTTTATACAGGACTGTCTCAGAAAATTAGAATATTGTGATAAAGTTCTTTATTTTCTGTAATGCAATTAAAAAAACAAAAATGTCATACATTCTGGATTAATTACAAATCAACTGAAATATTGCAAGCCTTTTATTATTTTAATATTGATGATTATGGTTTACAGTTTAAGATTAAGATTCCCAGAATATTCTAATTTTTTGAGATAGGATATTTGAGTTTTCTTAAGCTGTAAGCCATGATCAGCAATATTAAAATAATAAAAGGCTTGCAATATTTCAGTTGATTTGTAATGAATCCAGAATGTATGACATTTTTGTTTTTGTAATTGCATTACAGAAAATCACAATATTCAAATTTTCTGAGACAGTCCTGTAAACGTAGTTGAAGTGTCAACCTATCGTCTTGTCTGCAGATGTGATGGATCGTTTACCTCAATGATATCTGCGTTGGTCCGGCTCTCGTGCGGCTCGTTGTACTCTGTGTATTTGAGCAGGACCTTGTCCATGTCGGTGCTGGCGTACTGGAACAGTTTGTTTGCATGGTTGAAGATGATGAGGGCGATCTCGCAGTCACACAACACACTCAGCTCGTAGGCTTTCTTCATTAAGCCAAACTTTCGCTTCGTAAATGTCACCTGAGGGAAAACACAGGAATGTGGTTGTGTTTTACATCGCTTTTTAAACATAGTTTGAGCTTCTAACACAGCAGATGGATCCTGAAATATTGTGTGGTTACATACAGGGATCTACAGGAAGAGATCACTAAGAGTCCGGGCTCTTTGTGACGTGGCAAATTGACATCACTATGGGTCAATGACGAATAAGGATTTTCAACAGGTCAATTTTAAAATAATAAAAAAAAAGAATATCTATTGCAGTAGTTCAAACATTAAGAATGTTGTGTACACATAAATTCATATAAAAATTTTATATTTTCAGAGTTTTTTGTCAACATACATTGGCACTAGCCTTAAAAAAAAGTCATGTAGTGCAACCATGTTTCATATTAAAATTAATTTCCTTAACATCTTGACATTTTTTTTTTTACAAGTTTTCAGTATTATACAAAAATTGTTTTTTTTTTTAATGGTCGCGCCACATGATATTTCATAAAATGGACATCATCAGTCAAACTTTGTTTGTAAATTATGATGGAAATATTAATACAAATGTGTTGCAATCTTATACAGGACTACAAAATACTTCGGAAATCATGCCAGATAGGAAGAAGATTGATTTAAATACATTTAGAGTGATTTCAAAAAAAGTTTTCAAAACAAGAGTCATGGTGACGCTTAAAACAACAACAAAATCCCAAATAACTAGTATTTTTTGTAAAATTCAAGTGAGTCCATATGTTGGACAGGTCGGTCATATATATGGTATTTTTCTATCCATTTAAACCTTTTTTTAATTGAAAAAAAAAAAATCGTTTTTTCAGAAAATATAGGCGTCACGTCATTGACCCCTAAACAGAGAGAACTGTTACTAGTATAAATAATAAAAAGCCAATCAAAAAAACACAGTGGAGTCATTTTTCAGCATACATATTTTACATTTTACATATATGCAGATCCTGGAAGCGTTTTAGCACTGTCCGTTCAAGCTGGGACTGGTGCGTTGGCGTAGACCAAAAGCAGAATGTGGCAGGGCGGGTCAATGTTCTGCTGATAAGCCGCAGCGCTGACAGCAGAAGTAGTGACAGAGCTGAATAAGAGTGAGGCAGCACGACGGCACAACGGCACGACGCCCCCCTCCCCGCCAGCCATGCTGCTGCCAGCACGATGCGTGTAACAACACACTGAGCCGTCTCGCTTTGGTGCGTCTAAGTTACCAAAGGGGTTGTCTGTTTCTTTTCACCTCAAATAATAAACTTTTTCCACAAAACTACTGCTGTAAGAAATAAAGGGATGAAAGTGAAGCTCTCCTAATATGACGCATGAAAAATGTCCAGAAAAATGGACATCGCCTCTAATTATCAGTTTCATCATGAAAGCTTCAACTGGTTACATGGCAGCTAATTCTGCAGCGTTCAGAAAGTTGCCTCCTCTTTATGGGCTGTATAAGATACGGGCTCATTCCTGAATCCTGGACTTTGTGAGTTAAAAAAAATAAAGATTACTGACTGAGCAGCAAAACCTAAAGTCGAGAATACACACAGGCATTTTGTATGAATCTACAGTTGACGCTCACTTTTCCAGCTTGTATAATGTGAAGCCTAAAAATGATCATACCCCAGACTCCACACAATCAGGATGGGGGCAGTAAAGTTGTGCAAAATGAGTTGGTCTACCCTCGCGGAAGAAACGAGAACATTCTGTGGCATCAGTGTATTTTGCAAATAAAATTCCAAAATCTGAGAATCAAAACACAGAACCTGTAACCGAGATATCAAAGTCTCTATGCGACTGCAACCATTTGTCTCAGTTAAACGTTTCATTCACGCCATCATTTCTAAAATCATCTCCATTCCTGAGTCGTTCTCAGTTGCACTTTTTATTTTTGCGGTCACAATTTTGAAACTAGACAAATCAGCGCTGCGTCAATTTACTGCAGGCTAGTGAGACATGATCGAGCTCTATACACTTGGCGCTGAATTAAGACAGTAGTAACTTCACTTACTCTACCCTCAAAAATGTTTAGCGAAAGAAAAACTAGCAGCGGTTTACTAACCAATAAGAAACATTAGTTAAGAAACATTTCAAGTTGTGCATCAAATTTCTTTTCTTTGCTGTCCATAAGGTGGTTTCATTCTCTTGGCGAGAGCCTTGATGTTTTACCTTTCCTAAAAGGAAGAACCTAAGTGACAAGTTCAAGTACGCCCACAAACCGAGGAACTTCTTCGTGTCATCATCTTGTACTGAGATTATTTTGCTTGTTGCCGTCAGACACGGCAGTAACTGGTATTACAAGACTAGATGGCCTGAAGCATGATGTCATTAAATACAATACAATAAATAAAAGAACATGAAGCATCTTCTGCTGGCTGGGCTTTTACTGTGTGTTTTTTACTGCCGTACGGACAAACTCTCTGTATAACTGTTTGCCAAACCGATTAGCACACCGGTCAAATCTTCAAGGAGTAATAAATACAATCAAACAAGAAAACCGACTTGAGTAACAATAATTTAGGATTGAAAATGGAATTTATTTTTATTTTGGCATCATTCATATATGTAAGAATCTTTACACTAACACAGAATCAAAATATCTATTCTTTTTTATATAGCTCCCTTTTATAATTTATCATATATCTGAACCCAGAACAGAAACGTTTCACCTAATATATATAAATGGGTAAAGTTTGCTAAATTTAGCTATAAATGAGAATTTGTTTACATACCAATATGTGTTTTTTTATAACAAAAGCACAAGGATTATAAATCTTTATAATCTAATGCCAATTTTTCATGCTGTGTAAAATGACCCCGTAAAATTGTGTGATTTAAAATAAGGAAACAAATAAACAATGAAGAGATTAAAATAAAAAATATGCCTTGCATAAAACTGACTCACCTGCTTGTTCCTTTCATCTGTGATCCTTTGGATCTGAATCTTTTTCCGGCCCATGATGCTTTGCAGTTGTGAAGACGAATGTTGAGTCAGACAAGTGGAAAAGTGTCTCTGAAGACAAGATTGGAGGTGCAGCCCAAAAACCCTCAGACACAGTCACGCATCCGCGGACACATGTGCACGCACATTTCTCTGTCCAGATGTGGTGAGATGATGCAGTTGACTCTTATATCTTTTGGGTTTTGTTTTTTTTTAATTGAGGGGCAGCAGAAGTGAAGATCCGACACTCCAGAGATGTGAGAGCTGGGGCAGAGGACCCGGTCCTCAGTTCATCCTTTATTCAACAGGGACTCGCGTGACTAATTTCCCCTCGGCCGGTGTGCCTGAGGACGACGTCCCTCCTCTCCTGTGAGACAGAAAGAGAGACCTTTACCCATAACTCCGTACTCCAAGACAGCTTGTGCAGAGAACTGAGCAGTTACCATGTCTTTTATATTAGAGAAAATGCCAATAATACGAGAACGTAACAAATTTAACCAGGGAACAGAGACCACAAAGCTGCCTGAGCATGAGGCCAGAAAGCAGTAACCAATTCTCCTCATCCTGGTTACTTCCAAACAGGGATGGGCGGTATTGACTAAAAAATTATCACGATAATTTCTGGCATTTATCCCGATAACGATAAAAATGACGATAAAAAAAATACCAATTCAACTCCACCTTTGTAACTATAAATATGTCACCACATTCAGTCTTTGGAGCCCCCAAATCACTGCTCTAAAAGAATAGTAAATGCTACTAAACTACACCAATTAAATTGAATTATGCCATGTTTGTTACACATCCTTCTTTCTTTCTTTCTTTCTTTCTTTCTTTCTTTCTTTCTTTCTTTCTTTCTTTCTTTCTTTCTTTCTTTCTTTCTTTCTTTCTTTCTTTCTTTCTTTCTTTCTTTCTTTCTTTCTTTCTTTCTTTCAGGCTCATATCTATCTTTCTTTCCTCCTTCTCTATTTAAGTCACAATATTAGGCAAACATGATGAAGTTAATCTGATAACACACAATTATATCCCCTGTTTGTATTGTACATAGCCATTAAACATTCACACAGTGCTCGGGGAAAAGGTAAATTGAACTGCTGGAGTTAGTAGCCTTGGCAGCATTGACTTCATGGTCTTATAGCTATGGATCAGACCTGCACAACATTCAGGAGACAATATTGATCATTCTTCAGACATAAGTAAGATGTCTGGTGTGAACAACTCTCTCAATATTATTCCACAGCATCTCTGTGGGCTTCATTTCTGGCCTTTGACTAGGTCACAAAAAAAAGGCAGATTTCCTTTTTCTAAAGCTATTCCCTGGTACAGGGGTCACGATTTTTTATAAATAAAATCACAATTTCGATTTTTATCGCAATCTTTAATTGAAAAAATAAAAACAGACGATACATGTTGCTGAGGTTGATCATTTAAAGAGACTACTAAAATTGGGTTTTGAGCCGACCATTGTCCTCAAGGCAGAAATCGGGCCAGAAAAAAAAATCCTGAATAATTGTACCGGTAGTTGTCAGTTTTGTCTGTGTCAGTTTTCATGTTTTACCAGTTTTTTAATTCTTATTATTTACATTCTGTTCAGTATTCCAACTTTCTAGAAAGCTGGTTTGTGTAGAAAACCTTCCTTCAAGCTCATTAAAGTGAAAGATTTAATTGCAGCTGAATTAACTTTAAACCTTCTGCTGATTTTTTAACAGTACATCTTTTTTTGGAAAAGTATTTACGGGAATACGGGCAGCTCCTACCACGGCTCAACTACTTTAAGCAGGCGTTTGAACACCTAATTTTTGTACCATCTTTAATGGTACCATATCCTTTGCGAGATAAAAGGTAACAGCTTCTGTTACCTCTTTCCATCGCCTGTTGATGTCTGTTTTAATCTGTTTTAATCTCACACTAGCTGCTGCCTGCCGTGCCGACGGGCCCCTCGCTGTTTCACTCTCAGATACTGCATGGGGTACTTCCTCTTCAGGGGATTAAACACATTCATTGTGTTACCACCCGACAGGCAAACAGTTTCCGTACAAACTTTGCAAATTACATTTCCTTGAATTCAATCACTTGCGAAAAAATCCAAACCAATTCCATATAATTGATGTGGAATTTTTTGTAACTCCGTTTGGCTTTCAGCCATCGCTCTCCATGCGCTACCGCCACACACACAAACAGGGAGGCAGGTAGTAAAAGCGTGCCACGGTCTGTAATGCGTTATGATTGGTTGGTCAGGTTGACGACGTCAATACGTCTCGTGAGTCAGTGCATCAGCATAGAAATTTATAGAATGTGTCCTAGACCAGTGTTTCTCAATCCTGGTCCTCGAGTACCACTGTCCTGCATGTTTTAGATGCGACCCTGCTTCAGCACACCGTGATACAAGTACCTGTGTCATCAACAGAACTGTGCAGACCTTGGTGACAAGCTAATGAGGACCTTAAATTAGAATCAGGTGTGTTGGTGCAGGGAAACATCTAAAACATGCAGGACAGTGGTACTCGAGGACCAGGATTGAGAAGCACTGTCCTAGACCTAGACGATCCAACGATCTCTGGAGTTTGAAAGATCGTCTTCACGTTTTAATCCTTGTAGCACCCCTATAATGTAATCATTTCCTGAAAATGTAATAAAATTTGCACTTAACTCAATCGAAAATGTAATAAAACCGAATAATGTAATAACTTCACCAATGATGTAATATCCTGATGGATATTGTAATAACATTTTTACCAATAATGTAATACCTTATTACATTATATGGAATTTATTACATGGAACTCAAAGTCTGCAATTTAACCCAATAGTCATTTTGGTGTTTCAAATCCAGTGTATATAACATTCTTAGATACTTAAAACACAAAATGTAGAACTCTGGACTGAAAATGAACATATATTACATTATTTGTCAAGTATTACATTATCAGTTTTGGAAAAAAATAAAAGACCCACCTGAAAATGTAATAAATTCCCAATAATGTAATAAGGTATTACATTATCGGTAAAAATGTTATTACAATATCAGTCCGGATATTTTATTACATTATTGGTGAAGTTATTACATTATTGGATTTTATTACATTTTCAATTCAGTTAAGTGCAAATTTTATTACATTTTCAGGCGTTATTACATTTTGATTTTGATTTTTTTTATTTTTGTACATGTAAAAAAAAAAAAACAACACCTCATGAGAAGTTTAAGAAAACAAAACAACAAAACAAAGAATTTCATCCTTTAAAACTTGCTATCTTGATTTACATGTGCCAAAAAAGGAGTAGGAAGAAGTGTAAACTTATTTAGTCCTACCCCCATTCATGGGTTTAATTCTCTATAATTTCATCCTGAGAGACTTCTATTCAGAACAAAGAAGAAAACAATCTCAACTTCGAAGAAGGTGGACAGAAACATCTTTGGTTTTGGAAAAATTATTGCAACTGCTGCTACCGCTGTTGCAAAAATAGTAGACAGAAGATGAAGATGAAGATGAAGGCAGCGGAAGATCATTCAAATAGGTATGTGACAGACTATGTCCCATCCATTGATGGTGGAGAAAAAAATGGTCTCCATTGTACTTTTTTGAGCTAAACTGGACTATTGAAACTTCTACAAAACCACCTTGTGAAAGCATAGAAAGGTTTTTGCAACATTTGACATTTTCTTTGAATTCTAGGTTTTTCACAAAGCTAGTGTGATGGAAACTCACTAAATGCTTAGTGCTGAGCATTTTCCCAAATAATTTAACATTTGTTTCATCAAACTACTAACATTTCCCCAGCAGTAATTGTGAATTGCCTATGGACAAACGTCACCTGGGCTACAGTGGTTTCTTTTGAAAGTGTACTTGGTCTCTGGCGTTCTGTCATAAGGTGTTTTTAGATTGGATATCATTAACATCGCTGGATGGTGAACGCGTGTTAAACGCGCGTTGGCCACATAAATGCAGATTCTTCTCCCAAACATACTCACTCCAAGTCGTTTTCATTTAAGCCGTTTGTCTGTGGCTTCACTTAGTTTTGTAACCAGATGTGTGAATATGTAATTGGTGTGTTTACTACAGACATGAGCATTTATGACTGTTTGTGTGTTATTATCTTAACTACATTGTGTTTGAGTCCTGTAAATTCTGTTTTGTTTTATTTTATTGCTTTTTTGTTTAAACTTTAAATCATAATTTTTATTTTTAGTATGTGACGTTGTAATGTCTCTGTAAAGCACTTTGAATCACCTTATTGTTGAATTGTGCTATAGAAATAAACTTGCCTTTGCTTATTGTTGCAACTAAGATGAAGATAAGATCACATTTTATGGCAAATAAAGTACAAAACCTGTTCATTTAAAAGGGTTCTCATATTCTTGTGTCAGATAAAGGTGGAATAATTAATGCACCAATTATGTAGAACAGAATATACAGAAGCTGCAACAGCAGTTTATAATTTCCTCTTTACTTAAATGTGTCAACGTTGAAAACATCACACTGACTGAAGAGTTAGAATCCATTAATGTAATACTCTACATACAGCTGCACTTATTCTGCAAGCAGAAAGATTAAATTCAAACTCTGATTTACCTTCACAGCTGGATAGCTTAATTAGGCATATGTTAATCACAATCCTAGCAACATTTCATTAAACTCAGTCAGGTGGAAAGCTGGTGCCTTACATTAAGAGTGGCTGGTTTCTGGTTTTAAATCAAATGCTGCCCACAAACAAGAGGACAGTTGTTTGATTATCGATTAATTACACAAACAACAGAGATTTTAACATCTTTTTCGCTCTTCAAATTTGTAGTTATTGATGAAACAAGTATTTTTCCCCTATTTTCTTCTTGCTGTTCTTTTGCAAAAACTGAACCATTGCTTAGTGTGCCTTTATTTTTTATTTATTTATTTTCTATCCCGATTTCTTTCCCATTTTTATCACCCACTACCCAGTGCTCCTACCTAAGTCAGGACCGGGCAATGCTCACCCTCTACCAGCCCCGGGAGGGCCTGCAATGAGCTCAAGTCTCCTCCTTAAAGGTATAGTCTGTGATGTTGGAGAGCTAGCAAGATTTGAAAGTGGCACCTCCTCTAAGCCCCGCCCCCTCCTCCCCCTCCCGTCAGCGCTCCGTCCAAAGCCACGCCCCCACAAACGTTGGGGGACGCAAATTTGCAGG
Organism: Cololabis saira; assembly: GCF_033807715.1. Lineage (NCBI taxonomy): Eukaryota > Metazoa > Chordata > Actinopteri > Beloniformes > Belonidae > Cololabis > Cololabis saira. Next base: position 7,027,778 of record NC_084601.1, read on the forward strand.
AGTCGAGTTTTCCAGGACATTTTGGACAGCACATTTTCAACAAAACTACCCCATGTCTCATTCACCTGTAAGCGAGGCTGGTTTTAAGGGGGGGCAGGGGTGGGCTGTGCCCACTCAAACGTGCGTCCTGCCCACCAAATCAAAGTTATGAGGATCCTTTATTTTTTTATAATTTAATTTTTTTATAAATATAAAAAAATATCACAGAATATCTGTACCGTTTCTGATTGGGTCGGCACTGTGCATCATTTTTAGACACAACAATGAAGGCATACGGCAAAAGTTGTGTTTTGGCAGAGGGACCCGACGTCCCAGCAAAATGAGCACAACAGAGAAGTTCAGAACAGCAGACAGAGACACACTGAAGGCTGATTTATGGTTCCACGTTACACCAACGCAGAATGGTGCGCGTCGCCGCGTACCTTACGCCGTAGGCTACGGCGTAGCCTACGGCGTAGCCTACGCCGTAGCCGTGGCAACAGAGCCTGCACGGCAGCGCAGCACACCACCACCCGCACCGGCGCTCTCCGCCCTCGCCGGGATGGAGACGCCTCTCTCCATCCCCACGGACCCCCATACTGGGGAGGTCGTATTTTTGGCTGCGTTTTCTCGTTTTCTGCGACATTCTTCAGCAAACGTGACTCGAGTGTGTGAAGTTTTCCGGCAAGATTTTCGACGTGACGAGTGCGCACATGGGATAGAGGGGGGCGTGGGCTGGACTTTAAATGAAGGCATCTGGTTGGTTCTTTCCCCCCTGCCAATCCTCTGGTCCTCTGACCAATCTGTGCCATTCGGTGCGCAAAAAACAGATTGGTCAGAGTTTTTACAGGATTAAAGCTGTCAGAGAGGTCTGATTTTTTTCTTTCCTTTTTCTGAACACATTATTCACTTGCTACTCTCAGGATGGAAGAACCATTTCACCCAGTATAACAATAAATGTTTTTGAATACGATTACAGACTATACCTTTAACTGGAGGTGGAAGGAGCCAGATCCTCCCCACCCCATCTGGGCAAGGGGGCAGTCCGGCCCAGGACTGCTGCATGTTTTTGTGAGGGTAGCTGGAAAGGCCCTTTCACCAACCCCACCCAGGGTGTGGGTGCTGAAGTCATGGGGGAACTTAAAACACGCACTCAGCACCCACAGCCAGAATTGAACCCAGGACCTTCTAGCTGTGAGACAGCTGCACCACCGTGCCACTAAGTGTGCCTTCAATATATCAAACTAAAAAGAGGTCTTGAAAGAACATTTGACTAATCACTAATTGATCTGGGAAGTTCAAATTTGAGATTTCACATTGGAGAACCTTTGAATTAACACATCATTGAACTCATTTGCTGTCTCACTAATGTGAACATAAAGTTAATTATGATTTATGTGTATAAACCTGACTGGCAAAGAATGTGAAATACCTGGCAGTGATCACAAGACAATCAATCTGTGCACGCTTTTTTTTTAAGTCGTTCCCTATGACAAACTGATTCCAGCCACCTGACATTTTGGCGTATTACTGGGACAGCTGTTACCCATTAGCCAACTTGTTCAGGTCACAGACTTCAAGAAAATATTTGAAACAGACACCAGGATACAACCCACTGGTGTTTGGGACTCACATATTCATGACTCACATGTTATCAATACACCATCTTTGCCTTTAGAAACTGGAACTCACAAGCAAGCGAAGGATATGACTAAGAAATGCAGAAACTGAGCACTCTTGTGGAAATCAATCACAATATACTCATAGCACAAAAACACACTCTACTTTATGTTCCATTTCACAAGAAATGACATCACAACTATAAAAATGGTCATCATTTTCAACTAGGTTATAAAACTAGTAATTAAGACCATAAACACATTTAGGAAAATGTTACTAAGCTCATAAAACAGTCACACTACCATGGACTTTCATACAAACTAACTTCTCACGTAGCCAGCAGAGTTGTCCCCTATTGGACAGAGTTCAAGTTAAAGGAGCTACTGCATCGTCACTTTTCAGAAAGGAAACTATCACTGTTCTGTCAAATATCTCCAAAAGACAATTTCAGCACATGGGCTTAGTAGCCTTTTTATACTATTAATTATTTATTCATATGATAACAGTGAGTTGATGAATGGTGAGAGTCCACCACATGTTCCTAAAGCCTAATCTTTCAAATGTCTTTATATGTCTGAACACCAGTCTAAACCCCTAAATTTAGGGATGACAAAGACCAAAAGAAAAGGAGAAAAAAAAAAAACCAAATCCTGAGCATAGTGGAGAACTTTCTTTAACGCTCTAATGGCGCTTTACAGTCAGAGTTTTGCTTGTAAGCTGTACTTTGAGCTGTTTTGAGGTGGAGCTGTCCATATTTGCGCTGACAGCTGTGATCAGTGACGTAATTCCTCATAACTGTCAGGTCACACCTCTAAACAATTACCAGACTGCTGTGAAAAAAATATGTTAAAAATGCTGTTTCCTACACTGAAAATTTTGCAACTGTTAAGACAGCAAAATTAGTAGAAAAAGGGCTACAATGCAAGATTTTTCTCCGTTGAGGGAGAAATCCCTGACCGTCCTCTGCATGGCTACCCCCTCATTACTGTAATTGACACGTCCATCCCCTCCTCTTTCCCCTTAAGGCGCTGATGGCTCAATTAAGAGCTGGCCTCTGGACTGATTGGGCACCAAAATAATGAGGTCGCTGCTTGGCTAACGCAGAGCCCTGCATCCAAGCCAAACCAAACTTGCACAATAACATACACGAAACACAGCATGCAGAGATGAATCAGTTTAGATGTCCATCGATCTGTACATGGAAAGATGAAAGAGTTTAATAGTGGTAAACTAATATGTTTTGGTAGGACCTGGTTTCGCCTTGTTCTCTCTGAATTTTTGAACAATTTGCAAGGGGTGTGGTGTTTCATAAAAATGATTTAATTAAATCATTTCAATTGATTTCATAATAGTCATTATCATAGGACTTTGTCTCAAAAATGCTCATCCTTAATTTGAATCATATTTCTTGGTTACGCAACCCCTAAACATTCTTCAGACAGTGGGTATCTCTCTGTCAGGCATCTGTCTGCTTTGGAGCAGTGGAATATGTAGCAGTGACCTTTGGCTAATTATGCACTAGTGTATGAAATATACCGCAGGCCTGATATAAGTGGTCGGTGCCTCAATCGTGGCTTGCAGTGAGGCTTCCCATCCACTGCCCTGACACAAGGGTTTACAACAACTCTCATGTCCACTTGCCAAACATGGACAGCGTTAAATTCCACCACAAGAATCCTGCAACTTGCCATCAACTCGACAATGTATAGCAACTAACTATATCCATATTCCATACATATTTATTTGCAGACTATCTTGGACAGAAAATGCAGAAGGAATTTTCACTTCCTTAAAATGTCCTTATGATATCCAGAAAACCCGAAATATAAAGTTATTGCTCTACTAATTAGTCAAGAAATAAATGAAGCACTGCTTTAGAGACATCTGACAGTTTTGTTACTAATTGAATATTCTTTCGAACCCTGCTCTTCAAAGATTGCGCCAATTTTAAGCATACTTCATATTTTTAAACTTACCGTACTTGAAATAAACAAACTGAATATGTGAATGATTGAATTATTCTTGATGCTAATAAAATCATCTCACAGCCTAATTATTCAGTTCATATTATTTCATCAGATATCTTTGGTTTTCATTCAATCCTTTTGCATTTGAATAATTCAATACATAATTTAATTTCTTCTAATAAGTCATACCCTTTCACAATTAAAAAAAAAAACAAAAAAAAAAACATAAGCTTTCAGTACAAATATGAAAAAAACCTTCCATTTCATTTTCCTTTTAAAGTAAGTTCATATGTAAGTTATTATTTTAAAAAGCACATGTCATTTATATGAGGCAAGATGTATACAATAGCATTACTTGATTTGACATAAGAGATGAAAATATAGATAAATGATAACAACTCAAGATCTGAATATTGTCTGAAGAAAAACTTGAAAATGTATGCATGGCAGTCTGTGGCTACTGTACTTGAGGAACTTCAATTGTTAACTCCTCAGCCCCTTCATCTGCCAATGTGCTTTAGGGCAAGACACTTTAACCTTAAATTGACCCTGATTGTTTCATTAAGGTTTGGCTGTAGAAACAACAATGCTACACAGAGGTCAGGTCAAAGTCATTAGTCCCAAAGAGCTAAGAACACTTCCCCAATGATTGTATTATGTCTAAAACTTTATACAGTCGAACATTCTCCGATGCTAAGCCCCCTGTTTGGTTCATGTAGTAAAAAAATATCAGTTGGTTTTTAAGCTTCTCCTGAGCAATCAATGGGTGTTTTTATTATGCATGAAGGACTTTTGAGCAGGGCTTTTGTCATTTAAAGGGGACCTATTATGAAAAACATGTTTTTTCTTGCTTTAACATATATAAAGTGGTCTCCCCTCAGCCTGTCAACTCAGAGAAGGAGGAAAGCAGCCAAATTCTGCAGTGTCTGTACAGCCGCCCGGATGAGCCGTCCAGTGTCATGTGACTTCTACGAGCCGTTCAGATTCTGCTCCTGTCGTGACGTCACGACGGGCGCAATTTACATAGTTTGGCCTCCGATGCGTGAAACCACGCCCACAACTAACTCCGCCGGCCGGAGCTTCCGCCATTTTTTTGTAGCGGTGTATCGCGTCATTCAGGCAGCCAATCAGCACAGAGCCTCATTGTCATAGCCCCGCCCACTCAGAATCCCTCATAGATAATGAGGTTAGAGAATGGGAAGATAAAGACATGGCTCAGAGGCTGAATTTATAATTTATTTAGCAAAAACAATGAAAAGCTTGTTTTTAAGACATTCAAGGCCTGTTTAAAATAGGCATTAGATGCCATAATAGGTCCCCTTTAAAGATATTATAACTCCCTGCCAAAAAGTAAAAAGAATCAGCCTGAAACTTAGACTGAAGATCGTGAAAGCTCAACAGAAAGGGGAAGCTATACTTACATTTACAAGCATTTCACTTTATTTAAAACAGTTACAAGGAGACATGATATTAACCACCCAGGTATAGTACGATGTGCAAGTATTCCAAAACTTTGGAGAGGAAACAGTGACATATTTGTTGCTTGTTTCTGAGCTAGTCTCTTCTGGACTTCTGGACAACTGCCTTGAGAGCTATTCATCAAGTCCAAATCTAAATCCTAAGGCTCCGCATTTGATTACATTTCTGTGGTTTTAATTTTGCCTCCCAATGATCATTAAAAAAAAAAATGACATAATTGAGGGTGTGAACATAATTTGTCAAATACAGTACTTTGTCTTTATTTGATTATTCTGCAATTTAAGAAATCCTTTTGAATTATGTGTAGGGAGCTCAAGGTTAATGTCCATTCCTGGAAACCATTAAATGTGGATGAGCTGGGAAGATTTGGCATGGAAGAATGGGCCGAGACTCCTCGAGAGACATACGGCAACTTAACTAGGAACTTCCATGGGAAGCTTGTAAGTCTACACGAGAGCTACTGATTATTGTCAAAGGGCTAAAGATTTTGGCCTTGGTATATTATCATCATTATTTTTTCCTTTTTCCTTTGAATATAATCAGTAAAATATATTAATTTCGGCTTACAGAAAATTTGTCAAAGTTCTTCAGGTAACACTTCTGGTAAGCCAATTTCTTTGGAGAAGTTTAAGTTATATAAAATGAGGCACATCATTTTGTCCGTAAGTGTATTCAGACAGCTTACTGTAGAACTTAGATCATGTTAAAAAGCATTAGGCCACATGAACCACATGTCATTCATTCCTTTGTGACATTTGTATAAAAAAATAAAGACTTTTCACACAGATCAGCGCACATAAATTGGCAGACAAATAAATTCAGCTGATAAGTGGGGCTGCACTAGCTGCAGATGTTGATATGAATGTGTCTGCAGGGACACCTCACAGCGGTGGATCACCCTGCCAAACTGGCCTACTTCTACCCCAGCAGCTTCATATCTGCCCGGTGACGACAAAAAACACAGCCTGACTGCATAGGATTCATCTTCTCAACTACAGGACTGTCTCAGAAAATTAGAATATTGTGATAAAGTTCTTTAGTTTCTGTTATGCAATTAAAAAAAACAAAAATGTCATACATTCTGGATTCATTACAAATCAACTGAAATATTGCAAGCCTTGTATTATTTTAATATTGCTGATTATGGCTTACAGTTTAAGATTAAGATTCCCAGAATATTCTAATTTTTTTAGATAGGATATTTGACTTTTCTTAAACTGTAAACTATGATCAGCAATATTAAAATAATAAAAGGCTTGCAATATTTCAGTTGATTTGTAATGAATCCAGAATGTATGACATTTTTGCATTACAGAAAATAAAGGACTTTATCACAATATTCTAATTTTCTGAGACAGTCCTGTATAATCAGTGTTGTCAAAGTCTTGAGGTAATGAATACACGAGGCATTGCAAATGCCATGATCACAGCACACATGCAATATCATTATGCCCTTTTCCCCTGTAAAATCTAAACTGCTTCTGCAAGTGATGTACAATCAGACATGGCAATAATATGATCATTTTTGTTTAAGCTCCTAGTCTCCAGCAGGAAAAAATGCAGTTTCTTGGACAGATTCAAATGGCTCCCTCATAGGTGCAGTAAGTAATTCTTATTATAATTTAATAACAACGTTATATCTGGCATATAGAGCCCAGATAAGGTTAAAAGGAGCTTTTCCTGAGCCAGCAGGGCTGTATCTTCCCCAGGATGACAGATGGAGTCTGAGAATGAACAGGCCCACTGGCTGCACACAGGTACTCTCCATTTAATCTGACACCTTCAAAACTGCTACACTGTGCGTCCTGGTTTTAACAAGATGGTTATACTTCTTAGAGGCACCTTAATCCGTCCATTACAAGGCAAAAGACGAGTTTACGTGAGTGTTCACAGGCCATTTCACAATGTTCTAGTGCCGAGTCCGACGACAGCCATTATTCCCCTCACTCTCACTGTAAAGGCTGATTTATGGTTCTGCGTCACACCAACGCAGGACTACGGCGTAGGTTACGCGTAAGGTCCGCGTACCCTACGCCGTACGCTGTGCGTCGATTTAACGCAGTACCATAATTCAGGCTTAACTCGGCAAGGCGAGCTGGACTACACGATACTCTTGATCACATCGTGAATATTTAGTTGTCAAATACGTAGCACGTATCTGTATTATTAATCAGCGGAACCTTGCTTATTACTTTGTAATATTTAAATAATAAAGCGGGTATGAAACTGAGAGGAAAAAAGACGCAGGAAGGAAATGTATCACTCCACTTACCCCGATATATTGCTGATAAAAACAGAGAAATTACACTCGCCACCACTCCCTCCAGGGGGTGTCCTGTTGTAATTTAGAAGTAATGATTAAATGGTTGTATCGGTGTGTCCATTTACAAATATCCGCGGTATTTTATTCCACTTAATGTTGATGTAACTATACTGTCCACCAAGGCGACACAGCATAACCAGTGTAGGGTCGACGTCATTGACATTACCGCGTGATTGATCCGTCAGGGAGCCAATCAGAAGCCGACGTGCCAAGGCGCTGGCCAATCAGAGAGCAGAGCCGCCTGAGGGGGGCGGGCCCTGCGAGAGGACATGACGGAGGTGACGGCCATGTTCTGCATTAGTGTTTGTATCCCTCCGCCTCAGTATTTACCTTTTGCATGATTTTGCATGTGGGGAAAATGTCAGTGAAGCCCCGCTGTGTTCTGCCTGCTTTCCATAAGAGAGCCCGCTAGGACATTTGGTTTGTCTCCAGTTTAACCACCACAGCCCTGTAAAGCATTGAATTATAACATGTGAAAGCATTTTTTGGTGTGTAAGAAATGGAGATGTTGGATGTTGAGAGCTGCTTGTGTCACACCGGTCGCTCTGCTGCCACCAGAGTCTGCTGAAATGTCCACTTTTCTTTTTTCCTTTTTTTTTTATACATCCTGTCTCCATTTCTAAATTTGCATAATATGTAAACCACACAGAGACATCAACAATTCAACCATTTGATGAAAAATATATAGGAAAAGAGAAAGTTTTAGAAATTGAAATAGGACAAATAGTGACATACTGTACTGGAGTTGTAAAGAAAAATCAGGGGGGATGGTAGATTTTATCATATGGGGACAGATAATTTGTGCTGATTACAAATAATATAATATATTACAAATAATAGCAGTGACCAAAACACCTGCAGAAATACTGCAGGAATGACATAGCAGCAGTTAAATGCAGCCTTCTGTAAGCTTTAAATATCCACTGGGCTTACATCAAATACATCAAAACACAACAATAAAAAACAGTTTTCTGAACTTATCAATATGATTCTGTCCTTCACAGGATAAGTAAAATGGAACACTGCAAAAACTCAAAATCTTAACAAGAATATTTGTCTTATTTCTAGTTAAAATGTCTAATTTTAGTAAAAAAATCTCATTACACTTAAAACAAGACTCATCACTGGAAAAAACAACAATTTTCACCTGTTTAAAGTAGATTTTCACTTGAAATAAGTAGAAAAATCTGCCAGGGGAACAAGATTTTTTTGCTAGTAATAAGAAGATAAATCTTGTCCCACTGGCAGATTTTCCTACTTATTTCATGTGAAAATCTACTTGAAACAGGTGAAAATTGTCAAATAAGTTATTTTTCTGGTGTTATTTCTCTGGTGATGACTCTAAATGTTGAAATAGCAGTAAAACCACATTCATTGATGAAATGACATAAGGGATGGAAAGGGGGGATGGCAGTTTTACAGGGGGGATGATTTGGACCGTTTTATTTCAGGGGGGGATGCCATCCCCCCTCATCCCCCCTCAACTCCAGTACTGGTGACATAAGGAAGAAAAAAATGATTGTCACATCTGGGTAAACGTTGACTAGACTTTTATATGCTTATAATAAATGAACCCCTGGAAGCATGGAGAGAAATTCAACCAAAATGCTCTTGGTCAATGATTCTATTGTACATATTGTACATATTCTTCTGAATCATCATGAAATTGTGCATATACTGTAGGCACACCAGACAGGGAATCAGATCAGCGTATAGCCTACTCTTTAGTGGTTTCTATTCAACAATCCCTGTCACTGATTTTAATACAGGAAAATACATATGTTTTGCTAAACATACGAAAGATGATCACGATAGCAAAGCTAGGGGAAATTGTTCAAATCATACATGGTTTAATTCTACGTCAGCTATGAAATACTCTTTTTATAGAGATTTCACAGTTTACGCAGTCTCCGTCTATTTTTCTATTTTGAATGCCAGTTTAGAAGAGGGGAATGTTTATTTTTATGTTACTCACAATATTCATTACTTATACATTGTTCAGCTAAACGTATTGTTTCTTTTTTCCGGTACTTTGATTCACTTCTCAGGAGCAAGACCTCTCCGACTACTTAGCTGTTCAGTAATCCTTTCAAGACCTGAGACTCAAAAAGGTTTGTTTTCTTATCCTTTACAAGGCCAAAGGAGACACTAGAGGGACCAGGGGCCAGGAGATCATATTTCATCCAAATATCTACTTTCAGCCTCAATACAAGTTGTTTCATAGTTTTGTCTGAATTCATTCAGGTATAAACATTACATGAACACACAAACAACTGATATGGTGACTGTATTAATACCGTATTTTCTGGACTATAAGCCACTTCTTTTTTCATAGGTTTTCAACCATGCAGTTTATACAAAGGTGCGGCTATTCTGTGGATTTTTCATCCACCACTAGGGGGCGCTCTAACCGGAATTAGAATCAAAACTAAGACAGAATAAATGCAAAGAAGAATACACTACTTCTTCTTTAGCAGATAGAAGTAGAAGCAGATTTCAAACAGATAAATAGATAAATAAATACTGGTTATTTTCTCTTGGTTCTGTCCAGTTTTAATCAGCAAAGTTGCTGCCGTGTTAAAAGACACTGTTAGGAAAGGATCTATTTAGGTACAAACATGTACATCATTTACACTTCAAAATGGTTCTGTACATGTAGTAAATATCTAATCTAGCAACATAAATATTTGCGGCTTGCATATCTTTTTTTTTTTAAATAGAGCGGATGCGGCTTATATACAGGTGCGGCTTATAGTTCAGAAAAATACGGTACTTGGTTTTTACAGAGGAGCCTTCTAAAAGGCCCTCCTGTTTTACCTTATAGATGAGTATTTTTCCAGATTAAATATCAGTTCATATAATCAATTTTAAGTTATTGCCCAACAAATATCTCAATATCTTGGGCACCATTGACAGAAGTTGCCCACTTTGGCCAGCTGGTCATCCAGCCTTGAGTAATTATTCCAGACATGGACGGATTATAAAACATCAGACCCTGGGCACAAACTTGTTAAAGGTCCCCCTCTTTCCCTGCCAAGGACAAACCACCCGGAGGTAAATACGCACAACCACAAACCAAGCAGACAGTTTAGGATTGATGCATGCTTCCAGATCTTCATTTTACAGATGGTTGGGATGGGTTTAAAAAAAACCAAACAATCGTTATATGTCATAGTTTCATTATTTTACATCTTTGTTTTGAGCTCTTGTTTTGGCTGCCTTGTGTCCCATGTTGAGTTTCTTGTGAATCCCTTTTGCATCATATTTTGAATCAGTTTTTGCCCTTTTTCTCCTAATTTGGTCATTTTATTTCTCATAAACTGATGATTCTTTTGGTTGTTCCATTTCTCTTCCTTGGAATAGAAATGAATTCAATCCTTTGTATACAGCGGTGGCTTCCTGCATTGTACTGTAACCCTGTGAGCACAATGCAGAGAAACAGTACGACTGTAAACAGGCCTTTGAACAGCTCCTGCATGTTGGTGTTACAATTAGCTTATTTCTCTCGTCTTTACTTATTCACATGTCTTTACATATTCCTCTATTTTGTTTTTGTGTTTCATTTATTGAAATCGAGTGTCTTCAAAGTCAAAAGAAGAAAGGGTTTAGGGTTTTAGGAACAGTATTGAATTTATATCCTGTTTTTTGTCACACAAGTGAGAAAGCCTCCAATAAGTTGACTTAAATGGGTTTGAGAGATAGTGAAAAAAATAATTTTAGTAATAATAATAATAGCTGTAGTAGATGGAAAGGGTGGTTATCTAAAATATTTATCTAAAAAATCGGGGATTCTCTGGCAGGAGCTAAAAGAACAAAAATAGGTTTATAACCGAGCATGTTTCCTTAATTAAGATTCAAGGTGACATAAACAAGAAACAGAAGTAGGTGGTAAAGGTCAGCAGGAGCTTAAATGCAAATTTATTTTAGCCTGGGGCCTAGTAATATGTTAATGCTGTCATGGCATTTACCAATTATAAATACTACCAGTAGGCGCAGGTTATTACTGATATCACACTGATCGGCTCACTGATGTTTCTAGAAAAGGGAAAAAAAGAAAAGATATTTCAACTTTCAGCTTGTATTGTTTCACCTTCTTGCTTGCATTGTTTTTTTTTGTTTTATGTACCTCTCCAGGCTCACTTGTCCTAGTTTAAGAGCACCGACTGAAACAGACCCGGCGCTGAGCACTGCTGGGAATAGTGAGGTTGACAGAAATAAAAACAAATTAGGTTTTGGAAAAGTGCCTCAGAAGTGACATCTCGGATTAAACACATTATCAAAGCCTAATTTGCTGGATTCAAAGCCATAAACTACAAAATTGCACAGAGATGAGTCATAGTCAGATCGTGCAAGAACCAGTGGACATCGGTGGAAGAGAGGGAAGCAGAAGAATTATGCAGCAGAGGATTAGAAGTTCATGTTTATGAGTAAGAAGGAAAGAGACCACACAGAGGGACTTAAATATGTTAAGAAACACATCAAATATATCAAGAATTATAAAATGAAGGGTAACATGATGAGGGTGCGATCAAGCAGAAGAAACATAAAAGCTGTAAAGAGGCGGTTTAGGAATGGTAAAAGCATATTAGCATATATTCTGTCCTGGACCGCCTTACGAAAGGCTTTAACTCTTTATTCTTAAACAGATTTTAAAGATAATTTCTTGATAACTGGGTTGCAGGGCTTAATCCAAAAGGATCTTTGAGTATACATCAATTTTCTTGCTGTAACATCAGTAGTTTAATCTCAAATATATGAGAAAATATCAGCGTTTAAAGTATGACTAGATGCAGTATAAGTGTCTTCTTTGCACAGGGAGGCTACCTGAAACAGGAATAACATAATGAGCCAGTTTGACTGAGTTAACCTGTGAGTTCATTAGAGCCCGTCCACATGCTTACAAATGTGCTTCCCTCACACAGCGGTGCTCACAAAAACAAGCTAAAGTGCACTCCATTCAGATTTGGCCCTTTTTTGCTGCCCACACCACACTCACACTTCCTCCCACACACACCGAGCTGAACCATAGCTAGTGATTTGTGCTTACATTAAACATTATATTGTGATTACCATGGTTTAAATGTCCAACCTGACTGAAAGTGCTCCATGTAAACATAAAACCCCAGAATAAAATGATCACAATAGCAAAAAAACAAAAAACAACCGAACAAAGTAAAATACAGATGGTTTAAAAATGTGAATAGGATTTAAGCTCTGGGTATCAGTGATACCTGTATCGATCAGTTTATCCAGTAAGAGTTAAATGCAGCCCTGTGGTGGATGGATAGCCTGTTAAGGGTTTTACTTTTACCGGGTGACAGATAGAAGTTTAACAGGGATAGCTGCACAAGACTACGGTAAATATGCATGAAAAAGTTAGCTCTCCTGAGCACTTTTCCTTCATCTAACAAGCAGACCTCTGGATAAAAAGGAAAGATAGAAAGACATTTGTAGAGATTTTCAAAAAAATAGCAGTTCAGCAAGAAGAATCAACCTCCATTTGCTGGGATGTGTGTCTGCAGTACTGGAGCTGATCTAGAATATTCAACAAGAAGTGTATTATATAGTCTGTTTTCTTATTAAATCTATCATGGCATAGTACGATATAAGCAAAAATAAGATAAAAAAAAGAAGATGTGTCTGTGCCCACTCTTTTTAATGTTATTTTAACACGGTTTAGTGTAAGAGTAAAATTTTCACAGTAGAATTTAATACGTTTTTAGTTTTTTGTTGTTTTAAAAAAAAATGTATCCCTGATTTTTTCCCGAATTTTTCCCCAATTGCTTCTACCCAAGTATCAATCCGGGGTATTTCTCACCCTCTGCCAACCCTGGGAGGGCCCTGTACTGAGCTCAAGTTTTAGTTTACTGTCTCGGAAAATTAGAATATTGTGATAAAGTTCTTTATTTTTTGTAATGCAATTAAAAAAACAAAAATCAACTGAAATATTGCAAGCCTTTTATTATTTTAATATTGCTGATTATGGCTTACAGTTTAAGAGATGGGATTTTTGAGATGGGATATTTGAGTTTTCTTAAGCTGTAAGTCATGATCAGCAATATTAAAATAATAAAAGGCTTGCAATATTTCAGTTGATTTGTAATGAATCCAGAATGTATGACATTTTTGTTTTTGTAATTGCATTACAGAAAATCACAATATTCTAATTTTCTGAGACAGTCCTGTATATTTTGAGTATGACGTACTCTCTAAGACCTGCAGTGTTAAACTTACCATGGTAAATAATTGTAAAATTAATGAATTTTAGTCTGAATGTTTTGTTTTTACACTAAACGATAAAAGAGTCGGCACAAACAGACACTGTCTAGTCTTCATTTAACACTGGTTATTTTGCTGTATACAGCCCCCCCACCTCTAGACCCCTTTTTAATGCTTCAGAAGTTGGAATATATATAGACTTTGAAGTTATTGTCAAACTTGGATATTTCACTTGCAATGGATGCTGATACTTTAGAGGAAAAATATGCTTCAAAAATCAAAATAAGAGATGAAGTGTCCCTTGAGGAATGAGTGGAACATGAAAGACAAAGGTGAGTGTTTCAACAAGAACAGTGAAGATGTTTGTTGTCAGAGAGCTGCAGCATCTCGTCTCGTCTCCCTGGTGAACACGTGCACGTCTCTCTGCCACATGTCTGAATGCAGTGCTGTAGTCATGGTTTCATGTATTTGTGTGCTCTTCCTTCTTCTACCGGTCTTCTTTTTTTCATTTTTGCAATTTTTCTGGTTCTTATTAACTTTCTGTATTTATGGGTTTTTTTTATGTGTTCATATTATTCATTTATTTATTGAAAAAGGATTTTTTTTTTATATGACCTGATGGTCCAATGGCACAGATTGTATGTACAGAGGCTGGAAGAAAAAACCTGTGACTTGTTTCATGGTGGAAAAGGTTCTCTGCATTGTAGCCAACCTCCCTGGATGTGGTCACAAGAGGAAAACTGATAACACATTGAAGAGAAGGAAATGCAAAAAAATGGATTAAGCATAGAACTTGGACTGGAGGAAAAAATAAAAGCAACCTTCCAGAAGGAGGTGTTCCTGAAGATGCTGTTCAACAAGGCCTGCAGGTTTATTTGTTGTTTATTTGTCATGTTCTGGTCTCTGGAAAACACCCAGAGACAACCTCTGTTGAAGTAGAAGTTATATAAATAAAATAGAATTGAATGATATGAATGGAGCCCAGAACCATGTTTAACCCTCCGGGACACCTAGGCGCATTTTACGCGCTTTTCACTTTTCATTTTTTGATAATTTTGGCTGAGTTCATCCATATCGCATGAATTTTGGTGAGATTGTGTATTTTTATATGATCTTTCAATTTCAGCTCCTACAGTAAGTCTAAAATACACTCTGTACAAACAATTGTTACACTCTGACCTCTTAGCGCAAAAAACGCGCCATTGAAACCCATTCAAACTTCAATATTTGATCTCACTTCCATTAAAGAGTTGAACTCCAAGGTCAAAGTACATCATTGTCAGATCTGACCATCCATTACTGTTTGAACCAAAGAGGGCTCCACTGTTGAAAGAATATAAACAAACCAGATTGGAATTTGTCTAATGGCATATAAACAAGCCACAACCCTTCTGGGAGAATGTCTTTTGGAGAGATGAGATAAAATTGGCGCTTTTTAGGTAGTCATATCCGCTTTATGTCCACAGATGCAACAATGAAGAATTCAACAAAAAGAAGCCCGTAGCTTCTGTAAAACACAGATGAGGCTTGGTTATGTTCAGGAGCTGCTTTGCTGTAACAGGGTTACTTGAATCTGTGCAAGTATAATCTCAAGACTCATGACTTGGCGTGAAAAGTGCTGCTCAGTATCAGAAACCTTGGTGCAGGTCATGGATCCTCCACAGGATAATGACCATAACACCCATGATAAATCCTGGACTACTCTGAAGTGACTGAACATCTGTAGAAAGAGCTGAAACATCAGTCTGGAGAAGGAAACCTCCAAACCTGAGTCAGCTGGAGCAGTTTGGTCATGAAGATTGGACCGAAATACTAGTCTCTAAGTGCACAAGTCTCACCAAGAGTTGCAGAAATCACTTGATTGCCTCAAAAGGTTGTGCAACAAAATATTAAGTTGAGAGTATCAACTAACTTGTCCAGGCCAGTTTCATTATTATTATTAACATTTTCAATAATTTAAACCACAATCCAAAAATGTTAGATATTCACTAGTATTTATTACTTTTGTCAGTTTCAAGTTATGTCAGTGACCACTGTGGACTTTTCTCTCTTTGACAAAAGGGTACTGCCAAATTTAACACCTGTATCAGTAAATGATATTATCAACTCTTAATCTACATCTGGGGTGGAGAATGAAACACAGTCATGTATAGATTGTTTTTTTTTGTTTTATTTTAGTTTTTTTTCATTTGGCTTTAGGTGTGCAACTGAGGAAAGGAAAGAGCTTTTATGGGATTCTAAATTTAAATATCTTTAAAATGATCTGGAAACGTGAATAAGGCTTTGTAAAAGTGAGGTCCGGTTTTCTCCAGCGCAACCTTATCTGACTTGGAAAAAAACAAGAGAAACCAAACAAAAAAAAACGAATTTATTTTTGTTTGTCATCATAAAACAGCCTACTTTTCCTCTGCTTTCAGACTGAAACAACGCACAGCTAACCACCGTGCCCTCCGTTGGCCCGACTGTTCACCTCAATAATTAAAATGTTATGAATTCTCAAGTTTGTCAAGGACAACGTGGAAAAACATGTTGACTGTTGTTGGTGATGGCTGACCCCCAGAGCTGGGTAATAACGAGTTACATTTACTCTGTTACAATTACTTGAGTAAGTTTTGGGAAATGTTGTACTTTTAGGAGTAGTTTTGAATCACTATACTTTTTACTTTTACTTGAGTAGATTTGTGAAGAAGAAACTGTTCCTCTTACTCCGCTACATTAGGCTACGCTGAGCTGTTACTTTTCTTTTATCCCTTTTATCCGCGTACGGGTCAATCTCATGACATCACTGGGTGATTCTTTGGGAAAAATGTTTGTTTTTGCATGTTTTGTTACATTTACACAGACTCAAACACACACAGAGTTTCTGTTAGTTAATGGGCTTGTTCTAGTTCTGCCTGGTTAAAAAAGAAAAGTACAAAGGCTGGAAATTTTGTGCTACTTGTGCTTAATTTATTTTTTTATTCTGTTATTATTTTATTTATTTTATTATTTATTAAAGTACTTGAATTTAGTTTAAGATTATTTTAATTTAAGCTATTTTTTATTAATTTTAATTAATTTTATTATTTTATTGCTTTAATTTGCCTGAAGATGATTATTTTGTACTTTTGTCTGTTTGAATGGTTGTGTTAAAGAAATAAATCAGACGTTACTCAACAGTTACTCAGTACTTGAGTAGTTTTTTCACCAAGTACTTTTTTACTTTTACTCAAGTAATTATTTGGATGACTACTTTTTACTTCTACTTGAGTTATATTATTCTGAAGTAACAGTACTTTTACTTTAGTACAATTTTTGGCTCCTCTTCCCAGCTCTGCTGACCCTGACGGGCAACACTTCACTCCAAAGAAAGACAGACGTAATACACCAAATGTCCACACGATGGCAGCATCGGGAAAGCAGAACAGTCGGGTGTGGTCGCGTCTTCTCTGCTTGATTTCACCACCAACATTTTCCCACGTCGGGTAAAATAGTTCAACCAACGAGACCAAATACTGCGCTGATGTTTCTTGGTGAAAATACTATTGGTCAGTAATGTTTCTGAAAACATCTCACTGTACAAAAGATTTTTGGGATCTTTCTGGACATGAGAGCTGGTCATCAGACCTGTCTCGTTACCTAAATAACACACATATTTACATTTTTAGATATTTGAATGATTTAACCTCTGATTCACGTAACGACGTAATTGTCCAAATTATTAACCCATGTCACTATAAAGCTTTTCCCTGAAAGATTTAGTAATGCTTAGCTACACTATAAAACTCATTTACACAAAATCCTGATTTGGGATCCAGTTATTAACATAACAACTGGATTATCCAAGTTAAGAGTGATACATCTTTGAATGCAGCGTTTATATTTGAAAAGAGTTTTGATTTGCTTTGGAAATTACATGTGACGCTTTCTAATACCACTTATACCGCACAAAGGGATGAGAGCAATAATTTTTTTTAAAAGATGATCAATAAAAAAAATAAATTATAATGATAGGTTACTAAAAAAAGAATTTATGCAATTCAACAACACTAATCCTTCAGTCAGAAGATTAAAGTTTTACGAAGAATTATATAAGTGATTTAAAATCAAATTCAATAACCACGTCTACTCTTATATTTAATAGCTAAAACATTAAAAATGCAAAGAATAGATAATAATAATCACCATAATCATAATAATAACAGTCTCGTTTTATTTGTGACCTTGAATTAAACGGTTTGTTCATTCTCAGAGTTTTGTTTATTCTCATTAAACTGAAGAGTGGCGCTAAAAGAAAGGAATAAAACTACTTTGGTTCTGCTAAATACTTTGAAGACTGATGCAGATTTCTGGTCATATTTTTTTATCGTTTAGTTTAGAGAACGACTTTTAAAGCCTGCAGCGTTCAGACCAACAGGCTACAGGTGAAAAGAGATGTGAGCGGCTGCAAAATCCCTCCTGTAATCTGTAACAAAACGCGAGTTTTTCTCTCTTAATCACTAAAACACAAGATCAACCGATCAGTAGGTTTTCATGACGTCACTGTGTTCCTATTATTTCTTATCTTCACTTGTTGCTTAAGGAAGATGTGTTTGCTGCTTACAATAAACCAGCAACTTCTTTTTTCTTTTTCCAAATTTGAGTTAAAATGCGATTTAAAATCAGTTCAAGACAGACGAAAACAAAATGATCATTATTATTAATTTCGCTCTTTACACCATTTTAACCTAACTATTGAATTGGCCATTTAATAATGATAAAAAACATACAAATAAAAGTGTATTTCAAAAAAATCTTCTTGCAAATACATAATTTTCCCCCATGATAACCCACATTTACTAATAGTCTAATAGATAGTCTTTTCGTCAATATGTAAATTAATTAGAAACATATATTCAGTCTTGCATGTCCTGTTTTAATTAGCTACTGTATAGGAATAACACAGTTAACCCTCACGTTTGAATCAGCTCGTTTATATTGTTATCATTAAAGTCAGCCATGCACAGAAGCCCGCAGCTATTTAAAAAATCAACATATTAAAGCTTTATATCACAGTTTTAACTTGTGATAATTGAGTTTAAGTTAAGTTTAAGTTGTGACTCAACGCTGGTCCTCCACATGGCAACATTTTAAAATACATGAATAAATCCCTGCATGCTTTCAAGAGCCTTTTGAAAATGTGTAATGATGAGAATATTGTAATAAAAAAAGCTGATTGTTTTATTTGGTTTGATTGTAAAATGACTGTCATGTGTGTTTGGTGGATGAGGACCCCATACGACATACTGATAACTAGACTCTTTTAATAAAACTTTAATAATCTTTAAATAAACTATGCGGGCATTTGAGAGTCCAAACTCCCACCTCAACTAAACGAAATTTACAAAAACGTCTCTCACAGCAGAAAGACAGACAGAACTTTGGTGGTCCTTTCAGAAAAATAAAAATAAAAGTGCAGACTGACTCCAGATGACTAGACTGTCCCGAGAATGGAAGACCTTTTGTAAATCCTCTGCAGGATAGTTGACAGTCCTGTGAGCTGACAGCCTGATGGAGAGCTGGTGGTCCTTTTCACAGAGCTCAATTAATTCAGGCATCCAAACTGCTTCCCACTGCAAACAAAGGGGAGGTTCTGCTGTCATTATTTATAGGATCTTTACACTGAACTGCTGACTCCACTTCCCCCCCTCATGCTTTTTTTCTAGGCTATGTCTAAATGTCTAAACATTTAGGGCCATGTATGTTCATATCCAAAAAACAAGAACCAAAAAACCGACTGAAATTGCTTCCTGAATTTTTGAAATGATTCTGGTAATTCTGCCGCAGGACATCAGTCTCACCAAGTGGCTCACTTTAATTTATTATACACCACTGCGTCTCATTAGACTTCTATTCAAATCAGCAGAACCCGATTTGAATATTCGCTCGACTAAAGGATGCCAGGTCTGGATCCAGCCGTGCTCGGCCCCCTGCACGCTTAACACCGTTATTACCAGCTATAATTATAGTCAATACTACAGGTGAGCTGCTGCAGGTGTCACTTCTTTGGCACTTTTGCATAAAAGCGAGGTTTATTCAACGAACGGACGCCGCTGTTCTCTGCTCAGGGAGCCATTTAAGGCTGGTTTATGGTTCCGCGTTACACCGACGCAGAGCCTACGGCGAAGGGTACGCGGCGACGCGCACCGTACGGTGTGCGTCGCCGCGTAACCTACGCCGTAGGCTCTAACGCGGAACCATAAATCAGGCTTTACGCAGCGTCTGGGCCGCCGGCATGCAGTGAAACAATGGAGTGATGTTGCGGGTGGTTTACTGCTGTCTGAGGTCCGAGACACTCCCTGACCTACATGGCAGCCAAAAAGACTGTCTGCTTCTCACTATAAATCCTCAGGCCTCGGAGGGAGTGATTCCCACTCTTCTTTTCTTTTTTTTTTTGACCATCACTGACTTTGTAAATAAAGTTGGAAAACATAACTGACGTTCCCACCATAAACAGCAGCGATTAAGATGGATAAATTGGTGGTAATAGTCGTTACCATGGCAACACACCTAATTGTTATTAAGTGAAATTAAATTGTGTGCTGGCTGGACGCGTAGACAGCTCCATATCCCTCACAAATAACTTTCTGGTTTTCAAATGGCACTAAGGATTTAACTTAGGGCCCACTTCTCTTATGAATAAGACCTAGGCTAATTCTGTTTATATGTAACTTCTCGCAGCAGGATATGCAGTTAACTGCTGGCCTGGAGAAGCCTAACCTTCTTTCTAGTTTCATTTTAAGCGACATCTAGATATTTATCAAATAAGACATTAGAAAAATTATTTTTAAAATTGTATAGATTCCAGCACATAAATATGTGACTCATGTGATAAAACGTGATTTTGACACATCAGTCCCAATCTCACCTCACATTTACTTTTCATTGCCTTTAATAGTGTTTGCAGCTACCACTAATGCCACAGTTGTTTTCCAAATCAATTGCCAATATTTTGATTTTAAAAACTTGAAGGAACTAATTTTATGGCTGTATAGGGTCTGTAACCCCCTGAAGGTTGGTATCATGCATACAGTCAGAAATGAAGAAAGACAGACGAAGGAGTCCCTCAACACATATAGGATCCTTTTGATAGGCTACAGGAGTTTTCTGTTTCTCATAAATATTTTGAAGAGACGCTCAAAGACAAACGTGCCATTTTGGGCAAATTTAACCAAAACTGAGTAAAACAAGGTGGCCGGGCTGCGGTCCAGATACAGTTGTAGTCCATACAACAGCCCAATGTTGCTTTAAGACGGAGCAAAGTATCACAAATAAGCCACGTTTCTCCTCGTTCGTTTTCATCAGCACCAACTGTGGTTGCCTAGCAACGAAGCGCGCGGCGCTGTTGTCGTGAACGCGCCTTTTAGTGCAACGCGCTGCAGAGAACCTGTTGGTGTGTGAGAATTAGGTTTAGCCTGATAGATCAGACCCACATCTATGAAGATGTACCTGCAAAGCAAATGTACATTTAGCATACTCAAGGGAATAACTTGGGTTGATAATAAACTTGAATTACGGCATCACAGTCTCTGGATCTGTAGGGGAAAAGGAGTTGCATATGAGCGTCTGCGTTCTGAGCCTTAAAATAGGAAAACTACAAATGCCATTTACTGTAGAGAAATATACAGAAATGTGCCTTCGAGTTTTACAAATATCATTATAAAACATCAGCAGAGTAAAACTAGAAAATGTATTATGATGGATTAACTGAAGTTGAAGTGTTTTCACGTGCTTTCCCGTCTGTCTAGACGGGACAACACGTCTGAATTCACTTTATTAATGCAAATGTTGAGGATGTCTATGCAAAAACTTTTGAGACAATTCTTGTCGTTCAGTCAGTGGCTCAAAGGATTTCTGGTGTGATTATCATGACAATAAGTGCAAGACGCAGCGCCTCTCAAGTCTGTCTGCAAATCTGGGCTGCAGACACAGAAGCAGAGGCCAAGTTCAAATACACTGTCAGTTTTTAAGTTTGGAAACTTTTGCGCTGTTATGTGCAGGATTAAGTATGTAAACCTGAATTAAATCTGAAAATAGATAGGTCTTGCAGCAACACTGCAGGATTAGTACACAATGTTTAAGATGCACAACAAAACGAAATGCACGAAATGGTGTCATTTCAGGTGTCAAAAATATAGACACACCCAGATTCGCCCTTCCTATATACCTTAGATAAATCAGGACTCACACACTTACACACAAATTGCCAGAGCCACTATCGTGATGAGAGGGATGCTGCTTGATGGATGTGGGGGTTGCACTTCTACATGCGTCTGTTGGGGGGCGTGAGAGGACCTGCAAGGTCCGTACAACAGTGGCATCTTTCTTCTTGCATATTATTCAAATTCACGGAGGGTGGGATCAGCGTTACCTCACTCATTCACAAGGGGGTGGACCTTGGCGACCATATATGATTTTGCACATATGAGATGTTGAGCCATTTGGAGACAACGGCGGGTTGGAGATATAGCCGTCCAGCCGGACAGCCCCAACTCCCCTGTTTTCTGCGGGGAGGTCCGGGGCTGTGGACGGGGAGGACAGCCGCGCAACGACGTGGGAAAAAACAAAACAACAACATCCAGAGGACCCGTTTGATTAAAAAATGGACGGGGCCGGCGGGACGTCACGGTGCGCCGCGGCCACACAGCTCCAGACGCCGCTCAGGAACGCGTTCATTAGGCTCCGGCTGCCGCGCGTCCGGGGGGACGCCCGGTCCCCAGGATCTCACCCGAACCCCGGGCAACCCAGCCCGGTGCACCCGAGGACGGGAAAGTAAGAACCACATCTTGCATTATACATTATTTTGCATGCATTGTGAGTGAGTGTTATAATAATAATGATAAGCAACAGAGGGGGTTCAATCTGGCGTGTTCAGTCCAAAACCGTCACTTCCAAGTCGCCTATATAGGCGAGGGTTTGCAGGCCCATGCAGTGAAGATTTCAGACTATAAATCTGTTGTAAAAGTGAAGCTTGTTTGTGTCCAGACGAGTTGAAGATGCACACATGCACGCTGCGCATCCTCATCATCATCATCCTCCAGATAAAGGCTGCGCGCTCCTGGAGACAGCAGAGCTGCTGCACTTGTGGCTGCACACACTATTGTTTGGAAATGATCTGCGATTTCAGCACCGCGCAATTTTCCTGCCGACTGCACGGAAAAACCTTGCGTCCAGAATGGGGAACATGCAGTTCACCGATTTGGGGGCAATAATGTCAACAACAGTGCTGTGCGTCGCAGAATGAGGATCTGGTTATTTCTCCTCTTCCACATCTCAGGTTATTCAGTGTACTTCAACGTGACTTCAACTTTAATCTTTGCGGGTATGCTGACCCCAGATCAGCCACATGCTCAGTGATTACTGTACCAATTACATAAGTTTGTGTTGTAATTCTTCCTTGAAGACACAAGAAAACCAACAGTTCCCCACACAAGAAGAAGCCCACGGCGGGTTTTCAAAAACTGCATGTTGCAGTGGGTCAGGATGTCTGAGTGGCCCCAGGCTGCTCAACTCTTCACGGCACAGTGCTGGTCCGGCCTGTTTCTGTTAACAGAATGCGCTGCAAATGTTAAGCAAAGTAGAAAGGATGAAAATAGGCAAAAGTGATTGTTGTGGCGCTACAGCAGAACGCTCTGCACCTGCAGGACCTCTTATATAAGACCTTAATCTGGGGAGAGTAATCAACCTCCCTCTTAAATATAGGCTACACAATCTTTATATTATTATTATTATTATTAAAACCAATATTTTTGTCACAGTTCATGCTTTTGGTTTTCATAAACTGACTTTGGTGTCCTGAGTGTACGCTATTTAAGATTCCAGGTGTCTTGTGGGCCTATATTTTGTTGAGCGTCTGATGTCAAACTCAAATGAAGTTTTTTGGAGGTCCACATGGCGTCCTGTGACCCCACACAAAACCACACTGGATAACAAATGATGTAGTTTGTTAATTATAGGATATTTAAAATGTTGCTCAAGCAATTAATGCCTATTACATTCTGCTTGATCACCGAGGCCTTGCATGCAACTGTGCACCTCATGACGTAAGAGGCTCTTAGAGCCACATTTGAACACATGAACAACGACTTCAGCTAAAACTTAAGAGGTGAATTCTGCTCAGTGACCTGGCCCGTTAAATTGGACCCCAGCAGGAGGAAGTAGATGGTGCAGACGGATCAGATGTTGCAGCTGATGCTGATGCGCCATGCACGGGTCTGTGCGAGTCTGCAGCAGCATGTGCGGAGCTGGTGCAGAGTCAGAGAAGATGCTGAAGCTGCGGCTGGACCTCTCTGAGCTCACACACTAGCCTGATGAGTGGCCTAGTCGGCACATTTCCCACGTTTAACCTGTTTTCCAGGGATTTTCCAGAAGGAGAAATCCAGATGGAAATGCTGAGTTTATCTGCCGTTAATCTCCAGATCCTTTATTCTCATTTTCCCTTTTCGCCACCACACACAGCTACAGCGAGGATCAAGGTTTGCGCCAAGTTCCAGACTAATTTTACCAGTTGCACTCATACAATGACTGCATGTTGGCACACATTTCTCGTGGCGCCTCGGGCTATATTTGAAATAAAAAAATAACAAAAATAGTCCAACCACGTTGCTTCCTCTGGCCCCTGAATGCCTCCAGCTGAACAAAGCCATTACTCCCGGAAACCTCTGTCAAACCTCTCCAGGGTCGTTTTCTCGATGCTTAAATTTTGTAGCCAACATTTACAGTTCTCCTTTATGGTCCCGACAATCTAATAAAGTGCAGAATTTCAACTGCACCACTGCATTGCCAAGTTACCTTGAAAATAAACTTAGGAGTAATTTCACTGCAGCAACCTGAGGATCAATCTTTTATTTCTTCCTCTTAAGTAGTTCTGTTGCAAGCATTGCCTGAGTCAAGGGAATAGATAGGTAGATTAAACAAGCAATAAAAAAAATAAAATAAAAAACAAACACACCCTGCCTTAAAAGCAGGCTATGTTCTGTGAGAAAGAGCTCATCATTTCACTATATTAATGGCTTGTGAAAATAGAAATGAGAGCTAAACAGCGCGCATATCACGCACACAGATACAAATCTATAATTAGTTAAAATTATAAGAGAGCAAAGTATGCAACATGTTTTATTAAATGTATTTTTGTGAATTATTATTAATTACATAATATCTTAGACAACGATCTCCGACTGAAATACAGCTGAAATGAAAAAAGAAACACCATCAGAAGAATTTGGGACATAAATATGTAAAAGTCAATAAAATTAAATATATTACCTTTACAACTATTACAGCAGAAGCTAACTTAAAGGATGGGGAGAAAAATTAAGAAAAGAGAAAACAATGGTCAGCTTTAGGTGTAATATGAATTGGTGACAGGAATAAAGGAGCATCGTCGTGCGTCACGGCCTCCAGACGCGCAGCAGCTCCTGCAGATTCTGCTGGCAACAATCCCAATATCAGATTGATTTCCTGCTTCACGGGTGAGCTTTTAGGAGGCAGCTGCAACAGGAAACGTAAAAACGTGTTCAACATATGCGGAGCATCTTTGTCTATGATTATGCGTTGTATTTTATGTTTTCTGTAAACATGCTGCAGCAGCTGTTTCTTCAGTGTCATGTTTTCCTGAGTCCTGTATGTGAGGACATGTGGCCCTTTTCACGAAGAAGAAGAAAAAAAAACAACCGTCTTCCCCATAATGACATATTTGAGTGTGTGTGCTAATTAGGCATCACACCTCTCTGCAAACTCATTAACACAAAGCCAGCTACGCGTGTGACGTCATTCCTCTGTAGTGCTAAAAGCCAATTAAAAAAAAGAGTTCATGAAAAAAACCTAAAAAGGTCATGCACACAGTTGTTTGTATTTTGCTAAATGTTTCAATATTTTTCCTTTTCCCCAAGATTGTGCACATACATTAAATTCATAAGAAAACTAATATAGTACAGCATGATAGAAATATCTTTCAGTGCTTGAAATAAATATATGCAAGGTCCAAGAATATTGTCTCAGACTAACAATTTAAAAGAAAAAAAAGAACAAAAAACACCTTTTATTGTTCTTTTAAAAATATTATTTTCTTCATATTCCTTAAGATATCTATTTTTTTATTCATATATTTGCAGCTAGTTACTCAATTGAGCAGGTTTCTTAAATGTCCTGCCACTGTTACCCAAAGTGAAAAGTCAAGATTTATTATTTCAAAAATAAAATAAAACTATTATTTCAAAATGATTTGGAAATTACCAAGGAAGTTTCTTTTGGAGTTTTTTCAGTGTTAACATGGTGCAACTGTTTATGTATATTGATATGAAGTAAGTTTGATTGCCAAGTATTTTGAAATGCACTTTATTCGCCTCAACATTTACCTGCTACAATTCAAAGACAAGACACAAAGACAGTTTTTCATTTTTGAAACAGAAGCACTTGCGTAAATGAGACAGTGTAGCTGTTCATATCCGGCTCCTGACATCTTCATTAAGATTTGTTTATGTTGTCTGTTATTCACTGGATGGTTGATTTGTACTGTTCTGCTTTGAAATTCTGTAAGATTTTGTTCACATTTCAGTCATATTTTAAAAAGAAACACTCAATAGCTTGGAAAATGTGTTTTCCTTGCAGCATCCCCCTGTGAATCTTTAGTCATGCTTGTTTTTCGTACCATTTCACTGAAAGGCTTTTATCACCATGTAATCAGTCATCTGTGTTAACACTCCACACATACATTATTATTTTAATTTCCACCTCTGGAACTTGTGCTAAAACACTAGGATGAGTAAATCAGCTGTGCTTTAGTGAATTAGCCCTTAATGCATTTCTCCGCTGTCGCTCATGTCCTTGCAGGTGAATGAGAGGCTGCATGTTCCTGCTGGAGGGCTGAGCTCGCAGGCCTGAGGGGTTGTCTGTTATCTTTGGTTATCTAGCTGTATGAGTGACGTACATTCTTCATAAAGCTAGATAACCGAAAGTAACAAGAATCCCATTACGTGCCTGCGTGGGAAAAAGTGACAGAAAAGGGGGCAAAAAGCAATAGAGAGAGAGAGAGAGAGAGAGAGAGCGAGATGCAGCAAACAGGACTGATGTGGACCAGGATGCTTCTAACCAGGGATGTAAAGGTAGGATGCTGTGTTACATAAGAGATAATTGTCCAAGAAAGAGGGGATTATATCTGTGTGCACTAAAGGAAAACATGTAACCATATATTTTTTTTATTTTTAAACTTCACAAATATGTGCTTGTAATTGAAAAAAATACCAATGCTGCAATGATTAGGAAGGGCTAGTGTCACGATCTGAAATGATTTTATTTGTGATTGCTGAGTTTCTTGTACCGGGGAAAGTGTCATTCAAGCATGAGCTCAAACAATTATTCCTTATATTTCTCACATGTACACGTTCAGTCATATCCAAAAATATTAACACCACAAGTTTCTAATGCTATTTTACCTCCCTCAAAAGATAAGATAAGATAGATAAGATAAGATAGACCTTTATTACTCCCTCAATGGGGAAACTCACGTGTTAGCAGCAGTACACTTAACATACACACACACACACACACACACACACACACACACACACACACACACACACACACACACACACACACACACACACACACACATGCAGGGAAGGGGGGTAAAAAGGTAAAAAAAGATATATATAATTACAAAATATGGACAGTATATACATTGCAAAACACACACTTTACTACAGAGGAGAATCCTCAAAGTGATTGGTAGAAAATTCACGGTGGGAAGTGTGAAGTGATGATGCAGGGTTGAAGATTGTAGACTGTGGCTGAATTTAAGGATTTTTAAATTTTACTCTGTGTAAAAAGCTCTCTCTCAAACACATATATATGAAAATTATTTGAAAAAAAGATGAAAGATGCTGCTGACTAATATCCTTTGTCACCTTATTTTCACCTGAGGCCCACTAAACGTATCCCAGGCTGTATTTTATACTTAGTGTAAGGCAGTTAAACATCCTCTGCCTCAAACAATGTTGTCTTGTGAATGAATACTAGCATCCAGTGATGAAAATAATTAGCAGACTTTTTAATCCTCCTTCTCTCCTTTGTCATCAATTGAGATGTTTGCAGTAGTAGTCCTGGTCCAGGTGGGATGGTGTGATGCTTTTTATTAATGCAGATATCTAATACAGTTTACACAGTGTATTAATATGTGCATTTTTAAAACACAAATATGAACCCAGACTCATCGGCACTTACCTTCACACATGATATCATCCAGGAAGGCTGATAATGAGATCACAGCTCTTCAGCGGTTTCACAGAGCACATGCTGCAGACACAGAGGTGGAAACAAAACAAAGACCACGTCGAGAGGCGGTTAATGGCACTTGGCCATCGTTTGCTGCGTCTCCACTCCAGCTGAAGCTTTTCTGCCACTGGTTCTGTGACAGAACAAACGACAACACTCGTGCATTCTGGCCAAAAGAGGCAGCGGGGACACACAGCATTTGTGTGTGTGTGTGTGTGTGTGTGTGTGTGTGTGTGTGTGTGTGTGTCAGGCTTCCCATCTCCCTCTTTGAGCATACAGTGACCTCTCAGAACTCAAAAATCTTTTTTTTTTTAAAGCCAACAATATCTCCACTAAAACATTTAAGCTCTGTTGATGCTTCATGAAAAAGCAATTAACTTTATGATCTCATGGCACTGAGTTTAAACAACATGACCCAGACACATTTTACACAATATTTCTGCCCACTGTCAGCTTTTAGTGAGTCCTTTTAAAATGTTAAACAGTTCGGGGACAGGAGTCATTCCTCAACAGTGCATCATGAAAACCAAATGTATTGTGGAAACATATGATGTGGTTTGTTAATTATATGGTTTTTTTAAGATACTGGGCTGCATGGTTGTTAATGTTGTGAAAGCCCCCATGATTTCCTAGAAGTTCAGCTTTCCATTCCTCAATATTAGCATATAATAACTTCTATAAAATAACTGAGAGTGAAGAATTGAAATTGGTACAGTTTATTTTTTCCTAAAGAAGTGGATTAAAATCTATTTTCCTGCTGACCACTGTCCTCACGAGTGACAAAGTAACTTTCTTCACCTCTTTTCGACGCTTGCCCTCATCATTCATTTAATTTCGCTCTTTTTTTCCCCAGCTTGGGTTCTCAGATGGCTGGTTCTGATTTGTATGCATTTGCATAATGAATGTCATTTGCATGCTCAGGGGCAGACCATACCATGAGAACGGCTGTGTTAGTTGTTTGTGTGTATGTGTGTGTGTGCGTGCGTGTGTGTGTGTGTGTTCATGCATGGGCACATGTATGTGCAATGTGTTAATCGCATGTAAATTACATCTCGTTTTTATTAACAAAAAAAAACAGACCAATACAGGGCGCTGTGTTTTCATCTAAGACTTTCCTTTTGTGGCATGTGAGTGTGTGTGTGTGTGTGTGAGTGTGTGTGTGTGTGTGTCTGGCAGAATTCCTGCTGTTTGTGTATTGCATGTATGGCAGCGGTGTGATCATCTTGCCTCTTGCTCACTCCTTGCTTCTTCCCCTGGTCTTGGTAACCGTTCAGCAATGCACCAACTAGAAGAAGGAAAATAAGACTCCCACCTCAATCCCATAATCCTCCTCTTCTCCAACCCCTCCCTTGCCAGTTTGTCTTCCTCTCCCGCACGGCAAGTCACAGTCCTGCCACCATCTTAGGTGTTAAGACTGGCACAAAATGGCAGCTGAACGGGGGGAACGTGGACGGCCAGCCCAGCGCTGCACCTTCCCCCCACTCCACGTTGGCCCTGGTACTTACCGCGCCATTGGTCGCCTCAAGACAGCGTTAATTACTGCCAGTGTTTTAATTGCAGAGATCGCCCCCAGAGACGTGAAGGAAAGGATGAGATAGGAGGAAACCGTGGAGCCAGCGTGCTCTCGGCGTCGACGAGATGGCATTTTTAAGGGCAGCTGCGTCGCATTTTCGCCGTGCCCGCGCTAGTGCCGTACATGATCAACCCTTTAATGAAGACGCTCTGCAAAAACACTGCGTCTGCAACGTTAATTAGATAATTTCAGTAATTTTGACTGCAGTTGCACTACCTGCAGTTTTCCTTTATGTGAACCATCTGCACGGTTTTGTCCCACGTGCACCTGCAGGCAGCTTTGTTGGATAAAGTGGAAAAAAAAGAAAAAACCTACACAATCCCTCACATTCGCACGGACGCATAATTAACACCATCATGTTGTGTATAAATCTCCACTTGTTATCAGACGGAACAGTTTTGTCACATGAGCATCACATTTCCTGTTTGGACGATGCAAGTATCAGTAGCGATCCAGAGTTTAGTGAATATTAATATACATTTTGTTGAGATTTGATGAGCAGCAATGTAATTTTTTTCTTCCTGGCACTCACTTGGTTGAGATGAGGTCAGTTTTCAGATGTGTGTTCAGTGCTGCCTGCGTGGTGAGCTGGTGGGAAGCCAAGACACAGAAAATGAGCTGCTGTGTACAATATTTGACCCATCATCATCACTCTCAACTAAAAGTGTTGAATAATATTTAAATATGATAAGTAAATTCTGTTCTGCCCACTAAAACATCTCTTTTGGCCCAGTTTGCCACTTAATTGCACGAATATACAACCCTTCAGCTGATATGTTGTTGAAATTACATAATTATGTTTAATTTCTGAATGGTAGGGAGTCCAATATGATGCTGTAAAACGGTATCTGATACCCTGATATACAGAAGTTTCACCTTCTGTTCGGATGTTAAGAGGTTAAAGAAATATATTAAAGCTCCATCCCTTAAAGTGAAACATTAACAACGTTTTTACTCAACCACGAGTCCATAAAGGCCGGCGGAAAATGGATCTGAAATTGAAAAACTGTATTGAGTGAATAAGAAGGAAGGAGGAGTGTGAGGGGGTGAGGGGGTGAGGGGGTGAGAGGGTGAGGGGGTGAGGGGGTGGCAGACAGACAAGGAGAGGGTGAGATCTCAATAGTGAGAGGTCTTCTTTGTGTTCCTGTGTGAGGTTTATTTTGGGGGGCACGGGGGGTGCTAGGACAGGAGGGGAAGAGGAGAGGGTGGGATCCCCGTCCTGGACCCTCAGACAAACGGCACATTGTCCTCCCCAATGTGTGGCGGCACTTGTGGCGTAACGCCATTATTTAGGCCAGTGCAGGGAACGGGGGTCTGGAGACCAGCTTAACCAAAATGCCAATTAGAGCCGGATCGTCCTGATTAATGGACGAAGGAGATTGGTAAACAATGCCGGCCATTGTTAACTTAACCCGCATTTCACGCACACACACATGCACACTCACAGGAACACACACACACACACACAAGCCCCAGCCTTACGCACACATACACACACACACAAAGAGTTGCAACATGCCTGTCAAGCTGGTGCTTTAGAGACATTAATGTAAAGCCTGAACTGATCAGTACATGCCAGAATATTAATTGTGCTATGGGAATTTTTTTCTTTGCGTAAATAAGTGGTAAAGGGAAAAAAAGGCAGAAAGTTTTCAGTTTGCTGCAAGAAACATTTTGCTAATTCAGCAAGTACACAAATCTGAAAATCTATAAATACAACGCTAGTCATTCCATGTACACAAAGTGTTGGAGATGAAGCGACTGTCTCCACAATGGGGTCTGGTCACATATGTTAATCACACACCGTGCCTTGCTCTGCATCTCAATACGTCCCACTTTATTGTTTTTCCCTTTTTTTTTCTCCTTCTTTTTTTTTTTTAAACATATGCACTGAATAATTAGCCACCGCTTACTCCAATCAGGGGCATGCCAATGTGGAGGTTGCCATGGCGACCCATCAGTCCCCAGTCCCACCACCACCACCTCTTCCTCCTCCTCCTCCTCCTCCTCCTCGGCTGCAAACAGGACAGAGAGAAATAAGGCGTGGGAAAAAAGAAAAAAATCACTTTGGGGGCTCAGACAATGATGGTGGGATGATGGGGAGGGGGAAGAAAGGAGGAGGGATGATTGGAAAAGCAGCTTGTGTCTAGACTGACTGTTGTGGAGTTTGGTGTTTTGGGGGGTTGTGGGGGAACATTTCACCTTGTTTGTCTGACTTGATCGTGTGCGTGTACCTCTCTTATCAATGTACCATCTATGTACTAGAGTGTTTGAAGGAAGGAGCAAACCGTAACTTTAAAATTCCTGCTTAAGACAATTCAGTGCAATAACTCTGAACCTTTAACATCTTTAACTTATTTGAAGATTAAACAGAACAGCAGGTGCATGCTTGGATTAGGATTTGGTTGACAAAAATCTACATATTTCATGTAAAGATTCTGCATTTACAGTCGGAATAAAAGATTCTCTCTTAGTTACTGATACTGAATACACATATCTTCAGTCATTTACTGTAAGTGCAGTCAAGTAGAGCGCAGTTCAAGCTAAACATCTGAGGGAGTGTATGGATTTAATGAACAGATTACTTCAACAGAGAAAATATTAATCCTTACAGTATATTCTGTAAGTGAACCTTTAGTAACACCTTTAATCTCTTTCAAGGTTTCTAATCTGACTGGAGTTGGAGATTGCCTGACCTAAATGACGACAGCTGAAGCAGGGATGCTGATTTCACTCGGTGGTCGTACGTCATTCCTAACCTGGAGAAAAGGAGCTGCAACACAGGCCGCTCTCAGGGATCAACCCGGGGCTGCTCAGCTGGAAACAGCGGTCACGGTCGGCTGAGTGACATCTCAGTGACTAAAGCAAAGAGGAAGACTTGAAATGATGCAAAACAAACACTTGGTTGTTGTCGAGGCTGATGCTCAAAGGACGGGACTGTGGATTCTGAGAGCGTGTGTTCTGGAGCCTGAGCTGCTCGGCATGTTTGATGTTAATGTAGGTCTGAGCTCAGACCATCATTCTCTCTCTCTCTCTCTCTCCGAACACAGACACACACTTTACAGAGATTTATGTACATGTATGAAAAAACTTGGAAAATTGATTGATTGATTGATTTTATTTTATCTGAACATACTGTAGAAATCAGGTTGTTTTTTTAAAATTATAATAAGCTTTTTCTTTTCTTTCACTTTCTCTGGTTTCAAATTCCTAGAAACTACAGGACTGTCTCAGAAAATTAGAATATTGTGATAAAGTTCTTTATTTTCTCTAATGCAATTAAAAAAACAAAAATGTCATACATTCTGGATTACTGTTTACAGTTTAAGATTAAGATTCCCAGAATATTCAAATTTTTTGAGATAGGATATTTGAGTAAGCTGTAAACTGTAAGCTGTAAGCCATGATCAGCAATATTAAAATAATAAAAGACTTGCAATATTTCAGTTGATTTGTAATGAATCCAGAATGTATGACATTTTTGTTTTTGTAATTGCATTACAGAAAATCACAATATTCTAATTTTCTGAGACAGTCCTGTAATGTCGACTCACGCGCAACTCCACCGACAGGGAATATGTTAACAATCTGCCACCTGAAACATTTAAATTACATTTTTGTGTTACAGCAAGATAGTTATCTTCTGACATTTTGTAATCATTTTGTGACTTTCCATGTTGAATTTCCGGAGTATGTTTTTCTTCAAAATAGTTATAATAACTGGATATTAATTAGTAACATGATTTGTTATTACTGCACTTAACACAGTTCCTTAAAAACAAAAAAAAAGGTCTGAAAATCTACTTTTACCTTGAAGGTACACAAACCATAAGACTGGAGCAACGTCAGCATACTTTTACAATCCAATTGTAGTATGTTCATGTTGTAGTCTCATGGCAGGAAAAAAAATACAATCAAAATTTTTCTCTATGCAAAAGAAAATGATCACATTATTACATTTTCAAGACCTATAGGGTGTTGATAGGCACGTTTGCACATTAGTAGATATATAAATATATAGGTCCAGTTCATGAGAGAGTGTGTTATTGATATGAACTGTATGAGCACGATGCAATGGTGGGTAATGATATTTTAAGTTGATTTGAGTCAAAACAATCAGAGTAGTTAAAGACATGGGTGTTCACCTGATTTAAATGAGTATTTCCACGATCAGTCTCAGGGACTTAAGCCTGTGTTTGTTCTACATTTGAGTCAAATTAAAATTCTGACTATGTGATACATATTGTTTTGTTTTATCATGAAGAATTTGTTGTGGTCTGTTTATAGGGAATATTGTGATTGCTTATGACTGCACTATCAACTAAACTGTCTCAGGAATTTGAAAAGCTTGATTTGCACGAGATAAACTTTTTACTATGCAACTGTTGATGGTGTAAATAAATAAAAGTACAAATGTTTACAAAGCAACAGTAACTCCGATCTTTTTTTCAACTTCTCACTTCAGGAGCTGCCAGGGTGGTCAGCTCTTTCCATCTCTCCCTGCCCTCAGCATCTCCCTCTGTCTAATCACTGCATATCCACCTTTTCTTTTTAGAAATCTCATCTTTGTTCTTTCCATTTCCTTTCTCCTGCTCCAGCTCCGTCTTCAGCTGTTTTCAATATCCCATCTCTTCATGTGTCCAAACCATCTCAATCTAGCTTATCATACTTTGTCTCAGTGTGGAATGTCTATAATTGCATTACCTTTTAAAGGCAACAAATAATGAAAAAAACAAAACACACTAATTGCCTAAGATCATAGATTTGAACGTCTGTTTTGACTACAAAACTCTGATATAACACAACCTGCTCACTTTGCTGCCTACACTGCAAAAACTCAAAATCTTACCAGGAATATCTGTCTCATTTTTAGTCAAGAAATCTCATTACACTTAAAACAAGAGTCATTACCAGAAAAATAACTTATTTGACAATTTTCACCTGTTTCAAGTAAATTTTCACTTGAAATAAGTAGAAAAATCTGCCAGTGGGACAAGATTTATCTTCTTATTACAAGCAAAAAAATCTTGTTCCACTGGCAGATTTTTCTACTTATTTTAGGTGAAAATCTACTTGAAACAGGTGAAAATTGTTGTTTTTTCCCAGTGATGAGTCTTGTTTTAAGTGTAATGAGATTTTTCTTTTTACTAAAAATGAGACATTTTAACTAGAAATAAGACAAATATTCTTGTTAAGATTTTGAGTTTTTGCAGTGTACGTTTGAAACTAAGGAAGCTTTATCCCAGAATTTGGTAGCACTGTAGGATAAATTTTAAGAGGCTGACTCATTTGAATTCTTTGACGCATCTGTAGTTAAAAATAATGCTCTTCAACCATATTTTTGTGGAATTTGAAGGTTATACGCATTTCATTGATATCTCAGAAAATTGTCAACTTCTATTCAATTCCATTCAATTCAATTTTATTTATATAGCGTCTAATACAACAGAGTTGTCTCTAGACGCTTTACAGAGACCCATACCCAGAACATGACCCCCGAGCAGTTATTACATAAACAATGGCAGGTAAAAACTCCCCTAGTGGGAGAAAAACCTTAAGCCAAACAGTGGCAAGGAAAAACTCCCCTTTAGGAGGGAAGAAACCTTGAGCAGGACCAGGCTCATCAGGGGGGACCCTCCTGCCGAAGGCCAGACTAGTGGGTCAGGGACGGCAACAGCAGAGCAGGCAGGTGGAAGCAGCAACGGGATGACCAGGGGTGGGGACCGCAGGCCAGCATGCAACTCCCGAAGCTCCGGCCCAATCATCAACTCCCAGGTTGGGGTGCAGGGTCGGGGAAAGACTTGTGCTCCGTAATGCAAGCTACAAGCCACCCACGACCACCTGCAGGACAAAAGAGAGAAAAGGGAGGAGAAGGGGGGGCCAGCAACGGGATGACCAGGGGTGGGGACCGCAGGCCAGCACGCAGCTCCCGAAGCTCCGGCCCAATCAGCAAGTCCCAGGTTGGGGTGCAGGGTCGGGGAAAGACTTGTGCTCCGTAATGCAAGCTACAAGCCACCCACGACCACCTGCAGGTTCCGGTGTCCGGCAAAGGATGCTGCAACATGGACAAAAGAGAGAAAAGGGAGGAGAAGGGGGGGCCAGCACAAGAAACCACAGGAGCGACTCTGACACACTAAAGTTTACACTACCTAGAGATTTACCAACACCAGCTAGAGGTTTACTAAACACTAACTATAGGCTTTACTAAACAGAAATGTTTTAAGTTTAGTTTTAAAGGTGGAGGTGGTGTCAGCCCCCTTAACCCAGATTGGAAGTTGGTTCCATAGTAGTGGTGCCTATTCCTACTTCTGACAAAAACACACAGAATGTGTCTTCTCTAACTGTCTTCTATCTCCAGAAGTCCAGACTTTCTGCTGGTCTACTGCCGTGAAGAGAAAGTTCCTCACCTATGTTCAAAAATTGTGGGCGGTAACGGGCCCTCGCGCGTGCAATTTTCACCAATAAAGGTCAAGGACTCAAAACTAAGTCAGATGACACCACCCACAAGACTTTATGTCAAACCATTCAAAAGTTATGGCGGAAAATAGGGACTATCAAATATGGACCAATCAGATGATGGGAGGCGCACTTTTTGGCATTGATCGTCGCCACGGTAACGCTTTTGACTGAGAAAAGTAAATCCCATCGTCGCAGGATGGAGACGCACATTTTGATGTATAACACACCTGGGTGCACGTTACAGTTCGGGCCGCGCATTAACGGCCAAAGAAATGGCATAAATTGCGGCAAAATTACACGATTAATTGAAAAAGGCCGACTTCCTGTTGGCCATGGTGCCAAGAGACTTTTCTTTAAGTTGCGACATGATACAGGTGTGTACCGATTTTCGTGCATGTACGTCAAACCGTATTGTGGGGCTTGAGGCACAAAGTTTTCTAGGGGGCGCTGTTGAGCCATTAGGACACGCCCATTATGCAAACCATTAAATATCAAATTTTTCGCCAGGCCTGGCTTGCGTGCAAAATTTGGTGACTTTTGGGGCACGTTTAGGGGGGAAAAAGGCCCTCATTTCGTCGGAAGAAGGAAAAAAAAAAAAAAAAACGAGAAAAATGCCTACAGATACAACAGGGCCTTCGCACTGTCAGTGCTCGGGCCCTAACAAGCTCGTAAATACAAGTGGCTGAGATGAGATTCCTCTGCTGGGAGGCTGGACCCGGATGTTCACTTATTTGGGAGGGATCACAGTAGAGTCACTGCTCCTCCACATTATAGGAGCCAGTTGAGATGACTCAGGCATCTGGTTAGGATGTCTGACATCTCCTTCGGGAGGTGTTTTCGAGCATTTCCCAGCAGACGAAGGCCCCGAGGCAGACGCAGGACACTCAGAGAGATTATTCTCCTGGCTCGCAGGGGAACACCTCCTCATCCTCCTGGAGGAGCTGGAGGAGCTGGACCGGGGGAGGGAGGTTTTGGCCTCTCTGCTAAGGCTGCTGCCCCACTGACGCAAAACCAGTTAAGAAGTTGGTAGATAAATGAACGTGGTTGAATGAACATATTTCTGTCCCTGAGTTTATGGTAAAACAATCAAACTGATCCCAACATGGTCCTCCAAAGGTACCTCACTGCAAAAACTCAAAATCTTACCAGGAATCTTTGTCTTATTTCTAGTTAAAATGTCTCATTTTTAGTCAAAAAATCTCATTACACTTAAAACAAGAGTCATTACCAGAAACATAACTTGTCATTTGACAATTTTCACCTGTTTCAAGTAAATTTTCACTTGAAATAAGTAGGAAAATCTGCCAGTGGGACAAGATTTATCTTCTCATTACAAGCAAAAAAATCTCATTCCACTGGCAGATTTTTCTATTTATTTTAAGTGAAAATATACTTGAAACAGGTGAAAATTGTTGTTTTTTTCCAGTGATGAGTCTTGTTTTAAGTGTAATGAGATTTTCTTTACTAAAAATGAGATATTTTAACTAGAAATAAGACAAATATTCTTGTTAAGATTTTGAGCTGTAAAGGTCGTGTTGTTTGTGTTTTGCATTTGCAGCTAATGCATTAATTGACATAATTGGAGGCACTTTCTGATTAATTAGTTGTACAGTAGTGCAGTCTCACCAAACTTTAGGAGTTTTAGTCCAGTTTCAAGTCCTCAGTGTTGGAATTTCAGTGCCCAAGTCCTATCCAAATAGCATAGTTGTAACCTTTTTAAACACGTAAAAAAGTATTTTAAACACGCTTTAATAATCTCTAAGAAGGTGTGCTTGTCTGCCTTTCAAAATCCAAAGCATGTTAAGGATTTATCCCCATTGAAACATCAACAGGCTACTGCTGCTCCTGCAGCGACAGTGACAGCGCTGCCTGGTAGCAGGAGACTATAGCAGCCTGTGAAAGGGGACAACAAATGTGAGTTTTGACTCTCAGTTTTCTGTACCGCTTCTGCCATGTTACAAAATGAACATAGGACATTATAGTAGCACTTCTCTGCATGAATTCTTGAAGGCGATAACTTCAAGTTTCTAAGTTGTTCCCATCGTCTCCTCAGATGAAAGACTTGATGTTTTAGCAGCATTAGTATGTTTCAGAGTAGGACACACACATAACATGAGGTGACAGTATGAGGGAATGTGTATCTTGCACAAAATGATCTAACTTAAGGTAGATATCTTATTCCAAATTATATATGCAATTAAAAAAGTCAAATAAAATAAAAAACAGAAAATATGTCGCAAATTTTTTGTGTTGTGATTTTTGCAATCACAATGCAACTTTGTATTATGACTTTTGTATTTGTGTTTGCGTTGACCCTTCTGGACCATCGTAGATCCAGATCAATGGTACGAAAGTTCGTGTCTCGCCTCAAGTCCCTAAAATTAGCGTTAAAGTCAGAGTTCTGGACTCAACTAGCTTGCAGTATGCTAAATGGTTTATTTCAATATGATTTAATCTAAAATTGATCATGTAAATATCCAGAGGCTGTTTACTGCATTAAAATGGTAATGCACAGTAATATAATCCACTAAATGACATAATAACGGTTTGATGAACATCACTATACACAAGACAAATAAAGATATCCCAAAAATACAAATATGTACATTCCTTATTTAATAAACTGCCTTAAAATGCCTGTTGTGTATCTATAAACCTTATTCAACTTTGATTATTTTGAACACACCATTTTCTTTGAGTGACAGTATTAGCTGAGCAGCTGATGTGCTGCTGTTAGTCTAAGGGTTGTTGGTGTATTTGTAAAATATTTACTTTCAGTGTCTCGTTTTAGTACATTTTAGTAGCTCCATTTGCAAATAAAGCCCATTATGTAAATAAGTATTAGTAAAATAACCACACAGGTGTGCAAGCTGATAAACCTATGACAAGAAGTGCTTCATTAAAAATAAATAAATAAAGGTAAAAACACTCCTGGAGTAAACTCACACAGTGGCGTCAATTCAGTCAAAGCTAGGGTACGGCAAGGTTACGGGTCACAGAACTTAACTAGAGTATCAACCAACATGCCCAGTATACTCATCACAGAAATCTGCTATGTAGCTTATCTGTGTGTCAAGAAAATGTGAACTTTTTCCAAATGCAGCCTCACTCACATCCTGCTATCGTAACTACGAACACTACACTTTAACAATGTGTTGATTACGCAATATACATCCATTTTCGGCACCATGGACAGTAAGCGGCAGAGTTAGAGAGCAGAAATCTCGTACCTGACAAACGCAATTTAACTCATTCTGTTCACTTTATTCACTATGTCAGTGCAACAATATCACTTGCCTTCTTTTTTGAAAAAAAATTGCGCGGTTGTCTGCTTCCTTTTCATTTTTGTAAGTTAGTAACACTGCAGAGCGCGCTAAAAACGAGATTGACCTAGCGACGACTGTCGTCAGGGACGCTGGGACCTCACATTTCAAGATATGAGGGGGGTAGAAGTGTTGGGAAAGATAGTGAAATCGAACATGTTGTTCTGATTTGCATTTGTAGTTATTCTATATGTGTTAAATAATAGAATAATCAATACAAATAGACACAGAGTAATTCCATAAATGTATTTAAAAAAACAAGCATTTACATTTTCCCCTGAAGCCGAGGTGTGGCGGCTGCCATACCTTCATACCCAATTGACGCCCCTGAACTCACATGTTTGCCTGAGCTGAACACAAGCAATAATCAATGTTCACATGCAGTGAATAATTTTGAAAATGTGAGAGTCACATGTGGGTTTAGAGGCGTGTCTGTATGTTTACATGCAGCAGTTCAATCGGGTTTCTGATCGTATAAGACATCGTTCGGACTTTTAAACTGCATGTAAACACCTTAATCCAATCTACCTCGGACCTATTTCAGACATTTAGTAATCGGGTTGCAGCACCAAGATAACCCGTTCACAGTCGGAATGCTAACGCCATGTAAACGGGATCTGATACTGCAGTCTGCGCATGCTCGAGAATTTCCTCTGGGGGGTTTAACCCGGAAGTGAAAGGAGACACCACATGTTAAATAGTTGAAAAGGAGACGGCGCGTGTTCAGGAGTTCTTCAAACACCAGCATGGCTTCAGGAAAATCAAATCACTTTTGGTCGGACGAGGAGACCCGTTTCATGCTACGGCAGATACAGGAGCTAAACATTTTAAATTTTATGGATGGGCGCAAGAGTAGAAACGCGAACCTTTTTAAAAAGATCGCGAAAGAGATGGCAGACGCGCGATTCTTCAGGACAACGGAGCAGATCAAGATAAAGTGGAAGAATATAAGGAAGTCGTATGTTGCCGCCAAACAGAGCAAAACAACAACAGGTGCATATGATCCGGTCATCTGTCCTTACTTCAGGATTCTGGATGAACAGCTGGGGAGTCGACGTTTGTCCCAAACCGTAAAACACGAGGAGGAGGATGTGGATCCATCCGACCAAGGTGAGTTGCTGAAACTTGTTGCCTTTGTTCAAAGAATGTTTTGCTTCCCCCGATAGATGAGTGGTTAGGGAAACACCACATGGGCTTGCATGCTCTGAACGAATATGAATAACCATTTACAGTACTTTTTGAGGGGGTTATTGTCTGAGTTTAATGAAAATGCATTTATATTATAACACAATGATCAGGTTTAATCAGAATACTGATTTAAAACCAATCACAGCTGTTTTCCAGGGTCAAAATGAACCCGGTGTGACTGTTTATAAGACAAAGTACCTAAAACACAGTAATGAAAGTAGGCACGATTATATTTGCAAAGAATATAATATGGAACCAATAATGTGATTATTCATCTGACATAAAATGAATAAGATATAAATCATTTTTTCATTTTTGTAACCCTCTGCAGAAGCAGCAACAGAGATGGTGATTGATTCAACACAGCGAGGCTTGGATGAGGCTTGTAAGGTTGAAGAAACCTCCAGGAGCAGCTCCCCGCTGCAGAGGAACTCTGAGTTACCAGGTAAGTTCTCCAACAACCAATGCTTCTTTATGTTTAAACATACCCACGTTAGGACAGGTAATAAGTTTTACACCAATTCTGTCTTCAGAGACGAGTGTCCAGAGACCTCGTCGGAGGCGGCGGGGGCAGACAGGAGATGTGGCTCTGCTGTGTGAGCAGATTGCTGAGTCGAGGGATTTCTGGAGACATCAGCTTAGAGAGAGTGATGAGCGACAGGAGCGGCTGCTGACCACACTGATGGAGGGAACTAACAACATGTTTGGAGAACTTCTGGAGTCAATCAGGAGCCTCCAGCCCCCACACCCCCCCCCACAACCCATGAACTCCACCCCACAAACCATGAACTCCCCCCCACAACCCATGAACTCCCCCCCACAACCCATGAACTCCACCCCACAACCCATGAACTCCACCCCACAACCAGATCCCCACCCAGCCCCATCCACCCCCTCACGGCCAGTGACCTCCGACCCTCCCAACTGGTTACAGTGGTTACAGCACCACCAAGCCTCACAGAGTCAGCCATGCTCAGACAAGTGATTCAGTCTTCTGCATGTCATTATCTGATACGATCAGAAATCCGATCTCTTTGCTGCATGTAAACATACTGAGTGAGCCACAGCTGCTGTGATCAATGATGTTGATGTTGCGCTGCGTCTGAAAACATCTGGCAGGATGAACTCCCTGTTCCCTTCACAAACATTCTGAGGTTACAGGTCATGTTGAGGATCACAAACTCAACAAGTATGAATTATTTACCATGTTAGTTGTCCTTAATGAGAAAACACTGAACAGAAGAAACGATGATGCAAAAGCAACTCACTCAAGCACAGGGAGGAAACCGATCAACTCAACACGCAAAGAATCGATCCAAGATTTGAACTGCGACCCGTCTTACTGTGAAGCGGTCAAAACTACTTAAAGTATAAAAGTACTGGTTTCAAAACTACTTAAAGTATAAAAGTAAAAGTAATGTAAGGGGGAAAAAAGCCATTAAGGACAAAAGCCATTGAAAATGAATGTATCTTAGTATAATGCAAATATATTAAAGAAGCATATATGTGTACTATTGAGCATTAACATGTGTTTCAGAGAGCAGCAGATATGATGACTAGTTGCCTATAAGTATTGTAATGGTGCAAAAAGTCAAACTTCAGAGGCATGTTATCATTTATCCTAACCTTTATTGGAATGTACATCCAAGTTTAGTTGCAGGAATCTGAGGGAACGGATGTAAGAACAAAACTGGACAAGAACATCTGAAACAACCACAACCAAATTCACTCTATCCGGATGGAGCAATTTAACTGGATAGTTTTTATTTAAAGGCCGAAATGAAGCTGTTTTTAAAATGTAAGGAGTAAAAAGTACAGATAATTGCGTGAAAATGTAAGGAGTAAAAGTAAAAAGTCGTCTGAAAAATAATTACTCCAGTGAAGTATAGATAACCAAAATTTCTACTTAAGTAAGGTAATGATCAATTTTGTACTTCGTTACTTGACACCTGCTTTTTACAAACCATTTTATTAAAGACCATGTTGAGACTAAGGCCTAATCTAGTTTGATTTTCTATCATCAGTATGAAAGATGATAAATAACATTTCTCATTTCATTCATTTGTTTACACGTTTAATGCAATTCTTATGTATCAAGCATTAGTGGTTATATATTAGGGGCTCTGTGTATGAAAAGAGGGCAAAATCTATTAGTGAAAACTCAACATTACCAGGAGTGCAAGTGCCACTATAGTGGTGGTAAACCTAAGCTTGTGCAGGGCAGATGCTGACTTGAATGAGGCTACAGATTCTGAATGAAAGGTGAGCTCTGCGCTGCAGGTCTGGCCCCCAGACAGCAGTAAAGTTACGGGAACCGTCTGATTACGATGGAATCAATGGCAAAACAAAAGCCCGTGTCTGGGAATAAAATCGTGGGAAGTGCCAGCGAGGACCTGATTAGCAGTCTGTACTGCAGGCCGTCTCCTGGAACCCCCCAGTCCTGCAGGGAAGAATGGCTACGCGGGAGGGGAGGGGGCAGAGATGGAGAGGTCGCAGAGGGCCAGACGGAGGATGCAGAAAGTCAAAGAAGACAGCTCCACAAAGACGGGGGTTGGTGGTGGAGGGGCTCCACGCTGCAGCCGTGAAATCAGGCAGCGTGAGGGAACTGGGTTCAAGTTCAACGGCAAATCCTCATCTGCATGTTGAGGTGATTAAGACAAAACGTCTCTGGAGGAATCTTGTCTGACTTAAAGTGTGTCTACATGCCGTCTGTCTGACGGAGATTTGTATGGGACTGACCTGAGACTGGCATACGCATCAT
The DNA here is from genome assembly GCF_033807715.1 of Cololabis saira. NCBI lineage: Eukaryota > Metazoa > Chordata > Actinopteri > Beloniformes > Belonidae > Cololabis > Cololabis saira. The sequence goes on from NC_084601.1 coordinate 7,070,958, forward strand.
CAAGTACAAGTAGAAACTAAATGTGGGAATCATTTCTCAAAGTAGTTCCCTAGTTGTCAAGAAGAGGGGAAAAAATAAAAATGCACCACTTCACATTTAGACATTTTTGGCTGGTCAATTAATCTGTTACTCAGTTTTTTGCCCTCTGAAGAGAAGTCTATTAACTACTACAGAAGCGCATCTTAATAACATTTATTTGAACCCTCAGTGGAGTTGGCATCAATGTGCACTCATGTTTAAATTAATAAGAAGCAATAAAAATAAATGTTTGGGTTTTTAAAATTACAGTTGATTTTTCATTTAAAATGTTGATGTTCAATCCAGAGTTAAAAGAATTTGAGTTCTCTCGTTATTCTTAAACTCTGCAGCTGAAGCTTCACAGTTCAGGCAACACTTAACTTTAGTTATTCCTCATGTACACACAATTGTTGGCAGAACTAATGTTAGTGTTTCTTGCACACAATGTATTCTAGTCTGTCATCAACCTTTTCTCAGACTATTCGTCCATTTGTGAATGTTTTTCGTCTACTGGTCTCTCTTGAACAAGAGATAGGTCTCCTTACAAACGAAAAAGAAAAAAATTGAAACCTGATTACAGGAACAGATCATTGACAGAGGAAAAAAATGGGCAGCCAAAGGAAATAATTGTACCACTAGTGCTTAACTGATGACTATGTTTAATTGGTACAACTTTTCTTTTTAAATAAAATCGACCACTGGAAAGTACAAAAAATAAAATGACCACACACAGAAGACTAAATGCATAAGAACATTGTGAAATTGCAAACTGTGTGCACGAAGCAGTCTGCAGCCGTTTACACTGTCATATGTTACTGTATCACAAAAGCAATGAAAATGGGAAAGAAACGTGGAAAAGAAACCCTGACGTGGACCTGGATCATAAGGGAGGACTAAAGACCAGCTGGACGGAGCAGGAAAAGAGAGGACGGACAGAAAGAATGAAGAACAGAGAAAGGAGAGACACAGACACAATGGTTAGTTGGTGTACTACATGTAGGGATGATGATATAAACAGATTTAGACAGCAGACCATCATATTAGAAATAAATGTATTGCTTTCACCTCTCTCAGAGTTTTCATCGATGTTGAATCAAAGGATTGAGACCAAAACATTTTTTCAACTGGGCTGTAAATATGTTAATTTCTGCTCTGAAGTTAGATGGTTGGTGCTTGGGCACAATCGACAGTGGGAAGCTAGAAATGTATTCCTAGAGTTTAAACACCATCCAGGTACTTCTACACCGCCTGCTCTCTGCACACACACACCAGTGTAGCACCGCGCTTCTAAAACATTAATTTCATCTTGTTGAAAAAGGTGCCGCCGATCAAATGCAATTGATGAATTCATTTTTCTGCAAGTGTGATCACCTCCATAAAAGCAGATAGTGTCATTTCCTTCTTTAAAAGACTATACGAATGACAATTAAAAAAGCAACAGGCTGATAAAAATGTATTTCAGGTCGTCAGACGGTTTTTACTGAGGCTGCAGACCATTAACAAAAACAAAAAAAATCAGAAAACTGTAGGTCAAAAGAAAAAGAAAAAAAAGAAATCAGAAAATGCTGTTAAGATCTCAAACTTATTAAGTGCCATTTGGGTAGAGATACAGAGAAAATTGTTCAAAAATACCTCGTAGTTATGCCTACAGAAAAAAAAGAAGCCATACTATAGTGAAATAAACCTTGAATATCTTGGAATGTCTTTTCACTCAAAGGGCATGTTATAAACACAAAATAGCTCAAAACAGATTGGTGGTTTCAACCTGGATTATCTGGTCATAAAGATTTTCTTTTTTACCTTAAATAGCTTAAAACCCCCATCACTTTGTAATTACACTGCAAAAACTCAAAATCTTACCAGGAATATTTGTCTTATTTCTAGTTAAAATGTCTCATTTTTAGTAAAAAAAAATCTCATTACACTTAAAACAAGAGTCATTACCAGAAAAATAACTTGTTATTTGACAATTTTCACCTGTTTCAAGTAAATTTTCATTTGAAATAAGTAGAAAAATCTGCCAGTGGGACAAGATTTATCTTCTCATTACAAGCTAAAATATATTGTTCCACTAGCAGATTTTTCTACTTATTTTAAGCGAAAATCTACTTGAAACACGTGAAAATTTTAGTTTTTTTCCAGTGATGAGTCTTCTTTTAAGGGTAATGAGATTTTTTTGACTAAAAATGAGACATTTTAACTAGAAATAAGACAAATATTCTTGTTAAGACTTTGAGTTTTTTCAGTGCAGCAAAGTTCTCCACAAATAAAGACATTATATCTAGACAAATACAGCACTACACTACCCACTTTGTATCAGGACAACTAAAAAAGAAAAAATAAGTCGTTCAATATGGCTTTAATGGAGGTTCCCAGTTTGTCTGAGGTCAGAAATAAAGTATAAGGCCAGCAGCTCTGACCCTGGGGCAGACAGACAAAGGTCACTTCCTCCTAATTCATGACCTCTCTCCACACATTTCAGCGTGTGCGTCTGTGTAAGTGTGTAAGAGTGAAGGGAGGAGGTTGCTCTGACCCTGGATGTTCCTTTAAATCCAAAGATGTTTGACCTTTGATCCCTGTGATTGTTGCGGTGCTTCCTGGCAGGCCGCTGGGATTTTATCATAAAGACACCTGTGAAATTCTGCTGGTTGTTTTATATTTACCGACACACCCTTCTGATTTAATACCTCTAATTCCTGTCAAAACTGACAATGAGCAGCAGGAGCACTTGGACAAGTCAAAAGTAAGAACAACACAAGCAAGTGTGTAAATCTAATTAAAATTCCTGCACTCAAAATCATGTTTAAATGACAAGTCCAAGGGCAAAATGTGACGCAGACGTTTAACTAAACACTCTCGGCCTCGTCTCATGGCAATCAAGCGGTCGAGATGTACTGATTCATGGAGATATCCACTTGGTTTTTAAGGCAAAGGGTATACACTACTAGTTAAAAGTACAATATTAACAAGGAAACACTCACAGAAAGTGAAAACTACTTCAAAATACATTGAAATATTGTTTTGCAGCAACAAAAATAAGGAAAACAATTTACATTATACAGGACTGTCTCAGAAAATTAGAATATTGTGATTTTCTGTAATGCAATTACAAAAACAAAAATGTCACATTCTGGATTCATTGCAAATCAACTGAAATATTGCAAGCCTTTTATTATTTTAATATTGCTGATTATGGCTTACAGAAAACTCAAATCATAAATTAGAATATTCTGGGAATCTTAATCTTAAACTGTAAGCCATAATCAGCAATATTAAAATAATAAAAGGCTTGCAATATTTCAGTTGATTTGTAATGAATCCAGAATGTATGACATTTTTGTTTTTTAATTGCATTACAGAAAATAAAGAACTTTACCACAATATTCTAATTTTCTGAGACAGTCCTGTATATCAAATCCTTCATAAGTGTTGATCTTTCACAGCCTGATTTTATTTAATCACATTTTCTTTTGAGTTTTTAGAGCATTTTAGCCTGTTAATTAAATAAATACTTAAATATACGTCTTAAAACAATAAGTTAGTTAAAAGCCATTAGGAACAGGTTTGATTGCTGAACTCCAGAGCAGAGGTGGGTCCTGCAGGGTTGGATAACGGGGTTGTTGATCTGCTGGTTGGCTGAGTTTAACCTCTCAGCCTCTGTTTTGATGAGAGTTCAGAGGTCGGGGCTCAGCCAGGAGGGGTCGGGGAGAAGGTTACGACGGACGGCCAAACAGGACGACTAAGTGTGTCGTGGTTTGCACTGGACCGTGAACAACTGCTCTTGCGTGTGTCCAGACAGGCGTACATGCATTAACTGTGCAACTCATTTCTAAAAACACAAACAAACACATAAAACAATACACACAGGACTGTCTCAGAAAATTTGAATATTGTGATAAAGTCCTTTATTTTCTGTAATGCAAAAATGTCATACATTCTGGATTCATTACAAATCAACTGAAATATTGCAAGCCTTTTATTATTTTAATATTGCTGATCATGGCTTACAGTTTAAGAAAACTCAAATATCCTATCTCAAAAAATTAGAATATTCTGGGAATCTTAATCTTAAACTGTAAACCATAATCAGCAATATTAAAATAATAAAAGGCTTGCAATATTTCAGTTGATTTGTAATGAATCCAGAATGTATGACATTTTTGTTTTTTTAATTGCATTACAGAAAATAAAGAACTTTATCACAATATTCTAATTTTCTGAGACAGTCCTGTACTACTGTAAATGCACAAGTTCAACAACAGAACGTCTGTACTTCTCATTTTTGTCTCATTGTACCACATGATTCAGATCATGCATGGGAAAGCTCAACCGAACCTCCCCCTACAAATGTAAATGTCCTGAAATGTCATCCCCGCCTAAAAAGTCATTCACACACTGCTTTTCCACAAAAACCGTCTAGTGGGTGCTATTGAACATTTTTACGAATTATCCCTCAACTCTCTTAGACTGCTCAAAGAGGGGTGGCGTGCTCGACGGGAAAACAATATCTTATAGATGGTGATAAGAAAAGAAAAAAACCAAATCTATCCAGTTGAAGACACAAGCACAAAACATGGCTAGAAATCAGCCGTGAGCATGTCATGGGAGGGTCTGCAGGGACGTGAGGGACGGCAGGGTCTGACTGCTTAATCACACACATAAAGAGGCTGGTCAGACGGAGCAGACAGGGGAAGAAAGGCAGGCGAGATGAGGCCCTTCAAATTGTCTGCGTCACACCGTGTGTGTGTGTGTGTGTGTGTGTGTGTGTGTGTGTGTGTGTGTGTGTGTGTGTGTGTGTGTGTGTGTGTGTGTGTGTGTGTGTGTGTGTGTGTGTCTGGGTGGTGCTGTGAGAAAGTGTGTGCCATCATGTCATTTGGTTGTCTGAGATCTGGCTGGGTAGGTCTCTCTGTGCAGGAATGTGTCTGCCCGCCACATTTGTGGGAGTTTTTGAGCAGAGGTGTATTTTCATGTGAGTGAACATGCTTTGAATGAATGAATGGTTTATTTCGGACAGAATACATTGAGACATTTACATGTTCATTTCACAAATAAAATAAAAGGTAAATAGAAATGTCCGAAAAAGGAGTAGGCTGAAGCCAAGGGCTTATTATCGCCTATCCTGTGCAGTGTGTATCATTCACACAATATGGCATCCGGTGGATGATAATACACAAATAAGAAACTAAATATATAAAAAGAAAACAAAGAGAAACTGTCATTGCATTATGTTATATAAAAATAGTAATACCAATAATGCAAAAAGGGGTATATAGTGGTGCTATTTTCATGTTAATCTATAATAGGCTATACCATAATTAACAGATTTCTTTATAACTGTTTATCGTTTTATATTTAAACATGTTTTGAAAACATAAATTGAGGTACACATTCTTAAATCCTTATCACAGCAATTCCACAATTTCACACCTTTCACGGAAACACAGTTTTCTTTACTTTTGGTTCTTCCCCATGCCTTCTTAAACATACCTGTGCCTTAGTTCATATTTACTCTGGTGGATTTGGAACGGCCTCTAAGAACATCTTGGGAGGAGATTATGATGTGCTTTATATATAAACAATAAGGTTTGAAGGTTAACTAGATCCCAGAATTTTAATGTATTTAAATGAATAAATAAAGCATTGGTTGGCGCCAGATACTCTGCACCCATAATTATACGTACTATTGTTTTTTGTAGTAAAAATATGGGCATGAGATTGGTTTTATAGGTGTTTCCCCACACTTCCACACAATATGTCATGTATGGGACTATAAGGGAACAATATAGCAGGTAATGTGATTTTTTATTTAACTGCACCTTCAGTCTTCATAGTTTAAACACGTAACAATCATCCAATCTGACCGCCTCATACGTGACAAAAGCTTAGGGAGGATATGCAAAGTTTCAATGTACTAAGAAATAGGTAAAGCTACTGTACACAGCAGTGCTAAAATGAGAGTCATAATAGCAAAAAGTGATGACGTTGAGGTATGAAGTATTGATAAGGATCCAGGTGAGCAAATAATAAAGAGATATAAGGATGCATTTCCATCCGTGTCCAGGATCGTAAGTTAACCCTTACTATACTGTTAAGGTCATATTTGACCTTCCTTGGCATTTAACTGCAGTAAAACTATCCTAGACAAAAATATTTTAGCCTGAAATTGTATGACTTTCCTTACAAAAAAAAATAATGTATATATATATTATTTTTTAAATCTTACACTTTCATTCAGGTGCTACACATATTTTTGTTTTTGCACACAGAATTTGTCAGAATTGAGCCGTGTCTATTTAGATGGATTTTAGATCAATGCAACAAAGTGCAATTAAATATATTCCAACCATTATGGCTTTTATGTTTTTATGTCTTCTACAAAGCAGGTTACGATACTGTGTGTGAAGTTGAATTAATCATACATTTATTATTTTGAGATACACTACTTCGACATTATAAATATATCTTAAGTTCAAAACTTTGTCGAAACAGTCGCTATTAGGAAATTGTTGGTCTGGGTCAAAACTGAGGCCAACCCTCCTAGACGCCAAGATCAAGACCAATCAAATGATTAAGACCAGTGAAATTATTTTAAATATATATATATATATATATATATATATATATATATATATATATATATATATATATATATATATATATATATATATATATATATATATATATACCGTATACATATACATATATACATACAAAACCTCTTACTGTATTGATGCAGAGCAGCACTGCTGCATATATGAACGTCTGCATAAAACATGTTGTCACTCCAGAGGCCCAAAAATAAGGGAAACGTTGAAGTTAATTAATCCAGAGTAAAAACGATACAACAATAATTGTATATACAGTATAACTTTCGTTTATAAGTTAAATATATCTCAAGTAAAACTGCAACATTGGGAAAAATCCAAACTATGAAAATGTACAAGGTAAAACAATAACTATATATGAGCTTCTATAAACTACATTGTGTATTATTTATATAAAAATAATTACCTTCAGTTGTCAATATGCAACTGAATCTTTAGCATTACGTGAAAGAAGCAATTATGGATGAACAACGTGAGAATGATTCTTGAAGCTCTCAATAAAAAACATACACACGTACGTACAGTATTTATGTCATACTAAGAATATCGTTGCATATTACCAACGTAGATGTTCTGTCAACTGACAAACAGGTGGGGAAGACCTGTGTTTTTACTCATTCTCACCCAGTGACATTCAGTTTCAGAGCACTAGGCAGCACAACAGTCGCAAATCTTTATTGTCACACTTAGAGTCCCAACGTGTAGGGTTTAGCTGAGGAAAAACTGTCCATAAGACAAAGAGACAATACTGCTGGGTCAACTGCACGACTTTCTCTCATATACATAGATGTTGTGTTAAAATGGTTTTCAGTTGCCCCAAATCAAAGAGGATGAAAACATCAGTCTGCACCACATCTTAGACATGAAACTATCTAGACATATTTCAGAGGTCCAGAAACATTTGTTCTCAGCTTCTGGATTATTCAGCACGCTACACTGGAAAATAAATAAATCAGGGAGCAACACCATGTGTGAGTAGAGCAGCAATCTCCAGAGCGTCTGCAGCGAGAGAATAATAGGTTCTGTTAGCAGCTGGTACTTTCAGCTGAACGTTCCACTTGGTCATCAGTTCTGCAGATGCTGTACATTCAGATACAAACATTATTGACACCAAGACAAAAGCAGTTACTAAGGAGCCTCATCTGACTCCTGTTTGCTCAGTTCAGAGCATCTTTTGTTGTGAGAACAGTCGCCTGCCCGGGAAGGGCCAGTGTGAACAGCAACTGCAGACAAAGTCCTAAATCTCTAAACATTTCTGGAGAAATTATGTTGTGTCTATGTTGGAAAACGTCCTGTGACACAGACAAACTGAGTGAAATGTAGTGATTTCAAGGGAAATCTATGATGCTTGTACGATCGTGTTCTAGTTAGCAGAAACACTTCTTGAAAATATTTTACATTAACATTTGTATCTTCTTGTCAGTACTTGTGTCTAATGTCATTTTTTTTTTTTACAAACTCTCACAAACCACTTTTATAAGTAAATGTTATAACTTTGATCCCACGTCTGCCTCTTGTGTAGGTTTTCAGAGGTTCAAGGCTCACTTTATTCCCCTATAAAAGAACATGGACATCACAGACAACCAAACTTTTCAGTCATTTTTAATCAATTCACATTATCCAAAGTGAGCAAACAGAAGAAAACTCTTGGATTGATCATTGCTGTAACCACTCCTTTGTCCTGAAAATAGAAGGTAGACCAGGTTTAGTCTAGGTACACCTGCACAAATCCCTACAAAGTCATAGTCAGGAGTATGATTAAGCAGTTACTCATGTCATGTGTAGGTTGAAACATAGTCAATAACTGACAGAAACAGCTGTTGTGGAGGCTGAACAGTGTTAGGAGCAGCCAGTATCTGCTGCTGCTCATGTCACAGGCCGTACTCCTAAAAGACGGAGCACAGCAACAAGGCAACAAGGCTGCAACTTCAACGTCTCACAGGCAACGTTTTTTAAAGCAAAAGGGCTAGTCAAGACGTGCTGTTCAAACTCTTTTAAAGATGCACAAAGAAATGGATAACTGAGGACAGTAGACATAATATTCAAGAAAACAGTGCAGCACATGAAAGACATTATGCTTTCATTTTGCTTTTTAAAAGCATAATGAATTTGTCCAGTAGTGATATGAATGAAGTTTATTCAGCACAAAAAACACAAAAAACAACACAACACCAAAAAACATTGTGCACAGCATTAACATTTCACACAAAACCAATAATCATGTGTTGAACAATGACTGAAAAGGCATAGGCTGAAGCAAACTGCTTATAAAAGCCTATCCTACCATATATTACCAACTTTCTTTTTGTTGTTACCGACCTCCAGAAAAGCAAAAAGAGAATAGAAAAGCAAAGAAACAACAGAAGGCAAAGAAACAACAGAAAAGCAAAGAAACAACAGAAAAGCAAAGAAACATTTACAGATAGTCATTTGCACTTATAAGCTTCAAAAATATCTTTACAAACCATTTTCTTAAAAACCAAAAGAGAATGACATGTTTTTAAATGTATGTTGGCATCATTCCAGAATGTAACTCCAGTAATGGAGACACGTCTCCTTTTCATACCTTTTTTAGCTTTTTGTACAGTGAAATTGCAGACACTTCTAAGATTATAACGAATCTCCTGAATTGAAAAAAACCTCTGTATTGAGTCAGGGAACATTTTTGATTTTGCTCTGAACATAATTTGCATGATTTTATAATAAAACAAATCATAAAAGTTCATAACATGAGAATTTAGAAAAAGTGGATCTGTGTGAGTGTAGTAATCAGCCTTATTGATGATACGTATGGCTCGTTTTTGAAGTTTTATTATTGAATTTAAGGTGGTTTTAAAGGTGGATCCCCACAATTCCACACAGTAAGATAAATAGGGAACAATCAATGAGTGGTAGATCAAATGCAAGGCCTTGGAATTCAATACATTTCTCGATTTATATACAGGATTGCGAGTGATTTTTAAATTTTCCCTTTAATGTATTCAGTCAGAATAAATGTATTCTGAGATATCAGCTCAGAACCAGCAGAAACCAGCAGGACCGAGGTACATCTATCTACAGGTACATCTATCCAGTACTGGAGTTGAGGGGGGATGAGGGGGGATGGCATCCCCCCCTGAAATAAAAACGGTCCAAATCATCCCCCCTGTAAAACTGCCATCCCCCCTTTCCATCTCTTATGTGATTTCATCAATGAATGTGGTTTTACTGCTATTTCAACATTTAGAGTCATCACCAGAAAAACAACACCAGAAAAATAACTTATTTGACCATTTCCTACTTATTTCAAGTACATTTTCACTTGAAATAAGTAGGAAAATCTGCCAGTGGGACAAGATTTATCTTCTTATTACAAGCAAAAAAATCTTGTTCCACTAGCAGATTTTTCTACTTATTTTAAGTGAAAATCTACTTGAAACAGGTGAAAATTGTTGTTTTTTCCAGTGATGAGTCTTGTTTTAAGTGTAATGAGATTTTTTTTACTAAAATGAGACATTTTAACTAGAAATAAGACAAATATTCTTGTTAAGATTATGAGTTTTTGCAGTGATCCATTTTACTTATCCTGTGAAGGACAAAGGCATATTGATAAGTTCAGAAAACTGTTTTTTATTGTTGTGTTTTGATGTATTTGATGTAAGCCCAGTGGATATTTAAAGCTTACAGAAGGCTGCATTTAACTGCTGCTATGTCATTCCTGCAGTATTTCTGCAGGTGTTTTGGTCACTGCTATTATTTGTAATATATTATATTATTTGTAATCAGCACAAATTATCTGTCCCCACATGATAAAATCCACCATCCCCCCTGATTTTTTTTTACAACTCGAGTACTGGGTACATCTATCCACCGTCTGGAGAAGTGGGACCAGAAGTGGGTCCATCATGCACTACCACCAGCCTGCAGCAGGAGAGCCAAGCTTAACTAAGAACTATTTTCAGCATTAAAAAAAGAGAGAGCGGAACTGGAATTGATGGTATGGCGCCCAGAGAGCCCTGGTTTCAACATTGCTGAGTCTACTGGGATCATATGAATGAACTTTACCTGCTTTAGATTTTTTACAATGTATACCTGGTCTGTTAACTTCAACATAGCTCCCTCTGCAGGGCACCGTCTCTTTTTCTGTGCCCAACTCAAATGCAGTTGAAAGTATCTGCCCTTCAAGTGTTTAAACTTTAATTTGTGCTCTGTGCCTGTGGCTAAGCTATGCTGAACTAGTATGAAGGGCATCATATTTGTCTAATGACTTCATTAAATAGTCAAAACAAGTCAGAACTACTTTTAATAATCACTTATTCTTACTCATTCAGCGCTGCTTGTGAGCAGACACGTCCCAGTCTGGAGTCTGTGGGTGAGAATGGACTGGTAAACCTCATCCCAGCTGCAGCTATTTGTTCTCTGTGAGACTCAGAGGAGAGGTCAGAGGTCAAATAAGTTCACAGGAACTCAGGGCTTTCACATGTTAATGCACCGCAGCAGCGCAAGAAAAACACAGCCAGCAATTATAATGCTGTCAGGACACCGTATATTTAAATGAGGCACAACCTCCGCGCTGATAGACGTATCTGCCTAAGTGTTGGAAATAAATAACGTTACCTTGTTGTCCCACGAAATGAGCACAATATACAGACATTAAGGAACATGAATAAGAGGGCATAAGAGGGTGACAGTAAGGCAGCAGCTGAATCATTATTCCAGAGTTGGTTAGTTAGTTAATCTTTATTTCGGTCAATTTTAAGCATGAAAATCACTAAGCAAAATAATAAACATTTACAGGTTTTTCTTTTTTCTTTTCTACAGAATTTCCCCATACTGCAGTGAAAAATACACCATTTCTTTTTATGAACTAAATGTTCAAAATTTAATTTCAAGAATAGAATACTGTATTTTTTAACTCCTTTGAATTTGACACCTGAAGCTATTTGCTCTTTTAGGATTCCACATGCACACATTTCTTTGCAACATCTCCCCCGCAGTGTAATTTGGCTCAAACCAGAAGGTTGCTGGATCGATTCCCAGCCCTGTCATGTGTCAAAATGCCCCTGGGCATGACATTGACCCCCCACTCATAGTACTGGTTCCATGCCTGGAAATATACTACGGCTTGTATTAAGAAGGCCATGTGTAGATAAATATGTTGGTACCCTTCTATTAAAGAAATAATCTTTATGAATGAACCACAATCGTTCACTGAAATGACCTCAAACTGACATAAGTAAAACAAAAACCAACTACTGAAAATTGACCAATGAAAAGCAGAGATTGCTTTTGAAGTTCAACAGAATAATTAAAAAATAATAATTCATACAAAATAATAATTCCATTTTATTTGAATTATTATTTTATAATGAAACTGGTCTTTACATATTTGTTGTTACCATGAACTTAATATGTTATTGCACAACGTTTTGACACAATCACGCCAACCCAGCAATTTCTGTAGCCCAATGAGACTTCTGCACCTGTGGAAAGGTACTGTAGTCTCACTGGGGGGTTCTCTCCTCTACTGACAGCTTCCAAATGTAAAAAAGATGCTCTCAACTCACTGCTCTGCAGCTGCAGCTTCAGTTTAGAGCGCCCCCTGCTGGAACTATGCAGCACTGCAACTGGTGAGCAGAACATTTCAATTCATAAAACATTAACAAGAACATCGTTGCAATGCAGTTTTTCTTTTGTGACTTATTATTATTATTATCATCAATTATTATTATTAGAAATAATAATAATTTATATTTTTGTTAATTGTGTAACTTATCCAAAACATATTCATATGGACGATTGTAGGAGAACTGCTTCACTGAAATAAATGTAAACAAAACAAAGCTTATTACATAAGATGAAGATCTGAATTTCAAATGTCATTGCTTACTCAAAAGATGAAAAACAAAGCATACACATGTATATAGTTTCTTATGCAGCCTGCATCAGTTTTCACATGGTTACCTGTCACCCAGCCCTCACACCTCCAGCAGAAATTGGTGCAGCTTGAAAACAGCAACTTCCCTGTTGGCCGTTGGTCCAACTGGCTCAAATCTGAGAAGCCAATATACGTGAGGAGCCCAACCTAAAGCTGCAGGATGCACACACTTTTCATCATGCTCAGAAACGGATACAGCTGCATCAAGTAACTGCAGCTTTTATAATGAAATAATCGCGCTTTTACAAAGAGCCGATGCACCACACATGAGTACATGAACTCCAGTTCCTGAAATGTGTCACTGGCTGTTACCTGGAGGAATAACGTTCACTGATTTCAAAAGTAATCTTTGCTGATGCATAAATATGATGGTAGGTCGTAAAATACCTAAACATACATTTTTTTTTTAATGAACTATTTTTTTGTGACAGGATTAGATAAAAAAAAAGGGATTAGAAATAAATACAAAATAATACTATAATTTATAGCAAAATATGTCAATATGTTGTATGTTTAAAGAAGGTTACAAATAGAAACGGGAATTACAAAAACAAGCAGGAACCTATATTCATTTCATTTTTGATATCCATCATTATACCATTATTTGTTATAATATTTACTATATTTATTATAGTCATATCACAGGCAGTTATAAATAAGTTTGTTTTGAAAGGAAACTCATGTGTGATTTCTACAACTGATTCCACCTTGATCTCTATTCTCTCTCCATCTATTCTTATGAGAGCAGCCCTTTTCAGTGACTTTTTAGTGACTTTCCACCAAGTATCTCAATATTGCTCAAAGTATAACTAGTTTCACACCATGATGCTCATCTTTGAGTGAAAGAAAAGAAAACATGTATGAGAAATATGGTTTATTTTCATGATCACTACATAACTGATAAAGGTTTAGACATCTGACTACAGCTGTCAGTTAAAAAAAATTACTTTATAAAGGGAACAATAATGATTCTGTATTATATATGACAATTATTAGGGAGACGCAAACAATAGATTTGACTTGTCTATCAGGGAGAGATGGTGTATCCCATGTGTGTGTGTATTTCTGGGGGTGTGGACACATGCCTGACATTCCTGCTTATTGTATCGTAGTATTAAGAGCAAAGAAAGAGAAAGGCGCAGCTAAGACCCAAAAACAAACAAAAAAACGTACGATTTTTTGCAAACTGGAATTGATGAGGGAGAGCAGCAACAAAGGTTGTTTGTGTGTCAGGAGAGGCGGAGCCGGGGTAAAGGGTTGTGGGGAAAGCTCGTCGATGAGGTTCCCAGCCAACTCCACACGCCTTTTCAACATCTCTCCGTCTCTCATCTCTTCATTGTTCACATAAAACACAATCTTAAGTCTTGCACACTTATTATCTAGATATTTATGGACAGAAACAATTTTACCAGAAAAAATGACATTATTTGGCTTCATTTCTGTGACTGGATAGATAAAACGTATATAGATATAAGTGCAATAACATTGTTTGACAGTTATAAAAGTAGTTTTGAATAAACAACATTGGTCTTAATCTGGCTATTTTTATATATTCTATGGTAGAACTTCAACGAATGAAAAGTAGAGTTAAAATATTACAATGATAACCTTATATTTCTGTACTGAGCTCCATTTACACTTTATTGGGTAAAAGTAATCTATAAATCAGGGTGATAACCACTATAGAATTACACATTTAAAAAAAAAAGGCTCAGCAACACCAGCACGATAATTACACACTACTCCTTTTCAGTGTCTACAGCTCACTTCTCTTCTTCCAGCTCACGCCAGCAGTCATTTAAGGCGTCAAGCACTTCACACTTGGGATTTGGGGAGGTGGGCCTTCAATTAGCAAGCCACACGTCCGGTGGAAGAAAGACGAACTCCATAAGGAGTCCTTAAAGACTGACCCCTGTTCTCTCCTCTCTGACCTCGTGACCTCAGGGTTGCTGGTTCAATACACCCCCATCTGGAGCCGTGGTATCAGCTCTGTGGCAACGGGGACGGACAGCGACCTTTTGCTCTCAGACCAAGATGTGTAAAGCTGTTGGAGACCTGCAGAGAACTGCAGGACTCCAACAGTTCTGCTCACTGACAATACCAAAAGGCCTTTTTTGAATCTGAGCGGCCACGTAATGAAGGACTGCATGTATATACTGCACACTAGAGCCACCTGGGTAGTTATAAAGCTGTATTAAACATTTGTGAAATCCTAATCCTTAATGGTTTCTGGTTAAGCATCTATGATTGGTTTTCAAAAGTTTACTCAAAGGACTTTCCCCTGGACCCTAAACTAGCTCTCTTTGGATGTTCATAACCTTCTTGGATTACACTATTGAGGAACAACAGACGCTGATGCTCAGAATGGTTGTGGCTAAGAAAATAATCTTATTGGACTGGAAAACACCTTCACCTCCTTGTTTCAAGAAATGGCTTAATGAAATGATCTCCATTATACATTTGGAAAAAACACAACATTGTTTCTTTGGATCTAGATCAGGGGTCAGCAACCCGCGGCTCTAGAGCCGCATGCGGCTCTTTATCGCCGCCCTAGTGGCTCCCTGGAGCTTTTTCAAAAATGTTTGACCTTTTTTTTATTTTTTTATTCTTTTTTTCCTTTTTTCAAATTTTTTTCTTCTTTTTTTTTCTTTTTTCTCTTTTTTTCTTCCTTTTTCCTTTCCTTTTTAATCTCGAAACTTTGACTTTTTTCACGACATTTTGACTTTTTTCTCAATATTTCGACTTTTTTCTCGACATTTCGACTTTTTTCTTGAAATTTTGACTTTTTTCACAAAGTTTTGACTATTTCCTCGACATTTCGATTTTTTCTCAACATTTTGACTTTTTTCTCGACATTTCGTCTTTTTTCTCAAAGTGCATAATGAAAAAAAAAATCTTCCCCCAGTTATAATTAATATAGAAACATGCAGCATGTGTTGTCTTCATTCTAAGGCTGATACAAGACTTTTCATTTTTTGCAGCTCCAGACATATTTGTTTTTTGTGTTTTTGGTCCAATATGGCTCTTTCAACATCTTGGGTTGCCGACCCCTGATCTAGATTAAGCCACAGGTTTCTGAAGGTATGGGGTCCATTTCTGAACTGTATCAGAATGAACTAGCTCAACCACTAATATGATCTGATAGCAGCTCTTTTTTTTTTTTTTTTCTTTTTTTTTCTTTCTTTCTATGTGTTTGTGTTATTTGTTGTCTTGATGTGTTTTGTTACCGTGTTGGTTTTTTGTATATGGATGTACATGTATTGGTGTGGGTGGGGAGAGGTTGTGGGTGGGGGGTGGTAAGATGGAGAAAATAGCACTGGATATGATGCAAACTATCAGGAAGTGTATTGTAAAATATTTAAGTTTTGTATGTTCAATGAACTGAATTTGTGAGTTTGTATCTTATTTTTCTGACATGTACCATGCATCCTGTAAATTCTTACAGTTTTCGCAATAAATAAATAAATATATATATATATATGTAAAAAAAAATAATTGTGAAATCAGTCAGTCAGTTTTACTCCACTGCATTCATCTAATAATTTTAGTAGCAACTTTGATAATATTTTGATTCATTAGTCAAAGATGCCCCATAGCTGAGGTATAAGATTTGGCTTACATTGTACACTGTTTTGTTAAAAAGTTCTACCTTTTTGAAACATTCTTCTATATCCACGAATTAAAGTAACTAAAATGAAATAAAAAAAATGTTCTCCAATGCATCGAGACTCTTCTCACATGGTTACAAACCACCGCATAAACTATAAAAGACACAATTTACTTATTTAATTTTGATCATGTAAAGTCGTGTACAAAACAAATCAAACCACGAGGTACTTATATAAACTACAAATTTGAGCCAAGAGAAGAAGTTTATGTTAAAATACTTTTTTTTACTAATGACATCTTTCCAAAACAGTTTAAGTTTCAGAAATGTCTAGACAGGTATTGTGTTGTTTAAGGGTGAGTGGTCAAGTTCCCAGAGTGATTTATGTTCCTTTGTTCCCTAAACCTTTACCTTTGCGCTGCAACTAAACGTGCTGCAATGCTGCCACCTGGTGGCAGAATGCTGCTATTGCTGCGTAGCCGTCCCAATACTTCATCTCCAATCATTTCAGATGCAAACTTAAATTGTTCCAATTAAAATCAAAGATGTTGTTCCCAACATAGCTATTTAGATGTAGACAGGTTCAAATCTTATTTTCACTATCAAATACATTTATTGAGATGGGAACCCTCATAGGTCCGCTACTTAAACTAATTATCTTTGAGTCCTTTATATGTCTTTATAATACTCGGTGTCGTGCCAAAAAGTGATTTCCTGCCAGAATCTGATTTCCGGCCGAGGGAGCGCTAAAACGTCAGATTTTCAGATTATGAAGCTCAAGAATGAGATCAAGTCATATTTAGGCAGAAACAACTTTTCATTAACTGTATTTGGCCTTCAATCAAATTTTGGCAGGTGAAAATGCCTATTTTGTGTTGCAATGGTCCTTTAAAAGAGTTAAAAGCAATCCTGTGAGCTTTAGTGTTTATATTATGAAGCTCAAGAATGAGATCAAATCATATTTAGGCAGAAAGAACCTTTCATTAACTGTATTTGGCCTTCAATCAATTTTTGGCAGGTAAAAAGACCCATTTTCAGGGGAGAAATCAGATTCTGGCAGGCAATCACTTTTTGGCACGACACCGGTAGTCAACACCACCAAACATGGGCCTACTTTAAGTTTTATTCACTATCATTCTACTTTAACAAGCGATAATAACCTTTCAACAAATAACTACTGCTCAACTTCCATTTCGTTTGGTTTTGGCTCAAATGTCTTCAATTTTACGACCCTGTGACTAAACACAAAACCTTTTGAGCTTCTGCTGGTTCGAGGTGACTCAGAAAATTGGGAAGAGGGAATTTCCACATCTCATGGTTTCAGACAGTGGAAAACCAGCTGCGTGGTAATCCTGGTTCCTCCTGGCTCAAGAAGCATTGAACGCTGCTCTTTATTGCAGTCATGGCAAAAAGTCTCTCTGTTTCAATAGGAAGGAATTATCACTCGTGTGTGTCAGCCGGGTGCTGCTAATCAAGTGCACTTGATTAATTCATCATCAGCAACTGTAAGCACCTCTATAAAAGAAGAAAGACGTTCAAGTAATTTGATGATCTGGAGTGTTTAATTGTGTGTTAACACAGTGCGGATGAGGGAAAGGCAACAACAACAACCTCAGATCAAGCGCCAACCATCTTAGTTCCACATTGAGACACATGTGGAACTAAGATTTGTTGCAGTTCCTTGACTGGTCACTGGAGGCTTGCTCCAAAAACGAGTCAATCTCCATTGACTCCCTTGTTAAAATGTCCAACTTTAGAGCAAAGTAACCATTTAAGTCTCAATTGTTTGACATCCTTCTATCCACCAGGACAACTATTAGTGAAGCAACCAGTACTGGAGTTGAGGGGGGATGAGGGGAGATGGCATCACCCCTGAAATAAAAACGGTCAAAATCATCCCCCCTGTAAAACTGCCATCCCCCCTTTCCATCCCTTATGTCATTTCATCAATGAATGTGGTTTTACTGCTATTTCAACATTTAGAGTCATCACCAGAAAAATAACACCAGAAAAATAACTTATTTGACAATGTTCACCTGTTTCAAGTACATTTTCACTTGAAATAAGTAGAAAAATCTGCCAGTGGGACAAGATTTATCTTCTCATTACAAGCAAAAAGTCTTGTTCCACTGGCAGATTTTTCTACTTATTTCAAGTGAAAATCTACTTGAAACAGGTGAAATTTGTTGTTTTTTCCAGTGATGAGTCTTGTTTTAAGTGTAATGAGATTTTTTTACTAAAATGAGACATTTTAACTAGAAATAAGACAAATATTCTTGTTAAGATTTTGAGTTTTTGCAGTGATCCATGTTACTTATCCTGTGAAGGACAGAGTCATATTGATAAGTTCAGAAAACTGTTTTTATTGTTGTGTTTTGATGTATTTGATGTAAGCCCAGTGGATATTTAAAGCTTACAGAAGGCTGCATTTAACTGCTGCTATGTCATTCCTGCAGTATTTCTGCAGGTGTTTTGGTCACTGCTATTATTTGTAATATATTATATTATTTGTAATCAGCACAAATTATCTGTCCCCATATGATCAAATCCACCATCCCCCCTGATTTTTTTTTTACAACTCGAGTACTGGAAGCAACCACAAGTTTGTATTAACCCAGTCTCGGGTTAACACGACTATCATTTTTGATTTTGTCGAGTCAATATGTTAAATGATTTCTACCCCTGTAAACGTCTGACAGCAGGTCTGCAGATATTTCAGCAGGGTTCAGCTGAAAGAGCTGGGAGCAAAGCTAAGTTTGATGGACATACGGTGGGCATGTTTCCATCAGCTCCAGAGCAACATGGCTGTGCCCTACACGAAGCTAAATAGGCTTCAAAACTGGTCTTCAGAAACCAAAGGCCCATGTGACCTGTCAGCAGAGCTGGGTAGAGGAGCCAAAAATTGTACTCAAGTAAAAGTACTGTTACTTCAGAATAATATGACTCAAGTAGAAGTAAAAAGTAGTCATCCAAATAATGACTTGAGTAAAAGTAAAAAAGTACTTGGGAAAAAACTACTCAATTACTGAGTAACTGTTGAGTAACGTCTGATTAATTTTTTTAACACAACCATTCAAACAGACAAAAGTATAAAATAATCATCTTCAGGCAAATTAAATCAATAAAATAAAAAATAAATTAAAATTAATAAAAAATAAAAAATCGCTTAAATTAAAATAAGCTTAAAGTAAATTCAAGTACTTTAATAAATAACAAAATAAATAAAAAAACAGAATAAAAAAATAAATTAAGCACAAGTAGCACAAAATTTCAAGCCTTTGTACTTTTCTTTTTTAACCAGGCAGAACTAGAACAAACATGAACTCATAGAAACTCTGTGTGTGTTTGAGTCTGTGTAAATGTAACAAATCATGCAAAAACAAACATTTTTCCCCAAAGAATCACTCAGTGATGTCATGAGATTGACGCGTACGTGGATAAAAGGGATAAAAGAAAAGTAACAGCTCAACGTAGCCTAATGTAGCGGAGTAAGAGGAACAGTTTCTCCTTCACAAATCTACTCAAGTAAAAGTAAAAAGTATAGTGATTCAAAACTAATCCTAAAAGTACAACATTTCCCAAAACTTACTCAAGTAAATGTAACGGAGTAAATGTAACTCGTTACTACCCACCTCTGCCTATCATTAAGACCTGCTCCTCAAACAAAGGCACATGGCTGTTGAGTATATAAGTTGTACAGAGTACTTGGACTTTAACTGTTTTTTGGATGTTCATGCCAGAAGCAAACCAAATGGAAAAAGGCAAATCAATGTTCTGTTGCTTGTATATGATTCCAGATATCCTGAGTCGATAATCAATAATCAATAGAATCTATTTTATTCCATTTCTTAAATCCATACAAAATAGAGCTAAATGTCTGTTTTGGATTAAGCTTCCAATTTAACATTCAGAAGATCAAGCATGTCAGCATTTAAGGTCCATTAACCCTTTTCCTCCTTTAATCCTTTTTCTTCCTACTTCCCTTTCGTCATTCGTTTCTTTATTACCTTATTTGCTTTTCCTTCCTTCTTTACTCCTTTCTCCCTTCCTTCCATCTTTTCTCCCTTCCTTACTCCCTTTCCTACTTCCTTCCTTCTTTTCTCCTTTCTCCGTTCCTTCCATCTTTTCTCCCTTCCATCTTTTCTCCATTCCTTACTCCCTTTCCTACTTCCTTCCTTCTTTCCTTCTTTTCTCCTTTCTCCCTTCCTTCCATCTTTTCTCCCTTCTTTCCTCCCTTCTATCTTTTCTCCCTTCCTTACTCCCTTTCCTACTTCCTTCCTTCTTTCCTTCTTTTCTCCTTTCTTCCTTACTTCCTTCTTTCCTTCCTTCCATCTTTTCTCCCTTCCTTCATTCCTTCTCTTCTCCCTTCACCCTCCCTTGACCCAAAGACAGCACAAGGGTTAAAGCTGCAATGCTTGTGACATTCCTGATGTTGCTTGGGAGTTGTTTACTTCATGATTGAGCAACATGGCCTTGGGCAACTTAGGATAAAGTTAGCTAAAGTTAATTGTTGCAATTACAGGGGGGACGATTTTGACCGTTTTTATTTCAGGGGGATGCCATCCCCCCTCATCCCCCCTCAACTCCAATACTGGAAAGGAGGATAGAAGAACTCAAGTCAGTTAAGAAAGCACAATAGTACAATACACCCAACACATTGTATTCTTTCTCCTTGGCAAGAAAAAGCTCAACTTTATTTGAGAAAAGACTTCAAAACCATGGATCTTGTGTTCATCCTCATGTGAGATGGAAGAGATTATCCTTTCTCAACCAATAAAGTGTCTGCACTATTTAGAGAGCCACCTCAAGTGTACCATAGCACTGGTTTTGGTACCCCAAAAGAAGGGCGGAGCGCTTAATGTGGATTGGTTCTCAAGTTTTGATGATGGAAACCAAAATAATTGTGTGCCATTCCTTTTGTTCCTTTAATGTTTAAAGAAATTAGCAGACGTGCTTTTAAAGGAGCTTGAGGCTCCTTTTAAGAAATGAGACTCTCTAGCGCCACCCTTCACCACGACGGCCGTCGGGGGTACTGCAGCCAACAGTGAAGCCGGCACGGGAGAACGGGGAGAACGTGCATGCAGCGTCATGTGACGTCACATCCGCAGCCCAGCGCGGGAAATTCGGGTCCAGCACTGCAGAACATTTGGCAGCACACAGCCTGTTCAAGGCAACGGAGAGATACACTAGAGGAAACATTCTTTTTGGTTTGGAACACTTCATCTGACATTGTTACTAGAAAACTTAAAACGTTTACGAATTTTTTTCATAAATCCTGCCTCAAGCTCCTTTAAGTTCAAAGCCCCATCAGACTGGAACAACTTTCCCTTCAATATAAGAAAACCTAATTAATTACACCTCTTTAAAAACTCACGATATTCCAACCTCAATAAACCATGTAGTTGCCTCTAGTGGTATTGCCTTCTCATTTCATTTTTATTTATTTATTTTATATATAATGTCTAATATCTATTTCTTCATATATTATATCATAATGATGATGACAATGACTATTAATATTAATATTGTTGTTCTTGTTGCTATTACTGCATTATATGCAGTGTTTACTTGTACTCTTCAGGTGTGGTAGGTCTTAGGGACTGGTGTGTGAGAGTCTTATGTATTATGTATGTTGTATGTAACTGTTTTGTACTGTGTTGTATGTTTTTTGTTGGACCCCCTTGAAAACGAGATGATTCATCTCAAGGGGCTATCCATTAATAAATTTACCTTTTACACATACTGTACCAAACTGTTGTGTACTTTTTGTTGGAAGTTGGCTGCAAAAGTAATAGGTTGCCTGAAGAAGGTCTTGAGTTTGTGTCTGAGAGCTAAAACACTATCATTGGGTCATGCCAGAGGACAGTGATCCCAAGTGCACCAGAAAGTCTGGATCAGAATAACTGAAAAAGATAAGTAAAGATATTGCAGAAGTCCAGTCAAAGGCCAGACCTCGTCTGACTGAAATGCGGTCGGAAGATTGGTGACTATGTCATTGCTGTAGAAAGTTTTGCTGAAGATAAGCTTAGTTTGGCTTTTGTTTAGTCTGGATGACAAATACATGCAGTTGTTACTGTATAAACTGACGTTCTGAAGACCAACAGAACATCTTTGTCAGGGTCAAGAGACCCAAGTTTCAAAATTTCTCACTTGCAGAAGTACATTTTCGGTGAGATTTAGGGACTAAATTGTGGAATGATTTTTCCCACTTGGCAAAGAGTTCTTCCTCTTTGAAATGTTACAAAAGACGTTTGAAGGAACTTGACTGCTGTTTTGTAAGTGTTTTCCCAATGTAAGGTTGTACATGTATCCATGTTCTTTTTCTTTTGTGTGTTTCACTCATAGTGACATGTACAGTCTTATTTGCTCAGGAGTCAATATAAGTAATATAAGTTGTAAAAACAATATCCCATGCACACTCACACACACTTATTTTTTTGTCTTTATTCTTTATTATTTATATATTGCATTATTAGTTTGCCATCACTTTTGTGTAGTTATACTTTTTGTTTTTGTATGTTAATTTTGTGTTCTTTATAACACATTGATGTGAAATTTTAATATCTTCGGTGGAGGCTTCAAATAAGCCCATTGGGTTTTTTGCCTCTTCCTGCACCTATAGTATTTATATTTGATATTTCCTGTATATTTTTCAAAACTGTGCAAAACAATAAACTAAACCTAAAACTAAAAAAAAAAACTAAAAAGTTACGAGTTTGTATAATTTTCTTTGATTCAATGATTGAAGCACAGACACAGTTATGAGGGTAAAAGAGGAGAATGATTTATTCTTTGTTCTGTTCTACAAAACTTTATTACAACATAAAGCTGATGAACAAAACTGCATCTTCTTGACATCAAAGTTTTTAACTTGACAGAAGCTTTGAAAAATATATATACAATATTTCTTGGTCATTTGTTTAAAATTCACTTTGGAGTTGTGGGATTTTTTTGGGAGAAATCAGCAACATGTCACAACAATAATAACTACAATAATAATATTAATCAATTAAAAAAAATCTACCAAATGAAAAACAAAACAACAGATAATCTACCAGATACTTTAAAAGAGTTTTGAAGACTTAAGCACCACTTTATTTTTTGATTAAACAAAACACAATGAAGTGTTATTAATACCAGTTTAGGGCTGATACAATTATTTAGAGTTCACATATTTACTCTTTGCAGGTCGAAACGTGTAATCTGGAACTCACTAAATGCCAATTACTGCAGTTTCATGTTACAATCTTTGTAACCATGGATACCAAGGAAAGATTTTAGCATTGGCTCGATCTCAGTCTCATTGGTTTAATAGAAGCTTCAGCTTTCATTCATCTGTGGTTCATTTTCCTGCTTGTGTTATGATTCCTTACCTCTTGTCATGTTACCGTAAAATAATTGTAGAAAACAAGACGAAAAAGATGCCTTTTAAAACTTGATGTCCCAGTACTGAGGTGTCTCTTTTGTGGCCTCAAACTCGTTTTCAGCTGCAGCAAAGTCACTGTCGGTCTGTGACGCCACGTCAGGGTGCTGGGGGAATCCTCCGGCCTCTGAGGAGAAACAATTATTGTTATATTTTATTCTTAACTAACACGCACATAGTAAACAAAGATTATTGACACTGTAGGGAACAACCCTCGTGCTGTCTTCAGGTCAAGGAAGGAGGAATGGAAGAAGGGAGGAAAGAAAGAAGGAAGAAAGAAGGAAGGAAGGAAGGAAGGAAGGAAGGAAGGAAGGAAGGAAGGAAGGAAGGAAGGAAGGAAGGAAGGAAGGAAGGAAGGAAGGAAGGAAGGAAGGAAAGAAGGAAAGAAGGAAGGAAGGAAAGAACGGAGGAAAGAAGGAAGGAAGGAAGGGAGAAAAGAAGGAAAGAAGGAAGGAAGGAAGGAAGGAAGGAAGGAAGGAAGGAAGGAAGGAAGGAAGGAAGGAAGGAAGGAAGGAAAGAAGGAAGGAAGGAAAGGAGGGAGGAAAGAAGGAAGGAAGGGAAAAAGAAGGAAGAAAGGATGGAAGGAAAGAAGGAAGGAAGGAAGGAAGGAAGGAAGGAAGGAAGGAAGGAAGGAAGGAAGGAAGGAAGGAAGGAAGGAAGGAAGGAAGGAAGGAAGGAAGGAAGGAAGGAAGGAAGGAAAGAAGGAAGGAAGGAAAGGAGGGAGGAAAGAAGGAAGGAAGGGAAAAAAGATGGAAGGATGGAAGGAAGGAAGGAAGGAAGGAAAGAAGGAAGGAAGGAAGGAAGGAAGGAAGGAAGGAAGGAAAGAAGGAAGGAAGGAAGGAAGGAAGGAAGGAAGGAAGGAAAAAAGAAGGAAGGAAGGAAGGAAGGAAGGAAGGAAGGAAGGAAGGAAGGAAGGAAGGAAGGAAGGAAGGAAGGGAGGGAGGAAGGAAGGAAGGAAGGAAGGAAGGAAGGAAGGAAGGAAGGAAGGAAGGAAGGAAGGAAGGAAGGAAGGAAGGAAGGAAGGAAGGAAGGAAAAAAAGAAGGAAGGAAGGAAGGAAGGGAGAAAAGAAGGAAGGAAGGAAGTAAGGGAGAAAAGAAAGAAGGAAAGGAGTAAAGGAGTAAAGAAGGAAGGAAGGAAGGAAGGAAGGAAGGAAGAAAGAAGGAGAGAGCAGGAGGAAAGAAGGAAGGAAGGGAGAAAAGAAGAAGGAAGAAAGAAGGAGAGAGCAGGAAGAAGGAAGGAAGGGAGGAAAGAGGAAGGGAAGAAGGAAGGAGAGAGCAGGAGGAAAGAAGGAACAGGAGAATTAGGTCATTTTGACCCAAAGACAGTACCAGGGTTAAAGGCAAGTTTCCCGAGGGTTTTTTATTGATTTATTCTAATCTTACCAGGTAAGCAGAGGATCTTGGGTCTCTCCCAGAGACCTCCAGACAGACACCGGACCACGGGATTAAATCTTTGCTGGAAACCCGCCGCACAATGAAAACGCACCACTGCGTTGGTTTCATATCGCTGTCGAGCTTTTCCAAATATGGAGGCGTTTCGTACCCTCGGCGGCGGACCGCAGGAAGCTGTTGGAAGAGAAGAAACATGATGATATCAGCAGTTCTGAGGAACCACAACTAGAAAGACACAAACAATGATAATTAATCTAACTCACAGGTCCCTTTTTTACAGGTGTATGCAAGGTGATAGTTGCAGGGTACGTCACTCCAGCGCCCGTTATCGTGCCACACCATCACCACACAGTCTTCTCCAGACAGGAAGTAGCTGTCCGGCTGGCCTCTGTACCAGTTCTCATACAGCTGGGAACACATTTGTATAAACTTTGATTCATATTAAAACTCTACTATATCCCATGAAAATATGTGAATATTTGACTAAAACAATTCATAACCACCTTACATTTCTTATTAATTTACATAATAGACTCAAACAAATTACACATAGAAATTACATTTTTGGTTGCTGACAGTCAACTGACAGTCAACTATTTGTATAATGTGGCACTAATGTGGCACTAATGTGGCACTATTTGTATAATGTTGGGGGTTCTTGTCCACGAAGAAAAAGAAAACATTGAGAAAATATAGTTTGCAAGTTAACATCGGAGTTATCGTCAAAGTAAAGACAGTGTCTTTTGTATTCAGTTACTTTTAACATAATTGGTGAAGACAAAAGCCATATATATTTTTTCAGAGGAATGTTTCTTATTATAAAATACAGAGTTAGAAATATGTTTCTACCTTATCATAAGACATGTTTACTGAGTTCATATTTTATTTTTCATGCATTCAAAATTGAGTTTAATTCAAAAATACTTTATTAATTGATGGAACGTTGTGTTTCTGTGAAAGGAATCAGTTTATGGAACAATCTGAATAAAGAAAACAAAGAATCCAAATCAAACATTACATTCAAAAGAACAATTAAAGCCTGTATGTTAAGTAAATATAATGAAATATGTTAGTTAAGTTTGATTGACATAGCCATAGACAGCGGTAATTTTATTTTATTTTGGTTTTTTATTCACTTAGTTGTTGTTTTTTTGTTTTTTTTTTAATTTATGTGTTTTGTGAAGTTATTTCTTGGAAAAAGGGGCAGATCAGATAAGATTCTTCTTCTTTCTGCTCCCTTTTAATTCACAATTTAAGAACATTTGTATTTGTATTGAATTGTTTTATTTTTTTGAATGAAATAAAGAATAAATGAATGAAAATGAATGAATACATAATACATAATTAATCGCTGTAGGGAAATTATTTAGACATTATCATAAGTATTATTAACAATCCTTTACATTCTATCTTCTGTATTATGTTTATCCAATAAAGCACCTCTTTTGACATCTCCTTTAACTATGTGCCATGTTTGATGCTGAAACATCCTCACCAATGGGTTTCCATCTGACCAGCGGAAATCTTCCTCAATGGTCTTATCATTCAGACCGGTCCACTGGTATTCCTTAAAGTTGCCTAGTGAGAAGGAAGATAAGGTTGATTACATAAATAAGAATGACACTTTTATGTTAAACTTGATGTATCTTAGCATAGCTGTACTGTTGATGTAGTCCTGCTCCTCAGGGGTCATGATGGAGACCAGATGAGCTCCCACCATGCGACAGTGCTGCTCTGCAACCTCCCAGCTCAGACGCTGGCTGAAGTGGCGATAGCAGAAACCATGGAATTTATTCCAGCCTGGTTCACATCCCTCCAGATCTAAAAAAAAACAAGAAAAAAGTATAGGACACAGGGTCAAACAAATGTACACTGGTGTCTCAGTAGGTTAATATACTGAGACACGTGATATATATATATATATTAATGGTAGGGGAAAAAAATCGATATTGCAATATATGGTTGCCCTCTCTGTCGCAATGAATAATCGATAAACTGACTGCAAATATCGATATTTTATTACAACACACAATGGATTTACGTGGTTTTCACTGCACTATTGTTCATGCACTTCAATTTGTCCAGCTGTACAGTGTTTACATTTACAAGACTAGTGAGGTACTATGCAAAATTAAGTTGCTTACTGACTTTTCAGTATTAGAAACAAAGCCGTGCACTGTCCTGGTTTATATAAAACATGTTATTAATGTTCATGCACTTTAATTTGTCCATCTGTACAGTGTTTACCTTTACAAGCCTATGGAGACAGTGAGGCTCTATACAAATGCACTTTCTTTGTACATTGTATGAAGTTTTGGCATTGAATAAATGCATAACTACAGACGTTTTCCTTTTTATGGGTATTTTTTCTTTTTCAGTCACATATATCGTGATATATCGTTGGGAGTGATGTATAGGTCCCAGTTTGTTGCACTTTATCCATTCATTGTTTTTATTGCTTTTATGTTTTTATACTGTGCTATTTATACTTTATTTCTCTTATTTTGATTGCTTCCTTTGCACTTTGGTGGGAACATCCTAACCAATCTCGTTGTAACCTGA
Organism: Cololabis saira; assembly: GCF_033807715.1. Lineage (NCBI taxonomy): Eukaryota > Metazoa > Chordata > Actinopteri > Beloniformes > Belonidae > Cololabis > Cololabis saira. The sequence continues at coordinate 7,098,482 of NC_084601.1, forward strand.
GCACAATGACAATAAAGTCTATTCTATTCTATTCGTTGATGAAATTTCTTACAATATATCGAATATCGTAGATATTGTGTATCGTGATATTATCGTTAGCGTGGACCACATATCGCCACAGTATTTTTTTTAAGTTGATTGATTATAAGACATGTCATAGTAGAGATACGATCTTAAAAAATTAAGAGCACATTCAACAGTTCTTAAGAAAGGCTGCAGTTAAAGTGTCCTGCTCATTAGTCGAGGTGTTTTGGGAAAAATGAACCATCTTATGAGACGTCTATGTCCTGTCTGTTTCATGGTCCTAAAGAGAAGCATCAATGGAACAACAACAGTGATGCAGCAGCAGTGGAACAGCATGAGAGCTCACCAGTTTGACACAGGTCTCCTCCGTACGTTGGCAAACACAGACATTGAATCTGTCCGTCCCGCTCAGTGCATGTGCCTCCGTTGAGACAGGGGTCATCCATGCAAGCATCTAAAACACATGAAAGGAGCACGATAGGTTACTCTGAACATCAATTTACAGCTTTGAACCTGTGCATTAGTAGAATTAGTGCATTGGATATTTTTTGGATAAATAAGTTAAATTTGATATACATAGTGTTGTACACTGCATGACACTTTCATAATGAAAGGGGTGAAGGGATCATTGTGAGCCCAGAGATGGCAGCAGAGGACAGACTTGACAGGGTCAGCTCCTCACAGCCTCTTCTGTCGGTGTTTGTCTCATCACACTCCACAGTTAAATTTCAAGTAACTTTCAAAATGCAAAATGTATTCACAACATGCTGATCCTTAAGGGTTTCCTGATTAAAGTTCATATAAGTAATCTTGTAAGGTTTTGGCAACATTGGAGTAAATTGTACTTTATTTTCTTGCTTTAAAAGGCAAGAAAGTTACATTTGTAAAGACCATCATTTTCAAGTTTCAATGCTTATCAACAAACCTTATGGTAATATTTCTTACCCTCAACTGATGCACATGTTTGATTAAGACTTTGTTACTAACTGTTTTTTCCATACCTCAGGGTCAAGGGTCACCTTTTAGTCAAAAATCTGTCAGTGAAATATTTAATAATCATATTGATAGAAACAGACTAAACCACACTTCTACAGGAAATGTACTGTCCCTCAGCCGAAAAAAGAAATCCCAACAAAGAAACAAAGAAACAAGACAGTTCACTTTGGTAATTTGTTATTCATGTATGTCAAATTAATACATACATTACACTTTAATAAAGATCACTGGATTTCTATTAATCATGTCAAAATCATCTGAAGGGATTTAAAGAAAAAAATAAATTGTATGTTTATTTGACACTTTGTATTAATTGAATATTTCCCCTAAAAACTGCATTATTGGGTGTAAACCATGTCCTTATAAGAAATATATAATGAATAAGTAACATGTGTTTCAAGTTATCACACAGTTCAGGTAACACTCTCTCTCTCTTGGTTTTTGTTATCATGAGATGATAGAGTTCCTGTTTAAAGCTCTGGCAAGAATAAAGAGGGGTTAGAATTTCATTTTGATTATAAAAATTTGTAACAGAGAGGGTTAAATGAAAGCGTATCCCTTCAAGCTGAAATTAAACAATTTAGAAAGTGGATTAAGTTTATTTGCTTTCTTGAACACCGTGTAAACGAGAACTATATCTTGTTAGTCATTATGCTCATACTCACATGCAGCTCAGTGTGTGTACTAGAAAAGGGTAATGACTACTTTTCATGAGTCAAACGGGAATCATATGCTCAGTTTGGAGAAGAATATACAATTACCATATGGAGAACCACTGAGGTGTCTTTGAAGTGTAAAAGATCCCTTCTATTTAAAAATGAGGTTTACTTATGATTATGTTCCCTATAATATCTAAGCTTTACTGTACTGACTCATTCATTTCACTCTTCCTGTCTGTGTACATCATGAAATTGTGAAAGTCAAACCTACTTTAGTCAAACTGAACCCGTTACACACTCAATAGTCCTCTTGAATGGGCACTCACATGTAAAACTTTCGACAACTTGTATAAGCTGCTTTTTTAACATGTTTAAATAATATATATGGGTTAAATCCATGCTTTTTATGTCTGTGTTCAAAGACATGCCGTGAAGTTTGGTTTAAAATTTTTAATTCCTTTACCGTGTTGCAGTGATTTGAGCAAAAGTGCCTACGTTTGGTTAGAAATAACTTGGCAATGTAGGTCCAGAGCAGGGCGGCACACCAGCATGCAAATACCAAGACTTCCCTATTGTAGGCTATGATGAGGCTTTAATTGAATGCAGAAGCCTCAGTTAGGTTAAGTTAAGAGATGAAGGCACAGGGATGACATGCAAACTTTACACCGAAAAGCCTCTGTGAAACAGAAGCTCAAACCAGAAACCTTCTTACTTTGGACCAACAGCACTAAACACACTGCATGAGCCTGCTCATGAAATGAAACAGTGTAAGAGAGTATCAGTCAAAATAAATGCACATGCTACAAAATGTATCTAAACAGCATATTTAAGCCTAAAAAGAATGTTTCCTAACATTTTAAAATAAAACTATTATTATAATCATTATTATTGTTAATATTATTATTATTATTCATATTGTTATTATTAATATTATTATTTATTTTCCGGTGCCTGTCTAAGAAGATGTTGAATTTTTTTCCTCTCTGACACAAGACACAAAAACAAGTTGCCTAAACATGATTTTCTGAGGATAGTAGTTTTAATGACTTGTGTTATAGAGAAAAGAAAAGTGTCTATGTTGTGAAAATAATCTAAATCAAACATATACCTGGCCATAATAACAGCCAACTTAAAATAAAATGAATGTCCCCAATGTTCACTTAGTACCTATATTATTTTGACTATTAAATTCTAAAAAACTATTATATATTTGAGTCCTCCCATTCTTTTTAATGTTAATTTGTTTTGTTGTTTTGTTTTCTTAAACTTCTCTTCAAGTGTTGTTTTTTTATACATGTACAAAAATAAAATAAATCAAATCAAATCAAATCAAAAATCAATTTCAAAATTGCTTCTCTTACTGACACAATAATGAACCTTCTATCTATGAAAGTACATTTTTGCAAACTTTGTACTTTGCAAAAGTTTTCTAAAATACACCTCAGTCATTAACTATGAATGAAAAATTATGAAAAAACTTCTCACAATATTTTCAACTTTTTTGTGTTTTTTTCCTCTTTTGCCTCAGCTTTCATCCCTGTGTTCAGAGGAACTACTAAGTTGTAGAAAACTACACTTTTTACTCTGATATTTTTGAACTATTACAGAAAGAAAATTGAAAAATATAAAAGAATATACTTATCAACTCGTGATAAGACAAGAAACAATGGAGGTCAGTTGCCTTTATCAGTATTGGACTTAAAATCACAATACAAATCATAAACAGTTCTGACTAAACAACAGAGCATGGCATGAGTTTGAAACATTAATAGCTTATGGACATTTCCAACCCTGCCGCTACATGCTACCGCTCACAACAAATGAACAATAAACATATTTTGTGCTTGTAATAAAAATGTGTGCTTCTGTACTACTCTGATTGAAATAGCAATTAAAATGATAAAAGTGAAGAGAACATTTAACAGTCAAAAAGCACTACTGCAGTGGCATTAGTCAGTGCTATTACATTCCACATATGTGCTTTTACATTCATAGAAATATCAAGTCTCTATTTTTTTTACATAAGAAACTGTGAACTTTGACAGTTATCAATAAGAAAATAACTCTAATGTGAGCACTGTTTTTGTATGGAAATAGACTACAAGCAAAATATAGTGATCAAAAGTATTTGAAATAGTTTCAGCAAGAGAATAACCATCATTCTCACAAGAAATGGTTGTAGACCGAGCACTTAAACATTCAATCGAACATACCAATACTTCACAGAAGTCGATCTTTGGATGAAAAAGGAAAACATCATGCACAACAACAGTGGACGGCTGCCAAATGTCAAAGGGTGACTGTCCTAGTGTGAGTATCGTGGAGGGGTAGACAAGGAGTCACAAAGATAGCAGTGAGGAGTGTTTGAAGGGGAAGTGAGAAGAGTCAGAAGGGTAAAATGTGTTTGCTGAAACAGCAAGTGAAACAAACATTGGGAGTTGTTTAAAAGTCAAGGGGAGGATTTTGCAGAAAATGGTGCAGAGGCAAAGTCAGTCAGAAAACAGACCAGGGATTTTAGTGCATCATTTTGTTGAGTAGGAAGAGGACGGTTAGGCTGATGAGAATGGCTTTACCGTTACCTGAGGATTTCCCTGTACCGCCTACAGCTGCCCTCTCATTGGGCAAGATAAGCAGGGTGGGTGGCTGGGTGAGGCTAATCTCAGCATCAACCCGACCGTGATCCACCGCTGGGATGACACGGGTCACCGTCTGCGGCTCGGCCGTTTTGTGGAAGAATTTTGGAGCTGTGGTTTTGGGGCTCCAGGTGCGTCTGGACCACTGTGTGGTGGTAGTGGTGGTGGTGGTGGTGTCGGAGATCAGCTTGGCGGCAGCAGAAGTAGGCTTTGTACTCATGTATAAATCTGAAGCGGCTGTGGTTTTTTGACTGAACTCAACATCTTTCAGAGACGCTGTGTGTCCCGCTGTGGTGCTCAGCAGAGCCCACTCCGATGTCTGAGAGCCGAGAGGAGACAAGGTAAAGTCCTTGGTGGTCGGGGTAACATTGGCTTCCTCTTCAATAATAAGGCCAATTTTTACTTCTTCCGTTACCAAGATTGGGGTAAACTTAGCTTCTCCTTCCAGGAGGACAGGAAGAGTACCATTAGGTTCCTCTTCATAATCAGGGGTCGTGGTGACTCCAGCTTCTTCTTCAAAGACATCCAGTAGATTCCCACTGGCTTCCTGTTTGTGATCAGGGGTTGGGGTGACCTTGCCTTCTACTTCAAGGACAGTTGGCCAAGCATCTTCAGCCTCCTCTACATGATCAAGGGTTGTAGAGACATTGTTTTCTTCATCAAAGACAAGGGTTGGGGAAACGTTAGATTCTTCTTCAAATGTGAGGGTTGGGGCAAATTGAATATCTTTAATGAGGATTGAGGCAACTGTAGCATCTTCCTTGATGCTAAGCATTGGAGTAACTTTGGTTTTTTCTTCCACATCGGTAGTTGCAGCAACACTAGTTCCTTCTTCAATAACACTTGTTGGGACAACTTTAGCTTCTCCTTCATGAGTTGGGGCAACATTAACTACTTTTTCAGTGATTTGGGGAACTTTAGATTCTTCTTCAAAGAAAAGGATTGGGATGACTGTGACCTCTTCCTCAGGGGCAAGAGTTGAAGTAATGTTGGCTTCTTCTCCATGGAAAAGGGTTGGGTCAGCTTTGGCTTCATCTTCTACATCAGGAGATGCGGCAACACTTGTACCTTCTTCAAAAGAACTTGTGGGGGAAACTCTGGCTTCGTCTACATAATTTGGGGCAACGCTTACTACTTTTTCAGTTATTATGGCAACTTTAGATTCCTCTTCAAGGTAAAGGGTTGGGGCAACTTCAACTTCTTTTTGTAGTGAAAGGGAAACATTCACTTCCTCTTCCGTGATTGAGGAAACATTCAATTCTTCCTCATGGGTTGAAGCAATTTTAATGTCCTCTTGAAGTGTGGAATTAAATGTCTCAGGTTCATATCCACTTGCTTCTTCATAAGTATTGGTCACAGTATCCAAATACACTCTGTAATTTGACGTTTGAAACTGTGCTGTAGCGTATTCAGTGGATGGCGGAGAAGTGTTCAAGCTCTCTGGAGACTCAGTGGTAACTAAACTTAATCTAGAAACTAAGTGGTCAACAGATGTTGTTGCATGCAGCTGTTTTTCCTCATTTTCCACGTTTAGCATATCTCCAGTTTCTAAGCTTGTACTTCCTTCCTGTCTAGAAATGGAGGACTCCCACAGTTGTTCTTCGTTGGAGATGATTTCCAACCCCAGTTTGTCCATATGGTGCGAGCCGGATGAGAGGGTCGGATCTGGAAATACAGTCTGAGGTGTAGAAGGAGCTCTGCTATCCAAACTAGAAGAAGGTGGGTGGGTAGTGAAGTCAGGATCGGAAGACTGTGATGCGGAGATGAAGGGGAAGGTGACAGCTTCCACTTCTGTGTCTTTCTCTGGAAAAGAGCACAAGACATTTTTGGGGCTGTAAATACATTGGTTAAAAGTATGATAGCTACAGGAATGGCTACACATTTTGATCCACACCAGTACACAAGAGTCTACCAGGTACATCTACGGCCAAACATGTTTTAACTGCAAATATTGAGAGGGCTGACTAAGCAAGCAGCCACGCTCATCTCAGTTCAGAAAAGAAAAGATGGTGAGGAACACAAGAAGAACAAGGTGCATGCTTGTTTTAACCCTTGTGCTGTCTTCAGGTCAAGGAAGGAGGAAGGGAAGAAGGGAGGAAGGAAAGAAGGAAGGAAGGAAGGAAGGAAGGAAGGAAGGAAGGAAGGAAGGAAGGAAGGAAGGAAGGAAGGAAGGAAAGAAGGAAGGGAGGAAGGAAGGAAGGAAGGAAGGAAGGAAGGAAGGAAGGAAGGAAGGAAGGAAGGAAGGAAGGAAGGAAGGAAGGAAGGAAGGAAGGAAGGAAGGAAGGAAGGAAGGAAGGAAGGAAGGAAGGAAAGAAGGATGGAAAGAAGGGTGAAAAGAAGGAAGGGAGAAGGAAGGGAGAAAACAAGGAAAGAAGGAAGGAAGGAAGGAAGGAAGGAAGGAAGGAAGGAAGGAAGGAAGGAAGGAAGGAAGGAAGGAAGGAAGAAAGGAAGGAAGGGAGAAAAGAAGGAAGGAAGGAAGGAAGGAAGGAAGGAAGGAAGGAAGGAAGGAAGGAAGGAAGGAAGGAAGGAAGGAAGGGAGAAAAGAAGGAAGGAAGGAAGGAAGGAAGGAAGGAAGGAAGGAAGGAAGGAAGGAAGGAAGGAAGGAAGGAAGAAAAGAAGGATGGAAGGAAGGAAGGAAGGAAGGAAGGAAGGAAGGAAGGAAGGAAGGAAGGAAGGAAGGAAGGAAGGAAGGAAGGAAGGAAGGAAAAAAGAAGGAAGGAAGGAAGGAAGGAAGGAAGGAAGGAAGGAAGGAAGGAAGGAAGGAAGGAAGGAAGGAAGGAAGGAAGGAAGGAAGGAAGGAAGGAAGGGAGGGAGGAAGGAAGGGAGGGAGGGAGAAAAGAAGAAGGGAAGAAGGAAGGAGGGAGCAGGAGGAAAGAAGGAACAGGAGAATTGGGTCATTTTGACCCAAAGACAGTACAAAGGTTAAGCAGAGATGTGACAGGAAAATCATCATCATCCACAGCTCTCCAATGTGTTATAAACAGTTATATACTTGTTTAAGATTCAGTGCAGCTGAAAAAAAATATAGTATGAATAAATGTGAACGCTTGCAGAGTCCCAAGTAGTTCTTGTTAGTGTTCATGGAAACCACAAATTTTGGTTTAGATAAACAAATGCTTGCCATACCTTTGGAAGTATCTCCAGATCCATCTATGGCGACCCATGATGAGGTTAGTGCCTCACTGGGTGATTTAGGGTTTGAGTTGGTGGTGCACCAAGTGTTCCTTCTTCATCTGATGTCTGCATAGTGAAAAACACCCGGGTCAAATTATCTACTGCTGGTTCCTCCAGTTTCACCTGTTGACTGGGATCAGGAACCAAGTGGCCGTCTCCCAGAAACCTTCTTTAGTAGGGCTGCTGTGTGTCTCACTGTCGTTGGTTGGTTGAACTGATCCGTCAGTGGTGAAGTTGGTCTCGTACATTTCTTGTGGTTGCTTCAGCTCTTCAGATGGCTGTGTGGTATCCTCAAGATTTGATTCTGGCACAGTCTGGTTTTCTGTGAGATGGTCATATGCGGTCGTTTCAAACTCAGAGTGGTGAAAAGTGAAGGTCAGGTTCTGTTGGGAATCTGTCTCGTTGTAAATATTGGGCAGAAGTGCAGTGCTCGGTGGTGAACCATATGTCTCTGTGCTGCTAATGGTAGTATTTATCAGTGCTGTAGAAGGCTGGGTGTCATTACTCAATTCCAAAGTTTCGTTAAATGGCCCAAGGAGATCCAGCGCAGACGTTGGACTGAAGGGAGTCTCTATTGTGTCTGATATATCTGTTGTGTTTGTGTCGAGTGGGTTTTCTACAGTAAAAGGGCCAGAAGAAAAGGGCAAAGACTCAAGTACACTCAGAACCTCTCGTTCCACTTGTTCTGATTGCTGATTTAGTTGAAGCTCTTGATCTCTTTCCATAAGAATAACAACGTTTTGTGCAATGTCCTCGGATTCGGTGGCCATGTAGTCCAATGGAGAGTCACTAGAGGTTTTTCTGTTTTCTGTTGAGGACAGGTAAACAATAGGAAGTTTGCTTTAGGAGTTATGAAAACAACTTATTTTTCGAAATTGTTCACAACCATAGATTGTTTTACTGTATAGGTTTAGTACGAGACTGCATGCCCCACCTTTGAAACAAAAGACGTCGTGAAGGCTGAAAGCTTCTGGGAAACCTGTCTGGTTGCTGAACCGGTAGACTGTCTTGACGCCTGCCTGGGGGCCGCCACAGCGCTCTCTAGGTGTCCTGATGGGGTAGCGCACACTGCCGTCAGACAGCCAGCCGGGACTGCAGTGGTCCAGGCCTTCACTCCACGCCAAGTACAACTGTGCTGTAGTTGCGAGCTCGGCCCCTGAACTCCTGCAGTACGACTGTGCTTCATCAAACGTTAATTGCTGGGGGACAGCATCGTGGAACACCTCTCCTAAAAACACAAATATTTTCCGTTATTTATTTGTGCAGCGTATATTTAACAGTCTGTATATGCGTATTTAAGTCTGAAACAAACATTAGTGTGACTAATATTACTAGCTTATCCCAGTTATATCCCTGAAGGTGAAGAAATTTCAGTACCAGGATGAAAGTTATTGCCTGCCCAGTGAGCCTAATTCTTTTACTCTTCGATGTAGAATTGGTTTGGTTCCTCTGAATCTGACATTGATTTTCAGGGACCAGAACCAATGGACGAAGAAGAAGAAAGTGCCTCTGGAATGGTGACTGTTTGTGACAGCAGTGGTCTTGGTTGTTTTGAATAGTGGCTCTTGGAACCTCCTGTACGAGTCATTGCATAAAGCCTGTCCCCCGCCCACTGCAATTAGTGTGCTACATATCATACCAATGGAAATGGCTGTGAATCAGAGGGATACCAAACCCAATTCATACAAAACAATACACTTGAAGTGAATGGGTGTGACTGGCCAGGCTATGAAAATTATACTTTAATAGTATACTGTGTTTTCAAGCACATTCATCCATCCATCCATTATCTATACCCGCTTATCCTTTGCAGGGTCACGGGGGTCTGCTGGAGTCTATCCCAGCTAATTTCAAGCGAGAGGCAGGGGTTACACCCTGGACAGGTCGCCAGTCCATTGCAGGGCCACATATACAGACAAACAACCAGACACATTCACACTCACACCTACGGGGCAATTTAGAATCATCAATTAACCTAGCATGCATGCTTTTGGACTGTGGGAGGAAACCGGAGTACCCGGAGGAAACCCACACAAGCACGTGGACAACATGCAAACTCCACACAGAAAGACCCTGCTGCCCATTCAATTCATCAATAATCTTTAAAAATAAATCAAAGACATGTTCTAGTATTATGATTCATACCATCAATTTGTTCTATGTAGCAATAGACATCAAATAACTCATCTGGCTCCATTGTTCCATAGTTTCTTACTCCTGGTTGTCCATCCATATCCCCATAACAAGCTTCACGGGGCACTTGGATTGGATACCTGAATCAAAAACAGTAAACAGTACTCTCACTTGAAGGGAATCACTACTTACAAAGTCAAAAAAAAAAGGCCAGGCAGAATAAAGACGACTCTGTTATACAGTTATGAATACACAATGGCTTGAAGAAGTTTTTGTCCCACAATGATGAAAGAATACCTGACAGATTGGTCTGCCAGCCAGCCTGCATCACACTGCTCGTATCCATCATAATAAGCTTGCCAGCAGCTGATCGGGGGTCGCAGTCTGTGCACCGATGGCCTCACAAGCCCTCTGGGCCTGCGGGAAGGAGAAGGCGTACCGGCCCAAAGAATCTCTGTAGTGGAACACAACACCTAGACACACAAACATGCACATATTCACACAAAGTTGGAAATATTTGACATAACATTTGCTTATAGCAAACATGCACAAAGTGGAAGGAAAGTGCTACCTTGACTGTGAGCTGTTTGATGTCGCTGGTGTCGTCCAGGCCTTGCTGCACCTCGCAGCGATAGTGACCTGAGTCACTGTGGCGCAACTCTCTCAGCCACAGGGACAGGTCGTCAGGGGAAGAAGTGTAGTTGAACAAAGCGGCGCGGTCTTGTACGCTTCAGTGATCTTCACCCTTTGACCCCGCACCACCAAGATCTGCGTCTCAACCCCATTTGATACCACAAGTCCACTTTACCCGCGGTACGCCAAAGGCGTGGAGGAGGAAGATGTGGGCGAGGAAGACAGAGACACAAAGCAGGGGATGGAAATGGAGCTGCCCAGTGGGGCAAACACTGGACCTGGGTGGGGGATGTTCACTTTGAGCCGCCGTACCCCATCTGAAAATAAATAAATAAATAAAAGGTACAGACTCTTAAATTTACAGACATGGGGATATAATGCCCCTTAAGTTCATATACACTGTGCCCTGGTTTTGAGCTCATTAACCCTTGTGCTGCTTTCTTCCCTCCTGCTCTCTCCTTCCTTCTTCCCTTCCTATTTCCTTCCTTCCTTCCTTCCTTCCTTCCTTCCTTCCTTCCTTCCTCCTTCCTTCTTCCTTCCTTCCTCCTTCCTTCCTTCCTCCTTCCTTCCTTCGTCCTTCCTTCCTTCCTTCTTCCTTCCTTCCTTCCTTCCTTCCTTCCTTCCTTCCTTCCTTCCTTCCTTCCGTCCTTCCTTCCTTCCTTCCTTCCTTCCTTCCTTCCTTCCTTCCTTCCTTCCTTTCTTCCTTCCTTTTTCCCTTCCTTCCTTCTTTCCTCCTGCGCTCTACTTCCATCTTCCCCTTCCTCTTTTTTCCCTTCCCTCCTTCCTTCCATCCCTTCTTTTCTCCGTTCCTTCTCTCTTCCTTCCTTCCTTCCTTCTTTTCTCCCTTCCTTCTCCCTTCCTTCCTTCCTTCCTTTCTTCCTTCCTTCCTTCCTTCCTTCCTTTTTCCCTTCCTTCCTTCTTTCCTCCTGCTCTCTCTTTCCTTCTTCCCTTCCTCTTTTCTCCCTTCCTTCCTTCCTTCCTTCCTTCCTTCCTTCCTTCCTTCCTTCCTTCCTTCCTTCCTTCCTTCCTTCTCCCTTCCTTCTTTCCTCCCTTCCTGCTTTCCTTCCTTCCATCCTTCATTCCATCTTTCTTTCTTCCCTTCCTTCCTCCCTTCTCCCTTCCTTCCTTCCTTCCTTCCTTCCTTCCTTCCTTCCTTCCTTCCTTCCTTCCTTCCTTCTTTTTTCCCTTCCTTCCCTCTTTCCTCCCTTCCTTCCTTCCTTCCTTCCTTCCATCCTTCTTTCCTCCCTTTCTTCCTTCCTTCCTTCCTTCCTTCCTTCCTTCCTTCCTTCCTTCCTTCCTTCCTTCCTTCCTTCCTTCCTTCCTTCCTTCCTTCCTTCCTTCTTTCCTTACTTCCTTCTTTTCTCCCTTCTTTCATTCCTTCCTTCCTTCCTTCCATCCTTCTTTTCTCCCTTCCTTCCTTCTTTCTTTCCTTCTTTTCTTTCCTCCTTCCTTCCTTCTTTCCTCCCTTCTTCTCTTCCTCCTTCCTTGACCCCGAAGACAGCCACAAGGGTTAAGAGTAGTCATTACTCATAATATGAGTAAGAAGTAAGTAAAACATGTTGATGTAAAGTTAGACATACCATTTGGAGGAGGAGTTTGTGTAGGAAAGGCCAGAGTGAGATGGAAAACTGCACAAAGGAGAGGAAATATCTGGACATGCCTGTAAAGATAAAAAGAAGGACTTATACAAATATCCATCCCATCCTTTATCGATACCTGGTTCAATCCCATACAGAGTCACGTGGAGGCTGTTCAGCAGAAAATAAGTGAGAGGTGCCGATGCAACCTTGACGGGTTGCAAGTCCATCTCTTGATTACAGTAATACAACGCTCCAGGGCGATATTACACATTTTTTAGTTTTAAATTTCACACACTCTGAACCTTTAAACCTGTACAGGGGTACGTGGCATTGGAGAGAAAAGGCTTGAGAATAGGCTTGAGTTTAAAGGGTTAAGAGGTGGTGATTTATGACAGAGAAGGTTGTGTATGACAGTGGTCCAGCTATAATATGGTCCACTGACTGTTCAAAATTGTTCAAAAGGTCAAAACCAAGACATCTTTGTGTTGTCTTCAGCACATCATCCACTTTATACTTGAACATGTCCACATATATAAATGAATTAAAAAACAGCTTCAAGGTTTAATTACTGCAATGTTATAAGTCTCAGTCATTTACATTTCTATTGGTTAGTTTTATTTCAATAACATAGTTTAAGAGATTAATCTTACCACTTTATCAAGGCAAATGAAAGTGGAAAAAATGTATCTGGAATTTAAGGATATCCTTGCTGAAAGCTGCATAGTGTCATTGATGAAGACTCACCACTAGACTGCATCACTGATCCTAAAACAGGTAACAATACCTATGATAAAGGAGATGCATAATTTTAATAAATTTTAGCTGTGTACAGTAATATTTTTAGTGAAAACTCAAGTCCAGTCATCCAACAGTTGTTGACATACTGTATTCCAGTCTCCACCATCTGAATATTTAGGTCCTGCATTGAACCCAGGCTACCACTCTTTCAAGACCTGGAATATATTTATGAAATGTTCCGATTATTTTTTGCACTCGCTGAAGGAATTAACCACGTTAAACCAACAGACTCAGACTGCTCCTTTAAAATTTTATTTTATTTTTTTAATGTGTTGCCTTTTCATCTAAAATCTAAAGTCAAGGCCTAGCTCCCTCTTCGTCTACTGGAGAAAGTGATATGTGCTTTTACACACATCCCGCCCTCACTACTGTAATGCCCTGTATGTGGCTACGAACCACATTTCCATCTGACGCTTGCAGCTGCTGCTGCTGAAAAATGCGTCCGCTCAACTTTAAACCGGTAAGAAGAGGGATGGCATCACACCAGGGTTGAGTTTCCTCCCCTGGCATCCTGGTCAGTTTATGATCAATTTTAAAGCTTCATTATCGGCCTTTAAAGCCATAAATGGGGCTGGGATTTCCATATTTAACAGGAGCTTCTTCATGTTCATGCTCTTGCTAAAGCATTACAGTCATATGACCAGTTGCTTTTAAAGGTGTCCAGAACAAGAATCTAAATGAGGGACGATCGGGCTTTGAAGGTTCCAGCACCTAAACTGAGGAACGGCTTCCAGCACACATAAGCTCTGCTCATGTTAGGACTTTTAACCCTTTTTAACTGTCTTTGGGTCAAAATGACCTCCTTCTTCCCTTCCTCTTTTCTCCCTCCCTTCTTTCCTTCCTTCCTTCCTTCCTTCCTTCCTTCCTTCCTTCCTTCCTTCCTTCCTTCCTTCCTTCCTTCCTTCCTTCCTTCCTTCCTTCCTTCCTTCCTTCCTTCCTTCCTTCCTTCTTTTCTCCTCTCCTTCTTTTCTCCCTTCCTTCCTTCTTTTCTTTCCTCATGCTCTCTCCTTCCTTCTTCCCTTCCTCTTTTCTCCCTTCCTTCCTTCTTTCCTTGTTTTCTCCCTTCCTTCCTTCCTTCCTTCCTTCCTTCCTTCCTTCCTTCCTTCCTTCCTTCCTTCCTTCCTTCCTTCCTTCCTTCCTTCCTTCTTTTCTCCTTTCCTTATTTTCTCCCTTCCTTCCTTCCTTCTTTTCTTTCCTCATGCTCTCTCCTTCCTTCTTCCCTTCCTCTTTTCTCCCTTCCTTCCTTCCTTCCTTCCTTCCTTCATTCATTCCTTCCTTCCTTCCTTCCTTCCTTCCTTCCTTCCTTCCTTCCTTCCTTCCTTCCTTCCTTCCTTCCTTCCTTCCTTCCTTCCTTCCTTCCTTCCTTCCTTCCTTCCTTCCTTCCTTCCTTCTTTCCTCCCTTCTTCTCTTCCTCCTTCCTTGACCTGAAGACAGCACAAGGGTTAAATCTCTTTTGAAAGCACATCTAGTGTTTTATCCCAACAGTTTCTTTAGTTTTATTAGTTTCGTCATTTAAATGTTTCTATTTAAGGGTGATGTTACGTTATATTTAATCACCATTTAATACTATTTTATAAAGTTTAATATATTGTGTTTTATCTTTGTTTTGTGAAGCACTTTAGTTTTAAATGCACCATCTAAATAAAGTTGACTATAATAACTATGCACCGAACCCACAGCTTCACACAGTTTCAACATAAACCAAGTGTCACAACTTGCTTGCAGCATGACATTTTTCCTGAGTCTTTCAAAAAAACTGTCAGTCATAGAAAACAAATGGACTATTACAGTTATAAATAGAGAGAAAGAATCCCTTTGTTTTGAAATAGTTTTGGAATAATATCTAAAATCACCAGAGCCCCATGATATTGTAAATTAAGTATATTTTATAAATACATCTTAACTGAAGCAATACAGTATAAAAGCCCAGCTTCTCTGGTTTCCAAAGGGAAGCGAGTGGCCCCGGCTGCTGACCAAGCCGTTCATCACTTCCATCAGCTAATGACACAGTGTTTCAGCCTGGCGGCGTCCAGCCAGCTCTCTGTCACCAGTCTGGCCCTGTTATTAACCCAGCAGGCATGGCAGGACGTCCACAGTTACCTCACACAACCTCCGCCATGAAGGTTGAATGAGGCCACGAGGAATCTGGAAATGCTCATTCATCATTTAAAACCAGGGTTTCGGGCTAAAAATTGCTTTTCGGAATTGATACAATTAAAGATGGCCTCATGTTTTCAAAGATATGCTGCAACTTCAATGTTAAATAAGGCGTATCCTACTTTAAACAGCCACTCCAGCACCATGCTGTTCATATTTAAAGAACGGTAAATATATCAGCTCTGTGTGATCAAGAATATAATCAATTATCAGAGTTATTGGGAACTGAAACACAAAAATATCAGTAGAAGATCAGATCCTCTCGGAAGAGTCAGAGGTTTTACAACCCTTAATAAAATTGACCCTTTCTGCATCTCAAATATTGAAGGATTCGAAAAGGAGTGAGTAAAAACCTCTTACTGCCTGGCGTTGAATTAAATGGTCTTCTTTTACGGCAGTATAATTGTTGTCTGTTTTCCGTCCAGCTGGGTGGGCTCCAAAGGGGTGGTATCACTATTAGTATTCTTGAGAAGAAAACTTCACACAAATGGAGCGAAGCAAGCCAAGAGGACAGCTGCACACTGTGCTTTTAGTTCCTACAGACTCCCTTACAAAAGGCTTCAGAGAAAATTAAAGGACAGGACACTGGCACACTTGCTTGCTCTCCCTCTTTCCTTTCTCTGGCTCCTTTTATGGATGGAAAAGAAAGTTTTTAAGCCACTGAGAATCATTCTGGAGCAGGCTTTGTACAAAAGAAGCGTCCATTAAGACCCTACTCACTGAATTAAATGCTTTTACTGTTGTTGCTTAAATATCGGTTTGTGCATTCAGGTCAATAACAGAGGACAAAGTCATGGTTGCTGTTGGTTATTTTGTCTTGTCTTTAGATCACTGAGGTCTTTTCGGCTGCCCATCACCCCGGCGTCCCGCAGTTCTTCCTTTTTCAACAAGATGTGACAATGAAGACAAGTCAGGCCCAAATCAATGCCACCCACTGCATGTAGGGGTTTACAAGCAGCTGTCCATGTGTTATCCAGTCTTCTCCCTCCACAGACACAGATCAGCTCTAACTGAAAATGTGTGTGCATTTAAACTAGGAAAAACATAACAGTTTAACGTAATAGCTAAACATAATAGCAGAGGTGTCAAAAGTATTCACAGTTACTCAGTTAGAAGTATAGATAGTAGAGTTTAAAAATACTCCTGTAGAAGTTGAAGTATCAACTCAAGTTTTTTACTCAAGTAAAAGTATAAAAGTACTGGTTTCAAAACTACTTAAAGTATAAAAGTAAAAGTAATGTAAGGGGGAAAAAAGCCATTGAGGACAAAAGCCATTGAAAATGAATGTATCTTAGTATAATGCAAATATATTAAAGAACCATATATGTGTACTATTGAGCATTAACATGTGTTTCAGAGAGCAGGAGATATGATGACTAGTTGCCTATAAGTATTGTAATGGTGACAAAAAGTCAAACTTCAGAGGCATGTTATCATTTATCCTAACCTTTATTGGAATGTACATCCAAGTTTAGTTGCAGGAATCTGAGGGAACGGATGTAAGAACAAAACTGGACAAGAACATCTGAAACAACCACAACCAAATTCACTCTATCCGGATGGAGCAATTTAACTGGATAGTTTTTATTTAAAGGCCGAAATGAAATAGAGTAACGAGGCTGTTTTTAAAATGTAAGGAGTAAAAAGTACAGATAATTGTGTGAAAATGTAAGGAGTAGAAGTAAAAAGTCATCTGAAAAATAATAGATAGATAACCAAAATTTCTACTTAAGTAAGGTAACAAAGTATTTGTACGTCGTTACTTGAAACCTGCATAATAGACTCTTTTTTTTTTAAAAGGAAAGGTGCATGACACCCTGTCAATGCTGCCCCGACAACAAAGACTCTCAATTGCATGTTCTGGGTGGCCTCGTCTGCAGACGTCTGGATCCATGTCAAAACAGGCAAACCTCATCTCCACCAGCAAACCAGAAAATGACTCCTGCTCCTAATTGAGCCAGGTCAACCATGTCTCCTTGACTAATGTGGTGTGAGCTGTAAGGAGTGCTGAGCTGGACTCGGATTCAGGGCTACGACATCAAAGAAAATACACAACGCCGTCTCCTCAGCTTTACAGTAATCGAGTTTTTACAAGGCAGAAATGAGCCGTTGCCCTTGTTTCATAGAGGTTGTGACTTCAGTCTTCCCCTCTCATGTCCGCTTTGTTTTACTTTGTAGATTACTGTTTCTTTCTAACATCACTTCATAAAGATAGGAATAAACATTAACGTTGTTGGAGAAGACACTAAATTACATTTAGCTTGTCCTACTCTAACTACATCAATATAAAGATTCTTGAATTATTTTTGCAGACACCATCTTTCTCCAGCTGAGAATAGTTTCTTTGGTTGAGATGTTTTTAGAATTATATCAACCTCTTAAAAATTAAACAACTTCTTGCCATCGTGTGAATGACTGGACACTCTCGTGTGAACTGGATGTCCCGGTAATCTAGAAAATAGACATGTTATTCTGGCATGTAATAATGTTGCAAAAGGGTATATTTTAGTCAAACCTGTACTCTTTTTGTAACCCCAGCCAAGCTGGTTTCACGTTTAATCCATAGACTGTGTAAAAAGAACTGGACAAGTCGTCCTTGATGTCACACGTAGGTTTTTTGAAGAGCAGATTTCAAGCCTGGTTCTTTAGACATGTGAGGGACATGACCAGAGTTATTAAAGTTAAAGCAAACTAAGACTAAAACTGAAACTAACAGAGAAAAACTGAAATAAAAAAATAAAACGAGTAAAGTGTATACATATAAAGTAGAATTAATGATGTAAAACTAACAAAAAACAAAAAAAGAATTGTTGGTGAAATTAACTTCGTTTTAATTTTTGCTTTTTGCCTTGTTTTTTGTTTCTTTTTGGTTTGGCACTTCATTTTACTAATTACTCAAAGAGAAGAATAAAATATTTTTTTACTGTATGGCACTGTTTTTTTTGCATTTTCTTTTGTGTCACCACATCAAAAACTAAAACTAAGACTAAAACTAACCAATATTTAAAAAACTAAAACTACTGATGCACTTGTTAAGCTAACTATAAACTAAACTGATCATTGAAATGAAAATAAAAACTATTAAAGAAAACAAAAAACTAATTGTTATAACTCTGGACATAACTCCACTCAAACACATTTAATCCAAAAATGGACAAATGGGCAGAATGAACAAGCTTAGCTCATGTAATATAATGCAATAACTAATGTTAGCATGAGCTCACATTCTATCTGATGGAATCTGCCCGTCCGTCAGACGTCACTAAAATGACATCTGAAAGGAGGAGAGTGCCAGAGCTCTGGCTGAGCTCCGCCCGGGCTAAAGCTTCCATCCATCACTAGCCGCAGAGCCGAGGCCACCCATCTTCTGCGTTGGTGGCGGCAGGAGGAGCAGTAACCGTCGGACTGTAGGTGGTTAGTGGCCTTTTCCTCAGGGCGAAGGCCGGTTTGGCTGCCTGGTCTGACCCCTCAGCCAAAGTAATCGGTGACGGTCACAGCTAGCTGAAGGCCCTTCGACCCGCGGTGCCAACGAGCAGTTGCACCACGCAGCAGGAGCACTGTTTGCCCTGCTGGAGCAGCAGCCTCTGGCCTTCGCCCTGGAGCCATTGGGCAATGTTTCAGGACGACTAACAGCTCAATCAGCCATGCTTGATCAAATATGAGTGATCATACTCTCTTAGCTCTCCAAGCTCACAAGTTGGCAGCACGGTGGCTTAGTGGTTAGCACTGTTGCCTCACAGCAAGAAGGTTCCCGGTTTGACTCCCAGGCCCAGCAGGGTCTTTCTCTCCAAAAACATGCATACTAGGTTAATTGGTGATTCTAAATTGCCCGTAGGTGTGAGTGTGAGTGTGTCTGGTTGTTTGTGGGGGGGCTAAACCCAGTGTATTTACACTGCTTAATGTAGTGTTAATTAATATGCATTGTCCCCTCTAAATAAACTTTGAAACTGAAGTTCACCAAATATACAAAGTAGCTATTAAATGATGAAAGCATAGGCAGCAATGTAGTTTTCACTCAAAAGACAAAATAAAAAAACCCAACTTTGCACAACTTTGAGGCTTTATATAATTTTACTTAAAGGGGACCTATTATGGCATTTAATACCTATTTTAAACAGGCCTTGAATGTCTTAAAAACAAGCTTTTGATTTTTTTCTCTAAATAAATTAGAAATTCAGCCTCTGAGCCATGTCTTTATCTTCCCATTCTCTAACCTCATTATCTATGAGGGATTCTGAGTGGGCGGGGCTATGATAATGAGGCTCTGTGCTGATTGGCTGCCTGAATGACGCGATACACCACTACGAAAAAATGGCGGAAGCTCCGGCCGGCGGAGTTAGTTGTGGGTGTGGTTTCACGCATCGTGCCCGTCATTACGTAACGACGGGAGCAGAATCTGAACGGCTCGTAGATCCACATGACACTGGACGGCTCATCCGGGCGGCTGTACAGACACTGCAGAATTTGGTTGCTTTCCTCCTTCTCTGAGTTGGCAGGCTGAGGGGAGACCACTTTATATATGTTAAAGCAAGAGAAAACCTGTTTTTCATAATAGGTCCCCTTTAATAAAGAACATAATGTGCGACTCTCATGGCTGTGATAAAACTATGGAGACCAAAACTGTTTTCATTCCAGGCTGTAAATAATTTTATTTCCGCATGTAAAGTTTAACATAAGAGTCAATGAAGATTGGCTTGCCTTTGGAGCCAGCCCTTAGTGGCCATTCAAAGAACTGCACAACTGAAAACTGGTTTTCAGAACAAAGTTTCTTGTTGTGCGCAGAAGAAGATTGGAAAAAAAAACAATCTAACAGTCTGAATGAATTTGACAAATAGCTGCAAGCGTAAGCTAATTAGTGAAGTTACTATTTAGTCCTTATCGACTGTACGGACATCAGCCACTCTGTTAAAGTGATATGTCAGCTTTATTTATATAGCACACTTAAAAGCCTAGTGCCAACCAGTGCTTTACAGTAATAATTAATCGACAATAAGAAACAATAAAATCAAAACCATATAATACACAAAACCCCAGCAGAAGGAAAATTGGTCTTGGTGAAAACTTTTCAGTAAAGATGATTTTGAGTCTTTACATTACATAACACGCTGGCTTGACAGAATTTGGTCTTTTAAAGGGGGTAAGCTGACTGATGCATACATTGTGCCTGGTCTCCACTATAGAGCACATGAAGCTTGACTGAAAGCAGAGCATTCAGTCAACACCTCTGCATCCCCTCCTCCACACATGCAAGCAAACCAACTTTCTGTCTCCCTACAAGATCACTCCATCAGAAAACCTCCCACGGCAGACTCACCACCCAGTGTGTCCAGGAAAGAGGGAAGAAACGTTTCAAACGGACACTTGATCCCAAACTTGAGTTCCCAGATCCGTGGGGGGAACCTCAGCTTTTAACCCTTGTGCTGTCTTTGGGTCAAAATGACCCAATTCTTCTATCCTTCTTTCCTCCTGCCATGCTCTCTCCTTCCTTCTTCCTTTCCTCTGTTCCTCCTTTTTTACCCTCCTTTACTCCTTTTTCTTCCTACCTCCCTTGCGTCATTCGTTCCTTTATTACCTTCTTTGCTTTTCCTTCCTTCTTTCCTTATTTTCTCCATTCCTTCCTTCTTCTCTCCCTTCCTTACTCTCTTTCCTACTTACTTCCTTCTTTTCTACTTTCTTCCTTACTTCCTTCTTTCCTCCCGTCCATCTTTTCTCCTTTCCTTACTCCCTTTCCTACTTCCTTCCTTCTTTTTTCCTTCCTTCCTTCCTTCCTTCCTTCCTTCCTTCCTTCCTTCCTTCCTTCCTTCCTTCCTTCCTTCCTTCCTTCCTTCCTTCCTTCCTTCCTTCCTTCCTTCCTTCCTTCCTTCCTTCCATCTTTTCTCCCTTCCTTACTCCCTTTCCTACTTCCTTCCTTCTTTTCTCCTTTCTTCCTTCCTTATTTCCTTCCTTATTTCCTTCCTTCCTTCCTTCCTTCCTTCCTTCCTTCCTTCCTTCCTTCCTTCCTTCCTTCCTTCCTTCCTTCCTTCCTTCCTTCCTTCCTTCCTTCCTTCCTTCCTTCCATCTTTTCTCCTTTCTTCCTTACTTCCTTCTTTCCTTCATTCCTTCTTTTCTCCCTTCACCCTCCCTTGACCCAAAGACAGCACAAGGGTTAAGGATGGTTAGCCTCTTAAAGCAGGCACTACTTTGGACCTCAGTAATTAATTATGCAACTTTTGGTGTTTTCAGATAGACTCTTCATCCTAAGACTCCTCAGTTTCTCAGCCCAGAGCAAACATACCTGGCAACCTTTAGTCCATTTGTAAGTGTGATACCAACAGCAGCCAAACAAACAAAATATTTGGATTTCAGTTACAGCGTTTTACTTTACTTTATAAAGCAATGGTCAGTCCATGGCTCTGCAGCTGCTCTGTGTTAGTTTGTACTGACATAATCAGAGGTTTTATGCAAAAGCCATTATACTTGAGTTAAATCACAGCAAGAGCTTATGCTGAAATTCTACATAGCTCACAATATTTTGATATTAACCTAATAATCAGCTTTTCTTTGATAACCTATCAATATTATTCATGTTACCATAACTGAGTTAACAGTGGACCCTTAAAGAGAGCTGCATCATTGCTGCCCTACTCCAGATGTGCAATTTTAATAATCAAATCAGGTCTTTTTCAAGTTGAATGTGAGATCGGGAAACAATTTTTCAAATGATTCAGACTTCAAATAACTAATTCAAATAACTTTTTCAGTCTTTTTCATATCATTATTTATGGTCTTTTACCTTCATTTGTACAGATGTATAAGCTGGCAGTGCCACAATGTTCACGTCAGCAGCAGAGTTCAAAACGACCACCATCTGTACCTTACAGCACTCTGTCACTTAGACCTGATAGTACATGGCTATGTCAGAATCTATTACTCACTAAAAGAAATATGACGGCCTGTAGGGGGTTGGCCAAAAATATGCGTGACACTGATAATGAGAAACAAAACTTTTGATCGGATGATGAAAAGGGAGGAATGAGCATCAGCCCATCACTACCCTGACAGTCAATTATGGCAGCATCATTCAAGGGGATCATTTTTCTAGTAAAGGGATTGAAGGACCAGTCAGAACATAGAAAGAAAATGCATGAAGCTTCAATGTGGATTCACAAGTTAAAGGTCAGGGCTGCACAACTCCAGAACTTGAGGCCCACTGTCCTGCATGTATTAGATGTTTCCCTGGTCTGATGTGCTTTATTCAAATGATTAATCAAGATCAGCAACATCAGACATGCACACGTCTGTTAATGACAGATGTATCTGAATTAGTTGTGTTGGACCAGAGAAACACCTAAAACATGCAGGGCAGTGGAGCTGGAGAACACTGGCCTGGGTTCTCGGGTTCAGATGGAGGTTTACATGAGTTCAACCACACAATGACCAGAATAACATGGTAATTAAATGTGGCTTCAGGAAACGTCTGTGATCCAGAGTTCAAACTTGAATGTGTCTGATCTTATTTTTTCTAATTTAATAAAATAATGCCAAAACCAATGGACTGTTTGTGGGTAGTTTTTTTTTTTTTTTGAAGAAGAAGAAAAAAAAAAACTTAGTACCCAGCCACTCCTGCTGCTGCTGAAGGAAGGTCACCAGCCCAGTTATCATGACATCTGTCTGTCTTTCTTTCTTTTAACGCTTATGTACCACATTTTCTTAAGAGTTCAGTATCAGATCATCAAATTTAGAGAAGGATCCTTAAATCTGTGCTTCATGACTGAATGTGCCCTCTGTCTCTCTAGCTGTCCATTACAGATATTCACCCTGTAGCCTTGAGGAAAAATGCAGAAAGGACTCAAAATATCCACTTTGGACAAAACGCAGCTCATTGAGTCTTCAGGGCTGCTCAAAGAACATGAAATACAAGGGGAATGAGGAATAAAAGAAAAAGGGAAAGAAAAAAATGGATCAAGACTTCCGAAACATATCAAGTGAGGTGAAAGATGCAAGAAAAGTAACTATTGAACTCCACGGTGATTTCACAGCCTAGTTAACATAAAAATATAGAATAAGAATTTAAAAAAAAAAGGATTACGTTTTTTAAAGTAAAATATAACTGTTTTCACTGCAAAAAAAAGAAGACATTTTCACTCTCATTCACTTTCACTCACATCTCCTGCCAGCAAATTGAAGGACCCGACAAGAACAAAAACGCAACTCAGCAATAAAAGGGTCTATGCGTTAAAAAAAAAATACCACAAACCGACATTATAGCTATGGTTTAACAACTTTCAAAACGGTTCAAACTGAAAGAAAATCTTACGGGTTTGTTGGCAGCAGCATCTCAGCTGGAGCAGCAGGACAGATCTGTGATGATCCAGGTATTTGGTGTCGGCTCCTCCGCTGCTGCAGTGCGACTCTCGCTCAATCTGATGCTCCGCAGGTGAATAAACCGGAGCTGCTGCCTAATTCCTCCTAATTCAGAGGCTCGGAGGGAAAAGAGAGAGTCGGGACAAAAGTGACGCCCCAAAAGTCAAATCCTTAACCCCCTAAACACCCGCCCCTTTCTTGCAATGACCGGGATGGAGGTGACTCAAGGCTGATTTATGGTTCCGCGTCAAATCGATGGCGTCGCCTACGGCGTAGGTTACGCGGCGACGCGCACCGTATGGTGCGCGTCGCCGCGTAACCTACACCGTAGGCTCTGCGTCGGTGTAACGCAGAACCATAAATCAGCCTTCACGCTTGTCAAGGGGGAATCTGGATGGAGGGGGACCAAACAAATGCTGTTACAGGCTGAAGTGAAGTGAAGTGAAGCATGTAATTCATCAGTGACCTCCAGTGTGTTTTAGTGCAGGGAAGCGACACAAATGCATGGAGCATCATTCGGATGAAGCAGCAGGAGTCGGATCTGCTGCTCCAGGTACTGATGATGCAATCCGGCCATCTGCTGCAGAAGGCCGAGTAGAGGGAGCTGTCACTGGGGAGGGACTGTTGTATTACTGCTGTCATCACCTTGGGGAAATATTTGCGTTTTTGTGGGGATATTTGAAGGAGTTTTGAAAGAGTTTGATGTCTGCCTGCGCAGGACTGGCCACAACATCTGGGAAGGAAACTGCCAACATTTGATTTGAGACCAAAAAAATGTGGTTCTGTCTTATTTTATGTGGCCAGATGGGGCATGTCCTCTGACGCCAGCATCATTCTTTTTCCTCCTTTTTTTGTAAAGATATCACAGATACGTTTATTCTGTTTAAGAGAAAACAGAATCTGCTGTAAGTCCCTCAATTTCTATGTGGCTTAAGGATATGATGTCTTTTCTGAAACTTGAAAAAATCAGGTACTCTAGTCGTGGAAGTAATGAAAGGTTCTATCAAAGATGGCAATATTTTATATCCCATGTTTCAAACTTAAAAGTGTTACCCACTTAGAGGTGCCTGTTAGTGCTTGGCACTCATTCAGGTGTTTTCATATACTTTTTCTTTCCTTTTTGCAATTTTATTTATGTGTGGGTGTGTATTTGCATTATGGTGTTTAGAGTAATAGTTTAGTGAGCTATTTTCTTTTTTTTAAATTTTCTTTTATTTTTTTATTTTTTATTTTCTTTTTATTTATTTATTTTCTATTCTCTTTTTTTGCGTAATTAATTCTTATCCTGCTATAATTTTATATCCATTTATTTTTATTTTATTTTTATGTTTCTATGTTGGAGGGGTTAAAAAAAGGGAAAAAATCTTTGACTTGTGATTTTCTTTTAGTGATACTACACTACGGTCACTGAATGTAGTGATCTTTCTATTGTTTTTTTTTCTTCGAAATAGTTATGAAGATGTATGTACCATTGTTACTTTGGCTATTGATCTCAATAAAAAAAAAAAAAAAAAAAAAAAAAAAAAAGAAATTCTAAGGCTTTGTATATCAAGGTCAAAGTAATACATCTCGGTAAATTAAACTTCAGATGAGCTACATATTACATATTACTTGATGTCATTATTTTACTTGACACACACACAAATTCATTAGTACGAATGTGCTACACCAATTAATTCAGTAGGTTATAGAACCACATTAAGAACATTAATCTGATGTAATTCTTTTGTGAGATAAAAGCAGAATTTTGCCACATTCTGATTAACAAAGCCACTCCAGCTCATTAAGGTTTGTAAGAATCTTTTTACTTGACTATCAGGGTTTTTTCCGCACAGCTTGACAAGTTTTTTTCTTCTGTGGCTCTTCTCTCTTGTGGGGTACCCCAAGGGTCATTTTTGGGCCTTTAATAGTTTTCTTTGTATAGCTATACCCTGCCAAGGGTTAATTTGGGGATATACAGTCAGGAAGCAGAAAAGTCAGCTGGTGTTCAATTCCTGGCTTCCCTAGTTCAGTGTTCTTGGGCAGATGTGATCATCAGTGTGTGAATGTGTATGTTTGACAGAAAAAGCACTTCTTATTATTATATTATTGTATAGACTCTGCAGAAGGGAGTGCTGTTTGAATGTGACTTTCAATTTAAAAGCTCTTCAAGTGGTCATCAAGACTAGAAAAGTACTGTACAAATGCAGGTTAATTACTATAATCCATAACCCTATGTACTGTTTATATTTGGCAAAACAATTTAGAAGAGCTTTGAAAACAAAAAAAAGCTTTAGCGAAGTGGTCTAATTTAGCCTGATTAAACAGACCTCACAAATCCATGCTGGAATAGTGAGTTTGTTGTTTCAGAAACACTCAATCTTCAACAACACGAAGCAAGTGTTCTGGTTACGACACATGCCACCTGACCACATTAAAATCATACATGACCAGTATGGCGGGACACCTTAGAGATCTACTGTAGTAGGTCATTGTCTAAATGTCTCAGCACCTCACCATGATGGCAGTGAAAGTAAGTTGCTAATGTCAATAATGGCATTAACAACTTTATAAATGACATTAACGACATTATTGCCCCCATGCATGAAAAAGCGCAACTGGTAAAATGGATATAAGTATAACCCAGAAAGATTATAGCATTCTTGGTTACAGATTTTGATTTCCTGGTTACAAAATTTGGGTTTTGGTTCTCAGATTATACTAGACCCGCAGTACTCTGGCGCTGAATAGACACCATGGAACCAGCTTCACTCACGCTGCAGTCATTTTCATACTTGCTTCCTGCATTTACTTTATATTTCCACTACCACTGTCTTTCAATGCCAACGACTATGACATGAAACAACCACTTTGTTTTGTGCATGTTGACATTTTTACTTTCTCAACTGCAAAAAAAATGTGCTCCCTTTATAGCAACCTTTAGTTCTTTAGTGCTAAAGTTGTAGTCTGCACCGGCCGGTTTTCTGATATCATCTCATCTGTTAATACACTACGCAACAGATGCACTATAGATCAGTATATTAAGTAAATAGAAGAGTAAAGCATGCAACCGCGCTCCCTGCAGACAGAGTGAATGGTGCTTTGTAGCGAACGTCGTGTGTCTCAGCAGCAGCTGTCGGCGCTGCACACCTGAGGAATGTCACACCCAGGTAATATCATGACCGTCTGGGAAGGAAACGTCAAAGTTTAAAAGAGCAGCAGGAAATCAGAAGTGGCTTTCAAGTGTTGACCCACTTCCACAATAACTCAGAATGATTTGTAACCCCTGCTGGAATTTTAGACTTTGCTCATGAGGACTGAAGAACAAAGATAACCTGGACGTTTTTAAAGAAACTCTGAGCGTGCATGTGCAGCTACTTTCAGTTTTACATGTTAAGCTAAGAGAAGCAGAAGGAAACAGATTGAAGTGGGTCTCCTGTGGTGAGTTCCATCATCTCACAGGGGGAAGACAAGCCTGAGCTTTGTAAACAGTGTGTTTACATGATGTTAAGAATAAAATGTAATGATATTATAGTCTGACTGAAATCCTAGTTCATTTATTTTGTAGAATATTCCTGATCAAGTACCAAATTGCAATGTAAACATGCTAGAGATTTTAATTCAAACTGCAGGTTATGTTGTACAAAACAGATGTGGTAAAGGAAGAAGAGAGTATAAGGAATAGTATTTAATGTGCTTTGCAAGCATAACGGAAAGAAAGTTGCTTCTTCCTAAGAGCCATCCTGGGACAGCCTTTCTCAAAGTCTCATAAAGTTCCCATCTGTGGACTGTTTGGCCAAAGCAGAAAAGCTCTTGGTGAGAACGCTTTGAATTATGGTTTGATGCTTTTGCATGAAAAAAAAAGGTAAAGTTACTAAATATTTATATACACATCCTTTCTACCCCAATAAAAATATATTTTTTGTAGAGCCAACCTCTTAAAATGTTGTGCAGAAATAAGATGTATAAAAAAACACTTTATTTTCTACACAAAAAGATGTTGTACGGTACTTTTATGCTGGTAAATACCCATGTAAAACACAGTAGACTGCACTCTCTACATATAATATTTACGTCTGAACAGAGACTATGGAACAAGTCAGTTGACCTGAACATAAGGCCTGGAAAATGAAGGTTCTAGGGGAAAAAAAGGTCCTTTTCTGCTTTTAAATGCAATATATTAATGCCATTTAGAAGGAAGAACCCACTTAGCACTGGCTACATTCGACCAGAATATTTAAACATGCATGAAATCCATGCCTCAGACCTGCTTACAAGTTAAAGTTACATTTTCCAGCAGCCTTCAAACAAGCAGCCTATAATCAGACACTATCATTACATTGTAGCTGCACTTAGATCATCAAGTGAGTCAGAAAGCAAAGCAGCACTCAAATTTAGTTTCAAACTGTCTTCAGATGTTCTGGAGATGTCTGACCTGTTAAACTGTTATTTCTAAACTCAGTTTTCATGTGCATCGGGGCTTTTTCATGCACAGAGAACGACTTAAAGCACTTATTTAAAACAAAATACTTGTAATAAAACAACTTGTTTTATACAGCTTCTTCTATTGAAATAAACTACCATGCAGCTTCCAGCACCGGTTGGAAATAATTTGGGTGTGTGTGGTTGAGGAGCACATATGATTCAGCTAAAACTCTGCACACACAGCCTGCAGTTTTTTTCTTTTTAATGCATTTTTAATTCTGTTTGAGTCATGTCAGTGGTTTAATCCAAGTGGGATGCCAGAATGTTGTCCACTCACCACAAGACAGAAATTATAAGACGGACACTCTTGAAACTCATTCAAACTTCAGGGTCCACGTACGAGTCCTGCATATATAAATGGAATAAAGCTTGGACGAACGCATTATTACATAGGTTCCCTTTCACCACCGTGACGCTTCACCTTGTTGGAATCCCAGACTGAAATCCATAGAAGGACAGGAGAAACAGGAGCCTTGTAATCATTTTTCCTCCCATAAAAGCAAAACCTCAAAACCTGGTTTCCGCTGACTGGCTACTTTTACTCCCTCTTGCATGTAGAACAGCAGAAGCAAACTGGTTCAGGCGGGATGAGTCTGGGAAAATTACTGCACTCATCCCGTCGACTGGCCAGACCGACAACTTGCCATGCCTTCTGCATGATGTTACTGTACTGACCAGAAATCATGGCACAGGGAGCCATGGTGAAAATGTTCATGCAATTATAGATCTGTGACACATTGCTTCTTTTGTATTGGTGCCTGCCAATGAGGGTAGTCGCTCTACCAGCTGGAGATCTGGGAAAAACGTTAATGTGGTCTTTCAGTAAATCAATGCATGTGGTTAACCAGTGAGGAAAAAGAGACTTCATGAACCTCAAAGGCTGCCTGGCCTTTAAATGCAGATCTGAAGATCAGCTGAAAGTGGAGACAGTTTATTATATAAATATAAAGTTTATATTTTATAAATAAACTATATATAGTTTATATTTTATATATAAACTATATATAGTTTATATTTTATATATAAAATATAAACTGTCTCCCATTACTATATAAGTCAATACAGGACTGTCTCAGAAAATTTGAATATTGTGATAAAGTCCTTTATTTTCTGTAATGCAAAAATGTCATACATTCTGGATTCATTACAAATCAACTGAAATATTGCAAGCCTTTTATTATTTAAATATTGCTGATCATGGTTTACAGCTTAAGAAAACTCAAATATCCTATCTCAAAAAATTAGAATATTCTGGGAATCTTAATCTTAAACTGTAAACCATAATCAGCAATATTTAAATAATAAAAGGCTTGCAATATTTCAGTTGATTTGTAATGAATCCAGAATGTTTGACATTTTATTTTTTTTAATTGCATTACAGAAAATAAAGAACTTTACCACAATATTCTAATTTTCTGTATTTATTGGGAAAAGTGAAAAACTCATGGAGTTAAATGTTATAAACTGAGTGGCCTGGATGTGTCCGAAATGCGGCGGTGGATCTCCACCTGCCAAGGTCTCTGTATATGTTTTCAGCCAGAAAAATGAAGTGAAAGTAATAATATTTAACCAAGCCTATGAACCATTAAAAGTGCGAGCCAGCAGGCACAACAGCGGAGACCTGGAACCTGCTCACCAAAATAAAGTTCAGTTATTGCTGATTTCAAGTCTGCTGGATTGGAAAGAACAGCAAGAAAACGGCACCAAATTTCCAGTCTCAATAACTCCCCCACCCCCTTTTTTTTGGTATCCTATAAATTCTATTTTAATAGCATTCAGATCCGTTTTGTGTCAGTATTGAGACAACTGAATCTTACCGATATTCAATACTCTCTTCCTACATGGAATAGAAGTGAGAGTTTTAGATAACCAGTGCAGTTTTGGTTCATTTGGGCACTACTAGCTGGCTTTTTGTTAATTTTACTGTCTATCACTATGATAGACGGTAACCCTGAACTGATGCCAGTGCAATAAACTATCATACATAAATTATAAATATCCTCGTAGTGTATAAAGTTAAGGGTTTAGTGAGTAAGGCCATTAAATGAATTGGTAAACTCCTAAGCGTTTTCCTGCAACCTGCAACAGAATAAAGTGGCGTGTAAGCCCCCCCATCACATGTATTGCCAAAAGTGGCTCATAAATTCATAGTTGAGGTCATACTTGGACCCCGACAAAACTCTCACAACACAGGTAGGACAGCAGCGCCAGCACATAAAATGTCAAAGGAGGTGAGTGTGCACTTTGTGGAAACTATCCAGTCTGTGTAGTCTCCTCCCAAAGCGTTCGTCTCCACATGATTTCCCAGAAACTTTGGAAAGACAGACTCATTTGTCTGAAGGCTTTAAGGTTTGGAGAGCAGCATGTCTGGAGTTGGGTAAAATAATATGGCCATTTTCTACTTTATGACTAATTCAAGGAGGCTGCAACCATTTCCGTTGTTTTTCCTGCCAAAACTGGTATTAATGCTACTTTTCTCATCATGCAGATTCCATGTATGAAGTTTTCAAACTAACTAAAAAAGGAAAAGCTGCTAATGCATAAGTTTGGGCACACTGAATGGCATTTCCTTTGTAATAAAACAGTTAGTAGATGTAAATGTATGAAACATCTCCCCCTCTACCAGTAACATGTTCATAGCTACAACATAAACCACAAGATTGATGAATCCATGTTGATTCTGAATAGCCAGAGGCCTTGAGGAATTCTTTACCCCTCTCCATAGCATTTTAAATTACATTTTATGGTGAGAAGCAGTAAGTGCTTTTTCTTCTGGTGGTCAGATTTGTGCAAGTGAGCACCAGTGCACCGCCACTAGAGTCTGCTGTATCTCTTTTGACTGCATTTCTTTTAAAAACTGGGGTTTTATTAGCCCATGCAGCAAAATCTGTGAACATTACAAAGTTTTTCTCACTCTTCATGACAACTTCACATTAGTTTCCAACAGAGGTGTCAAGAAACAAAGTACAAATACTTCGTTACCTTACTTAAGGTTATCTATACTTCACTGGAGTAATTATTTTTCAGACGACTTTTTACTTTTACTCCTTACATTTTCACACAAAAATCTGTACTTTTTACTCCTTACATTTTAAAAAAAAGCCTCGTTAATCTATTTCATTTCGGCCTTTAAAGAATACTTTTGACACCTCTGGTTTCCAATCCAGCCGTTAGATACTTATGTATAAACTGATCACTAAAACCTCCTTGCCATCATCCTGCACACAAAGCCCTCTTGCTTTGTGGGGACTGATTATTTTAATTTCCAGGCATCTGGTGGTTGCTTAGACTCTGGAGCTTATGGCCACTGATTGCTGAACACTGCTTAAAAAAAACAAACTAAATGCGGTGACACCTTAGTAAGAATGATCTCAGTAATCGAATGTTTTAGAGGCCAAACTTTTGCAGGACCTACCTCTCCTTTTATCTATGCATGTCCAGCAAGAACAATTACACTAATATCATGTAAGATAATTAAACATTTCAACCTTAACTTTATGGATTTTGCAGATTATGGCCGCCTTTAATATTCAGTTTGCATTGACACGTAAAGTTTCTCTGCTGCTCAGGGATTTTTGCCCAATTATTGAAGTTGTGAAGGTGGAAGCTCTTATTCTGTCTTCACACAATCGTAATATTAAAGCATCTAAATGTGCCATTTGCTGGTACAGAAGACAACAATCTGTAATAAACACAAAATTAAGGGCCTGATTTACTAAAGGTTTGCGTGTGTAAAAACGTGTGCAAACTTGACATCACCCGCAAACCAATGTGCCAGCTGATCTACTAACAGCGTGCAAAGAGGACTGCGCCTCTCAAATGAGCAAAATAGCACACGCTGTTCATTTAGTACTTTTGCCCTGATGAATAATCAATATGGGGCGTACCCGCCAGAAAGCGCTAAATACTGGGAGGGGAAAATGCAAATTGGTCCATTTACCACACGCAATGAGATTTACCAAGCCTGAAAGTAATTGCGGGGATTGTGATTGCGTCTGTATTTAATACGTTGGAAAGGAAGGTGCTAATCTGCCCAGCATTACGCACCGATGGCTGCTGTTATTGTGGCAAGGAGGCGACATCGCCAAAATCAAAGAATAGCAGAGAGAGAGTCTTTGCCGAAGTTTTATTAAAGGCCACTTTTTCTTTAGTTCTTCGCCTTATATCTTGCCACCTTCTTTTAACCTCATCTGCCGTTCTTTTTGTCTTACCAACTGCATTTATTCTATCGCAGATTTTCTCCCATATTGCGTTTCTTTTGGTAATGTTTAAATTTCTTTGCTGTAGTTCATGAATGTGTTTATTTGCCTCTTCCACTAATATCTCTAACTCCAACTCGTCAAATTTCATTTTGCGCTTGCGACTATCCTGCTTTCCATCCAGACTCTCCATGGCGCAAACCGTAAGACACGTAACACCTCATTTAAATACTGCGGTTTGCACCTGTTATCAATTGCGCACGCAATCTTAGTTGATCACCCGCAAACCACACAACAACAGCACGTGCAAACTTTTTCAGTGCACACGCAATTTAGTACTCTTTATTTAGGATCTTAGTAAATCAGGCCCTAAGTTGGTTAAGAGGAACAGCTCTACAACAGGTTAATTTACATATCCCTTATGGGTAATGCTGGAGTCATATTTGGGTTCACCTGGGAATACACCCAATGTTCTTATTTTACTTCCTGAAGGAAAGTCCTGACTTGCCATCATATTCAACACACATTCTGTTATTTTATGTTTTTTCTTGCTAGACGTAGGCTTGATGAGAAAGTTTTGTCTAAACAAAAAGCCCGCCCCCCCCCCCCCCATTTAAAAAAGAAAATTAATATTTCAGCAAATCTTTATGTTTCAAGTCAACATTTACATTTTTATGTTTACAAATAATATGTTGCAACAGTACTTTTAAGTCCATTCAAAATCCTCTTTTCACCACCATGCAGAGGTTGGAGGCTGGACAGCCACCACAACAACGATGCACGTTCAGGTCCCCATGAGAGCAATGCCGAGCATGAATGTCTCCAGCGTTCCTGATCAGTACCAGTACGACCTCCGGTGCCTCCTGGGCTCCTGGATTCCCAGTTTCTCCATCACCTCCTCCTCCAGGGTTTTCAGAGATGGAACGTAGGTCTTTGCCAGAGCGTCTTCAGGACTTGTGTCTTTGGGCCCATCTGTGCAGGGAAATGAAAACAATTACAATTTGAAATGCTAAATGTTTCTACTGGGCAAAATTATCTTGACAAATCACAACAAGCAGTCACAGACTATATATTTGTCTTTTAATCATGATGAGACAGGAGTGACGACACTGACCAAAGAAAAAAAGCTTCACAAGCATATTTCAGTCCAGAAAGATCTATTTCTTTCACTTTATTATGAACTGTATCAGACACAAATCTGTTTTTAGAATCCAAGTTCCACAAGATAAAAATAGTCTGCAGCTGGTTTTAACATGCCGAGTATTCGCTGAGCGTTGCATAAACATTAAATCTCCCACCGGTCAAAACACGAATGTGCTCACCTTTCCACTGCTGTGGCACGATGCCGTCTCGCCGCTCTACGACAGGCTTTGGAATAATTCGGCCTGTCCTGACCGACACTCGCACCCTCTCCCCCTCCTCCGTGAACCTCCACTCAATCTCAGTGGGCTTCCTGGAAGATTACAATCAAAACGTTACAACTTGTGTCTGTAACAGAAATCTAGCTCATTACTCTAAACACTGCTGAGCATTAGATTGCTGTGCACTGGCAAACCTTAGCTTGTATTGGCAATAGGGGTGTAACGATACACTAATCACACGATACGGTACGATACACGATATTGAGGTCACGATAACGATACAATATTATAGCAGGATTTTTTTAACAACCTTGCATGAGGAACATATGACTGGAAAAAATTTTATTTTATTTGAAAGACACAAAATACAAAACAATACTGTACGTTTGCCCTATTGTTACAGTTTGTAATGCTTTATAACTGTTTACGTTTTAAAGAGAAAGCCAGGCCAACCATTTTCCACAAACTGAACTAAAAGTAAATGTCAGGTTTGCATTATGCATCTTCAGTTTCATACAATAAAAATATTTTGCAACAAACTGAATAGTTTCTCTCATGTATGATTTGACTTTTTTCTTTTCCAGAAATTTAACAACTAAAATTAAATAAATAAAAGTAAATAAATGCATACAATTTTACATCATAAAAAAGATTGATTCATGCTCACCTTATAAGTGTAAGAGGAGATTTATTTTTGTTAAGAAGGTTATTTTGGTAATTCAGGGTTCATTATTTTATAAATATATTCTTTATATTCTGATGTAAATCAGGGACTATAATGACACTAGTCAGTTTATCTGTAGTGATTAGTCTGTTTTAGATTGGGCGGAGTGATACGCCACAGTACGGCACTAGGTGCTGTGCTGATGTTCTAAAATCCTACACTGTTGAGGGACATTAAAGTACACTGGAACTCAGCAGAAGTTGTCCCCGTGTTTATCCTACTCACGACCCCAAAAACGTTTAATTTAATAAGGTACTCTACACCAGCCTTACATAAGTAAAAGTCCAGAGCTCAAAACCCTGCAAGAGTCCCGTGATAGGGATCGCAAAACGGTACTAGTTTCTCTGAGTGGAGGAAGATTTTGGTCCACGAGTCGAGGCGCGGTCGGATGCGCGTTACTAGTCAACACAATAGATTAATATTAATAACCCAATATCACGATACAGTTTGTCACCTCCACGGCACGTATCGTGATGTTTTTGTATCGCAAAATTTCATGGCACGATATAATGTTACACCCCTAAGTTACAACTGTCACTTCTTTAAAAGCTGTTAACTTTCATCAACAGACTATGATTCTGATAAGCAACTGCATAAATACAATGTTACTGCAGGACTGTGGCTCATTTCCCTTACCTGTCTGAGGGGTCAATGAGGGTGACATCACGAAGCAGAAGGGGAGCTTCACTGGCAATGTAGGTACCACGATAATCTCCTGTTTTTCCAATATACCTGTAATGCTAAGATAGGAACAATAATTCATTGACATTTTTAACATAACCATGAGGGGGGAAAAAAAGCATTTGTGGTGAACAGACATCTAGCTCCATCTGGTGGAGCTAGTGCTGGCAATGCATGGAGTTTCACTCGACTTCTCATCTTTGAAAAACGTCCCTGCCAGCTTGAAATTTTAATGAAACAGGACTAAAAACCTCAACAAAAGGTGAAATAGCACAAAGCAGTTAATATTCTTTTAACCAAAGACAACCTCCACAAATAATATACAGAATTTATGGCACATTTTATGCAACACTGTGTGCAGCACCTCTGCCGTAAAAATGTGTGTGCTTCAATATAGTCGAACTATGTACCGACACAGGTTAAATACTTGGTAATCATCTTGTAAAATAATGATTATAAAAACAGTTACAAATTAGGATGCTAATAATCCACAAGACACATAAATGAATGGCCCATAATCAGATTGTCTAGTAGTCTAAAACAAAAGTAGTGTTTACCGTGTTCAATCCCGCCAGGATCACCCAGTTTCTGCGTCTGAACACTTGGATCACCTTTCCCTGCTTACCCTTGTCCTTTCCTGCAAGAATCTCAACCTGAAAAACAGATGAAAGTTAAACAGTTATGACCAGCAGACTCCTGATTTCACAGTTGGACGGTGCAGGTGTGAGACAAGCATGACTGGACGTCGTATTTCTTCATAACCACTATGAAACCGGTTCTAACTTGAGCCGGCTTCCGACCAGCATTTTGTTAGCCTTTTTAAGTGGAAACATTAAGAACCCATTGTGAATAAAGTAAGACACATTAGCAGAAACAGGGGCTATATATGGAAAAAGGGATTTAAAAAAATGTATAAATAATGCAGAACTTTAATATTTAATTAGACACTATGAACCAAAGATATTTCATGTTTTTTTATCATTACTTTCTTAAAAAATTAGAAAAAGAGAAAAAGATGACGTCATGAGTTCAGAGGTCTTGTTTACAAACTGATTTATTTCTTACACACACAGCCCCGGATGTAGACAACAGGTCCTGGAAGCAGATCTAGTGATTCATAAAAGAAATGAACGAGTTTCGCGGCAATCATGTGTTATTTAGACGCTGCATCGTCTGTGTCCCGCTGTGCCCCGTTCACTACCGTTATATGGAGAAGCGGCTCGCAAAATATATAATATAATATAATATCTTCCGAAGGACTCCAAATGACACCAAACTTGCCTGGGTGAGTATACGACCATAAAAAATGCCAGAAATAAGGTCCAGGTTGTAAAAAAACGAACTTTCCCTTTAAGATTAAGATTCCCAGAATATTCAAATTTTTTTAGATAGGATATTTGAGTTTTCTTAAGCTGTAAGCCATGATCAGCAATATTAAAATAATAAAAGGCTTGCAATATTTCAGTTGATTTGTAATGAATCCAGAATGTATGACATTTTTGCATTACAGAAAATAAAGGACTTTATCACAATATTCTAATTTTCTGAGACAGTCCTGTATATTTATCGTTATATTTATTTTTGTTGCTATGTTTTATTTTCTGTTGCTAGATTGTCTGATGGGTAAGGTAGCCCAGACTAAATGTAGCATTTTTTTGGTTCTGCAGCAATATTGCTGCAATAAAGCATTTGAAATACACTTTAAATATTCTTGTTTTGCTAGTATCATTCCGCTTGAAATGATGGGAAAATGCATAATTTAGTGTTGAATAACGTGCCAGGCATGTGCACCCTCTCTGATCTGAGATGCAGCCCTAGTCATCATTTTCTAGAACCGGCCCTGCCTACTTATGGTGCAGCAGACAAACGAGCATGCAGATCTTTGATGAATCCCCTTGCAGCAGCAGAACTGTGCATGTTCAGCTCTGACCCAGCTCCTCTCACCAGGTCTCCCCGCAGCACCGTCCAGTCCTCCGGCTCCAGCGGCTCCACGAACACCTTCCTCCGCTTCTTGCCCGGCGGGTTCAGCCTCTTGGCCGCCACGGTCCACGGTCTGTTGGTGCCGTAGCGGTAATCCTTGGGCACCACCACCCGGGCTGCCATGGACAGCAGAGCCGTGAGCCTCATGTCGCTGGTGGTCAGAGGAGTGAGAGGAGAGTTAGTAAGTGAGGTAACAAGCTCGGCTAACGCTGGCGTCAATGGAAAGGTAACGTTATAATTAAAATGAGGGCGTTTCGCAACCTGTTTCTCAAATACACACGTTTTAATATGTGTCTTCTAGCTGCGCTTTCAACAGTTCACGTAATGGTATAAAAGAAAACGGAGTTTGTGATGTTATTGTTGAGTCTTACCCTCGATTGATGTCAATGTCACATGCAGCAGGACAGGAGTTGAATCTCTGCAGTATCTCAGTGTCTCCCCCTGGTGGACAGGAGGTCCGCCTGCATATAGAAACGCTCACTGTGGAAACCATATGTGTGTATTTATATATATGTGTGTGTATATATATATATATATATATATATATATATATATATATATATATAAATGTAGGCTATGTATTTATGTATGTACAGGACTGTCTCAGAAAATTAGAATATTGTGATTTTCTGTAATGCAATTACAAAAACAAAAATGTCATACATTCTGGATTCATTACAAATCAACTGAAATATTGCAAGCCTTTTATTATTTTAATATTGCTGATCATGGCTTACAGCTTAAGAAAACTCAAATATCCTATCTCAAAAAATTTGAATATTCTGGTAATCTTAATCTTAAACTGTAAACCATAATCAGCCATATTAAAATAATTCATCTATATGGTATTTTTTTATCCATTTAAACCTTTTTTGAATTGAAAAAAAAAAAAAATATATATATATATATATATATATATATATATATATATGTATGTGTGTGTGTCTATGGTTGCATGGTTGCAGTCAGAGCCATGGAAATGGTCTCCATGAGGCTGCAGCCGTCAGAGATGCAGATCATTCTCATTCAAGTGAGGCTGTTTTATGTTTTATGTCTGTTAATCGCGCCACAATCAAATGGTAGGGGGCTCATAGCTCACAAATTGTATGCATGGGTGATAAAATTTGATTGAGACACACAGAGGAAGTAATTGTCAACACTCAATCCACTGAAGTGTGGATTTTAATTACATAACCCAGACTTGATCGCAGGTGTTTCGTTTTTTTTTTCTAACCCTGACTTCAAGCATTTTTTCCTGTATTTTAGCCCTTGCTATTGTTTTACTATTTCCCTTTCCTCACTGGCATACAAAACAAAGATGTTGAATATTTTGCATTCAAAACAAATTTCAGTGTATGGGAAACGTATTTGAATAGAAAAAACATTTGATATAGAATGTATTCACTTATTAGGAAAAAATCTCTCTAACATTGTATTTGTCCTTGAACTACCATTTGTTGGGAGATTTAGAACTTACCCCTTAAATTTCTGAAGTCTAGACTTTGTTGATAGGTACTGTATTTTGAGAACATTAACAGATACAGCACATTTTTACACAATTTAATGTAATATAAACCTTTGCCAAAAGCAATGAAGAAGTCAACTGGATTTTCTAGCATCCACATAATTCAGTAATCTATATTAGAGTAAAAAAAATGTCAATCCCTGACTGACGAGTAGGATAAAAAGAAAAATGTGAATGTATTAAACATTGCAAGACCGTGAAGACTCAAACTAATCCCATCCATAATTTAAAACTGTGAGGACAAGCTGCACATCACCAGATGTAGCTCAGGTATCACCAGGATTTATGGCTCTCCAAGAATCTGACCCCATAGACACAAAACAAGAGGCGCTGGTTTTATATACAGTGAGAGTAAAAAGTATTTGACCCCTTGATGATTTTGTTGGTTTGCCCACTAATAAAGACATGATCATTCTATACTTTTAATGGTAGATGTATTCTAACATGGAGAGACAGAATATCAAAACAAAAATCCAGAAAATAACTTTAAAGAATATATTTTTATTAATTTGTATTTCATGGAGGGAAATAAATATTTGATCCCTCTAGCCAAAAGCACTTAATACTTGGTGGCAAAGCCTTTATTTGCAAGCACAGCGGTCAGACGTTTTTTGTAGTTTACCACAAGGTTAGCACACATATCAGGAGGAATTTTGGCCCACTCTTCTTTGCAGATCCTCTCTAAATCATTAAGGTTGGTGGGCTGTCGCTTGGCAACTTGGACCTTCAGCTCCCTCCATAGATTTTCAATTGGATTGAGATCCGGAGACTGGCTGGGCCACTCCATGACCTTAATGTGCTTCTTCTTGAGCCACTCCTTTGTTGCCTTTGCTGTATGCTTCGGGTCGTTGTCATGTTGGAAGACCCAACCGCGGCCCATTTTCAGCTTCCTTGCAGAGGGGAGGAGGTTGTTCCCCAGGACTGCACGGTACATGGCTCCATCCATCTTTCCACTGATGCGGTGAAGTAGCCCTGTGCCCTTGGCAGAGAAACACCCCCAAAACATAATGTTTCCACCTCCATGCTTGACGGTGGGCACAGTGTTCCTGGGGTCATAGGCAGCATTTTTCTTCCTCCACACACGACGGGTAGAGTTCAGGCCAAATAGTTCAATTTTGGTCTCGTCTGACCACAGAACCTTCTCCCAATCACTTTGTGCATCTTTGAGGTGATCATTGGCATACTTTAGGCGGGCCTCCACATGTGCCTTCTTCAGCAGGGGTACCTTTCGGGCACTGCAGGATTTTAATCCATTGTGGTGCAAGGTGTTGCCAATTGTTTTCCTGGTGACTGTGGTCCCAGCTGCCTTGAGGTCATTCACCAACTCCCTCTGTGTGGTTGCAGGACGATTTATCACAGTTCTCATGATCCTTGCCACCCCACGAGGTGAAATCTTCTGTGGAGCACCAGACCGAGGTCTATTGATGGTCATGTTAAACTTCTTAGATTTTCTCACAATTGCACCAATAGTTGTTACTTTAATACCTAGCATCTTGCTAATGTTTTTGTAGCCAATACCAGATTTGTGCAGGTCAACAATCCTGTCTCTGAGGTCCTGAGAGAGTTCTTTGGTCTTACCCATGTTGGAGGGTTTGGAATCTGTCTGATTGTCTGATTCTGTGAACAGGTGCCTTTTATACAAGTGATTAGTTAGAACAGGTGTCTTCAATTCAGGTAACAGGTTGATTGGGAGTGTCTAACTGGTCTGTGAAAGCCAGAACTCCTAATGCATACTAGGGGATCAAATACTTATTTCCATCAATGAAATGCAAATAAATTAAAATAAATTATTTTAAGTTATTTTCTGGATTTTCTTTTTGATATTCTGTCTCTCCATGTTAGAATACATCTACCATTAAAAGTATAGAATGATCATGTCCTTATTCGTGGGCAAACCAACAAAATCAGCAAGGGGTCAAATACTTTTTACTCTCACTGTACAGGACTGTCTCAGAAAATTAGAATATTGTGATACAGTACTTTTTCTGTAATGCAATTAAAAAAACAAATGTCATACATTCTGGATTCATTAAAAATCAACTGAAATATTGCAAGCCTTTTATTTTAATATTGCTGATTATGGCTTACAGTTTAAGATTAAGATTCCCAGAATATTCACATTTTTTGAGATAGGATATTTGAGTTTTCTTAAACTGTAAGCCATGATCAGCAATATTAAAATAAAAAAAAAGGCTTGCAATATTTCAGTTGATTTGTAATGAATCCAGAATGTATGACATTTTTGTATTACAGAAAATAAAGGACTTTATCACAATATTCAAATTTTCTGAGACAGTCCTGTATGCCTCATACATAATGTGTGTGTATGTAAAAGCTGTGGCAATCGTGCCGGGTTAGTTGTTTTAGAGGTAACAACATGATGAAGAGTTTTAGGAAGATAAATGATGTTGGTTAAATACAACAGGTACATTTTTTTTCTTTTCCCAGTGTGTATATATTAAACAAGCAGGAAATGTACACAAGTATGACAGAACCATTATTTTCTCGTAATCAACATATTTATTAAACTCACTGGCAACTACAATGGTAGACTAAGCAGCAGATTAAAATGAATGGCAGCTTCTGAAAAGAACAGAAATTGTAACCAAAGAAATTACACTTGACTTCCAGATTAAACAGAATTTATTCCAGATTTCAAGTGGTATTTTGAAAATATTGACAGCAGTGTGGTGAAAACGAGGTGGTAATCTTGTAACAAAACTCAGCTATTATTTTTTTTTCCAGAGATGATCTTTCCTTTAGTTTCAGAACTTTATACACTGTAGCCTAACATTGCCACAAACATGAAAGAGCACTGTAGCGATGAAAGAAAAATCACATCCATCACATTGTTTCAACGTCAAACAATAAGACCACTGTACTTTAAACAGACTTTTTTCCTAGTAAGAGGGCAAGGAAAAGGGAAGAAAATTAATACTCTTGCATTATCGTCCTCTTTTAAAAAAACCAACAAAAAAAAAAACAACTATGCAGACAATGGTAGTGTTAACAATTTCAGTGATACTTTCATAGATGGAAAATGAAATATATTGTACAATTTATGTCTCAATGCTGCCAAGTGTCGTGGGAACTTACATCTTGATTCTCGGGCAGTGGCAGCATTTCTATGAGATAAATCTGAAATGATAGGCTGAGTTGAGGGTTTTGAGAGATTTTAATCATAATCAGATGAACTGGATGCTCTTAAAAGAAAAAAATAAATCAAAGTACATTTTCTCTCACAGTACCACCTTCATAATCCAAAATTAAACAAGAGACAACATTCAGGAATGTCCATCTGCTTTCAAACCATTAGCCGAGAAAATTACGGAGAAATTTACTACATGAGTAACTGCAAATGAACAGGTTCAGTCCAAAAATAACTTCACTTTCCACTTCTCAAATGGGGTTTACAATATGTTTAAAAGCCAACACGTCTGTCTATTAGGGATCCTGTGAAATTAATCACACAATTTGGTCACCAGCAGTGAAGCATACACACCAAAGCAACAGAATGTGTTGCATTAAAATGCCAAAGAGCCAACT
This sequence comes from Cololabis saira, assembly GCF_033807715.1. NCBI lineage: Eukaryota > Metazoa > Chordata > Actinopteri > Beloniformes > Belonidae > Cololabis > Cololabis saira. The sequence continues at coordinate 7,140,092 of NC_084601.1, forward strand.
AGTAAATGAAGGGGGGGGGGGGGTTACTCTAAATGCAACTCATCATGCATCCAATGACTGAATAAGACTAAATGAGAAGCTAATTTATACAAATGAATGTAAAACTGTTATTTTTTAATTAAAGCTGAGTGTTGGTGAAAATGTGTTTTTTTTTTCTCTACACAATATCTACGTTTTAAAACCATCAAATAGGAGTATTTGTCATTTTTTTGTGATTTTAATGTTCTCTTATGTATTATATATTCAATTTATTCCTTCTAACTGAGAAATGTTTGACACTTAGCATTCAGTCTTTGTAATTATGTAATTGCACTTAAAAATAAAAAATATATACACACCAAAATCCCATTTATACATGAGCTTGAAAGTGCTCAATTCAAATTAGCTTAAAGTCAGATTAGCAAATGTTTTTGTTTCCGGGATATATGATATCCCCAACATGGCAAATAAGGATGTTTGTCTCCTAATTGATGTAGATTTGTTTTTTTTGTTTTGTTTTTTTTTTCTTCTTTTTCTCAAATTATTCTCAATTTAAACAGCAGGAATCAAGCATCCTGCGAGTAATCATGTTGATGCTTGACTTCCACAGAGATGCATTGAAGTTTCTTGATATTTCTGAGCTGACGTTAAGCACTCTCTGTCAGAGGCTGCGGAAAAAAAGGAGAACAATTAGGGAAATGATATTAGTATGCAATATTATTTCTACACAGAACAATACAATAATGATAATTAACCTTTTTTTTTTTTAATCATTACTCTAAAATATCTGTTTAAATACACATTGTGAAAGCAAATGTTTTGGGGATTAATGGGACTAATACTTAGGCCCGTCTCACCTTCTCTGCTGTTAGCTGACCTCCTGCTGGAGCGTTTTCCTGGGCCTCGGGCTTTGACTCGCTCAGTGAGGAAGGCGCCGTTTCCTTGGCTTCAACCACATCATTCATCTTGGCCTCCGTGTTAGACTTGTTGCTGTCGCCTTCCGCTTCCGTTTCCTTTGGCCGTTTGGGAGATCCCTAAACAGAGTGACGGAGAATCAGTTACTACGTTTACATGCAGTCAAAATTGGGGTTATTGCTAATATTCCGGTTACTGAAACATTGGGAATATTCCGTTTACATGGTAATTAATCATTTGGGATATCTGGATCAAACCAGCGACGCACGGAGAACGTGATGACCCAATTCCGTCATTTCTGCTTCTTCTTCCTGTATCCAAATTCAAAACAAATGCTGCTTCGCGCAACTTTTCCCTCACCTTCTTGTAAATCTCGCTATCCCGTACTTTCTACCGTCTACAAATGCCAAAATGTTCATATCCTTCATTACATTATGAAGTGATTAGTCTTCTCCTCACTCCAAAAGTGTGGCGTGGTCTTGCGTTTCTCCGTGTTTATAAGAACTTCCTGGACTCAAAAGACCAGGATTTCTTGTGAACAGAGCATGTGCAGAAAACAACTTCCTGTTCCGTTTGATCGGGATATTCCATTTGGCGTTTACATGACCCAATATTCGGGTTTTAAAAGGAGTAACCCAGGGGTCATATTGGGGTTTTAAAAACCAGAATATGAGCAAATTCTGGTTATTCAAAGGGGTTATTGGTGTTTACATGGCCGTGCAAATTCGGGTTATTGCTAATATTCGGGTTTTAAAAGGGTTATTGACTGCATGTAAACGCAGTCAGTGGGAGCTTATCAAGCATCTGACGACGAGGGTTTCTGCTCGGACAAGCTCGGGAGATTGGAACTCACCTCTGTGGATTCTGCTTTTCGTTTAGTCCCTGCCCTCTCATTCTTCTCATCAATGACCAGAGTTCCTTCATCCTCGTCACTGCTGCCCTCGCCATCTGCCTTCTCTGAGCCGCCCGTGTCCCCTGCTCCTTCCGATGAGTTGTCCTTCTTCGATGACTAAAGGGAGATATTTATTAGTGAAGGAAAAGCAAACTTAAGTTTTGCTCATTTGAGATCCGTCAGTGTGCACACAACACAAAAAAATAAAAGGCATTCACCAATGCAGCTTTCACTAATGTCTAGCTAAAAACTGCAGACTTTCAGGGGTTAAAATGATTGAAGGTTTTCTGTTATACTGGTATTGAGTATTTGCTGGATTCCAACAAGAACCTGCGGATATATTTTCAGTATATTATAATTAAAATGTTATCACAATGTTGCCACATTAAGTGAGATGTTTGGGACCACCGTACACATAAATGACATTGTATTGAGTGATATCTGGAGACAAGAAAAAGCGAGACACTAGAAAAAATATTCCTATAAAGTTATTATTGTTTTTGCAGAGATTTAAACAGATTGTAGGTACAACCTAAGGGGCTATGGCATTTTTGAGCAGAAATGGCCAAGAACACATAAAATGTCAAGATGTATCAGTGTCGAAGGGGTGAAACTGTGGAACCGCCTGGATGAGGAACTAAAAAAAAGTAGCTCAATTTACTAATTAAAAAAAAATTATAAATCTAAAATAATAGATAAATATAGAACACTAATATAAATTATCTTGATTGTGAGTGACCACATTTATTTTCTTCTCTTCTTTGTTCATTCGTTTCGTTTTCTTCTTATTAGTATCTTTTTTTTTTCCTTTTCTGTAGTCTGCTTTATTTTTTAAAGGGATAGGCAAAATAAGCCATGGGGCTTCAGCCTATACCTTTTTGGTCTAAAAAAAAAAAAAAAAAGAAATGTGTGTGTGTGTGTGTGTGTGTGTGTGTATATATATATATATATATATATATATATATATATATAATTACACCTGTGTGTATACATATACAGTGTGTATATGCAAATATCTTAAATGTAAATGACCAAAATAAACTACTACTACTACTAGATTTCTATAAAATGTCTTGCTACCCGAAGAGTGCCACCTGGTGATCATTAGAGAATATACAGGTTCAAGGCCTCACTTTTCAGACCCAGAGGCTAAGCCCATATGCTATAAAACAACTTAATAACAACCTTCAGCAGAATAAAACAAAGCAACAACATATAGCTAACCCCTATCCTGAAGTCCTACCTACCTCGTAGCCTTCATGCGTGACAGTGGGGTTGTTCTCAATCTCCCAGAGTCCCTCAGCAAACCCTTTCCTCTTGTTTGCTTTTCCAAACTTCTCCTTGCATTCGTCGTATGGGAACAAATCCTTGGCTCCCAGAAAAGCCCTATAATGACCAAACATGACAGTTCTTTTTCTGTATACTCTTCATGTCAAGTTCACAATTATGTTTAAAAAGAGACGAGAAGAAGAAAAAGACAAGAACTCACGTCTCATGCGTCCCAAAGAAGAACACCTGGTACTTGTTTGAGGGCGACTTCACGGCTCCTTCAGGTAACTCATCGATCTGTGAATCCAGAGCAAAGCTTCTTACAAACGGGTTCTGATTAATTGAAAATCACTCAATTTCAAAATAGTATCAATATCTAAAACCTTAGGTTATGCAATATACTGAAGTACCATTTGCTTTGCAGCTACTCTTTAGTTTCAATTTATTTGTTATTCTCAAAATCCTTTCAGTGCACTGTCTGGACTTGCAACTCCGTCAGTATCAACGAGTTTTTATAAGACCCTGTCGCTCAGAGAAAAACTGCTATGATAGGGTCGCATCGCGCTCATTTGTCCGCCAAAAAGAGCCTTTTGGTGTTTCCAGATAGGCCCACTGTGTGAAGGTAGTTGGGGCTGGGCCTGTTGATACGAGGCTGATAAGATTGAGAGGAAAAAAAGGAGGGAAGAGGTGCAGATCAATTACATTATTTTGAGTTAAAGTGCACAGCCATTTGTGGCTTTTATATAGATGCGCACTTAATAAATGAGAAAAAAAAAACTATGTATGGTTTAAGCGGAGCCTCTTTAGGGCAGCCAATAAAATACTTGAAATTTAAAAATGTAAACTCTAGAAGACGGAGAATTGGAGAACGTTAAAAAGGCCCGATATTAACTTTTTTGTAATAAACATAGAATGCAGATCTACTGAAGTTTCCAAATACGGTCCCTTGTCCTGGAAAGGGTTAAGCATCAAAAGGAAACACTTAAGTCCATGCACTAACACTAAAACCTACTGTTTTCTGACAGGATAGTTGTGGATGAAGGTTACTTGTTTTACTGCCGCATTGTACTGTCAAACTATATTTTAGTGTGCAGTGAAAAGCTGTTTCAGGTCCTTTGTGCAATATTACACGACACTTTTTCTATTCATATAATTCTTTAAATGGCACTGCACTTTTTATTTTATTTTTGTTTCTACCTTTTTTTCTATTTTTATCTTTATAAGGGTGTTTGATTTGTAAATGACAGTGCTGTGTGTGTGAGAGATGGAGATGTCAATTTCCCCGAGGGAACCTTAAAGTAATCTGAATCTTTGTTGTTCCTTATTTACGTGTGGTTATTTACACCACTAGACGAAGAGATAAAGTTAAAATAATACTATTCTGATGTCAATGACTGGTGTTTTTATTCGTTTGGATCAAACATGTGATATTTTATTTAACTTTATCCTCGGGGAAATTGACATCTCCATCTCAAACACACACCAAGCACTGTCATTTACAAAACACCCCAAAAGCCAAACAACCATATAAAGAAAAAAAGAAATAAAAATAAAGATAAAAATAGAAATAAAAAGTAGAAACAAAAAATAAAAAGTGCAGTGCCATAAAAACAGGATGAAAGTCAATTCAAACTTACAAGGGAAAATAAAACTGTTGCAACAAGTGTGGACGGACTGGCACGTTTACAACGAATGAAAGCCGGATATGGCCATAATAAAACCCATTTAAATACGTGAATTAAACCTTAAACATGAGTTTTAATAGTGTGTGTTTGGGCTGCAGGGGCAGCCGCAGGTCAGCCGTTACCGACCGTTACTTTGGAGCGTCTATCTCTAAAGCTGATTTATGCTTCTGCGTTAAATCGACGGTGTAGGGTACGCGGCGACGCGCACGGTACGCCGTAGGCTCTGCGTCGGTGTAACGCAGAACCATAAATCAGCCTTGACGGCTCAAAGTTGACGTTGGCCAAACAGGCCCGGAAACGACACATGCAAAAAAAAAATAGTAACGCACGGTCGGGGACGATATTCACATGAAACGAGGGGGTCGATGGCGTGTTGTGAGTGCGGTGAATCCCCCGGAGCAGCGAGCATCTGTCTGCAGCTGCCGCTCCGCGCTGGCGCTGCCTCGACGCGGCTAAGCTATGGCGGCTCCGGGCTGATTTATGGTTCCGCGTTAAACCGACACATGTAGCCATAGACATAAAAACGTAGACGCCTCATTGGGCGCTGAGCCGTACGTCAACGTCGCCGCCATATTGGATGTGGCAAGACTGCGCTGTAAACTAATACAAGTAAATTGACTTATTTTCATAAAGTGCCTTTATACAAAGACATTTACGTTTTACGTCTCATTTATTCATTCACACACGCCCTAATATACTTGGGAAACAGTTTAGGCACCAAATATAATATATGAAATTTTCTCAGATGGCAAAAATAAGAACTTTATTAATCCCACATAGGAGTAATTCTCTCAATTTTCTCATCAACAAAGCATAGTTCACATAAAAATATTTAAAAATGTTCAAATAACAAAATAACATATTTGAACAATTTTTCTGATTTTTTCAGTTATTTTATTGTCTGAAAAATGGTTCAAATGTTATTTTATTGTCTGAAAAATGGTTAAAATATGTTATTTAAAAAATGTAAATGAGTTTTGTTGATGAGAAAATATGTTTCTCTATTTTTCTTATTTTTGTGAGGGGGGATAAATATTGTTTTTTAGCATTACCTTGTTCTCTATAGCTGATATAACATGAATTACTCCTATGTGGGATCAATAAAGTTCTTATTTTTGCCATCTGAGAAAATTTAATATATTATATTTGGTGCCTAACTGTTTCCCAAGTATATTAGTGCGTGGGTGAATGAATAAATGAGACGTAAAACGTAAATTTCTTTGTAGAAAGGCGCTTTATGAAAATAAGTCCATTTACTTGTATTAGTTTAGAGCGCAGTTTTGCCACATCCAATATGGCGGCGACGTTGACGTACGGCTCAGCGCCGCGTACCCTACGCGTACCCTACGCCGTAGGCTACGTGCATCGATTTAACGCGGGAGCATGAATCAGGCTTGCCTAGCGCTCAGGCCTCAGGACTAGTGCAGCAGCAGCGGAGCAGGCGGGCTGGAAATCAATTAAATCACCCTGGAAATCAAATATCTCCGTGAATTATCGTCCATCGGCGGGTGCTTACCCTCGCAGGCCAGTGTGGATACCCCTTCATTTTAGCAAACACCAGATCTCCGGGTTTGTATTCCTTTTGCCTGTTGGACCTCGGCATGTTTCTAAAATAAAAACAAAAAAACACCCCCCGGAAGAAAAAAAAACCTTTCTATTTCAAACAAGCGAGTAATCAAAAAGAAATGGTGTTTCTTAATTTAGTCCGGGGTCCGTTGTGATCACAACCTGCGACAAAACAAGCAGGTCGACTTCTCCTCCAGTACAGCAGCGCGGAAAACTGAGCGACTTTTTGGAGGATTCAGAGCCGACCAGAGCCGCGGCCAGGCATCGATACACGGATCTGAGCTAAATATACTTTCAGCCACAAAGCGCGGTATATTAACTCCTCGGTAAATGCTATCTTTCAATCCACTGGCTCGTCCCTCGGACTATTTGGGTTTGAAATTGAAACCCGCTTCCTTCTCCAGACGCGCCCCCAGTCGCTGCCGGAGCCGCACACCAGCGCCCCCGCTGGACAGAGGCGGTACTGCAGGGCATTATTGTGGAAAATACATTCAACTCATTTAGTCCACGGGCCAGAGCCCAACATTACACTTGTCAATACCACTCAAGGTGACCAAACTTGCTTCTAATTTTTGAAAATATCCATGTCTGTAGATGATATTCTGGTATGATAACCGATAATCTGGTATGTTAAGCCTGTATGTTAAGGAAATATAACGAAAAATGTTGAGTTTGATTGACATACCCGTAGGCAGTGGTAATTTTATTTTAATGTTATTTTAATTTTATTTTAGTTGTTTTTATTCACTTAGTTGTTTTTTTTATTATTATTTTTAATTTATGTTATTTGTGAAAGGGGCAGATCAGATAAGATTCTTCTTCTTTCTGCTCCCTTTTCATTCATAAGTTAGGAACATTTGTATTTGTGTTTGTATTAAATTGTTTTGTTTTTTGAATGAAATAAAGAATAAAATGAAAATGAAATGAAATGAAAATAACCCTTCCTGAGTGGCAGCTGTATCATAGAATAGAAATAGAATAGAATAGAAATCCTTTATTGTCATTATACTAGTACAATGAAATTAGGCAGCAGCTCCATCAAAGTGCACACATGCAAAGACTATGTAAACAACAAAACGAAAAACAGGAAACATACATATATATATATATATATATATATATATATATATATATATATATATATATATATATACACACTATAAAAAAGAGTGAATGGGGGGATAAAAATGTACATGAATGGGTGGAGGAATATTGCACTTGAATGAAATGGAAGAATAAGAATAATATTGCACTTGAAAGGATGGAAGAGTATTGCACATAGATAGTAGGGAATATTGGAACATTATGGATAGAAAATAGAAAATATTGCACAGTATGAGGTAGTTTATTGGTTGAGAAAGTTCACGGCTTTGGGGAAGCGCCTCCCAGAGGCCAACAGGTCGAAAAAGTGGAAACCGGGGTGGGTGTTGTCCTTTAAAATGTTCCTTGCCCTACGTTTACATGCAGTCAAAATTCGGGTTATTGCCAATATTCAAGTTTTAAAAGGGTTATTGACTGCATGTAAACGCAGTCATAGTTAGCCACCCCCTTCAGAAAATTAGATTTTAGATGCTGGTGAATATCCTGGTTTAGACTCATGTACGGGATATCTGTCAATGTTTCACTATATTGTCTTTGGTATCATTTTAAAGGGGACCTTTGAAGCATTCATTCAAGCTAAGATGTGATACATTTCCTGAATCCTTATGCTCCTGTGAGTATTCCAATTTTTGTATTCTGTTGTTCCTAGATGACACAGGGATAAAAGATACTATGTCATTTAGGCGAAAATTGTGTAAAAATGTGTGCTTATAGTTTAAACAGCTATGTTGGTCAGAAAGATTCACATTTTAGCTTGAATTAATGCTTAAAATGATACCAAAGACAATATTGTGAAACAATAACAGATATCCTGTACATGAGTCTAAACCAGGACATGCAGCAGCATCTAAAATGTAATTTTCTGAACTTCATGAGCTGATAATGATCCAGCTGCCACTCAGGAAGGGTTATCATACCAAAATATCATCTACAAACATGGATATTTTCAAAAATTATAAGCAAGTTTTGTCACCTTGAGTGGTACTGATATCTGGCCTGGCCCATGGACTAATTGGTGGAAGAAAGCAAGTTATATGTTCATCTAGGCCAAATGTTGAAAGAGCCATATTGGACAAAAAACACAAAAAACAAATATGTCTGGAGCCGCAAAAAAGTCTTGTATAAGCCTTAGACCCCGTCCACACGTAGCCGGATATCTGCGGATATCTGCTAAACCGGAGATATTTTCCTACGTTTTGACCTGTCATCCACACGAAAACGCAAATAAACGAAGCTTTAAAAAAACTCCGGGCAAAGTGAAGATTTTTGAAAACTCCGTTTATGTAGATGCGTGTAGACGGAGACAACCGGAGTTTTGCATTTTCAAACGTCACATTATGCGCCAAAACAACAACAAATCTGCTCTGACGTGCGACTTTTGTTTACTACAGATGATCCAGCATCTGTTCTCCAAGCTATTAAATAAATGGTCTCTGGTCTTGACCACTGCTTAATGCGTTACACCGACACAGAGCCTACAACCGTAGGGTACGCGGTGACGCCAGGGCTGGACTGGGACAAAAAATCGGCCCCGGCATTTTGAGCCTAGACCAGCCCACCAGGTATTGATGGAAAGAAAATGAAGCCTATGAATGAAAACAAACGTTCTTGTGACACCGCTTGTACACTGTCTTGTTGGTGTGTATGTTCTTGTCTAATAAACCTAAACCTACACCATCCCCCCCAGTCCCGTTATAGATGTACTTAGTACTGTTTGTGAGTAGACCAGCAAACTTGTATGGCAAGCCGTTTTAACATTTAATAGCTAGACTGGATATGTGTTGCAGATATCTGTAATTCAATTGTTCCTAGTCAAAAAGAACATTTCAGATATCTACAATGATATATTAACCCATTTTAAACAGGGGGAACGCATTCTGACAGCGTGAAATACTGCTGTCAGAATGCGTTCCCCCTCTGTTTATCATGAAGGGATGCTCACACATGTTTCAAATTCATACTGCTGACTTCTTTCACCACCACAGATAAGTCCTGTGATTTTCAGGCTGATATCATCATATTTGACCATTTTAAACAGGGGGAATGCAGCGCTGCCTCTGTTTTTACTAACTAATGACCATGAATTGCCTAAACAGTGGGTTCTTCCAATATATGTATATATACAGAAAGTCTTTGCTGCGATGGCATCACTGTAGGTAAACATTTCTCCAAAAAGATTGATGTATTATTTCACCCACCCACTATTAATCACAGCATTATTAAAATTTAGTGACAATCAGGAATCCAAACACCACTGTCCCTGTCAAAAAAGCAACTTAAATTTGGAGTTGCTAATTTAGTTTTATAGAATATATAAGATATTGAATATGAAATCATCATTCTTCAAATAGTATAAATAATATCAATAATAAGCCACGCGCTCTAATGTTGTGACTACTCCAGCCAGAGCTGCCTGGGAGACTTGCGAGGCCCTGTGCGGAATGGCTGGGGGGAGCCCTCGCGCGTGAGCGTAGCGAGCGCGCGCGAACTTTTTGGGGTTTTTCGGGTCGGATCGGGTGTCTATATGCGCAATTTTAACTCTCCAATTAGCAAAATACTGGATAACTTCCCCTGCCTCATCATCATTTGGCTTGCCTCGACGCGGGGCCCCACGGCTGTTTGAGACCCGGTTGGATCGGTGATTTTTGTAACAAATTTATCAAACGAGCCTTTCAGAGAGGCATTAAACTCTTCCATTTTCTTTAGTTTTTTTTCTTTTTTCATCCCCTGATGGAAATTTCCTGATTCTGTCTCGTTCTCTCGACATTGTGTGACAGTTTGTTCCAACTCCACCCGTCTGGATCAGAGCACCTTGTGTCTGCGCTTGGTCTGACGCAGTTGTACTGAACAACAGACACGCGCATCATTGCACATATATTTATTGATATGCACAGACTAGTACACATTTAGGTCTGTAATGGAACGTGACTGTTGATATTTATAAGGGGAGAAAAAAAAAAAAAAAAAAAAAACGCCCATAGCGCGAGAGGCCCCTTGGGGCGCGAGGCCCCTTGTTGGGGCGCGAGGCCCCTTGGGGCGCGAGGCCCCTTGGGCGCCCCTTGGGGCGCGAGGCTTCAGCCCATAACCAATCTAACTCATCATAACCAATCGGCCAGTGGTACCAGTTGTTGTCAGGTAAAAAACAAAATCAAATGGGCCGATTGGCCTGCCCGGGCCAAAAAAAAAAAAAAAATCGGCCAGCCCAAAATCGGGCCGGCCGATGGTGATTTTGGGCCGGGCCGGCCCAAAAAAAAAATTAAAAAAAAAAAAAAAAAATTTTTTTTTTTTTTTTTTTTTTTTGGGCCGGCCCGGCCCACCGGGCAATGCCCGGTATGCCCGATGGCCAGTCCACCCCTGGGTGACGCGCACCCTACGGTGCCCGCGGAGCCGCGGAGGTGCAGCTTCCCGGGAGCCGCAGATGATCTACAGGTTAGAATGCTTATGAATGTGGTCGAAAACGCAGATCCTCGGTTATGTGTGGATGCAAATTTTTTTTATAAACGGAGGGGGGAAATATTCGTTTTTAAAAATACCCGGCTACGTGTGGACGGGGTCTTAGAATGAAGGCAACACATGCTGCATGCATCTATATTAGTTAGAATTCAATTCAATTCAATTTTATTTGTATAGCGTCTAATACAACAAAGTTGTCTCTAGACGCTTTCCAGAGACCCAGAACATGAACATAAACCCCCGAGCAATTATTACATAAACAATGGCAGGTAAAAACTCCCATAGTGGGAGAAAAGCCTTAAGCCAAACAGTGGCAAGAAAAACTCCCCTTTAGGAGGGAAGAAACCTGGACCAGGACCTGGATCATAAGGGGGGACCCTCCTGCCGAAGGCCAGACTAGAACTGGGGGAAGATTTTTTATTTCATTATGCCCTTCGAGAAAAAAGTCGAAATGTCGAGAAAAAAGTCGAAATGTCAAGATTAATGTTGAAGTACAATCCCAAGAAAAAACGCGAAATGTCGAAAAGAAAGTCGAAATGTCGAGAAAAAAGGCGAAGTTTCGACTTTATTTTTGAAATTGTGTTTCAACATTAATCTCGACATTTCGACTTTTTTCTCGATATTTTGACTTTTTTCTCAAAGTGCACAATAAAAAAAAATCTTCCTCCTCTCAAAAACTTTTTCTCCTGCACGGCCTCTTACTTACTCTTAATCTTCCGTACAAATCTTCGTTAACAGAAATGTTGAAACGTAAAATTTATTCTACACATTTTTACAGCATTGTTTCAGAATGTTTGTGTCATGTTTGTCCTCATCCAGAAACCACATTAACACCAAAAATATATTTCCCTCCCCTATCGATTTCCATTTTCAAACATTTTTGAAAAAGCTCCAGGGAGCCACTAGGGCAGCGCTAAAGAGCTGCATGCGGCTCTAGAGCCGCGGGTTGCCGACCGCTGATGCCAGTGGCCAGTGGTCTTCAACCCTGGTCCTCGGGACCCGCTGTCCTGCATGTTTTAAATGTTTCCCTGCTTCAGCACAAAATGATAAAAATGTCATTAACAAGAAATCTATCAGGCAGCTGCAGCTGATCCAGAACGCTGCCGCCAGAGTCCTTACAAACACCAGGAAACTGGACCACATTACACCAGGAAACTGGACCATATTACACCGGTGTTCTGCCAATCCTTGCTCCCTGCCAAGAAATGCTATTTTGTGGTTCTGCGCACGCGCACAGTCGATTTTCAAAGTTTGATTGCCACGCCAATCATTTCTTGCACGATGTAAAATGGATAATATGGGATGTTGAGTATTTGATCCTTCAAAATACATTACCCATGACATGAATTGCATTACACTTTGTGAACATTATACGATAAAGAGAAAAAAAAACAATTATATCGCTTTATTTGATATTCATTCAGTCATTGGCCTTTATTTAACCAGGCAGGTCATTAAGAACACATTCTTATTTACAATCACGGCCTGGCAAGCGACAAGGACCACTTGGGGGGAAAGGAAGTGGGTTAGGGAGTAAAACACAGTAAAATTGTAGCTCTACAAAAGGAAGAAACCATTTAGGTAGCATTTTTTGGCAAAGCAGCAGAAATTGGCCGAACACCGGTCATGAAATCACTACACTGGCTTCCAGTGAGTCAAAGGATAGAGTTTAAAATCTTCCTGCTGGTCTACAAAGCACTGAATGGTCTTGGACCAAAATACATGGTTGATCTGTTAGTTCCTATGAAGCTCCCAGACCCCTGAGCTTCATCTGGATCTGGTTTGTTGTGGTTCCCAAGAACCAGAACCAAGCAAGGTGAGGCAGCGTTCAGTTATTCTGCTCCTCACCGGTGGAACAAACTTCCTGTAGACCTGAGGTCTGCTCCAACTGTCAGCTCCTTTAGATTAGGGTTAAAAACATTATTATTTACTGAAGCGTACTCTTAAATTAAATACTTACCTGCTGTACTCTACTGCCCTTACTTTTTAACAACTTGTGCTTTTTATTATTTAACCTCTTTTATTATCATTTTATTTCATTTTATTTGTTATTTACTGTTTAATTGTGTCTTGCTGCTTTTAATGTTGATGTAAAGCACTTTGAATTACCTTGTGTTGAATTGTGCTATACAAATAAACTGGCCTTGCCTAACAGACTTGTGCAGACCTGGATGACAAGCTGATGACGAGCATTAATTAGAATCAGGTGTGATGATGCAGGGCAACATCTAAACATGCAGGACAGGGGTCCCCGAGGACCAGGGTTTAAAACCACTGATCTAGGCACTTCTCCAATTGACAAAGACGAAAAGATCTACTAAAAGATTGTAAAAATAAAAATCAGGTAGGCAGACGACAATACTGTTCACCCTACCATCCTACAGTAACACAAAATTAATTTTAACGTGAATATTACAGAATAATTAAGCAAGATTTGAGAATATCCATCCCTCCATCCATTATCTATACCCGCTTTATCCTTTGCGGGGTCACGGGGGTCTGCTGAAGCCGAACCCAGCTCATTTCAGGGCTGAAATGAGCGGCAGGGGTTACACCCTGGACGGGTCACCAGTCCATCGAAGGGACACATACAGGACTGTCTCAGAAAATTAGAATATTGTGATTTTCTGTAATGCAATTACAAAAACAAAAATGTAATACATTCTGGATTCATTACAAATCAACTGAAATATTGCAAGCCTTTTATTATTTTAATATTGCTGATCATGGCTTACAGCTTAAGAAAACTCAAATATTCTATCTAAAAAAATTAGAATATTCTGGGAATCTTAATCTTAAAGGAGCTTGAGGCCGGATTGTGGCAGGATTTATGAAAAAAATCTGTATACATTTTAAGTTTTCTAGTAATAATGTCAGATGAAGCGTTCCAAACCCAAAAGAATTATCCCTCTAGTGTATCTCTCCTTTGCCTTGAACAGGCTGTGTGCTGCAAAATGTGCTGCAATTCGGTCCCGAATTTCCCGCGCTGGGCTGCGGATGTGACGTCACATGACGCTGCATGCAGGTTCTCCCCGTTCTCCCCTGCCAGCTTCACTGTTGGCTGCAGTACCCCCAACGGCCGTCGTGGTGAAGGGTGGCGCTAGAGAGTCTCATTTCTTAAAAGGAGCCTCAAGCTCCTTTAAACTGTAAACCATAATCAGCAATATTAAAATAATAAAAGGATTGCAATATTTCAGTTGATTTGTAATGAATCCAGAATGTATGACATTTTTGTTTTTTAATTGCATTACAGAAAATAAAGAACTTTATCACAATATTCTAATTTTCTGAGACAGTCCTGTAGATACACACAACCATGCACACTCACACTCACACCTACGGGCAATTTAGAATCACCGATTAACCTACTATGCATGTTTTTGGACTGTGGGAGGAAGCCGGAGAACCCACGCAAGCACAGGGAGAACATGCAAACTCCACACAGAAAGACTCCAGCCAGGCCTGGGAGACAAACCGGGGACCTTCTTGCTTTGAGGCAACAGTGCTAACCACTAAGCCACCGTGCTGCCCTGATTTGAGAATATCTTAGGAGGAAAAAGTCTAAAAACTGGAAATTGATTTGTATATCAGAACCTTTCCTTTCCGTCATATCTTGTGTATAAATTAGTCTATATGAGGTTCTGTGACGGACTGGTGACCTTTCACCTAAAGAGAGTTGGCATTGAACCAGCAGATCCCATTGATCCAAAACTGGAAGTGGAAATAGTTAATGAATGGATGGATGGACTTTTGATCCGTGGCTAGCTGTCATCGCCTCTCCTACTCAGAAGAGTGGACTTCTGAGTTAACAATAAAGACCTAATAAGAGCACAATCATTCATAGTGTGAAGAGAATATGATTTGTTCTGCTGTTAATTGTATACACAGATCATTTTGGTTGGCCTGCAGAGGTCAGATGAAAAAGTTTACCTAAGGGCAGACAGCTTGTGCTAAATTCAGTGGTTATTTCTGATTTTGCCACCGAAACAACATTTGAAAAGGGAGGTCCTCCTGCCAACATTGGGCAGCATCTCCACAGCTCTTCTGAAATGGATCAGCTAGAGGAGCCAGGACTCACTGTGGATAATTTCAGGACGTTTCCAAGCGGAAGTCTGCAGGGACCAGCAGTCACGTCGGTAGACTACGGTACCACAGCGGGACTAACTCCTGAAGCTGCAGGCCAAGCAAACGCACATCCCAGTGGAGCCTGTTAGTCCTTGTTTCAGCTCTGGCAGCACTTGTTTTGGATGTGATTTCAGTAGGGACACTTTAAAAGAGGTTGTTGAGACAGATTTGATTAGAACTAATGTAAAATGATATTTATTCGCATTACAGCTTAGCATAAGTCAGTCAAGCTTAAATGACTAACTGTGACTGACATAACTCTGACATAACTGACATAACATTTTTTTTCTCGTGTTATGAGAAAAAAAAAAAAGGCTTCAAAACCAAAACCTATGGGTGATGTCACAAGGGTCTTGTTATTATGTCTAATAATCATACAGCTTATGGTTGCATGGCAACAACTGTAATGATGACATCACGTGCAACATTGGCAGGTACCACAAGTGAAGCAGCATGTTGAAACTTACGTCCAGCAGTTCAACATCTGGAGTCCAGAGGAGCTTTTTTACAGCCACACGGCCAGGATAACAACATATGTTGTTCACAGCCAATGCACAAACTATTGTTTTTCCTTTCAAAGTATACCGGTACTTAACTCTTCAAATAAAAAAATTGGGTGATTTTTTGGGGTGTTATAACAATTTAGGCATTAAAGGGTTAAGTCCACCTGTGTCATCTAACCAGTAATCTCATATAAAACTGTATTTTTAAACCGACAGTTACAACAGTAACAGTCAACTGTAACAGTCACTTTTGCACCCATTGCAAGAGCACCGGTGGTTGTGGGGACACCAGCAGCGCTCCTGTTATTCTGTTTTTAGTTACAACAGTAACTTCCATGAAAAGAGCTGCCCTTAATGAGACTTAACTTTGATAACTTTTTTCTTTTATACTGTTTATTTTTTTATGCTTAAATCTCAATTGTTTTTAATTGAGTATTTTTACATTATTATATTGTTAATTTGACTTAAATAAAGGATATAATTCCTGCTTCTGTTATCTGATTTAACTTTATTCTTCCAAACTAAGGGCTTTGGGGAGAGAAGAACTGCATTCCTTCCTTCCACATACCGGTAACCTCTTTTATCTTTGTTAACTTTTTCAGTGTAGATATCATAAGACCGCTGATATGTTGGTATACAATTTGAGTAAACAAACAGCTATGATGACTATGCATAATTTTTAAGCAGACAACATTAATGATTATTTAAAAAATGTTAAAACTGATATCAGAGCCATCAAGGTTTTGCATATTTCCAAGAATGAAACTGTGACTCTGGGCCCACATGTAAAATTTGACCATTTTAGCAGATTGGTCATCAATAATTATTAAGAAGAAACTGCCAGTCTTCATTTCATTTATCTGTAGAAAATGTGATTTTGATAACATATTCCAGTTATTTCAAATCTTTTAATTTTATCACACTGAACAACAATCGGCGCCTTCTGATTTATCATCGTTTGGGTCTGACATTTATTCTACTTTTCCATAATTTGGGACAAAGTTATCGAGGTATTACCACTGTGAAAGGATCACTTCAATGCCATTTTTAAATCTGAAATTTCACATTTATCTATCTATTTATTTATTTACTTTTTACATTTTTAGTTTAGTTTCAGTTCAGACCCTATTGCTGCTGCCATTATGCAACAGACTGTGTGTAAACCCTGAACAGGTCACCAGTCCAACACAGAGCCGGAGAAAGTTAGGATAAACAACCAAGCATGTCGCACTGCGACCTAAAAGTCTATACAAGCCACCGTGCTGCCCTAATTCTATAATAGTTTTTGCAATCTTGTCTTTTTTTTAAATACTGTTCATTAGAGCCCATTTTTTCCCATAGGACTGCCAGGAGTTCTCCTGGTTCAGCTCAGAGGTGGGAATCATTCCCGTTTTTTTTTTGTTTTTTTTCAGTCTGTGTTTTAATTGAGGACAAAACAAGAGAAATATTAGTTGCAAGCGTTTATTTCATGTAAAGGATTGTATTTGGAGTGACCATTTTACGGCCTCTTACCATATGTGCTAGTTTTTTTTAATGTGGGACAAACCGGAGCAACCGGAGCAACCTCAAACCAACAGTTTGCTGCTTGTACAGGTGGGAAAGGTGGATGTTTTAAATCTGAGGGGGTGGAAGTGAGGGGATGGAGGGAAAGGTGTGACAGGACAAGGTTTTTGGTGGTTGTGGTGGGATGGGGGAGTGTTTTTGGCAGGGGAACCGTGTCGATCTCAGGTCTTTCTGGCTGGCTTTTTGGAGGAAGACACCTTTGGCCAGGCAGCTTTGGACAGCATGTTTGCATATGTTCCCTGGGGATTACAGGGGCCATTGTTTCCTCTCTGGGTCGGGTGTGTGTGTGGTCCTGGCCCGGCTCTCTGCAGTGCAGGAAAATCTCCTTCAAGAAACGGGCCGTTGGTAAAGTCCTCTTCCTTCTTCCAGGGTGATTTAGATGCCTTGGCTTTACCTATACTTTGCTGGTGGCCGGTAACTTCCCCAGATGACCCAACACTGTCTGCTGCACTGAGGTTAAAGTTCACGACGGGGACATCTTTGCATTGTTCCTTGTTTGTTTTACCTCCTTCTGCTCTATGATTGATTGATTGATTGATTGATTGATTGATTGATTGATTGAATTGTTTATTTCGAACACATAAGGGAATAATTGTTGGATAAAGAATAATTTAAAATCAAACTGAATATGTAAACTCCATGTGCTGTTAACTAAATCTTTCTGTATGTAAAAATAATGTGCATTCCTCTGACTCTTTCACTGAGAGTACCATCCTGTACCAGACACTGATAAGGAGGGGGCCCCCCAGCCCCCCAGTCTCGCGCTCAGAAGGTGTGCCGATTTTTTCCAGTGGCCAGCCGCGGTACTGCAACAAAAAATCCCATGGGGCCCAGAAAGCTTTTTTCCCATAGACTGCAATAGTAAAAGAGAAGCCTCTAAAACTGTTCACAGGACACCTCCAGCTGTAATCACCGGCAATTACTAATCTTTGTATTCTATATTTTTAAGTCATGGACTTTATATCCGTCAAAAATGTTTTGTAACGGCCCGAAAAGTCAAAGAAAAGTCTCTTTCTGGGCGTGACGTCACGGCCGTGTCGGTGCCATTGATGTTGCCCCGGGGCATGATGGGAGGCCCCAGAGCATCATGGGAGGTGACTCAACTGCGCATGCTCTATGGGCCCGTGTACACGGAAGTAAACCAGGAAGTCCGAGATTTTTTCGGCACATGCGCTGGCTGAGCAAAATGCATTGAAATGAATGGGCGGCCATTTTGGGCACTGTATCCAGTTAATATTATAGATCCATGGGGCCCCCAGCCATAAAGTTGGGCTATCCCCCTCCCCTTTTCTAAGGTAATAAACATGTTCTCAGGACAAAAAGGAGCAGATATCAGCAGGACGATTGAACAAGCAGGCTGCAAGAGCTCTGCTCTGCTGGATCTCCCTCCTGATGAGGCCTTCTTTAATTATATCCCAGTTTTGTGTTTTTATTTAACTTTTCCAGCTCAATCAACAAACCCGGGGTGATCAATTCGATCACAAGATGATATAGAATTTTAAACAAATTCAAAACATACAGAAAAAAAAACCCCACCAACAACAAAAACGTAATACAAACAGGGAAAAAAACAGTGTCTGAAAAAGAGCAGGTAGAAGTTAAACTTATTTAACCCTGCCCCTTTATTACCTCTGTTATAAATTAAACATAAATATTAATAATAAATAGCTGCTAGTTTACACTATTAGGCTACAGATTTTCCCATTGGTTGAGCCTTTGCACCTAACCAGCTAACAAACACAATCTTTCCTTAACATAACTCCTCAATCAAATAACTTCCCAGAATTTCCTTTTTGTACCGTTTTTTTAATTTATTTATATTTGTACATCGCTTCAACCCATCACCCAACCCATTCCATAGATCCATTCCAACAACTGAGATACACATGCTTTTCCTTTTAGAATGAACACATTGTTTTTTGAAGTTAAATTTTCCTCTTAAATTATAACCCCCTCCCTGTCACAAAACATTTTCTGTAAATTGCCTGGAAGTGAATCAGTTCTCGCTTTGAATATGATTTGTAGAGTTTTTAGTTTGACAATGTCCCAGAATTTCAACACATGCGACTCTAAAAACAGTGTGTTTGTGTGATCCTTATAACCCACATTGTGAAGTATCCTGATTGCTTTTTTTTGCAGTCTGAATAGCGGTTGTAAATTGCTTATGTGTTGCCCCCATGATGACATGACATCGAGGACAAGTCTTTTGTTGTGGTCTCTAACCGCTCCACCAAGGTTCTTATCCTGTCCATCAAGCTCTAGGTAGTGGCTCTCTTCTCTTCCCTCTCCTTTTCCAGACTCTCTGACATGAGAGTTATACCCAGAAGATGTTGATGATTGCGCTCCAGGATTTTCTGGCTCTCCGTTACATGTGCATTCAGCGTTTTTGCCTGTTCAGCCAGGAAACGGGACTTGTCGTCCTCCTACTGGTGTTTCTGATCGTCCACTTGTTGCTGCGTTCGGACCAGAGCGGCCTTCATGGTGCAGGGTTCCTCTCTTTGCTGGGATAAACAGGCCTCCGTCTCCTCCGTCCTGGTTTTCTCAGCACTGACAACTGCTTCCAGGTGGCTGATTTTACTGGCAGCATCTGCATGTAACTTGTCTCTTTTATCCAGCTCTACATACAGAAGGGATATTTCTTTTTCTGCTTCAGTTTTATTCAACTTTATCCGTTGTTTCAGCTGCTCAATCACCTATTGTAAATGAGTTTGCTCTTCCAGGGACTCTGTCTGCTGGATTTCTCTCCGAGTCTGTACTTGAGCCGGTGCAGTCTGAACTTTGCTGGTCTCCTCTCGTCGCTTTGCCAGAGAAATGTCAGTTTTCTTTCTCTGTCCCTGTTCACAAGATTTCTCTGCTTGTAGCTGCTCAGTTATTGAGGTAATATTGATATTGATCACATCAAGTTTGGGTTCAGTACATCTCTTCATCTCACCTAATATGGATGCGTTCTCCTGCTGAAGTTTGGAGATGTCCTTGTCCTGATCGCCCAAAGTTTTATGAGGCTCATCCTCCGATATTATGGGCAAATCCTTGTCGGTGAGATCAATATTCTTAGAATTAGTGGAGGTGAATCTTCCAACAGTCGGCAGATTTGTGGCTGTTTGGGCTGCATTTCCTTCAGCAGATTCCATGTTGGGACCATCATCAGGAAGTTCAGACGGTGTGGTTGGCATTGGAGGAATCCCCTCAGGTTGTGGCTCTGATGCTTGAATGAATCTTCTTAGCTAACACACGTGCAGTCTCCCTCAGCAAATTCCTCCAGCAGCAGCAGCCTCTCTCTGGAGTGCAGCTGCTCCTTATCAGGGCAGGCAGGGTGGAGAGGTTGATTGGAAACACCTGTACCCAATCTCCTGAGTGGCTGCTCCTCCACTATGCCACACACCTCCATCGCCTAACGCAGGCCGGGGTCCATCCGGCCTAGCAAACCCCCCACTCGGAGCGAGAGAGGAAGCCAGGAACCGCCGTCCTGGTCACCGGGTCTCCCAGCCTCCTGGTCCCCGGGTCTCCCAGCCTCCTGGTCACCGCCTGCTTGTTCAGCCCGTCTCCGGCGCGTCCCAGCAGGCATTGCAGCTCCGCCACCAGCCCGTTGAAGTCCGGCACCCTGTCGCCGGGGTCCTCGATCCGACCCAGCCGCTCCATGTCCTGCCGGCCCTCCTCCAACTCCCCGACGCAGCACTGCTCCAGCAGCTGGTCCGCCAGCACCTCCAGCGCCAGCGTCTCGAGGGTCCAATCCCCGTGTACCTCTACCATCCTGTCGGGCCCCACGTTGGGCGCCAGCGTAGCAACCTCGTTGCCACTGGGGCCGACCGACAGGACAGAGGACACAGGGTTTCAAGGAGGAATTGTTTTATTTCACCCAACACACGTGCAGTCTCCCTCAGCAGCTTCCTCCAGCAGCAGCCTCTCTCTGGAGTGCAGCTGCTCCTTATCAGGGCAGGCAGGGTGGAGAGGTTGATTGGAAACACCTGTACCCAATCTCCTGAGTGGCTGCTCCTCCACCCTGCCACAGCATGTTAGCGCCAGGTGTACCCAGCATCTCTGCATAGGTTTTCTTGGGAATATCTACGTCCTTGTTTATATTCTGAAGCGTGTGTGGTTCTGGCTGGTCTCCTTGCAGAGGAGGAAAATCCTTTTCAGTAGGAAACACGCTGTTGTTAGGTTTCTGTTTCTTTTTCAAGGCTAATTTAGCACTGTGAGCCTTGAGCTTTTCCATATCTTGCAGGTGACAGGTAACCACAACCGATTCCCTGAAACTGTCTGTAACACTGAGATTATAGGTTAAGTAAGGGACACTTTTAGATTGTTTTTTTCTTTGCTTTGCCTTTTGCTCAATAATCACTCTTAATACCATAGAGCAGCCTTTCTCAACAGGGGTGTCGCGGCACCCTGGGGTGTCCTCTGACTGCTTTAGGGGTGTCGTCAAAAAATTGCCTATTCCGACATTTCATATATAGATATATGAATGCATACATAAATACATTCTTTTTGCCTATGAATGAATGAATGAATGAATGAATGAATGAATGAATGAATGAATGAATGAATGAATGAATGAATGAATGAATGAATGAATGAATAAATAAATAAATAAATAAATAAATAAATAAATAAATAAATAAATGAGATACCATATTTTGACGACCATTAGGCGCAGACAAACATCTTTTTTTTTAAAGTGCAGCGCGCCCAATGATGCAATGCGCCCATTGTATTATTGTAAGGCGGACGTAATTGAGGCCACCATAAGAAGTTAAAGGGGGAAGGGGGCGCGTGAATCACCCGTGATTTGCGGACGTGTTAGAGACCATCATCATTAGAGACCAGCTGACTTTCGATATATCCCGGTGAACCACACGGTGGAGAGGAAGGGCACCAGCACAGTGACGATGAGAAGTCATCGTTCACTGTTGTGCTTGCCTGCACGCTGATGGACAGAAACTATGGTGATTTTTAAAATAAAGACTTTGCCTAAAGAGACTTTTCCAGCCGGAGTCATTATAAAGGCAAATGAAAAGGGCTGGATGGATGAAGGGATGATGATGAGTGGTTGAGGCAGGTCTATGTAAGGTGACCCAGTGGTTTCTTTCACACATCACCATCGCTGCTAATCTGGGACTCTATGCGCGCACATCTCACAGACAATGTAAAAAAAGAAGTGAAAAATATAAACGCTGTGCTTGCTGTTATTCCGGGAGGTCTGACAAAGTAACTCCAACCGCTGGACGTTGGTGTGAACCGGCCGTTCAAAGTGAAGCCTAAATTATGGTTCCGCGTTAAATCGACACGTAGCCTACGGCATAGGGTACGCCGTAGGCTATGCGGCGCCGCACACCGTACGTGCGCGTCATATGCATTTACAGCGATGCAGTGTGGTTTTTAATTATAGTTTACTCTGGGGTGTCGTGAGATTTTATTCACTTTTGAAAGGTGTCATGACTGAAAAAAGGTTGAGAAAGGCTGCCATAGAGCAAAACTACCGGAGTCAAATTCCTTGTTGGACAATGTTCGAACCTGGCCAATAAAGCTGATTCTGATTCTGATTATGATTCTGATTCTGATTGCTCCACGCTTCTGGTCATTTCCTTTCGGCAGATCTTTTTCAGTAAGATCGGTTTTCTTAGGTCCCGCAGAGGCGACTCTTTCAACAGCTTGCTGATTTGCAGCTTTTGTAGCCATATTTAACCTCAGCAAATCTTCAATGGGACCAGTATTCTCAGAGATGGAGGAACTTTGTCTGGAGTCATTTCCATTTGGTTTGTCTTTATTTATGATCCCTAACTGGTCCTCCAAGGTTCTTATTCTGTCCATCAAGCGCTCAGTAGATGTTTGTCCTCCTCCTTCTCCTCTTTGAGACCCTCTGCCATGGTTGATATTACTTTCAGAAGGTGCTGCTGATTTCTCTCCAGGATTTCCTGGGCCTCAATTACATCTGCATCCATGTCTGTCACAGTTTTTGCTTGTTCAGCCAGGAAACGGGACTTGTCCTCCTCCCACTGGTGTTTCTGATCGTCTACCTGTTGCTGCATGTAGACCAGAGCAGCCTTCAGTTTGCAGGTTTCCTCTCTTTGCTGAGATAAACAGGCCTCAGTCTCCTTCGTCCTGGTTTTCTCAGCCTTGATAATTGCTTCCAGGTCGCTGATTTTGCTGGCAGTATCTTCTCGTAACATGTCATATTTGGATTGTTTCATGTTTGATTTAGCGATTTTGTTCCGTTATTTTTCATGGTGAAAGACTTTGATGTTTCTTTCAAAATTTGCTCAAAATTAGCTTGGCTTTCTGATGACGAGATACTAATATATGTTTGCTCTTTGTCTCACTGATAGTCTAATGACTATCAGGCTATTGGTTATTTGGCTGCCTGATTGTTGCCTAGACAGAATTTGGACTCCTCCCAGAATCATCCAGAATTTTTTTTTTTTTTTTTTCCCCATTTTAAAATCTTCTCCATAGATTCTTTTGTTTTTGTAGGATGCTAATGTAAAACTACCAATCCAACCACATCATATCTCTGTATGTTTTGTAGAACTTGTTTGACTTTTCTCTTATATGGTTTCCTCTTTTTTTTACCTTCAAATGTGACTTTTAAGTGTTCTTATTTGTACTTCAGTGTTGTACATGTCAAACCAACTGCTATTCTGCCCATCCATCCCTTGTTAATTCTATAATCCATCCATTTTCTATACCCTTTATCCTTCGCAGGGTCACGGGGGTCTGCTGGAACCTATCACAGCTAATTACAGGCGAGAGGCAATGGTCCAGCCTGGACAGGTCGTCAGTCTATCGCAGGGACGCATATACAGACAAACAACCAGACATACTCACAGATTATGTTTACATGCAGTCAAAATTCGGGTTAAGGTCAATATTCCGGTTACTGAAACATTTGGAGTAATCTGTTTACATGCGTGAGCAAACAGGGTTATCCCTGTATACATGGTAATTAATCATTTGGGATATCTCCATCAAACCAGCGACGCACAGAGAATGTCATGACACAATTCCCGTCATTTCCGCTTCTTCTTCCTGTATCCAAATTCAAAACAACAACAATAACAGCAGCACGGTGGATAATGAACAGCCCAGTAGAAGTCGTTTTGTTTCTCGGCCCTGTAGTTCGCCTTTTTCAGTGTCTTCCAGCGGTGCTTGATTTGGCCTGGCGTTCGTACAAATGCTGCTTCGCGCAACTTTTCACTCACCTTCTTTTAAATCTCTCTATCCCGGTACTTTCTACCGTCAACAAATGCCAAAATGTTCATATCCTTCATTACATTTATGAAGTGATTAGTCTCCTCCTGGTCTTGCGTTTCGCCATGTTTTTAAGAACTTCCTGGACTCAAAAGAGCAAGATTCCTTGCGAAAAGAGCATGCGCAGAAAACAAATTCCTGTTCCTTTTGATGGGGATATCCCGTTAGGTTATACATGACCAAATATTCGGGTTAGAAACGGAGTAACCTAGGAGTCATTTTTGGGTTTTTTTAAAACGGAATATGAGCAAATTCTGGTTATTCAAAGGGGTTATTGGTGTTTACATCCGTGCGCAACCGGGTTATTGCTAATATTCCGGTTAGAAAAGGGTTATTGACTGCATGTAAACGTAGTCACACACTCACACCTACAGGCAATTTAGAATCATCAATTACTAGCATGTTTTTGGAATGTGGGAGGAAACCGGAGTAATCGGAGGGAACCCACGCAAGCACGGGGAGAACATGCAAACCCACACAGAAATACCCCTGCCGGGCCAGGGAGTCAAACCGGGAACCTTCTTGCTGTGACTACGTTTCCATGCTGTCAAAATTCGGGTTAAGGTCAATATTCCGGTTACTGAAACATTCTGAATAATCTGTTTACATGCATGAGCAAACAGGGTTATCCTTGTATACATCGTAATTGTAATCATTTGGGATATCTGGATCAAACCAGCGACGCTCGGAGGACGTCATGACGCATGTAAACGTAGTCTGTGTAACCAAGAGATTCACACATTAGGTGTTCGAGTGAAGGCAGTGGCTGATAAGAAAAAAGAACATCTTTGATGTGCATACTGCTTCATTGCCAGGAATTACAGGACATCACCATGCATATCAGTTCTCTTTCTCATTTTCAGTAATTCAAATTGGTTGAACGCGTGACAAAACTCAAGTGGACCAGTGACGTTAAGGCCCAAAGAATATTGGCAGAGGTCAGCTCTGTTCCTTAACACATACCTGCCAAGTTTTGGATTTGAAAATAAGGGACATTTTCCGCCACCAGCTGTCCCATTTTATATATGTTAAAGTTTAACATATATAAAGTGGTCTCCCCTCAGCCTGCCAACTCAGAGAGGGAGGAAAGCAACCAAATTCTGCAGTGTCTGTACAGCCGCCCGGATGAGCCGTCCAGTGTTATGTGGATCTACGAGCCGTTCAGATTCTGCGCATTTTCGTTACGTAACCAAAATGCAAACCACGGCCAAAACTATAAAACCGTGTAACTGCATGAGAGCGTCCAACTATCGTAGCACTGCGTGACATCGGACGCTCTCTGTCCATCTCCCTCCAGCAGCTGCCACTTTATTGAGGTTTTTGTAGTGAAATGAGGAGGAATCATAGAGATAACTTCTCATTTCAACTACCTGGATCAGCCGTTCCTCATCCATGACCGTTTCCTACAGCGCTTTTAAGCGGCTTTCAACGCGAGCGACAGGAAGAGAATAGAAGCAGGGCGTCCGACAAATGTTCAGCTCAAAACGGCGCGCTGCGTCGTGCTGCGCAACGCTGCGTTGCTGCGGCCAGTTAGGACAGTCCAATAGAAAATAAAGCAATGGAATTGATTTTGTCGTTGACGCTCGCTCGCATTGCATGCATGACACGGTGTAAAGGCTGATTTATGGTTCTGCGTTACACCAACGCAGAGCCTACGCCGTAGGGTCTGCGTCGATTTAACGCAGAACCATAATTCAGGCTTAACTCCGCCGGCCGCAGCTTCCGCCATTTTTTCGTAGCGGTGTATCGCGTCATTCAGGCAGCCAATCAGCACAGAGCCTCATTATCATAGCCCCGCCCACTCAGAATCCCGCATAGAGAAGGAGGTTAGAAACGGTAAAGATAAAGACATGGCCCAGAGGCTGAATTTCTAATTGATATAGAAAAAACAATCAAAAGCTTGTTTTTAAGACATTCAAGGCCTGCTTAAAATAGACATTAAATGCCATAATACAGTGGTCCTCACTCCTGGTCCTCGAGAGCTGCTGTCCTGCATGTTTTTGATGTTTCCCTGCTCCAGTAAACCCTGATACAGATGTGTCACCAACAGAACTGTGCAGACCTGGAGGAAAGATTGGTGATGACCCACTAATTAGAATCAGGTGTGTTGATGCAGGGAAACATCAAAAACATCCAGGACAGCGGCTCTCGAGGACCAGGAATGAGGACCACTGCCATAATAGGTCCCCTTTAACATGAAATAATGACATTCTCCCGAGACGTTGTGTAGTGACTGACGAACCTCTGCCGCTGGGGGGCGTAAAACCCCTGCCGGTGCTGAACATCTGCCAAAAAAGCAGACGACGAAGAAGAAGCAGCTGAATCGGGAGTGATGGAGTCCAGCAAGTGACGAGTCCAGTTTACTAGCATCACAAAACACTAAAGCACCGCACTGAGACGGAAAAGAACACATTTCTCGATGCTATTTTATGTGCGGTAATAGTTTGAGACTAATTGAACGTGTTTGAGGACGAAACAGCCCGTTTATAAGGCTCAGTGCGGTGGCCTGGCTAACAGTAGCTATCGGTGTTTCCACTTAATCAGCTCACGAAGCCGCGTCTCCTCCAAAACCAGAAACTCCTGCTGGAATAACTTCATCTTTACAAGAGTGAGGAAAGAAACATTCACGTACCTTTTTAATCTGAGGTAACTCGTGGCGATAGTCGGTCCAGCTGGAGGAGAAGTGTTCATCCATGTCCACGAGTTCCTGCAGGTTTCTCCGCTTCAGTAACACTCACCATCATGTCCCTGGTCGCCTACGGCAGCAGTGATGACAGTGACTCGGAGGAAACCTCCACTCCTGCACCAGCAGGACGCAAGCCCAGCGGAGGAGGGCTGTTCTCCCGCCTGCCCGCTCCAAAAACATCTGTATCAGGAGGAGGGAAGGAAGCAGCGAGGAAGGAGACGAGATCCAACCCTTCAGGGGGGATCAGAGCTGGGGGCGATGGCTCCAACCCTCACATGGGTAAAGGAGGGTTGTTCTCTAGTCTGCCTAAACCCAGGAAACGAAATGAACCTGTCAAAATCCCCGTGCCACAGATCCAGAGACGTGACGTGAGTATTGGAGGCAGTTCACACATTTGATGATGAATACTGTGATACAAGAGGTTTTTGTTTCATGGTCTATGTTTCTTATCCATAGTCGGACTCGGATGATGATGAACCAACAAGCAAGAGACCACACGCTCAGGTACAACTTATAATCACATTATGGTCAGTACTGGAGTTGAGGGGGGATGAGGGGGATGGCATCTCCCCTGAAATAAAAATGGTCAAAATCATCCCCCCTGTAAAACTGTCATCCCCCCTTTCCATCCCTTATGTCATTTCATCAATTAATGTGGTTTTACTGCTATTTCAACATTTAGAGTCATCACCAGAAAAATAACACCAGAAAAATAACTTATTTGACAATTTTCACCTGTTTCAAGTAAATATTCACTTGAAATAAGTAGGAAAATCTGCCAGTGGGACAAGATTTATCTTCTCATTACAAGCAAAAAAATCTTGTTCCACTGGCAGATTTTTCTACTTATTTCAAGTGAAAATCTACTTGAAACAGGTGAAAATTGTTGTTTTTTCCAGTGATGAGTCTTCTTTTAAGTGTAATGACATTTTTTTACTAAAATGAGACATTTTAACTAGAAATAAGACAAATATTCTTGTTAAGATTTTGAGTTTTTGCAGTGATCCATTTTACTTATCCTGTGAAGGACAGAGTCATATTGATAAGTTCAGAAAAGTGTTTTTTATTTTTGTATTTTGATGTATTTGATGTAAGCCCAGTGGATATTTAAAGCTTACAGAAGGCTGCATTTAACTGCTGCTATGTCATTCCTGCAGTATTTCTGCAGCTGTTTTGGTCACTGCTATTATTTGTAATATATTATATTATTTGTAATAAGCACAAATTATCTGTCCCCATATGATAAAATCCACCATCCCCCCTGATTTTTTTTTTTTACAACTCGAGTACTGATTATGGTACACAAATGCACACAATAAAGATCTGGTTTGTGACAAAACATTGGAGTTGAACTAGCTTCCATCATTTTCTGCTGGGTACACCATAAACGTATCTCTCGTTCCTGAGGCTGCAGAAATATGATGGCTGTTATGGCATCCCAGTTGTATAATACAGGGGTTTTCAATTCCCCCCTGCCCTGCATGTTCTGGATGCTACTCTGCTTCAACACACCGTGACACAAGGAGCTGTGTCATCAACAGAGATGTACAGAGACCTTGATGACAAGCTAATGAGGACCATTAATTAGAATCAGGTGTGTTGATGCAAGGCAACATCTAAAACATGCAGGGCAAGGGGTCACGAGGGCCGGCATTGGAAACCCCTGGTATAATATGCACTGTAATATTCTTTTGATGTAGCTGCCTTTCATTTATTAACTCTCAACCCATGTTCTGTTTTCCCACTAGGGTGCAGGTTCCGGCCTGTCCTCCATTCTGCCACAGCCCAAAAATATGTCGGTGAAAGGGACAGACAGACCTTTGATACCTCATGCACTCACCAGACGACAAGAACCCAAGGCATCCAAACCCGGAGGTCCTGCACAGGGTCTGATCGGTTCAAGCCCGTCCCCCTCCGCTATCAAAGCCGCAGCTAAGTCCGCAGCCCTGCAGGTGGCCAGACAAATAGCCACAGATGACCAAGATGAGGAGGACATAACCCCACAGAACTACTTTTCTCTAGGCGAGAGCTCCCAGCCTCTCCCTGCAGTCGTCCCAATTGTTGATACTGAGCCAGGAGCACCCACTGAACCCCTGCCCTATGCAGATCCAGATCCAGATCCAGACGCTGATGAGCCGGGGCAGTCAGATGCCCCTCTAGACTTTGGGGGTAGCAGTGAGGAAGCAGGTGCATGGGGAGCTCAATATCAGTATAATCAACCCCTGTCAGGCCCGGAGGCTCTCCCTCAGGTATAACTGTTATCATTCCCATATATACAACACCCACGTAGCTTTACATGCAGAATACACTCACAGTTTTTACTTTACTTTAGTGATTAAACTGATTATTGAACAAAAGGTTGACATTAGCTATTACAGGACTGTCTCAGAAAATTTGAATATTGTGATAAAGTTCTTTATTTTCTGTAATGCAATTAAAAAAAACAAACATGTCATACATTCTGGATTCATTACAAATCAACTGAAACATTGCAAGCCTTTTAATATTTTAATATTGCTGATTATGATTTACAGTTTAAGATTAAGATTCCCAGAATATTCTAATTTTTTGAGATAGGATATTTGAGTTTTCTTAAACTGTAAGCCATGATCAGCAATATTAAAATAATAAAAGGCTTGCAATATTTCAGTTGATTTGTAATTAATCCAGAATGTATGACGTTTTTGTAATTGCATTACAGAAAATCACAATATTCTAAATTTCTGAGACAGTCCTGTACAGTTTAAAATGTGACTTAAGCAATAATTATGCAAAAAAACAAAACTTCCTGCCTGTATCATAATGTAAATTTGACCTTCAGTAGATGGCATCATTAAATCTCGAAGTAAAAAGTAATGTCCTGAATTTGTATTTATTTATTTTTTATTTAACTTTGCCAGGGATACTATAATCAGCCATACTACCCCGATCCCGACACCGGCTTGACGGAGGCCGAGGAACCCGGGCAGTCAGCCCTATTTGATGATGAAGCGGTAAGAAAGCACAACAATTCTTTGCCTAATTTTATTCTATTATTGTTGTATCAAACAATATGTTTTAAGTATAGTTTAAGAGTGAGTTCTGACTAGGGTTGCAAAATTCCGGGAATTTTCAAAGTTGGAAACTTTCCATGGGAATTAACGGGAATATATGGGAATTAACGGGAATATATGGGAATTAACGGGAATAAATAAGAAATTTACAGAATTGAAGGTTGGCCCTTAACAGGGAACTTAAATATAGTTGGGGGAAATATATTGTAGCATAGTCTTGGCTAAAACAACCAGATTTAATGCAAGTACACTCCTCAATCACATGCACACAGCACATTGCTTACTGCAGGGCTATTGAGGCCACGCCCCGTACATGCACTGCTGTGCATTCCTCCATCACATGCACAGGTGATTTCTTGAAGCCTGGAGGCCACACATTTGAGCTCAAAGACTATTGAAGCCACACTTGACTTTATGGATTATATAAAGTCAAGTAAGTTTTGATAATATTATGGGGTAAATATATTTGATCTATAATGGTATTAATGTTTAACTTGCATTACTTTTTGATTGGGTGGGGGAGTGGGGTGAGTTAGTATTTACTCAACATTCATGTTTTTGTTGTTCATTAAAATAATTGTTCATACAAGAATAAAAACTAAAGTTCTACTCAAATAAATCTGTTGAAATGTCATGTTTTTTGTATTATCTTGCATGGATATCTGCTTATGACAAAATAAATATTTACATTTATGTTTGGATATGACACAGTTTGTTTAAATTCCAGTTAATTCCCATAAATTCCCAATAATTCCCATAAATTCCCATAATTCCCATGGAAAGTTTCCAATTTGGAATATTTCCAAAATTCCCCAGCTTAACTTCCCATGGAAAGTTTCCGGAAAGTTTCCGGAAATTTACCGGAAATTTTCCACCCCTTTGCAACCCTAGTTCTGACTAATTATGATTCTGTTGTTTCTGTCATCCTCTGGTTGAAGCTGAAACACAAGGATGTAAATGCTATTAATATGTTTGTTTTCTAACTGCCGTTTCCTCCATGTTCTGCAGTTCATGCGGCTACAGGGTAAAAGAAATCGAGGCAAGGAGGAAGTGAAGTTTCTGGATATCAAAGGGGAC
Source organism: Cololabis saira (assembly GCF_033807715.1). Taxonomy (NCBI): domain Eukaryota; kingdom Metazoa; phylum Chordata; class Actinopteri; order Beloniformes; family Belonidae; genus Cololabis; species Cololabis saira. Next base: position 7,171,204 of record NC_084601.1, read on the forward strand.
GACCAGCTAAGTGGAAATCAGCAGTGGATGACCAAAAATATTTCAGAGGAAAAGCAAGTCCGCCAGTCTTTTAGCAAGGTGAACATGGCTGTTGTTTGTAACTGGGCTGCATGCATTTCTGTCTTTGCATGTTTCACATAGAGCGAAATACCACAAGATTTGGTGTAATAGTGGTCTCGTAATCTTGGATTAAGTTTGTTTTATCAAGTGTTTAATGTGACAATGAGATCATGTGCTATTTTGTGTATTATTGGTTCAAACAGGGAACTTTTTAAGCTATCCCAGCTATGACATGATTTGAATTATTTGTATAATTTACAGTGAAAACATTAAAGTGTAAAGACTTTTTTTTCTTAAGATGGTCAAACAAGAGCAGATAGATGCTTCATACATTTTTCCAGCACTTTTTGATTCCTGCTATCAGAGGAAAAAAACTCAACTGTACAAACCATATAAGTCCCATAGTAGAAGTAAAAATGTAATAGATGTCAGAATTGGTAGAGAAATGTTCTTTATCTAAAAGCACGAACAATCTGTCCCTGCAGGGATTTCTCTTGCTCATAAAAAAATGATGCATAACTGTTTGAATAGAAGATGTAAAGATTAGAATGATAAAGAATACTGTGTGAAATGTTAAAAAGTACCTTGAGACTTTTTATCTTTCTACAGAAAAGAGGAGAACAACCCACAGGACAACAGAGACGCAAGCATCAGATAACGTATCTCATTCATCAGGTGAGTGACCAGACAAACGCAAAATTCAAATTAAGCTTTGAGCATTTGATTTGTGTAGTTTTAGGGTCAATCCCAATCCCTAATTTCTACCACTAGCCCTCCCTCACTACCACTACCCCTAAAAAAGAAGCCACAGATTTTAGGGCACTTGAAATCTTCCCAGGGGCCTGTCCCAATACTCCCACTACTCCTACTTTCAGCACCACCACTGAAATCAGGAAGCTGAGAGCCAAAAGCTGTTTTAATTTCAGCTGTAGCGCTGTTAATATGCCACTTTATTAAGCTTTAATATTCTTTCAGGCGTAAAAGTAACCGTTAAGATCCCCAACCTGGGCTCAGTTTATCCAAATAATGCCTGTTAAGAAATTTGATCTGATATTTTCGGCGATGAGAAGAGCCGCCGGTCCGGGGAGCAGCAGCAGCCGGAGTACAGACGTGATCGCCAGGTCGACCTGCGCCGTCGTCCCGGGGAGAAACCTGCAGCTCTGTGGAGAATTACCTCTGGCTGAAATAAATCATTTAGGAAGATAAATGTTGGTTTAATAGATGAAATCTAACAGTTGTAGCTACGCCTGTTAAGAAATTTGCCCCGAAAATTTCGAGATTTCTGCCTGCCGGCTCCGGAGCTGATTTATGGTTCCGCGTTAAATCGACACAGAGCCTACGGCGTAGGGTACGGCGTAGGGTACGGCGTAGGGTACGGCGCGCGTCGCCCCGTAACCTACGCCGTAGGCTCTGCGTTGGTGTAACGCGGAACCATTATTCTGGCGAGGTTTGAAAAAGACTTCGCAACAACGGGCAAACGAGTGATTATGTACATTCACTGAGTGAATATTATGAAAGTAAAATATATATTTCTCGCTACAAATGTAATCAAAAAGCATTTTTATGCAGAAACTAACTCAAAATATTGATTTTATTCACTAAAAAATAAGAAATGTCCGCCATGTTTTTTTTTTTATTCAGTCCGCAAATGACGACTAAAAGCATTCTAGGAAATGTTTCTGGCCCTAGTTCAGCTAGTGAGGATCCGAAAACCCTCGATCCGTAGGGACAGATTCATAGCCACTCAGGGGTGTAGCACCAAATTCTGGGCCCTGTACACTCTCAATGTCAGTGGGCCCCTATCTATCCCGCGAGGCGCGTGAGTGAAAAAAAAATAAGGGGGGGGTGGGGGGGGGTTGTATTTATACAATCTACTACAATCAACTACAATCGGATCAGATTATATTGATGAGTGGTTCTGAATTGATGCATTTGGCCTACTTGTGCTCAAATACCTAAAACATTAGGCTACATCTGGCTGCAATAAGTTGCAGAGGCAAAAATGTTTTAAGCCATTTTTCAGCCAGATTGAGAAGAATAGCTAATTGTTTTTCTATGTTCTCACCACCCAGACCTATTTCTTTCTCTCTCTATCTATATATCTGTGGCAAAAATAAGAATCACAATCATTGTTGATTGATAGTGAGATCACAGTTATTTAACATGATTATTCATTGGCTTTGGTAACATCATGAATTTATTGAACATTGACAATAGCTTTTAAGCACAGCACTGCATCGCAATGCTAAGGCTTTTTACCAGACAAAAATAATAAATTGCGTTATTGCTCAATTAATATATTACTAGTGTGCACTTGAGCCTACAGTGATATTGGTATGTTATTTACATGTTGATATATGCAGCAGCAATATTGCTAGATGGATCATTCATTAAATCTCAGCACGGAGTTTCATTTTATTTTCTGTAATGCAAAAATGTCATACATTCTGGATTCATTAAAAATCAACTGAAATATTGCAAGCCTTTTATTATTTTAATATTGCTGATTATGGTTTACAGCTTAAGAAAACTCAAATATCCTATCTCAAAAAATTAGAATATTCTGGGAATCTTAATCTTAAACTGTAAACCATAATCAGCAATATTAAAATAATAAAAGGCTTGCAATATTTCAGTTGATTTGTAATGAATCCAGAATGTATGACATTTTTGTTTTTTTTTAATTGCATTACAGAAAATAAAGAACTTTATCACAATATTCTATTTTTCTGAGACAGTCCTGTAAACTTGCTGGCGTGGTTGTGCTGGAACCACTTCTGAATATCCATGTTACTTTGTGTTAACGGAGCAACAGAGAGCAGAGTCTTGCAGATGAGTGACGGACATGGCCGATTTATGGTTCCGCGTTGCACCAACGCAGATCTAACGGCGTAGGATACGCGGAGACGCGAACGTACGGTGCGCGTCGCCGCGTAACCTACGCCGTAGTAACCTACCACGCCCATGTAGCCACTACACTCGTTTTCTCCACTCCCCCTAGGTGGAAAGAGGAATTGGGACACCACTACCCTCACGGGAACACGCAAAATTTAGGGGTAGGACTGAAAAGTAGGGGTAGGGGGAGTATTGGGACAGGGCCTTAATGTAGAGTTGTTACAAGTGCCATTCGCAGTTGAATACTCAAAAGGAAATGGGTAGTACACAGAGATATAGGGCACATTCAATTTGTTTGAGTTTGTCGGCACACGTGGTGATTTTATTCAACTGTTGTTTTCCAGGCAAAGGAACGTGAGCTGGAGCTGAAAAACAGTTGGGCAGAAAACAAGTTAACCCGCCGACAGACTCAGGCCAAATATGGTTTCTGAGCATCATAACTGTGGACTGGTTGCATACACAAACATCATAAGAGATTAAAATAGAGACGTCCAGATTTATTAACATGAAAGAAGACAGAGTGTTTAGGAAAAACAAGTGTACAAACCTCTCACAGATTCTTTTCCTGCTCTCCTCCTCTGTACCGTTTGATAAAGCGTAATTCTCATATCGAAAGTCCAGTTCCACCTGCAGAACCTGGTACAGTAGTTTACAATAAATGTATGGACAGTTCCCACAAATAAATTGAAAGTGTGGATGGTCAGCCAGTGGAAAAAAATATTTACGTGGCCATTCCAGGTGTTTTCCCCCTTTTAAATGTGTATTTTTCCAGTTCGTTCCTTACTTTGAGGCATGACTTTTGTTTTTGATATAAAGCATGTCTCCTAAAATGTTTGGTTCTCTGGTAATCAGGCACTAGTAGTATGTCTCTGTTAAGTATTTATTCATTTATTAAAAAACCTTACCATCATGACAGTTGCACATTAAATTAGTGAGAACAATTTTGCATATCTATGTTATTTAAGGTTGTTTTTTCTTTTATTTTGTTTTAGCAGAGAACCAAATACGAAGTTGAAATTTCAACTAGTTCTTTAGCTGGGATAGAGACCACAAAACCATCAGATTTTTAACATTTAACAGCATCTTTACCTTTGTTCGCCTCCACCCTTTGTACAGTATCTGTAAGTGGATAAGTGAGTAATACCTGATAGGCACTGTGAAAATATCTCCAAGTGGGAGTCATATATAGAGTCATAGACTTTTTGTTTTCTGGGAGTGTCAGAAATCTGTAACCACACTTTTATTTAGCTTCACTTTTTGTATCAGCTTCTCCTGTCAATGTCACCTGTCCATTTTAGGAAATGACTGTTTTGAATCCAAACTCCTTTTTTGGGGAAAAATCCAACGAACTTCCGCCGCTTGATCCATCTCTGGTTTCTGTTTTCTCATGGATAGATGCACATTCGCAGACTTTTTCATTGTCCAGCTTTCTTTATGGCTGTTTACCTTGTGATTCTGTATTATAGTCATGTCTTTCTCCCATGCCGGAGCAAAAGACCCACAACTCCATTTTCAATAGTGTCAGTTTGTTTCTAAATACAGTATATTTTATAAATGTAGGACTTTGCAAAACCTTTGAATATGAACAGTTACAGGTGGTGATTCACATTTGATTTGCAAAAAAAATGGTATTAACCTAAAATATTATTTACGTAGGACTTTTCTCAATAGGAAAGTGCTTTCCAAGAAGGGATGAGGTGCGCTCATTCAGACGGGGACTCACAAGACGGCAATAATAAGTGTCTTGTTATAAAATTAGGTTCTGCCAATGGCTTTTGCTGAAGTGATTTAAGGGACTACGCAGTTTCGTGGGGGCTTTAATGGAAAAGGTCAAATCACAAACTGACCTGGGAAATGTTTGCAAGGCACTATCTGCAGATCTCTAGTCGGTTGTATAAGAGTGCAAGGTCATTTAGGGCTTTGAAAGCCAGCAATAGGATATTTAATTTAAGCTGAACTCTAAAAGCAAGCAAGCAGATGGGGACGACTAATGGGGCAGTGTGTTTAAACCCTTTGGGTCAGATAATTTAGCTGCAGAAGTTTGAACCAGCTGGAGACTGGTGCATTTCCATTCCCATGCAAGAATCTGGTACTTTTTTTTTTTTTTACCTTTTACGCTATGTATGTTGTACAGTTTAATTCATAAATAAATGTCTTTCTTGGCTCCTTAATTTGGAGTCCTGAAGGTTATTACCATTATCACAAAAATGCTAGAAGTTGCTCCTTTATGAATCATGTTAAAGGTTTGACATAACCCACTAAGTTTTGAAATTAAAATCTTAAAAAAAATAAACTGTCTACAATACTAAGAACAGCACATGTACTGACACCAGACTTTGAAGATTAATCACAAGTGTTTCCTTTATATGACATTATTGTTTTAATAGAACAAACATTTACAGGGACTTGTTCATCAACATTTTTCCCCTGGATTTCTTGAACCAGCACACAGACGACTGCTGTCACTTACACCCAAGTTCTATGTGAACATTTGATTTAGAGTTCTTCAATTTTTATCTGGGCTTTCACTTTGAGGTGCTGTTGTGTCCTGGACCGTCTTTGTGGTTGTTGTGGTTTCCTGAACAGCAGCTGTTCCTCCTGCAGCTTGTTTCTCAGAGTCCTCACCAGCTTCCCGTTCAACTGCAGGAGAAACGGCCTCCAGAGCGGCGGCTTCGTTAACGTCTGCAGCTGCCTGTCGCCGCCGCTCTGCCTTCAGCTGCTGCTGGTGCCTCGTAGACTGGTCTTCATACGGCAACAGTGACATGGGGATACGAACTGTGTCTACACCATTAACCTGAGAGAAAAAAAACAAAATTATTCTTTTTAAACATTACATTTAACAGATCTGAAGAAAACCCATCAAGCCACAGTAGATGTAGTAAATTGTTGAATAAGTGCAGTTAGAGCATTCAGATGTGGGTTAAAAAGTTAGATAAAGTTGTTTAGGATAGTTTTTTCTATACAGGACTGTCTCAGAAAATTAGAATATTGTGATTTTCTGTAATGCAATTACAAAAACAGAAATGTCATACATTCTGGATTCATTACAAATCAACTGAAATATTGCAAGCCTTTTATTATTTTAATATTGCTGATCATGGCTTGCAGCTTAAGAAAACTCAAATATCCTATCTCAAAAAATTAGAATATTCTGGGAATCTTAAAACTGTAAGCCATAATCAGCAAGATTAAAATAATAAAAGGCTTGCAATATTTCAGTTGATTTGTAATGAATAAAAAATAATAAAGAACTTTATCACAATATTCTAATTTTCTGAGACAGTCCTGTAGACACTACTGTTTTACTTAAGTTAATGAAATGGCTTGACAGAAGAATTGAGCACAGAGCTAACAAAACTGTACCTAGTTATTTGCTGTAAATGAAAAAAAATTCTGTAAAGAAACCATATGCTGAAAAAGCAAAAAGTCTGTTAAAAAGTATCTACTGCAATTTTCCTAGAATAGAGAACACTTTTTTTTTTTTTACATGAACATTTAAAGAAACTCTTGTCAAAAATAGTTTTTAACATTTCCAACTGTTTAACTAAACAGACATTATGAAGGTACACCAGGATCAAATCTTACCGTAACGTCACACCAGTACTCGCCCAAGTCCTTAATTGGTTCAAATGGAAGACTCAGTGTGTGAGGTGATAGAAAAACTCCCAACTAAAGAAAAGTAAAGAAAAAAATTGTTTGATTGTTTTTATATTCAATCAGTCACTTTATACATAATCGGGCATATTCTTTTTAACAAAGAAACTGATAAAGAAAACAACCTTCCTGCCAAATTGTCGGCAGACGACGTCTTTGGTCAGCTGGAATTCATCAGAGGGCATTTTGTTTATCTTCAGTTTGGATCGTTTAAGGAATTCCACAGTCTGGAAAAAAGACAAGAATACCCTTTGTTAAAAGGTGAAAGATTTTAGTCTCTTATCCCTTTCTTGTTTTAAATCACAGGAAGAAAATAACATTTTCAGTAAATGAACTACATCCGAGAGATTAAAACTCACCATTTGTCCAGTGCGGGTTTGGATTCTGTCCTCTGGCTTCCCCTCCCGCAAAAGCTATTGTGTTGAAAAACAAGGACAGAGAAAAAGACAGTTAGCTGGCTAAATATTTTATTCAATACAAAAGGATAGATATGCAAGTATTTAAACCTTATACGTACTCGTAACTCCTCAGAAAACATCTGTTTATTCTCTGCTGATGGATACACTGCGAGACCTTGGGCCAGCAGTTTATTTCGACCTACAGACTTCTTCACAAACACGGTGTCTCCGCGCCCACCGAGTTCTGATGTTTTAATAACAAAGTGCAGAGGAAATGCATTTACACATTTTGTGACTTCCTTGGAAATTTCATAAGCCATCGGGGATACTGTAGAGACTCACTTGGTATGTTCTGAGTCAGGATGAGCTCCATCTTTTCAGTGGGTGTGTGTGTAGTGTCTTCCACCAGTTTGTAGATTCTATGTCTTCGGGGGTGAAGCCTCGGGGGCCTGCCTACTTTGGAAAGAGGGACCTGCCACCATCTCTCCACCACAACTGTTTGCTGCAGAAACACACAAAAAAGACAAAGAAAAAAACAAAGAGAAAAGGTGATTTCGCACGATTTCTGCTGTCAGCTTAAAAATCTAAATTTATGTTAAGCGTCCACTGTCCTTGCTGATGCTAGCAAAAGATAAATATATTCTGAAAACGTCATGATGTGTAGTAAAACTTAAAAAGGGGACCTATTATGGCATTTAATACCTATTTTAAACAGGCCTTGAATGTCTTAAAAACAAGCTTTTGATTGTTTTTGCTAAATAAATTAGAAATTCATCCCCTTCAGAAAATTACATTTTAGATGCTGCTGCATATCCTGGTTTATATTCATGTACGGGATATCTGTCAATGTTTCACAATATTGTCTTTGGTATCATTTTAAAGGGGACCTTTTAAGCATTCATTCAAGCTAAGATGTGAATCTTTCTGACCAACATAGAGGTCACTGCAGCTCTTTAAACTATAAACAACACACATTTTTACACAACTTTCGCCTAAATGATATACTATGTTTTAGCCCTGTGTCAACTAGGAACAACAGAGACACAAAATACTAAAACTGGAATACTCACAGGACCATAAGGATTCAGGAAATGTATAATACACCCAATTTGGAATCATCAATTAACCTGAAGGTGGTGGGTAACTTCATGAGCTGATAACTATGATACAGCTGCCACTCAGGAAGGGTTATCTTACCAAAATATCATCTACAGACATGGATGTTTTCAAAAATCATAATTAAGTTTTATCACCTTGAGTGGTTCTGATATCTGGTCTGGCCCATGGACTATAAAGGAAGAGAGTATTGGGAGCAGGGACTGACCTGAGCAGCAGTCAGACTGAAGCTCCTGGTCACCGGCAGCAGCAGCAGGTCCTGAAGGACACGGCGGCTCCAGGTCCACATGCTTGTTCACTCAACTCCTAAACACCCGCAGCAGCAAAACACCTCACTCAGGCGGCCCACAGAAATTAGAAATTATAAATTATGCAGCAGTCAGCGCTCAATTCACGCAATTCAGACGGAAAAACCTGATTTCTGCAAACACGTGAGCTAACAATGCTAACCTGCGCTGCTGCTGTTTGCGTCAGTGACGTCAGGACGTAAAAGCCAATTCAATTACACGGGAATCCAAAATAATGCCTGAACTAAATATCCATACATTTGAAAGTTTTATAATTTAATCTGAGTTTAACATGGTGTCTACCTTTTCTTTTTTTTTTTAATAGGAGATGTCGTTATATTGTCATGATTGTAGATACATGTGAAAACAGATTTGAAAATACGATTTGTAATCAGGCAATATCAAATATAAGCTATCCATTCGGTCAGTCCAGTATTAAAAAAAAGCAAAAGAGGGTTCTGTTAAATAAAGGGGAAAATTGAGAAGGGTATGGCTCATGGATGTATTATAGGTATGGCTGCAGACCGTTCTATAATACATCCATGCTGCAGACCTGCAGCTGCAGACCATGGATCTATTGCTGCAGACCCGGAGGCAGCAGATCTGAGCAGCAGTTCTAGACGTCACAGAGCCCCCTACTGGATTACTTTATAACTGCAACTAAATCAACAGTTCAGATCGAGACTTCTCGTTTTTTTCCGGCAGCGTGCTCTTTTCTCCTTTTCTCAAGATGGATGACGACCGGAGTGTGAGTATTACCGTGAATCACATTTTTTGTGTATTCTTTTCAAGATATATTGGCACTTAATTGATCTGCAAAAGTGATTTAATCAATCAGTGAAATGCCTAACATGATCCACAAACTATATTGTTAAGTTAAATTTGACAGAGAAATTAACGTTAATGACTCTATTTGCCACGATAGTCAGAAAAGTGCGTAGGCTAAAATGTTTTACTTGTGATGTGGATTACATGAGAAAAGCATGAAGGTCCTATTTATTTATATATATATATATATATATATATATATATATATATATATATATATATATATATATATAAACATGAAACTTGAGCTAGCTAGCTAATTTTGCTACAAGACTAATTTTGTAGCACTAATACTACGTGGCACAATTTCTATTGTCTGCAATATATATTTTTCATTTATTATGTGCAATAAGAACATGATCTCTGGTATATTACCAATCATTACCAAGATTAATCTTGTAAATAATGTCATGGTTATTATATTGATTATATATTTTTACTATTATTGTTAGGGTTGTTATTTTTTTCGTCCCAATAATTCATTGTTCATATATTGTTTGTTATTGCTACTCTTCAATCAACTGTGCAGTTGCTGCTGTAACTGTGGATTTCCCCATTGTGGGACAATTGAAGGAATATCTTAACTTATCTTTTTATTCATATTATACATTATGTGTGTTTATATAACTATTCACATTTATATCACTATATAGCCTATATTTAGATATTTTGTGGACAGAAATTTAGCTAATCCAGTGCATAAGATGAAAATGTATATTTGTCCGTTATTAGGTTTTGGCCCAGTTTTGTCTGTAAAACAGTGTAAAAATATTAACTTGGACTAATTGAACACTCTTTTTTTAGGTACACATAACAATCCAGAAAGGAAGGGCCTTGCCCCAACTTCACAGATGCACATCATGCTGCAATAACTACCACTGTCCATTCTGCAGCCCTACAGTTTACTACCCCTCCCCGTTGAACAAATGTCAGATACACATGGATCTTCATTTTAACAGAGCTGTTAGCCATGAAGGTAAAGTTTGAAAACATTCTCCCTGTGTGTGTGCATGTAGTGCATGCTGGAACTTCATTGTTGATGCAGGATTTTTATTTTTAAGTGACAATTTGTAATGGAAAACTGATTATATAATAATATTTATATCTATGTGCTTATGTTTAAGAATACACCATTCACAGATGTGGACTGGGATGTCGGCCGCAGCTGCATTATCACTGTCCATACTGCAGTTCAACAATAAAACGGCATCAATGTTTCAAAAGCATTAATATTAGCACAACTTTATCAGCTTGGTGGGAATTTCTTAAAATAGCTAAAATTTCACTTTTTCCATGTGACCGTACACCCATATGGAACAACCCAGACATCGTGAAAAATGATAAAAAGATGGTTAACTTCGTTCAATGGAGAGATCAAGGAATACGGTACTTACAGCACGTAATTGTAGGAGGACAGTTTGTACCTTTCAATACACTTATTGTTCAATACGGAGTTAGCAGGAATACATTTTTAGAGTATCAACAACTTAAGGCAATAATAAATAAAACATACAAAATTAGCCAATTAGATTTACAACTTCCCGCTAAGATAATAGATTTATTGAATCTAAGCACTTTAAAGTTGTTATCAAAACTCTACAGGTTAGTGTCTAAACTGGACGATTCAGTCTCTCTCCCGATCTCTAAGTGGGAGGCGGATCTCTCTCTGAATACCGACCAGTTTTCTTGGTCACAAATATGCTTAAATACGTTTACTATGACTAAAAACCCAAACCTACAACTTATACAGTACAAAGTTCTTCATAGAATACATTATACTGGACAAAGGATGTTCCAGATGGGCTTTGTCACCTCTAATATCTGTTCACAGTGCACAGAGAACACCCCAGATAATTATATGCATGCTTTATGGTTCTGTACACCGGTACAGAGGTTCTGGAAGGAGATTTGTGAGGATTTATCCACATGGATCAACCACAGAATCCCAGTGTGCCCCACGGTATGTATATTAGGTCACCTGGGAGACACTCAAATAGATCCTAATTGGACACACCGGGTTCTCACTGCCTTATGTATCGCAAAGAAAACCATTCTAGTAAATTGGAAACAAAAATCCAGTTTATGTATCAACCATTTTAGGAATCTTTTATCAGATCATATTAGTAGTGAGATAATGTCTGCCTCCACTGAACAACATTCGGCTGAATTGCACTCTCTGTGGTCCCCGTTTATTGGCTTCGTTACCTAGTGGGGGCGGGGGGGTGGTGATCTCGTAGCCGTTGGGGGTCGGCTTGGGGGGTCTGGGGCGCGGGCCTCTGGTGGCCCCTGGGGGGCGGTGGGGGGGGGCGCGGGGCCCTGTCCCTAGCCGGTGGGGGCCTTGGGGGCCTGTGGGGGGGGTTACCTCATGGCGGTGGGGGGGGGGGTGGCTGGGGAGGGCTCGGGCGGGGGGCTGTGGCTGGGGCGTCTCCGGGCCTCCCGGGGGGGGGCGGGGCCGTGGACGTGGGGGTCCCACCCGGAGGGCCCGGCCCTGCCTGGGTGGGGGGTGGCTGTCTGCGCTGGGGGGGCATTGCTGCCTTGGTCCTCCGTCGCTGGGCGGGGGCCAAGTGCCCCTGCGGATGTGGGGACTCCGGGACCCTTGGGGTGTCCGCCGGGGTGGCCTCGGGGGGGGGGTGGGGCCGGGTCCGGGGAGCGGGCCTCCCCTGACTGGGGGGTGCACGGGCGGGGCGCGACGGCGGGGTGGCACCATTCCCAGGTATCTATGTCTTATGTTGTCAGTATGAATGGGAGGATGTTGGACCGTTTCCCCCTCCGTCTGGGGGCTCCGGCGGCGCCGGGGGCGCCCTTGGAGGTACGGTGGGGCCCTTGCCTGGCTCGGGGGGCCGGCCCCCGTCTACTGGACGGCCGGTGGGGGGATGCGGGTGTCTTATCAGGGCCGGCTTTGCTGGTCCTGCTTCCTGGCTTCGGCCTCCGCTCCCCCTCTTGCCCCCCCTACACGATTCATACGCACATAGGCGAAAGGCGGGGGGTCCGGGTCGTGGGGGGCACTGTCCCGCGGGGCCTGGCACTCCCCGCCTCACGGTTTTAACAGCAAAATAGACACTGCACATTCAACACTTTATAAATACACTTGACATGGACACGTAGTTCGGGAGGGGGGGGGGTCGGTGTCAATCGATACTTGGCCCTCCCTCCTCCCTGTTTTTATGGCATTAATCACATGCACTCAACACAAGGGGCGGGAGGGGGTCCCACATCACCCGCGTTCCCTCACCGGCCTGGGCCTGGGACGGGTGGGTCGGGTTACCCGGGCCTGGCGGGGCCCGCCGTGCAGCCTGGGGTGCCTTCTGGCGGTGCTGGACCCCCCCGGGGAGGGGGAAACGGTGCGTGATTGTATGTCTGTGTCGGTGAGAATGCGGTATGGAAGGGTCCTGCCATGGAGGATTTTAGCCTCCATTGGCAGGACATCAAAAACTTAATAATTTATCAATATTATATTATACAAAGATGGTTATTATTATTATTATTATTAGTATTATTATTATTATTATGTATAGTATATTATATTATTATTAGTATAGGTATCGGATAAGTGAATGGATGAATGAATGGGATGCCTGGGTCTGGGGCCCTCCGTTGTCGGGCCTGCGCGGGTGTCGCCTTGTTGGGGGGTTCCCTCTCTCCGGGCCCGTCTCCGGTCCCCCCCGCTGCCTCTACGGCGGGGCGCCCCTCTGGTCTTGGAGGGCCACTTTCGTGGGGGACGGGTGCGCCTGCCCGCGTCGGCGGCCGGGGCGGCTCTGTCTCTCCGGGCAGGCTGGCCCCCTGCCGGGTGGGGGTCGTTGGCCTGAAGGGTGAGGGCCTCCTGGCCGCGTGTCCGGCCCGGACCGGGTGGCCGGGGATTGCCTGGGTCGCGGTCCGCCGCCGCGGGATCCCTGGCTGCTTCTTTCCGCGCCGTGGGGGCCCCGTCCGCGGGCCCCCTCTGCCGCCGCCGGGTGGGGGGGGGGCCTCGCAGGCGGTGGGTTGCCTCCCTCCTACTTCTCCCCTCTGTGGGGTTGCCGGTGGCCTGGGTTCCGGGCTCTTCCTTGTCGGCCTCTGGTCTCGCGGGTGGCGGGGTTGCTCCCCCCCCTCCCCCACTATAGATACACTTCAGGTGGAGCTTTGTTTGGTTTATTACACACACACACACACACACACACATACACACATATAGTCATTTAGTCACATGCATACACACACACACACACACACACACACACACACACACACACACACACACACACACACATGCATGATCATATACATACACACACACACACATAGACATACACACTGGCTTGTTCACCTGCATGCTGGCTCTCTAGTTTTTGGGTTTAGGTAGCGGTAGCGATAGCTTAGCTCAGACTGCGATCAGATCTCAAGATTTAGGTCGATTGCTGTTCGTGTTTTGGATGGCTCCGTGCCGGTTTCGTGCTTTGTTTGTGGTTTTTTGTTGCAGATTTCCAGTGCTTGACGTGTGTCTCCGTGTGTTCCTGCTTCCTGGATTGGCAGTGGATGTCGTCACCCCCCCCCCCCCCCAAAAAAAAAAAAAAAAACAAAACAAAAAAAACACTGGGTTTGTATGTGTATATTTATGTATGTGTACGCATATATATGTATGTGTGCGTATATATATGTATATATTACATATAGTAATAATGCACATATATACACTTTTGGGTTCTACCGTCATGGTATCAATCAATAATATGTGTGCAGACAAGGTAAAAAAAAAAAAAAAAAAAAAAAAAAACGGAAAGACGATTTTATTAAACATATACATTGGTGCAAGAAGAAACCAGGTTCCAACCCTACAGTCCCACCAACCACCACCACCCCCCAGGCACCATCCACCACCACCCCCCTGGCACCAACCAGCCTAGCCACCCCAAGTGGACAGGTGAGAAGGTCTAGCATAAAGCTGGCACTCCACAAAAAATGCCCCACATGCCAGACTACCATGCACAAAAAAATTTTGAAAAGACACATTGAAAGAAAGCACTTAAACAAATATAAGGACATTACAGCCAATTCCCACCTTGACAGTGAATGCATAGATGGAGAAAACGGGATCTTCACTTTCACTGTGTGAAAAAGGAAGGGGCACTATTCAAATGGTAGGTAATGCTGTTAATGTCAATATAATGAATTTGCTATGCTCCAGAATCTTAAGTATTTGAGTGTTGATTGTGATTTGTATTGAGTGTTTTTTCAGCTGTTTTTTTTCTCTGCAGATCTCCTTAATGTGGGATGTGACTGCACCTGCACTGAATATATATTATATACTGTACATTTCATCAAGATGAGACAATTGTTTACCCCAGGTTATATTGTTAAATAAATGTTATATTGTTCTGTTTGGGAACTTTGGACTTAATACTACCATACTTACCATTTCAGTATATCAAAGTGTTTTTATTTCTAATTGTTTACCCCAAGTTATATTGTTAAATAAATGTTATATTGTTCTGTTTGGGAACTTTGGACTTAATACTACCATACTTACCATTTCAGTATATCAAAGTGTTTTTATTTCTTTATTTCTTTTTTTAACAATTACTACAACAAAAGTGAGGACTTGACACCCAAATACACTATGTTGTAGTGGGTTTGATCAATGCTCTTCAAGTTTTGGGGGTAATATATCCCACTAAACGCCACATCTTAGTCCTCTCTGTCAGTGGCAAGACAGTTGTCATCTTCTCTGTCCCAGTCTCTTTTCATATTCACGCAATTGCAACACCTTTATAATTCTGTGCATATAACAGTCCTGCAGAGACATGGTAAAATACCAAGCCTCAATCACGACATTATCTATGATGTTTATGGTTGCTCAGTGTTTAAATATATATTTATTGTCATTAGGCTAAAAACAAGTAAAGACAAATTTTTTTATATTGCCTCATTCATGATTTAAAGAAATAATTTAAAATTTCACCTTAATTTGATAACAGTCTTAACTGCACCTACTGGTGCTGCCTATGATCTAAATCTCTTGCCACAAAAAAAAGAGCCTACCAGCAAAGACCTATGCTCTACAAATGACATCTGAAATAGTGCTGAATGAGCTACGAATCCCTGCCGTTTACCCTGGAAGTAAGTTCTTTAATTATAAGCTCCATCCTCATTATCAATTAAATCTTCATATATTGAGCCTCATTATCAATTAAATCTTCATATTTAAGCTCCATGCCTCATTATCAATTAAATCTTCATATATTTATTAAGGTGGAACGCTGATTTAGTTGCAGTGCAGTTCTACTAGTTGCAGTTCTACAGTCATCCAGTAGGGGTCTCTGTGACGTCTAGAACTGCGGTTCAGATCTGCTGCCTCCGGGTCTGCAGCCGTATACTACTGGGAAAATTTGGTTTATTTGTTAGTTTGTATTTGTTTTTATTGTGTTGCTTTAATTTTTTCAATAGAGGACACGTGGATATTTTTCTAATTTTGGAACAGTGATAATTTTTCAAGATTGAATTTCGTGGATGTAATGTTTTTGCTAAAATAAATAAAATAATTATGTGGATCTAATTGGGCTACTATCTATCGATTTTTTTGTTTCTACTTTTCTTTTCAAATGTTTCAGAAATGTTTTCAGTTAATTAATATCAATAATAAAATCAAGTTATAACATGATCGAAGTCTTCAGAAACACAATGCTTTCATCCACACATTGATAAGGAGAGAACTGGCTTCTTAAATCTGGCAGAAAATGACTCGTACAGTATGTTTTCTTTTCTAAGCTAAATATGACCTTTTTAATGTTCCAATAGAAATTATTTGAATTTATATATTCATGAGATAAGAGACCATTTTCTACACTATTGCTTTAATAATGCCACCCATATATGGGAGTTGTGATTAATAAACCGGTTTATGACTTTTCTGTCAAGTGCTTGTTATGTGAAGTCTAACACAGAACATATCCAAAAGCAGGACTAAAACCTTAGGGACCAGATTTCACAGATTATAGCTAAAAAAAAAAGTTTTAGTAAGAAAATCCAGAGGAGTAGAGTGGCCTGCAATGGGAGAAACCAGAAAACGTGTCTTCATACAGGTTTTCTGACTCAGAGCAGTACTAGCAGGCGGAGTCAAGGATTAATCTGAGTACCGAGAACAGAGGAATCACCGATTTAAGGAGGTAAGGGGGGACCCTCCTGCCGAAGGAGAAACAAACGAAAAGTGTTTGCACAAATGTAAAAACCAGCACTACTTTAACAGCATCCATCATGATCAAAGTAGCCAAACCAATTGTAAACGCAAGTCACACACATGATGGTGGTGATGTTTCTAAATGTCCGTTTCTCTCTGTTTACAAGCAAACGTGAAGACGGGGTTTTTGCAAATCTCCACTTTGGCCGGAGTTTTCAGAAATTATCGTTTTTGGTGACTTTGAGCTTTGTTTTTGTGTAAACGAACGGCCAAAACGCATGAAAACACCACCGTTTTTGCTACGTGTAAACAGGGCCTGAGAGTGCAGTGAAAAATCACACCCAGATTCCTGACAGTAGAGCGACTACATGAGGCTAAAGGGTCAAGGGTTGTGCTTTTGTTTACAGGTTTGTTTTATTTAAACCTAAATAAACACCAACTCGTTTTCACATGTCAGTTATCCTGGAATCATTCCCTCAAACCCAGGTCAAGTTAACAAAACGGGTTTTTGTTTCCTGCGAATCAATGAATCAATCAATGACAATGACTTTCTTTTTCATTAACTGAGAATTTTACATTATGCATCTGGTCAAGCTGGTTCTGAAGATGGAAAAAGCTACAATGAACACAGAGCAAGTAAAACACCCACTGCCACTTTCGGAGCATACAGTTGGATTCTCAATCACTGTCCACTTGTCCATCTTATGTTCCTAACAGAGTTCCCCGTTCTCAGAGTGCAGGTTTACTCGTAGTTCCTAGAGTTTCCAAATGTAGATTTAGAAGGCGGGTGTTCTGCTATCAGGAACCGTTACTATGGAACCAACTTCCAATCTGGGTTAAGGAGGCTGACCACCTCCACTTTTGAAACCAAACTTAAAACCTTTCTGTTCAGTATAGTTATTGTCAGTAAACCTCTAGTTAGTGTAAACTCTAGTGTGTTAGAGTCAGTAGTCATAGTTGCAGCTACAGAACAAGACTATAATAGTTAGTCTCAAACATAGCTTTGTGGTAGATATGCTGCTATAGGCCTATGCTGCAGGGGGCACCCACATGATCCACTGGGCGGTGCCCCTCACCCCTCTTCTCTTTTCCGCTTCCATTTTTTATTTATTATAAGTATCCCATAGCCATTATATTTGTCCATTGTTCTTGTAGTTTGTTGTTCTTAACTTCAGACTGACAGTTTTGGCCTGTTAAACCTGACAGGTTGGTCAAGCCCTCATAGTAACAAAAGCTGATAAGACGTGTCACTTCCCACCACTTGACACTCTCTGAGGAAGGCGGGAGTCCCGCCGAGACTGTCAGTCATGACAATGACAATGACTTTCCTTTTCGTTAACTGAGAATTTTAGATTATGCATCTGGTCAAGCTGGTTCTGAAGATGGAAAAAGCTACAATGAACACAGATACAAGTAAAACACCCACTGCCAATTTCGGAGCATACAGTTGGATTCTCAATCACTGTCCACTTGTCCATCTTATGTTCCTAACAGAGTTCCCCGTTCTCAGAGTGCAGGTTTACTCGTAGTTCCTAGAGTTTCCAAATGTAGATTTGGAGGGCGGGTGTTCTGCTATCAGGAACCGTTACTATGGAACCAACTTCCAATCTGGGTTAAGGAGGCTGACACCACCTCCACTTCTAAAACCAAACTTAAAACCTTTCTGTTTAGTAAAGCCTATAGTTAGTGTTCAGTAAACCACTAGTTAGTGTTATTAACCCTCTAGTTAGTGTAAACCCATGTGTGTTAGAGTCAGTAGTCATAGTTGCAGCTATAGAACAAGCCTATAATAGTTAGTCTCAAACATAGCTTCGTGGTAGATATGCTGCTATAGGCCTATGCTGCAGGGGGCACCCACATGATCCACTGGGCGGTGCCCCTCACCACTCTTCTCTTTTCCTCTTCCATTTTTTATTTATTATAAGTATCCCATAGCCATTATATTTGTCCATTGTTCTTGTAGTTTGTTGTGCTCCCCCCCTTTTTCTCTTTTGTGTATGTTTGCAGGCGGGACCTTCGGGAGCTGCGTGCTGTCCTGCAGTCCCCCCCTCTGATCATCCCACTGCTGCTTCCACATGTCTGTGTAGATGTCTGCTATACGCTTGCTGACATCCTGGCCTGCCCCCCCTCCCTCTGACCACCTCAGTGTCAGTGTCGTCCAACCTGCAGTACCTTTGAGTGGAGTGTGTGGCTTTGGGTATGGGAAGGCCTTTGTTTTGGTTGTATAAATTGTTGTGCTCTTATTTACAGGTTTGTGTTTTGGTGTACTTTTGGGCTTCATTTGTTTTATTAAATCTAAATAAACACGAAGGACTTCCGGTGTAGCGACTAATGGACTAGGACGTGTTTTTTTGAGCTCCTGCAACAACCTTTAAAAATATCTATTTTTGGTACAGCTTTTTCATCTTCCTTCCGCTCCTTCACACGACTTTAAGGCCGAGCTGCTCGCATCACTCCGCGTTGAGATGGCGGCTGTTTTTAAAGCGGAGCTTCAGGCTGCTTTAAATGAAAACCTGTCGAGCATCAATACTGAGCTGCAAGCGGTGAAGTCGGAATTATCAAAAAGCATTACAAACATCCAGTCTGATGTGCGCGCTCTGAAGAACACCGTGGTTGAAATGGAAACATCTCTTTCATCCTGCACCGATGACATCACAACCTTACAGGCTAAAGTGGAGCATCTGTCAGCTGAACTGATGAGGCTGGATGGTAAATGCGAGGATCTGGAGGCGAGATCCCGGCGCCATAACATACGGATCGTGGGAATTCCTGAAGATTTTTCCACCTCTTCTGCTGTTACGGATATTCCCTCTCTGCTCAAGGAGGCTTTCAGCCTGGAGAAGGAGCCTCTCCTGGACCGGGCGCACCGCACCCTCCAGCCGAAGCCGAAGCCCGGAGAGCGCCCTCGTCCCATCATCGCCCGTCTGCACTATCATACAGACTGTGTGGATATATTGCGCCGAGCCAGGGCTCAGCAACGGATTACGTGTGGAGAGTTGACTTTTTCTGTCTTTCCCGACCACACCCAGAAGACGGCCCGTGCCCGAGCCGCCTTTAATGACGTCCGCCGCCGGCTCCGCGAGATCCCGGGGATCCGCTACGGTCTGCTGTACCCCGCCCGCCTCCGCATCACTCACAACGGCGCAGAAAGGGAGTTCAGGTCGGCAGAGGAGGCCAGCGCTTTCATCACGTCGCTCAAAGTCTAGTTGAACTTTTTTCAGTTCATCAGTGTCGGTTTTTTTTTTTTTTTTCTCTCTCCCATATATACACGGTATGTGGTTTTCAGTTTAACTTGGTCGTGATTGGTTGTACCTCTCTGTTAATGTTGCTGGGCTTGCAGGAGCTCAACACGAAGCTTGTTAGTTATTATCTTGTTAGTTATGCTTAAAGCCGTAAGTGTTCTTTTCAGGGATCTGACTCCTTCTGGAGTTTGCACTGGGTTCTCCATCGTTTGGGGATGGGGTCGTTGTAAGTGCAATTGGGGGGTGGGGGGTGGGGGGTTCAGTAGGTTAAGTTTGTTGTTGTTTTCAATTTTCCCCCTTTTTTTTATTTATTTATTTATTTATTTTTTCTCCCCTTTTTTTTTTTTTTTTTTTTTTTTCTTCTTCTTCTTTCCTCTTTCTTTCTTTCTCTTTCTTTCTTTCTTTCCTCCCTCCATCCCTTTCTTTCCTTTCCTTCCTTGGGGATCCGCATTCGGTACATCTCTATCTTTAGGAATTTAACATATGGCCACTAATACTGGTACTTCTGTGAGGTTGTTGAGCTGGAATATTAAAGGCATGGGGAGTCCAATTAAGAGATCGAGAATATTTGCTCACCTGAGACGTCTTAAAGCTGACTTAGTGTTCCTTCTGGAAACCCACATGCGCACCAAAGACCAGGTCAGACTTAAATGTCCCTGGGTTTCTGAGGTGTTTCACTCTGATTTCAACTCTAAGGCCAGGGGGGTTGCTATATTAATTGGTAAGTCAATGCAGTTTTCAGCATCTAAGGTGATTTCAGACAAAAACGGCAGATACTTAATTGTGGCGGGTTCGCTATTTCATATTCCCATATTATTAGTTAATATATATGCCCCCAATTTTGACAACCCACACTTTATGAACAAGCTTTTTGAATGTCTCCCCTCATTGAACGACAGTCTTCTTATAATTGGCGGGGATATGAACTGCGTAATTGACCCCAAACTAGACCGCTCCAGCCCACGAAATCTGACTCCTTCTTCAATGTCGAGGTCTCTTTCAGATTTTGTGTCCAAGAACGGTTGCACCGATCCTTGGAGATTTTATAACCCTTGTACCAAAAAATATTCCTTCTTTTCTCAGATGCATCAATCTTTCTCTCGGATTGATTATTATTTTATTGATGCTAAACTAATTCCCAAAGTACTGCCTGTTGATTATCATCCTATTGTGATCTCCGACCACGCTCCTCTTTCTTTGGATATTCAGTTCTCTTCACAGCCACGCTACTCAACATCTTGGAGGTTCAATACATTACTTCTCTCAGATGATAAGTTCACCAATTTTATTACAACTAAAATTGATGATTACATCTCTATAAATCAAAATGATATGGAACCAATTTCATCTTCAATGCTGTGGGAATCATTAAAAGCATATTTGCGGGGACAAATTATCTCCTTCTCTGCTCACTTGAATAAGTCCCGGAAAGCCAAATTACAAGAACTCTCTATTAAGATCACAAAATTGGACCAACAACTTGCTACTTGCCCCTCTCCCAGTTTTCTTAAGCAACGTGTCGATTTACAGACTGAATTTGATCTCCTTACCACTAATGACGCAGAGCGACTTCTCTTACGATCACGCTCCGTATATTATGAACATGGAGACAAGGCAAGTCGGCTCATGGCTCATCAGTTACGTCGCCAGGCAGCCTCACGTATGATCCTTCAGATAAAAGATTCATCAGGCTCATTGCATCAGGATCCCACCGCCATTAATTCTGTCTTTCACTCATTTTATTCCTCTTTATATACGTCTGAATCTCCATCTGGCTCCACTGAATTGAATTCATTCTTAGATAGCCTCAACTTTCCTGTTATAGGCTCCGATGCTGCTAAAAATCTTGACTCGCCATTAACGGTAGAAGAAATTAATGTCGCTGTGAGAAGTATGCAAAATAACAAAGCTCCTGGCCCTGATGGATTTCCAGTGGAATTTTTTAAGAAATTTCAGGATAAATTGTCCCCTTTATTGCATGCTGTTTATAAGGAATCACTGGAACATGGCACTCTCCCTCCCACTTTAAGGCAAGCCTCCATAAGAAAAGATAAGGATCCAACTCTCTGCGGCTCATACAGACCTCTTTCGTTAATAAATGTAGATGCTAAGATCCTTGCTAAAGCCTTGGCTTATCGCTTGGAGAACATTGTGCCAACTATTGTCTCAAATGAACAGACAGGATTTGTTAAGGGGCGACAGTTATTCTTTAATGTGCGGACACTTTTAAATATTATTCACTCTAAAACTGTCACCACAACACCTGAAGTCGTAATCTCGGTCGATGCTGAAAAGGCATTTGATAGGATTGAATGAGACTATTTATTTACTGTACTGAAGAAGTTTGGGCTGGGGAATGGGTTCATTTCTTTGATTCGTCTCCTTTACACGTCTCCACAAGCAAGCGTTTCCACTAATGGCATTCAGTCCAATTTTTTTACTCTAGCCCGTGGCACCAGACAGGGGTGTCCCCTCTCTCCCCTATTATTCGCACTAGCTATAGAGCCCCTGTCAATCTTTCTGAGGTCCTCCCCCACTTTTACTGGGATTTCCCGATTGGGAACAGAATATAAGCTGTCACTTTACGCTGATGACTTACTGTTATATGTCTCGGATCCTGTCCTCTCCATTCCTTCAATTTTATCTGCTTTCCAGAGATTGGGGTCTTTCTCAGGCTATAAAGTGAACGTATCTAAAAGTGAATGCTATCCCATTAATGACTCAGCAACACAGCTCGTACAGTCAGATATCCCTTTTAAGATTAGTCCTTCCGGCTTTAGGTATCTTGGGATCAACGTAACCAGAACGTTAAGCTCTCTTTTTTCTGCTAATCTCTCACCTTTAATGTCTACAATTCAATCTGACCTCCATAGATGGAAAAGCTTACCTCTTTCATTAATTGGAAGAATTAACGCAGTTAAAATGAATATTTTGCCCAAATTTCTATTTCTGTTCCATTGTCTTCCACTTTTCTTACCAAAACACTTTTTTAAAATAATTGATCAAACTATTTCTGACTTCTTATGGTGTGGGAAGGCTCCTAGAATCCGCAAATCCACACTTCAGAGATGTAAATTCAATGGCGGACTGGCACTTCCCAATTTCCAACTGTATTATTGGGCAGCACATATTCAAAAAATTTCATTTTGGTTCAAATCGGTGAATATGCCATGGTGTAAATTGGAGGCACAGTCATGCATTTCATCCTCTTTACCTGCTCTACTTACCTCATCTATTCCATCCAACCTCTCTGTCTTTACAAATAATCAAGTGGTTCACTCCACACTTAAAATTTGGTATCAATTTAGGAAACACTTCAAATTTAAGTCAGCATCTACTTTAGCTCCATTACTGAACAATCATTTATTTCGACCTCCGCTTACAGATTCAACCTTTCTCATATGGCATAATAAGGGCCTGAAAAGTTTTGGAGATCTTTACAAGGATGGTATCTTTCGCAGCTTTGCAGATCTCTCAGGTGAATTTAATCTCCCGCCTTCTCATCTCTTTCGATACTTTCAGATTAGACACTGCGCTAAAGCTTTGTTTCCAGTTTTTCCATCCTCTCCGCCGACTCTACAGTGGGAGGTGCTTTTAAACCATGATCCACTTCAAAAATCATTGATCTCTAAGGTTTACGATGACCTTCTGTCTTTCGATCTCTCTCCAGTTATTAAAGTTAGGGCTGTCTGGGAAGATGAACTGGATCTAAATTTGGAGGATGACTGGTGGGACGCTGCTCTTAAAAAAATTTACACAAGTTCATCCTGCGCTCGTCTTACACTTATACAGTTTAAAGTACTGTTTAGAGTCCACTTTTCTAAAGCTCGACTCTCACAGATCTATCCCAGTGTCACTGACGAATGCGACAAATGTCATGCCTCGTCCTGCAATTTAACCCATATGTTTTACTCTTGCCCACTACTTTCTCGCTTTTGGTCGAATTATTTTGACACCATGTCAAAAATACTCTCGGTGAACATAAAAGTCTCCCCCCATGTTGCCATATTCGGGCTCCCAGAGGACCATGGCCGGTTTACTTCAAACCAAATAGACATTTTGGCTTTTACTTCCTTACTGGCAAGACGCCACCTTCTTCTCCACTGGAAGTCGACTAAGGCTCCTTCTAGTACCCAGTGGCTCAACGACACCATGTTTTTTCTGAAGCTGGAAAAGATTAAATATTCACTGAAGGGTAGTTGCAACAAATGTTATAATAAGTGGCTTCCCTTTCTTACATTCTTCCACTCTCTCCAGTCCCTGCCTCCTGATTGACTGATCCCCCCCCTCCCTCTCTTCTCTCATTCCTCTCTTTCTTCCTCCTTTTTATTTATCTTTTTATTTACTTTTCTTTTGTTTTTGGGTTTTTTTTTTTTTTCCCCCTTTTTACTCATCTATTTTTTTAATTCATACTGTTTAGCTTAAATACTTAAATATTACTTATATATAAGAATATAATAATTTTCGTGTATTTGTCATTGTTTTGTGTGGATTTTTTGTTCTGTTCTTAATCCCAAAAAAAAAAAGGAGGTAGACTGTATATCTTTTTTTTGTTTATTCCTGTTCAACTGTGCCTTACCCCCTAATAAAAATATCAAAACAAAAAAAAATCTAAATAAACACCAACTTGTCTTCACATGTCAGTTATCCTGGTATAATTTCCTCAAACCCAGGTCAAGTTATCTGAACACGTATTAAAAACATCTTAGTGTTTGAACTAATACAAACAACAAAACAGGTTTTTGTTTCCTGCGAATCAGTCAATCAATCAATGACAATGACTTTCCTTTTCGTTAACTGAGAAGTATAGATTATGCATCTGGTCAAGCTGGTTCCCAAATTTGGCAGGGAGGGGCTGTCCTTATTACACTAGTGTGGAACTGGTTAAATATAAGTCAGAGGGCTCCAAAAGACACAGATACAGTACCAACGTTTGTATCTTTGGTGAGTACACATTTATTGCTTCTGTAGATTGTAACATCTGATTTGATGGATGCTAAAGATGCTATACCATTTGATTTTGATCCATGGCATGAGAAATTAGAAGTTTGATTGCCCGATGGTTAATATGTACAATAAGGATGTTAGTTGTTGAGATTGCCCAGTTTAAAGATTTCAGCTGGAGGTTTTGGACAAGAAACTAATTTTCCATTCACAAAGATCCCATTGTGTGCGTTTTGCCCTATTTTTCTTACATTTCATTGATTAGATGCATTGACTTAGTAAAATCAACGTATCTACTAAGTATAGGCTCATGGGATTGGAGCCTTTCAAAATGAGTTTTTACATTATGCTATACAACATTACACACTGATATTTTGTGCCGATATTCATGTTCAGCTGTTAATTTTTGAGCTTGATATTTTGGATGGTGCTAGATGGCACAAGATATAAGACTGGTTCTGCTTAAAAACTGAGTCTACTAAGCCAAGTACAGCTTCATTTAATAAGGTGTAATGTTTTTTTGTTGTTTTTTTTCAAACTCTGCAGCCTCTAGACGCACTCTGTGTGGATTTTAACGTGACAGAACAAAATCAGAAGTGATGGCTGATTATAAACAAATCAAGGCAACTGCAGTCACAGTTCTGAAGTGTGTGGAGAAGGTGTCCTCCTTCGCCTCCTCCATTAACCCAATCTTTAACATTGTCTCCTCGCTGGTTGGAGCGGTTCGCAAGGGCCTCACTGATGAGGAGGGCCACCCTCTAGATAAAGACTTCCAAGCCATTCACAACAAATTGGAGAGCATCTCCCAAAAGAAAAAAGAATGCCTGAAGATGATCCTCATCAATGAGGTGAACGAAACTTATGGAAAGTACGAGGAGTACATCAAGCACCAATACAATGCCTTCAACAGCATGGTGGCACAAGTGAAGAAGGATCCAGACAACTCTCAGCGTTACATGGAGACCTTTCAAAAGATTTATGAGCGAGACGAGGCCGAAAACAGCTTGGGTGTTTACTACCGCGGAGTGATGGGTGTAGGCACAGTCTTTAAAGGTCAGAAGCCTCTGCTGGAGGTGTACCTGGACAACTGTGATGGTGACCGGGAAATCATGGAGCATCGCTGTTCTCACATTGCTCACTTGTTTCACATGGGTCTCATCGCTCTGATGGGCTACACTACAGTCACAGAGGATGATGAAGACGAGGTGCGAGAGAAGTGGGCTCAACGGGTGATAGACATCCAGGACAAGATGCAGGAAGTTCTCAGTCAGTGCAAAGACAAATCACACTGAACGTTGTCCGGAAAGGCTTTTATAGCTGCAGTTTGTTGATTGTACTGACTATGTTAATGTCAGTGTCCATGACAACTTGACTCTGCTTTTGTTTCTAAATCAGTAATTGCTGAAGCTTTAAACAATCCTTTCAATAAAATAAACAAACATGTTAAGTTGTGTTTGAGACTGTTTTCCTTTTTTAATCCAAGTATTTACTATTTGCTATAGCTACATGTGACGGGTCACAGCTGTATGTGAGAAGATGCAGCTCCACACTACAGTCGCTTCCACATAAGACAGACGCCAACCAGGTAGATACAGGTATCTTTATTCCTCAGCTCTGCAACACATATTTAAAACAGTGGTATGAAGACAGGGGATCTGCAGTGTCTCAGGATACCGTCACAGTGAAATCCTCACTGGTCTGAGTGATCCCATAAACAAAAAGATAGGCTACATTGTAATGTTGCAAAATAAAATGATAATGGTGCGATCGTATAGTGGTATAATACATTAATTTAACTATATGATAAACTCAACTGCAGATAACAAAATTGCACAATAAAGCATCAAAAACAGATAAAAATAAGAAATACATTTATATTACCTGCAACACACATTTAGGTCTCAGGAAACCATCTGAATAACATGAAACACGTGCAACCAATTAAGCTAGGTTAACACAAAAAAAATCGTTTATCCGATCTTCAAACACACAATTTTAGTAACAAATAATCACAGTCTTTGCTACAGACAGTTAGCTTTGATCCTTGTAAGTATATTGCACTGCAAAAATCAAAACATTAACTTCTGGAACGAAATAAAATCAATAAACATCCCGGACCATGCAAGAGCACAATTTACCACAGTGAAATCCTCACTGGTCTGTGCGATCCCACGCCAACCACTGCGCCAATAGATGGCAGTGTTGCACTACTTTTGCATAATTTAATCACTATTATCCTACTCCGTTACATATAGACAAGTTTTACGCGCCAAGACCTGGGCGCCGCCATTACCTACACAAATGCATTTAATTTCCGCCGGAAGTGGTTTGCGCGGCCTCTACCGGTGTAAACACAGCGGCGTGGATGCTAGCCTAAAGCAAAGACTCGCTGCTCGTGAGCTTTTACTGTCGACAACTATGTAATTGCAATTGGTTTTACTACCGTACTTTGACTGGAGATGGCGTTACTCTCCCCCACCCGAATTCAGTGCAGAACTGGGAGGATAACATGACGACACGGCCCAGCAGAACAGACAGCAAGATCTGCTCCTACTTCGTGCAATCTATGGCAATAGATGGAAAAGCAATGGACAATCTGAAAGCCTCTGAGGCAGATCAATATCTGCACAGCAACAAAGACGGTTGTGTCATGTCACACAAACATGATCGCTGACCCTGATGTGTCTGTACAGTCATGCAAGTTCAATGCTATTAAAGCACTTTAAACTTTAAATCAAAGCGTTTTATTTTTTCATATAAAATAAATACATTTCTATGCAGTTTAGAAGTTTTGGGGATGTCCCTTTTTTGGTGCCTGGGCTGCTGAAATCGGGGTGTCCCTTATTTCTATTTCTGAAAGGTGGCAACCCTAACACAGACCTCTGTCCAGGCCTCTGCCCAGACCTCTGTCCAGGCCTCTGCCCAGACCTCTGCCCAGACCTCTGCCCAGGACCCTACTGAGAGCTCTGTCCAGGCCTGAGCCGAGAACTCGAGGGCGGCCCCCTGATCTGTCTCTCCGGTCTGCCTGGCCCAGTGCCCTGGCCCCCTGAACTCTGTGTTGGCCTGGGCACCTGTCTCACCAAACCTATTGTGTATATCTTGTCTTGTTTCAAGCTGGACATGTCCGTTTTATTTTATCAGCTCAAAAGTATAAGTGCACAAAAATAACCATTTATCTGCTTCAATATTTAACCCACATGGGCTGCCACTCGATCATCTTAGTAATTTTATTTCAGTTCAAAATGTTTTGCCTTGGCGTACACAGGAAGCATGTGATCTGATAGTGCTATTCATGTGAAGGAAATAATGTCCAAGCAGTTAACACAGACGACCATACCAACCTGTCAAGAATAACTGTTGAATAAAGGTAGTGCTGGTATTGAAAAGCAAATATCAAACTGTTGCAAAAAGACATTTATCAAGGAAAGTTAGCTTACTTTCCCCACTCATTTAAGAGGTGGAAAAATTTAACGATTTTGTGACACGCTGTTTAAATGGTTGCAGCTGCAAAGCCCTTTTAAACATAGTAAAAAACTTCAATAGCTGCCAATAGGAATCCTCAGCACGGAAATCATAAATTGTGTCATTAGTTGTACAAAGGTAATTTCGACATTACAGGACTGTCTCAGAAAATTAGAGTATTGTGATAAAGTTCTTTATTTTCTGTAATGCAATTACAAAAACAAAAATGTCATACATTCTGGATTCATTACAAATCAACTGAAATATTGCAAGCCTTTTATTATTTTAATATTGCTAATTATGGCTTACAGTTTAAGATTAAGATTCCCAGAATATTCAAATTTTTTGAGATAGGATATTTGAGTTTTCTTAAGCTGTAAGCCATGATCAGCAATATTAAAATAATTAAAGGCTTGCAATATTTCAGTTGATTTGTAATGAATCCAGAATGTATGACATTTTTGTTTTTGTAATTGCATTACAGAAAATCACAATATTCTAATTTTATGAGACAGTCCTGTAAGTATTTTACAGACATCAACCAAGATGTAAATCACACATTGCCGGAAGAAGAGTCTGTAATATCTGATGTTGCACCATAAAAGCTAACACGGTTGGGTATGAGGTGGCGTGTTGCAACTATAGTGGTGCAGCAGGTCAGCAGAGCAAAGCAGCCGCCGCAGAAGAACACGAGGGCCATAATAACCCACAGCAGTGTGGTGACAACAAAGGCAAACTGGTAGGTTGTCTTGTGGCAGTGCCGATCCGGTCCAGCGTAATTTGGAGGATATATGGAATATATCCAGCAGGTGCCTAGAGGTAGCAAAAAGGGACAACATTCAGTTCAGATGAAACTACACGTTGAAACAAGATAAAAGCACAGATACAAAGAGGTGTTTTCAGTTCAAAGTTTAATGAATGGTTGGTCTATAATGAGCCTTATTTTTTCTGCCATAGCTTTGGCTTTATACCTAAGAAATCTGCATGCTGTTTCCACTCGCTGTGGTTTGATCAGGCGTGATAACCATACCGTCATCTGAGTCCATGGTCAAAAGGCAGAATTATGATTGGTTGTGCAGATGTGTACAGCTGTAGTCAGGACCAAATTCAGTTGTCTTTCAGTCAGATGATTGCTACTTGGTTTCCAATTTTCCCAAATTACTTGTCGAAGGTTCCTTGAGCAAGACTGATTCCCAGTGTGTTCCTCACTTGTTACATTCTTTGAATAAAGGTGACTACTGAATGAATACAATGTAATGAAGCAACATTCATAATTGTCACTTTTCACCAATATCTAGAGAGAAATCCATTTTTGGGAGCTTTATACTTCATACAAGTTGATGACAAAATTCACAAATGCACACACCAATTCGCAAATGCACAGTATTTGTAACACGTCGTGAAACGAAACGGAGCAAATACAGAAATATCTCCGCTGTTTCTCATCATCATTTGCTGCATCGGCAGGACTAAGAGCTCTCCAGTCTCCTGACGGCTCTGGTTGAACGGCCCGACAAACCATCTCTGATCGCGCTGTTTTCTTTACCGAGATCACAAGAAAAAAGCAGAGCAGTGATCTCCTCTCTATCCCGTGTTGCTGTTTATTTATCTTTATTCCACCAATTCGAAATATTGAATCACTTTTCTAAGCCAACGAGGCGAACGCAGTTCAAACAGCAGGTGTATCCGCCTCTTTAATCTGATTGGTTTACAAGTAAATCGTCCCCCACGTGGGGTGCACTCTTATGATTGGCTGAAACAAAGGAAGATATCTGATTGGTTGCAGATCCTTCTGTGTTAAAAAAAAAAACGTATTTGTGGATTGAGTCACGTCAGGGGAGACTCGCAAATCCAGCACAGCTCACAGACAAAAAAACGTTTGTAAATCAGGTTATATTTGTGTGTGCATCAAAAATACATTTGTATATCTTGTCCTACGCACGCGTGAATTGTTCTGTGCATTTGTGAATTTTGTCCTGTGCATTTGTGAAACGCTGAAGTACGTTTTTCTCAAACATTGTTGGCATCATTAAAAAAAAAAATTCACTTTCAAGATTTCCTACATTTGCATTATTTCTGATTAAAGCGGTTCTGACAAACTATTCATTGCTGTCTGTTTTATTCAGATTCGCACATCATGCCAAGTACTCGTGCAGTGCAGAGATGTAAATGTGTCGCTCACCCACTATCAACCAGACAAAACTGAAGAGATGCAGGAAGACCATACAGGTCAAAGTGAAGGTGTGGACGGCTCCATCCGTGTTAGTCCTGCTCATGTAGGTGGCAGACAGAGAGATGATGCTGCTTGCCCCCAGTACCAGCAGGTAAATGGGGATGTACGGCTGCACAGGACACAGGCTCAGAGTTGTGGCCCCTGTGATAAAGCAAATATATAAATAAATATATATAAAAAAACAATATGGTCAATATAGCAAAACGTGTGAATTAGTCACCAAATAAATGGATAAACCCACCCACTCCAATGGCTGCTATCATTACCATCCACCAAATAATATTCACCATAACTGCAACACAAAAGAGACAGGGGTCAAGGAACTGCTGAACACAAAAACAATTACGCACAAAAGAAAAAAGATGGCTAACCAATTGTTGCAATCAGTACGGAACTTTGAGGTCTGAGGTCCATCTGTTGAAACGAAGATTATATGACTTTAAAAGTTAAAAAAAGTAATACACAACCATGAGGCGGCACTACAGCAGAAGTGTGCTATCGTACCTGTCCAGCTGGGAGAGAAGACTTTAAAGGCTTTTTTCTTCTTGTGGACTACACAAGCCGAGCTCTACACATGAGTCTGCGTTTTGAGCAGAGTGACAGCCTTTTTCACATCATTTGCTGTTTTTGGCAGGATGTGGAGAGGCCGTTTCAATCATTTCAGCAAACGTTTTGCAATAGTCTTCGAGTCTAAGAGGAAATTACGATAAGATCAGACTTCGTCATCTGATGTGTTTCGCAGGCATAGTGTTCTTTAAGGCACAGGCCAACCACATAGTGGCATTCTGTTTTTCTTGTAAAGTGCTTTTCTAAATTTTCTAAGATAAATGTAATCTCACATCAGTTAGAGATGCTAATTACTTCCTAATGAGAACTGCATGAGAATCATGAAGGCTCAGTCTTCACAAAAAAAGCCAAACTTTATCAGGTCTCATCAGTGAGGTTGCGCAGACATCATGTGCACCTTTCTGTTACCTAGAACTTTTTGAAGAATAGTTAAATTTGATGTAATTTTATGTAACTGTAAAAATAAACTGTTCTCCCCGTGTTCCCTTGAGTAGCTAATGTGAGCTACAAAATCCTGCAGCAGTCCTGGGCTATACTGCCCCCTCTGGTCAGCCGGGACGCCCAATGGGGTGGGGAGGATCTGGCTGGAATAACGTGATCCTTCCACGCGCTACGTCCGGCCAGAGAAACCCCAGCCTGTCTGGTGAAAAGAAGCGGCCTGTTCTTTCCTCAAGCAAGAAGGAGGCTTGAGCTCAGTGCAGGGCCTTCCAGGGTTGACAGAGAGCAATGCCCATTATCAGGGATACAAATATTTAAAGCAGCACTATGTAACTTTTCCACCTTAATCTAATATTTCATCATCATCATTGTGATGGAACATCAACTTCCAACAGGTTTAATGAACCTCTGTCATGGTCTGAGGGGTCTGTATCGCCTTCACTGGCACTATGTAACTTTGAGGAGCATGGTAGGAACCCTGCCACACTAAAAAACTACACATTTTTACGGCTTTGACTGCTTTACGGCATACGTCACTTCCCCCTCCTTCCCGATTCGTAGTCCAGACCAAAGCTGGGCGGGGCGTGGAGCGCAGAGCTCAGCAGAAGCTGGTATCATGGCCGAAGCAGCGGAAAAACCAAAGAAAATAAAAGTTTTATCGGAGGAGGCGAAAAAAAAAGGAAAGCGGGAGATTAACAAACTAAATGCCTGGACAAGAATAAAGATTGGCCCGGCGTTCACTCGCTGGCCTGGTTTTGGTAATTCTAAAATTACTGACAATATCAACAACAGACACATAGAATAATAATAGTGATCATAAAAATGTGTAATTCGCAATGAGGAAGCTTTATAAACTAATAATACAATTGAATAGAATTACAGCACTAGAGGAAAGAATGCAATGCAAAGAAAATGTATAGAACATTTCTAGTATTTTTCCTGAGAAGTGTAAAATTGTGCAGGGCTGATCTGCAAAATATAAGGAATGGGCATTCAGTTATTCAAAGGTTATAAAGTATTTTTTTATTTT
Source organism: Cololabis saira (assembly GCF_033807715.1). Classification (NCBI taxonomy): domain Eukaryota; kingdom Metazoa; phylum Chordata; class Actinopteri; order Beloniformes; family Belonidae; genus Cololabis; species Cololabis saira. Next base: position 7,203,505 of record NC_084601.1, read on the forward strand.
GTCAGTAAGTATGTTGGACTACTAATTTATGACGAAGTCCCTCTAAAAAACGTGACAGGAAAAAGGTGCAGTAGAACAAAACCAGAGCGTATGAGTTTGTAATTTGGGGCGCATTATCTGGCTGAAACCGGACAGGGGGGCAGGGGTGACTTCACTAATAAAAGATTTTCAACTTCGTCATATTATATTGTTTAGCCAAAAATAGATACATTACCTCTTCGCTATCCATCCTGCAAACGGCCGCTGAAAACAGAAAAGTAGTTTTGAAAGTCCGTCCCGTCTTATTTCATTCATCGTCAAAACAAATGCACACGACGGGGACAGGAGTTTCCCGGCAGTACGTGCTGGTGCTCATGGGAAATGTAGTTCTTTCTGGTAAAGCACTACCGCTTTTGTCCAAAGGAGCCGCCAAACTCAACAAAAGCTGAAAGTTACATTGTGCTGCTTTAAATAAATAAATAAATTACTGTTAGTAAAGTAGCTGACACTAACAAAACCACGACATTTGACATTATTGTTACCTATGTTGTAATCAAAGCTTTTAGTGTTCATTTAGTCATGCAGCTGCATATCTAAAGGTAGAAGTGCATTGAGGCATCAATGCTACAGTTTATGATGAAGCATTTCTCAGGGAGCACCGGATGGAGGGAGAGAGAAACTCTAGTTCTCCGTCTCCTGTTGATGTTTTGTTGTGATATCAGTAGATGTGACGTCATCCAGAAATTGCTGAACCTACCTTTAAGCACAAACCACAGCACAGTCCCTCCCATTTTCCTCCACACTATAGTTTCATTAAGCTTGTATTCCATGTTTGTATTTCATACATGGTCAGTGATGCAAGTTCATCAAACTTGGCACATACTATATATGCATAATACAGATTACTACAAATAAAGCAAAATTAGCAAAGACACATATGGAGACTATTTATTTTATTTGTGAGATGCTTTTTATTATCTATTTTACCAGACTTCACCAACAATAAACACAGTGCCTGTGAAATATGTGATGTTATGTTTACCACAAGACATAAAGGCTGTTGTTAGCGTAAAAGACCCATTATTTTGCACCTGTTTTGGTATTACCTCAACTTGTAGGAGGATGTGTAGTGAATGTTAAAACATTTAAGTTAGCTAGTCAGTTAGTTTCCATTTTTCAGAGATACAAAAGTCTACCTTTCAAAATGATTCCTCAGCTGAAGAAGTCTGATCAATCCTGCTTGAGTTTAATCACATCCATTTTTGTAATAATCTGGCTGAGACATTTGCAGTCGTTTGTTTAACCATCTTCTTTTTCAATGGTGAAGCTTCGTATTTAAGATCAGCCTTTTTGGAAGTTGTTGGGGAAATGCCTTTTCGTGACCTCTTTTAGTTGAAAGTCAATGATCATTTGAATAATGGGAGCAGCGGGGAAGTCCATGCATATGATTCCAAGCCGTTGGTTCAGGACCGTCTTGGCCTGCAGGTAATCATAAAGCTGTGCATTGATGCGCTGTGCAACCGCTCTGGGGTGTGCAAACACACCAGTTCCACTACTGAAGGTGAGAAAAATCTGCTCCATGTTTCCTGTAGGCGCTGCCTCCAAGTGTTCGTAGACACTCTGCCATTTCTGCTCCAAATGCAGAAGCGTGGGTACCTGCAGGGAACACCAAACACACTATTACTCCTAAATTTGTTTTGGTCCATCCATTTAATCCTGCTTCATCTCCGGATCCTATCTTGGCTATCATTTGGCAAGAGGAAGAATACTGGAGCCTGTTTATGGAGAGTATCTTCCTATTAATGTGAGTACTTGGCCATGACACTTTTTGCTGAATGTTTTTACATTTACTGCAGAACATCTACTTTACAACAGTATACCGTGAAAAATGTTCATGCTATATTAACCCAGTCTGTGTAAATATAGGAAGATATTTGTGATTTATGTACCAATGGTATGGGCGGAAATATGTGCCACTAGAAACTGAATTTGAATAATTAGGGCCCGAGCGCTTACAGTGCGAAGGCCCTATTGTATCTGTAGGAATTCTTCGTATTATTATTTTTCTGACAAAAGGAAGGCCTTTTTGCCCCCCTAAACGTTTGGTTTACATTAATGGGCGTGGCCTAATGGCTCAACAGCGCCCCCCGGAAAACCCTGTGCCTCAAGCCCCACAATACGGTTTGACGTACATGCACGAAAATCGGTACACACCTGTATCATGCCACAACTTAAAGAAAAGTCTCTTGGCGCCATGGCCGAAACTGAACAGGAAGTCTGCTATTTTGAATTAATTGTGTAATTTTGGCGCAATTTATGCCATTCCTTCCGCAATTAATGCATCCCGAACCGTAACGTGCACCCAGGTGTGTTATACATCAAAATGTGCGTCTCCATGTTGCGACTATGCGCATTACTTTTCTCTTTCAAAAGTGTTACCGTGGCGACGCTAGACGCCAAAAAGCGCGCCTTCCCTTCATCTGATTGGTCCATATTTGATAGTTCTCCAAAAGTCACCAAATTTTGCATGCAAGCCAGGCCTGGTGATAAATTTGATATTTCATGGTTTGCATTAATGGGCGTGGCAAAATGGCTCAACTAGAATACTTTTCTCTGCCATAACTTTTGAAAGGTTTGACAAAGAGTCGTGGGTGGTGTCATGGGACTCGGTATTGAGTCCTTGAACATAATTGGTGAAAATTAGCCCCGCCCCTTCTTCTGATTGGTTGTCCCTATTCCCTGCTGTAACTTTTGAATGGTTTGACATAGAGAGTCGTGGGTGGTGTCATCGGACTCTGTATTGAGTCCTTGACCTTCATTGGCCTGAATTAGCCCCGCCCCTTCTTCTGATTGGTTGTCCCTTTTTTCTGCTAAAACTTTTGGATGGTTTGACATAGGAAGTCGTGGGTGGTGTCATTTCTGCTTATGGGGGGCGGTGGCTATGAGTGCGAGGGCCCGTTCATCGCTGCTTGCAGCTTTAATTTGAAATTGAATTTGTTAGTTTGGAACTGAATTTCTATAAACTTGAAACTGAATGTAACATTATGAAATTGAATTCAATTGTTCTGAAGCTGTATTTGATCCTCCCTGAAAATTCAACTCTCTTTATACTTTGAGATTCAGTTCTCACAATTCAAATTCAGTTCTTCCAATTCAATTTCAATTTACTGGAGTTACTGTGCCAGACATCCGGGTCGTTGAGGGAAAGCAATCGAGTGCAGATACAAAGAACTCCTTTTCACGTGGCCTACTATAACCTCTATTTTCTTTCAACGATATAAACGACCAATGGGAGCTAGATATTTCAAAACCTATTGTGTTTTCTCCATTCTGTGTAAAAAGTGTAGATTTATATCTTGCTGTTTTGTATCTTTATATAGCTTGAAGGAGATATGAAATTTGTAGCAGGACAACAATCTATTTGTCAGTTTGAGCTGCTCATAAAAGAGCTGTTAAGGTTCTTACTATAACTCTGACAGGGACTCTATTACTAGAATCCGTAGGTTTCTATGGATGTATAAAGTCTGATAGACAATAAAATGTTAATACAAAAGGAATAAAAACAATATGACCTCCTCGTACCCTCCAGTCATCAGCTATGTCCAGGGAAGTGTAGCGCATCCCCAAGTCAGGGCCTGTAAATTCTTGCAGGATGATGAGTTTCCCTCGGGCCTGGCCCATGGTTGGCACCAGCCGGCTGTGCCACAGCAGGTCCCAGCGAGCGTAGCGATGGATGAATTCTACCACGGTACCGTAGATGTTATTGGTCGTACTCAGCTCCTCTCTCAGCCGCATCAGTACTGTCTCACTGGGATAGCTGTGCAGGAAGTCAACCACACCCTCCAGTACTTGGCCAAAGTGTGCTCGCTGGTACGACACCCCGTGGTGGATAGTGAGGTTTCCGTTGATGTGACGCACACGGATGTCTAAGAAACGAACGCCAGCACGGAGCTGGGAGGCCAGGCTCCAGGTCTGACACTCGGCGTAGACGCCTCCGTACACGGCCATGGCGTTGTGGGTCCCCGGCATGGAGACCTCAGACAGCAGCTGCTCGTCAGGGATGCTGGACATCCAGGAAGGGTTGAGAAACTCTGGGTTGGGGGTGTCATCATAGTCAGGTCTCTGAATTGCAGAGTACCTTAAAACAATATGAATAAATAATTAAAAACAAAATGTAGATTTAGTTTATATAGTATCACTGCAAAAACTCTAAATCTTAACAAGAATATTTGTCTTATTTCTAGTTAAAGGAGCATAAGGCTCCTTTTAAGAAATGAGACTCTCTAGCGCCACCCTTCACCACGACGGCCGTCGGGGGTACTGCAGCCAACAGCGAAGCCGGCACGGGAGAACGGGGAGAACGAGGAGAACGCGCATGCAGCGTCATGTGACGTCACATCAGCAGCCCAGCGCGGGAAATTCGGAGGCCGAATTGCAGCACATTTTGCAGCGCACAGCCTGTTCAAGGCAACGGAGAGATACACTAGAGGGCTCATTCTTTTGGGTTTGGAACGCTTCATCTGACATTATTACTAGAAAACTTAAAATGTATATGGATTTTTTTCATAAATCCTGCCTCAATCCTGCCTCAAGCTCCTTTAAGTGTACTGAGATTTTTTTGACTAAAAATGAGACATTTTAACTAGAAATAAGACAAATATTCCTGGTAAGATTTTGGGTTTTTGTCAGGTATAAGCATGTAAGGCTTATATATATATATATATATATATATATATATATATATATATATATATATATATATATATATATATATATATATGAAACAGTATAGAAATGAATAGATTTTTAAAGGTTTGAAGGTATTGAAAGACAACATTTAAAAATTAAAACTAGTCTTGTTGAAAATAACATGATCAAGAATAAAGAAACCTTCTGGGGTTAAAACAACCATACATTTTTTAATTAGTAAATGGTAAAGTATACAAACTTCTGGGTCTCTAGAAAATACCTACAGACAACTTCTGTTGTAATAGACGCTATATACATAAAATTGAATTGAAATTAATAAAAGAGTTCAACACATGCCTAGTTTATCATGAATAAGTAATGATCTAGGTATGTGAAAAGACTTACATATTCAAAGTTAAAGGTACTTTGGTTTGTCTGTAAGGATCACTTCAACTACTACTTGAGTGGACAGATGTAAGAGGGTTAAAAACGTATTCTGTATAAATTCTGAGATAGGTCAATTGCCTCAAATGCTACATGAATTACCAATTTGCTGCAAATGCTGATTCCCTTTCAACTCAAATATGCTTTGATTCCTATTGTTTTGATGTCCCTAACTAACAAGATTAGTCTTTGGGTTGGGTTACCTCCAGAATTGTCTTTTTAAAATTCAACCACAACTGTTAATGAAAAAAAAAACACATTTTTAAAATTGAACATTTAAATATAGATCCTTACACATTTTGTGTGGTGTCCATGAGAGCAAAACCACTATGAAAAAAAAGATACAAAAAATAAAATGAAACATCAGTTAGATCACAGGTACACTGAACAATAGGAAAAAAACTAAAATAATAATATTCCAGATGTAGAAATGTCTAAATATGTATGTATTTCATGTATATTTGTATGTATAAAAGCGTTCCAGAGACAGTTTAAGCTTATGACATCTAACTGCTGGGCTTTCTGCCTCAGCATGGGAACACATGACTGTACTAACCCCAGCAAGAGCACCAGCCGTGGCAACAGTTTATGCATTTTCACTGGACCTTCCATGAGATCAGTCCTTGTGCAGGATTTCCTGAAAACAAATGTGACTTTATGCTTAGAAAAAAGCAACATAAAAATAAAAACATTTAGTTTACACTTTTTAGATACTTATTTACAGCAAGACACGAATCTAATACATCATAAACATTGTGAGCAATATTAAGTTACTAATACTTATAAATACATCCAGGTTAGACTGAGATCACTCAAACTGAGCCTTTGAGGAAGACGTGTTGTAAATGTTTTTTCTCTATCTATTTCTCTATGTGCCTGCATTTCTAATTACGGGTACCAAATAAAAGATATTGCTCAATACATATGTTAACAGGTAATTGCACATTGAGGCAGTGCAGGATGTATAAAAAAAAAGGTGTTAAAATCAATATTTATTTGCTATCCGCTCTGAATATTTAAGCGTTCAGCAAATTAACACGTGTTTTCTGTTCAGGAAAGTATCAGCCAGTATGAAAACCAAACAAACAGTGGAAACAATTTGACTCTGGTCCAGCCTGAGGTCAGCCTCAGCTCACAGTGGCCAGTTGATTCAATGGCAGACTTAAACCCTTCTAATCCCAGCTGAACCAAACTATCCAGCACTTCTGCGTGTACCCCGCTGCATGTCTTCCTCTACATACCCCGGAGCATACCTGAAATCAGAACGTGTACCTTACCCAGAACAGCCCGGGTGCCTGGGTACGACCTGCAGAACAAGGGCAACAGCAGGGACTGGAGTGAAAATACAGCAAGAGTGTCAACCTGGGAAACTATTGTGGGAAACAGCACAGATGAGCAGCCGAGCTGTGACCACAGAGCAGGGTGGGAGCACAGCAGTGCCAATCCCTGACGGTGGGGGATGGATGGGGGAGTCCAAAATCATCCTCTAAAAAAGCTTTCTTCAAGGCTATTTTTGATTAGCCCTTTTTTATGTATTATTTATTAAATGCAAAAACACTGAACCTCTGTCTAGCTTTGATAATAATGATGGAAATTAACTATGTAATCTGCAGAGGTGTCTTCAGTATTCACATTCATTACTCAGGTAGAAGTATAGATACTAGAGTTTAAAAATACTCCCGTAGAAGTTGAAGTATTAACTCAAGTTTTTTACTCAAGTAAAAGTATAAAAGTACTGGTTTCAAAACTACTTAAAGTATAAAAGTAAAAGTAATGTAAGGGGGAAAAAAGCCATTAAGGACAAAAGCCATTGAAAATGAATGCATCTTAGTATAATGCAAATATATTAAAGAACCATATATGTGTACTATTGAGCATTAACATGTGTTTCAGAGAGCAGGAGATATGATGACTAGTTGCCTATAAGTATTGTAATGGTGCAAAAAGTCAAACTTCAGAGGCATGTTATCATTTATCCTAACCTTTATTGGAATGTACATCCAAGTTTAGTTGCAGGAATCTGAGGGAACGGATGTAAGAACAAAACTGGACAAGAACATCTGAAACAACCACAACCAAATTCACTCTATCCGGATGGAGCAATTTAACTGGATAGTTTTTTTTTAAAGGCCGAAATGAAATAGAGTAACGAGGCTGTTTTTAAAATGTAAGGAGTAAAAAGTACAGATAATTGCGTGAAAATGTAAGGAGTAAAAGTAAAAAGTCGTCTGAAAAATAATTACTCCAGTGAAGTATAGATAACCAAAATTTCTACTTAAGTAAGGTAACAAAGTATTTTTACTTCGTTACTTGACACCTCTGGTAATCTGTAAAAAGGCTGTCAGAACAGTGTCATTCTGAACTATTACTGTTCACACTGAAATACAATCTGGCAAATATGTTCACACATATACATACACATTTTGTGTTTGTAATCGTATCACATTTGGATCATCTTGACGTACCAAATTTGAATCAGCAGGTTTAAGAGGTATACACAGCCATACTGGGTTTAGCAGAAGTTAATGTTATTGTATTTGACTGTTATTGAAACAGCATACGTATACTAAATGTTTCATGCTGTCAGGTCATCAAAACCAAACCTGTACAAAGTGAATATTGTGGTATCCCAGGGAAAAACAAATGAATCTCAGGACAGCCTGTCCCCTCAGTGGGAGCACGCTGAGAGAGTCCTGAGCAAGGACACCTCACAAGAATGTGTGTACAATACTTGTTTTTCCATATTTATTTTGGGACAGATTTTCCACTTCATATCACAAGTCACTCCCCTCAAAAGTCAAACATTGCGCAACCTTGTCACGTTGAGCAGTATTTGGTCACCTATTTAGACAAACTGTACACCCACAATGAGCAGAGCTACATTTCCTTCACTGTAAATTAAATATGTAGCCCAAATGAATCCAGGATGTTTTGTAGCGTTTCTCGATCTTTACCTGCGAACAGAAGACCAGTAAAAAACCTTGGCGATTGTCATTAAACAAAGTAGAAGAGCAAACCTCCTGAACATTCATTGTAGTTTGTTGGTGAAGGTCCAAACAGAACTAGGTCTGAAATATGATTTGTTAAATTATGATTTAAACAATATTAAAACGTTTTTGTGATAGCTTCAGGTACCTGGAGTTACACATCTCTCATGACGTTACCTGGAGCACCAACACTTCCAGCCCGGTCAGGAAGGCACACCAGCGCCTGGGATCTCAGTCCTGGCCTCCTTCCACAGATGTGTGCTGGAAAGTGTCCAGTGCTCCTGCATCACCATCTGGCACAGCTAGGGTTGCCACCTTTCAGAAATAGAAATAAGGGACGCCCAGATTTCAGCAGCGCAGGCGCCAAAAAAAGGTACATCCCCAAAACTTCTAAAATGCACAGAAATGTATTTATTTTATATGAAAAAACAAAATGCTTTGATTTAAAGTTCAAAGTACTTTAATAGCATTGAACTTGCATGACTGTACAGACAGACAACCCTATGCTATGTTTGTCCACATCAGCCCAGATGTAGAATATAGATACAGGTGAAGGTTGGAACATTAGAATATGGTGTAAAAGTTAATTTATTTCAATAATTCAACTTAAAATGTGAAACTAATACATTACATAGTCTCATTGCATGCAAAGCAAGATATGTTAAACCTTTATTTGTTATACTTTTGATGATTGAATTCTTTATTGATTTCATAAAATATTCAAATTTTTTGAGATTTTTTTTATTTGGGGTTTTCATAAACTGTGAGCCATGATCATCATCACTTTGAATGTAGTGGGAAATAATATATTTGTTTCAGCTTTAGTTGAATTTACTACGAATGAAGTTTTGCAATATATTCAAATTTTCCGACTTTCACCTGTATATTATGACTAACTCATCAATAACTCATAACTGTGACATCATCAGTTTTTGAGAAAGTTAAATAACAGAAGGAAAGTTGGACTTTGTAACACCTGCGTTCATAAGGATAAAGTTGTTGTCTGTTTACTTTTAGCCGGTTGTCGTGTCAGAAGTGTAGCCTTTAAGCAGGAAAGTCATGCTGAGTTTCAGCAGCTGAAGTTGATTAAAAACTATCTCCGGGCTGCATGGATGAGGCCAGACTATCAAACCTCACCTTGCTCTCAATCCAGAGGGACTTCGCCGTTGATAAGAGCAAAGTGATTGAAAGGTTTGCGGCGATGAAGAACCAGCTGATGGTGCTACGATGAGGCCACACACATACTGTAAATAGTTTGGATTTGAAAAAGTTTTAAAATGAAAGTTTTTGCATTTTGGATCGTTCAATGTGTTCATCGCCGTATGTAGCTCATCAGCTCATTGCTTCAAGTTAAAATTATCAAATTCCACACAATGAAAAAAAAATCTTAACAATTTATCATCAATAATCGATTAATAATTCCCATCCCTAGGTTGTACTGCTAAAAAGAGAGACCTTGTTCCTGACAGCAGGCTCCTTCTTGCCATCACCTCTAGAAATATTGTCTCCACATTCACCAGCTGAGGCTCAGAAAGTAAATATACTGTATCAGCTTCAAAGAGGAAAAAACTACCAACTACTGAAACTACCATCTAAAGTTATTTTATTACATTTCTTTTTGTCCCCAAAGTGACTTTTTTTGCAGCAAAATGGAGGGAACATAGGAAAGTGAAACATAAAAGCAGATTAAATACTGTTGACCCTTCTTAATAGCAAGTCAGAGTTATCTTAACATGTAGTTTATTAAAGATTGAAGACCCAAAGTACTTACACCGCTCCACAAACTCCACTTGCTGACCTTTCATGATAGTGGTAAAGGATAATAAAAGATGCTACCTGCAGCACCGTGATCATTTTCACTGTTGTCATGGAGACGCACTATGACAGAATTGTCCTTAATGTGTGGTAATGTGTGGAATGTGTGGAATGTGTTGCTAATGGAAATGTTTGTGTAGATGCAGGTCATCTTGTTGGTGTGTGTTGAATTAGTTTATTTCTGTTTTCTTGTCTTTTTGAAGGGTTTCACTTCATCCCTTAATCTCTCAGTCAGCTGCCTTGCTTCTTCATCCTGCTGCTCTTTGCTCGCAGGTCTTATTGCTGGAGAGTTTTTTTCTACACAGGAATATGTATATGATTTGTCAGTGGCAGCCAGTTTTTTAAAGGTATCTTGCTCGTCTTCTTTTCCACATCTTGGGTCAGATGTTGCATCATCTTTACTAGAGCTGGCATCATTTGATCCCTTTGTAAATTGTAATATTTGAAAGTCTTCATACTTGACTTTCTTCAAAGTTTTTTCTACACAAGTTGCTTTTTGTTTATTAGAGCTGCCTTCATTTGATCCATATTTAGCAGGTAATATTTTAGACATCATGTTTGACACTCTTGCAAGTTTCTTCAACATATGTTGCTTTTCATTTATTGGAGCTGCTTTCATTTGATCCATTGTTGATAACGTAAGTTACGGATGTAACTATGGTTCTGTTTCATTCCCTCCTGACTGCCAGTGGCAGTAAACAGAGTGGATATGTCTCCTCGCGCTGTTTAATAACAACAGTGTCACGTGAGTGACGTGTAGGCTACCTGTGCGTCTATAAATACCGCCCGGTAGACTACATCCGGCCTCCCAGAATCTTCTCGCAGGAAGTTCGGAGTGACCGGTGTGACTGGCAGTCATCCAGGAATTCACAGAACCATAGTTACATCCGTAACTTACGTTCTGTTTCATTCCCTCCTGACTGCCAGTGGCAGTAAACAGAGTGGATGACTCATACCAGCACTGTCACGAGGAACAACACCCACCTAGTGGTCAGCCGCAGAAGCCAAAGGCAGAACGGCCGCAGCCAGCGTGGACCCAGAGGCCACGTTAAGGTGATAGAATCTGGAGAAGGTGCACGGCACCGTCCAGGATGCCGCTGCACAGATCTCCGACAAAGGTACTCCTCTCATTGCCGCCCAGGAAGTGGCCACACCCCTGGTGGAATGACAGACAACGCCTGAAGGGGCAGGTCTACCTGCCACGTCATAAGCCTGTTTGATTGCTTCAACAATCCAGTGGGAGAGTCGTTGCTTCGACAGGGCACGGCCCTTGTGCGCCCCCCTGTAGCACACAAACAACTGCTCAGAGCGTCGAAAGGTCTGTGTTGCCTGAAGGTACAGCTGCAACACCCGGACTGGGCACAGCAAATTAGCCCGCTCCTCCAGCCGGGATTCAAACGGGGGAGGATGGTATGCTGCCAACTCTATGGCCTGATTGGCATGGTCAGGGGGTAACACCTTTGGCAGGAAAGCAACATTTGGCCACAGGGTCACTCCTGAGCTGTCCGCCTTCCACCGAAGGCACGTAGGACTGACTGAAAGGGCGTGGAGCTCGCTCACACGCTTGGCAGACGTAACAGCCAACAGAAGGGCGGTCTTCCAAGACGTCGTCCCCAAGGACCCCCCTGCCATAGGCTCAAAGGGCGCCTCACCCAAGGCCTGCAGGACCAGCGGCAGATCCCAAGCCGCTGCACGCTGCACTCTGGGGGGGCGCAGTCTCCTGGCACCCCGCAGAAACTGTGCCACCCAGTAATGCGCACCAACTGGTCTACCATCGATGTGGCCATGGTGGACAGAAATAGCCGCTACGTGCACCTTCAAGGTCGAGGCCGCCCGGCCTGCCTCAAACAGATACTGCAGGTACCGCAGTACAATTTGTAACGGACAGGAGATCGGGTCAAAACCCCCGTCCTTGCACCAGGAGGAGAAAGCGGCCCAGCAATGCGAATACACCCTTCTTGTGGAAGGAGCTCTAGCATTCTGCAAGGTCTCACATACTGAGGGCTCAAGGTGCGTCAAAAATGACCCTCCCCTCTCAACGGCCAGGCCCAGAGGCTCGGAAGGAGGGATGCCATACCTCCCCGCCCAGCTGGGACAGGAGGTCCGACCGTACTGGGAGCTGCCAAGGCTCCCCGTCCAACAGGCTGAGGAGCGTGGAGAACCAAATCCTCGAGGGCCACTTGGGCGCCACCAGGAGGACCCTGTGACCCGATAATCTCACCCTGTGAAGCGTGGGCATCACCAGGGGAATCGGAGGGAACGCATAAAGGAGGCCTCTCGGCCAAGTGTTGGCAAGAGCGTCCATCCCGAGTGGGGCACTGGTCTCTGTCAAAGAGAACCACAGTGGACAATAAGTCGTACACTCCGAGGCGAACAGATCCACACGGGCTTCCCCGTATCGATCCCAAATCATTTGCACCACCTGGGGGTGCAACCGCCAGTCCCCTGGGGGCAGCCACCGGCGTGAGAGGGAATCCGCCACCACGTTGGCTCTGCCAGGGAGGTGCATTGCCCTCAAGGAGGCCAATTGAGGATGAGCCCACATCCACAATCTCCGGGCCTCGTTCAAGGAGTCCAGCGACCTGGTTCCCCCCTGGTGGTTGACATGAAACACTGTCGAAGTGTTGTCTGTCCGGACAAGGACATGCTTGCCCCTGAGAAAGGGCAAGAAGTGCCTCAGCGCCAAGTAGACAGTCCGGAGTTCTAGGACATTGATGTGCCGTCCCCGCCACAGAGGGCCCCAAACCCCCTGGACTGACCTCTTCTGCCATACCGCACCCCAACCCTGAGGTGAGGCATTTTTTGTCACCACCTCTCGCCTCGAAGGGACTGAGTCGAGAGGAACACCGTGCAATAGAAAGGTGCTGTCCCGCCACCGGTGGAGATGAATAAGGCACTGGTGTGTAACCTTGACCTTGACCCACCTGTGAAGGCGAGGGTCCATCTGGAGGCTGTTGAACCACATCTGCAGGGGGCGCAGGTGCAGCAGCCCCAGAGGTGTCACAGCCGAGGCCGCCGACAGCATCCCCAGCAGTCGGAGCCATGTGTGGACGGGCAACCTCATCCCGAGGCGGAAGGACCGTAGCAGGTCCTGAATCCGCTCCGCCCGCTCTGCAGTAAGGCGTGCCTGCATCGATACGGAATCGAGGGACAGGCCGATGAAGGTGGTCTGCTGCCTAGGACGCAACAAGCTCTTCTCCCAATTTACCGACATGCCCAGAGCCTCGATATGTGTGAGGACCCTGGATGTCATCAGCTCGTCTCCTGGAGCGAGGGGGCGCATATAAGCCAGTCGTCCAGATATGGGAGAATCTTCACCCCCGACAGGCATAGCGATGTCAAGGCCGCCCTCATGCATCTGGTGAAGATGCGAGGAGCCAGGGACAGGCCGAAAGGCAGGACGGTGAACTGGTAGGCATGGCCTTGAAAGGCGAAACCGTCTGTGGTCTGGGTGTAAAAGTAGGCGTCCTTGAGGTCTATGGAGGTGAACCACTCCCCTGGAGTGACAGAGTGAAGGACGTCGCGTGTACGCAGCATCCGAAATGGGAGGACCTTCAGGTACTGGTTCAGACCCCGAAGGTCCAGCACAGGCCGAAGAGAAGTGTCTTTCTTCGGAATGAGGAAGTATGTTGAGTAAAACCCACTGCTCTGTGTATGTGGGTGAACTCTTGTGATGGCCTTTTTGTCCAAGAGTTTGGCTATCTCTGTGACAAACACAGGGACCTCCCGGGGTCTCTGACTGAGGTTTCCCTGACCCCTGAGGGTGGTGGGGGCCGGCGGCGGAACTGCAACCTGTAGCCCTGGGACAGTGTTTTCAAAACCCATACATCCTGAGAATGGGCTGCCCAATAGGCCAGGTGCTGATGTGAAAACCTGCCCACCGCCGGCCCGAGGCCCTCATAGAGTGCCTCGAGGATTATTTGGGGTTTGGGGGGACGCTGGTGTTGCCCCTGCACCCGCTGAGACCGGCGAGGTGGAGGGTGTGTGCCCCTGGGCTGACGCCCACCACCCCCAGCAACCCAGCTGTGCTGCCAGGGCTGCGGAGGGGGGCTCGGGGGATGTGAGCGGCGCAGGTCTTGTGCGCCCCGTCTCCTGGATAGCTGAGCTGGGGGTCCCATGCTCGCACTCCGACGATCCCAGGCCTCTGATGCCTGACCCGACTGCTTCCTGCGCTCCAACGCCAGTTCTGCCTCTGGCCCAAACAACTGGCCCGGCACTACAGGAAGCTTCCGTAGCGTCTGCCTGCAATCGTCAGACATGGGTGCCTGCGCCAGCCACACCTGACGCCGCGTCACCACCAGGGTGGACATCAGGCGGCCAAGCTCTCTGGTCATCAACCCGAAGGCTTGGAGCGCAGCATCGTTCGTGTCACCCAGCTCCCCGCCCTCATGCTCCGACTGCAACATCTGGGACTGGGCGAGGAGGAGCACGGAGAGGGAGTTCCCAATGCGAGCCATGCGGCCTGCCGCATCATAAGCCGTCGAGAGAAGGTTATCCGTTACCCGGCACTGAGGCCTAGGACAGCGGGCCTTATCTTTGAGCGCCTCATCTGGTGAAAGGACCAGTGAGGCGATACACGGGTCCACCGGAGGCATGTGAACCAGGCCATGTTGCTCCGCTGGCGCATGGAGGCCAAAGTCCTTGCATCCTTGCCATGGTAGGCAAACGCCTTTGGATCTGCCCAGCAGCGCCGCAGCTCCTGCAAAAAAGCAGGCGAGGGCGGGACATCAAAGGGCGGGGCTACAGGAGTCCGGCGAAAGAATGGGTTGCTCGCCGGTTGGGCAGCGGGTGCATCATCCAGCCCAACCTTAGCCAGGGCCGCACGCAGTGTTGCCTGCAAAGGGCAGGGGCCCTCCCCCAGCTCAGTGCTCCCAGAGCTCCTGAGGGATGTCTCCGAGCCAGCCTATGCCTGTATGCTAGCTGGGTCAACCACCAGACACGGCAGCTCAGGGGAGGGATACTCGCCAGAGCTAAACACACTGTCACGGCCTTGAAACATGGAGTTTGAAGCCCTGGTAGACATAGCATCGTCTCCACAATCTGACTCCCAGGGGACCGCCAGAGGTGGGGAGGGCAGAGCCCGCTCCCTCACTAAGGCCTTAAGCTGCTCCAGTTCAGCCCGTAAATCCTCCATCTCACTGCGTGAGGGAGCATCACTCGCCTTTTTCTGCGCAGGGCCACTGCGCTCATCATGGGGCCCCGCTCTGCGCTTGTCCCGCTGCTTTTTGCGGGAACCTGCACTGACATGAGCGGTCCCAGAGGTTGGGAGGTCGCTCCCAAACAGGAGGCCTTCCACCTGACGCAGCCGTTCCTCTCTCACCGAGAGCGGCAAAATGCTGCAGTTGATGCAGGGGTCGGAGAGGGCCTCCCTCAGGTGCCCCACCCCCAGACACTGGGGGCACAATTCATGGCCATCCTCTACCAACAGTAGAGTGCCACACGATGTACAAGCCATCATCGCTTCCTCCAAAAAATAAGTTAGGAAGTTAGGAAATCTGGGCGAGAACTGTGACTCGATCAGAACATCTAACAGACTCCCCACACCACTGTTTTCAATCCAAACAATTTAGTGTGGAGCCAGGCAATCCAAGCGAGAACTGTGGCCACCACAGAACGCGTCCGGAACCTCCGGCCTCAGTTTTTTTTTTTTTTTAATATATATATTTTTTTACATTTATATATATATATATATATATGTATATATATATATATATATATATATATATATATATATATATATATATATATATATATATATATATATATATATATACACATTTATATACATTTATATATATATATATATATATATATATATATATATATATATATATATATATATATATATATATATATATATACTTTTTTTTTTTTTTTTTAAAGCTTAAGTAAAAAATACTTACCAAGCCAGGCTAGGAACCAACAGACGAGAGCAGTGGGCGGACAACTGAACGCGGCTGGGACATCTAGCATGTGGAGGAATCAGCTCAGCACAAACAATTCAAGACCGTTTGTGTGGCTGGGGAGCGAGCCAGCCCGAGACACGGGCGCTTGAATCCTCCCGATGGAAAAAGGGAGAGGTAAGATGGCTTGACAACCACAGCCTTAGAGGGCACAACGTGCGCTCCGACCAAGAGTCACAGGCAGGCTGTCAAACACCACCAACTTGAGCTTACCTCCCCGAACCTGCAGAAAAATATAGATCCGAAACACGGATCTACGGAGCGATTAACCCGCGATGTACGTCAGGTTAACAGCGAGAAGATTCAAGAGGTCGGATGTAGTCTACCGGGCGGTATTTATAGACGCACAGGTTTAATAACAACAGTGTCACTCACGTGACACTGTTGTTATTAAATCTCGACCTGCGCGGAGCGCGAGGAGACATATCCACTCTGTTTACTGCCACTGGCAGTCAGGAGGGAATGAAACAGAACAACCAGTCTCTCTTGGCTGTAATTACAGCTCTTACAGGTACAGGCCCCAGGTTTTGATTTTATTTTATTTTATTAAGGATCCCCATTAGCTGGTGCCATAGCAACCAGCTAATCTTCCTGGGGTTCACAAAAAAAAAGAAAAATCATACAGAATTATACAATTTCAAATA
Source organism: Cololabis saira (assembly GCF_033807715.1). NCBI lineage: Eukaryota > Metazoa > Chordata > Actinopteri > Beloniformes > Belonidae > Cololabis > Cololabis saira. The sequence continues at coordinate 7,220,026 of NC_084601.1, forward strand.
CTAAGTGATTACATGATTTAACTCACAATGCACAAGGCCAAGTTTGATACTAGATACAATTACATTAAAGTATAGAAAACTATTAAATAATACAGACTGCAAAAAGAACAAACAAACAACAAAAACTTTACAATGTTAAGTAGACTTTAAGATTCTTTTTAAAAGTTCATTTCTTGTATATGCAGCAGAGGTTTTGAGGCAGGTTATTCCACAAAGTCACTGATCTTGACAGTGGAGTTGACAGTGGACTTCAGGAAAAACCAGCGGCCACTCCCCCCCTCACCATCCTCAACAGCACCGTCTCCTCCACAGACTCCTTGAAGTTCCTGGGATCCACAATCTCCCGGGACCTCAAGCGATCCACCCCACATCAACTCCGTCAGGAAGAAGGCGCAGCAAAGGTTGTACTTCCTGCGGCAGCTCAGGAAGTTTAACCTGCCACAGCAGCTGCTGATCACGTTCTACACTGCAATAATCCAGTCTGTTCTCTGCTCTTCCATCACTGTCTGGTTCGGATCGGCCACCAAACTAGACAGGCACAGACTGCAACTGACAATCAGGTCTGCAGAGAGGATAGTTGGGACTAACCTCCCATCTATCGACGACCTGTACCGGTCCAGGACCAGGAAACGGGCAGGTCTAATCTCTGCCGACCCCTCACACCTGGGACACAGCCTGTTCCAACTCATCCCCTCTGGACGGCGCTACAGAGCACTGTACGCCAAAACCTCCAGACACAAAGACAGTTTCTTCCCGCAAGCGGTTGCTCTGATGAACTCTTACAAATAACAGTCTCAGAGTAACCAAACACGTGCAATATATAAATAAATCATCAAAATATAAATAAATCATCCAGCACCCCTCTTTAATATTCATGTTGCCTCACTCTGCTGCACCTCTCACTTTTTATTTCTTTGTACAATTTTAATTTTTTATCTTGTATTTTTGCATAATTCTTGTCCGTAGAAATTGTAAATAGGTCATACTTATTCTCACTACCTCAAACTGCTGCACCTTAAAATGTTTATAATTTTTGTACATAGAAATTCCACATTTGTCTATTGTCTATTTGTCTATTGTTCATTTGTTTATTGTTCACCTTATACCATAGAGAGCGAAACTACCGGAGTCAAATTCCTTGTTGGACAATGTTCGAACCTGGCCAATAAAGATGATTCTGATTCTGATTCTGATCTATAAATAAAAGATCTTTTAAGATGATTGGTCCTTGGAATTGGTAATTTGAGCTGACTGGAACCTCTAGTGTTATAATTATGAACAGTATACCTAAAAAAAATCTGTTCATTTATAAACACTGGGGTTTTCACGCTCATGACAGACTTTTATTTATTTATTTTATTTTATTTATTTATTTAAAGGACAATGTGCAGGTACATTTAAATGTATTTAAAATAATATAATTAATTTGATGAGACAAAGACAGAGTGCAATCCAGCATCACTCCAAGGAGTTTAGTACTTTCAACTTGTTGAACTGCCAAATTGCACAACTTTAGATCAAGATTTGGGCTTGTAGATACCCTGTGCCCAGTTCCCAGCAAAATACATTTTGTCTTGGAAATATTAAGCACAAGTCCATTACAAATTATCCAGTCATGCACAACTTTTAGTTCTCTGCTAAAGACATCAAGATAAGATTTTGTGGCATATAATGTCGTATCATCTGCGAAAAGAACCGTTTTGGCACATTTGGTAGCCCAAGATAGGTCATTAGTAAAAACCGAGAAGAGCAATGGTTCTAGGCAACTTCCCTGCAGCACGCCACACTCAAGCCCTCTGGACAGGCAGCCATTTAAAAAGACCTGTGATCTGGAGGACAAATAACGTGCTGCCTCATATGAAACATTTATTTCCATTATCTCCAAGTCATATGATAAACACTGCCCTCTTGTGGCCAAAGCAGGTAACAAACGGTATGTGGACAAACCATGGATAACAAAGGGGCTACAGAATGTATGTGAAAAGAAAAATCTCTTGTATAAGCAATTTTTAAAACTTCGAACAAAGGATGATGAAAGTAAATATAAGATATACAAAAAAATTATCAATATCATGAGATCTTGCAAGAAACAGTACTATAGTAAATTATTAGAAAAAAATAGAACGAATATCAAATGCACTTGGAAGATTTTAAATGAAATAATTAAAAAGAAAAAAGTTGTAAAAGATTATCCTTCTTACTTTTACTCAAATAATGATACAATTATTAAGGAAAATAAACCTTTAGCACACCAATTCAATGAATATTTTGTTAATGTGTTTAAAAATCTAGCTAATTCTATTCATTCCCTTAAAAAGAAAACCTGGGATGATAACAATACAATCAACATAATTTCAGATTCAATGTTTACTAAATAAACTGATGAAAAATAAATAATTAAACTATGTATTTATTATATTTAATTTAATTATGTATTATTATATTTATTTATTTATTATTAATTATAAATAAATAATTGACATAGTGTGTAAATCAAAAGGTAAAAAATCAACCCACAGTAATAATCTTGATATGTCTTTGATAAAAAATATTTTTTATATATTTCGTGGGGAACTAATTAATATTTCTTGGCCACAAATTAGTATTTTGTGGGAACGAATTATATCTTTTTTCCTCCATGTCATCTCTGGGGCTCCGTAGGAATGCAGTCTTTGTTAAATAAAATAAAATGTAAAAAAAAGTTCTTCCGTAATGACAAACATATTTTTCTGTGATTTAAGAGCCTTCATACATTGTCTTTTAATTATTTTACTTGTTCTCACAGACGGACACTTGCTCTTATTGTCACATTCATCATTTAAATACATCGCGGCTTTGTTCTGGAACTTTCGGGGCTTACCTGAACCACGTGACCGCTCTGACGGCGAGATCAAAAGTTGTCGCCACTGTTTTATCCACTGCTTTTTTTTTTTTTTTTTTTTTTTTTTTTTATGAAACCTTATTTCAATTGCAGAAACATACAATAACATTACAATAAATGGCAGACATCATTCAATAATATAAAACACAAACATACATAGGCATCATTGTTTTATCCACTGCTCTGCACAAAACTGCGTCAGCGTGACGTCAGCGCAGGTGACGAAATAAAGCAACAGAACCTTTATTAAGGCAACGCTGTTAGAAAGATCCAGAACTTTACTGAATCAGTCAAAGTACACGCACGCACCAGTCCTTGAAGCGTATAGCTATTGTTTGACAAAGCTTATCCGACCAAAATATCAGAAAGTTACTCCATAATAATCGTTCTCTACTCAGTAATAGTTCTCTACTCAATTATACTGAGTGACTCAGTGTAATTCTCTATAATAGAGAATAGAAGCGAATAGCTATTGTTTGAAAAAGCGTTTCCGACCAAAATATCAGAAAGTAAGAGATGTACAAGCCCGTGAAAGCAAGTTATGCCGAGATGGCCCGCAGGTCTCAGCAGGAGCCACCGGTGACGGTGACTGCCTGGCAGCAGATGGCGCCGAAACCTCAGCGTGTGGTTCGTAAACGCCGTACACCTGAAAAACCTGTTGCAGCTGCACCTGAAAAACCTGTTGCACCTGCACCTGAAAAACCTGTTGCAGCTGCACCTGAAAAACCTGTTGCAGCTGCACCTGAAAAACCTGTTGCATCTGAACAACCTGTTGCAGCTGCATCTGAACAACCTGTTGTAGCTGCACCTGAAAAACCTGTTGCATCTGCACCTGAAAAACCTGTTGCAGCTGCACCTGAAAAACCTGTTGCAGCGGCACCTGAACAACCCGTTGCATCTGAACCACCTGTTGCAGCTGCACCTGAAAAACCTGCTGCAAATGAAAAACCTGTTGCAGCTGAACCACCTGTTGCAGCTGCACCTGAACAACCTGTTGCAGCTGCTGGACTTCCAGATGTTCAGTCTGCCAACGAGAAGAAGCAGCAGGTCGCGGAAGGAGACCAGAGCCGCCATCGCAGTCAAGACTGCGGGTTCCCGATGTCACAGTCCGAGTTTCAGACAATACTGGAAGACAAGGACAAACGCATCCAGGAACTGAAAAAAATGACCATGAAAATGTCGGACGATATCATGTACCTGATAGAAGAGCAACACAAAGATTCTCTCCTGGAGGAGGACATGTGCCGCGAAAGGGAGCAGAGGAAGTCCTCTGAGAGATTATGGACAGAGCAACGGCAGGAGATGAGCGACATGAAGGCGGCGATGGAAAAGTTACAGGCTCAGCTGCAAAATAAGAATAAGGAGTTGATGGAGGTGAAGAAACAGCTCAAATCCCAACGAGCTCAAAAGGAGAAAGAAGTTGGTGAAAAGGCCAAGTTGCGCATAGATGCGACCAAAGAGATCCACGAGCTGCAGGCGGCCGTCTCAGCCGAGAGGGCCTGCAGACTGCAAGCTGAGGAAATCTGGACCCAGAGAGTGGAGGAAACAGAGGCTCTGATGCAGATGAAAGAGGAGAAAGAGGCTGCTCTGCTGCAGATGAAGGAGGAGATGAGCAGCCAGGAGCAGCAGTGGGAGGAGGAGAAGTCCCTCCTCCTGGAGGAGATCTTCACCATGAAAGAGGAGATGAGGAACCAGGAGCACCAGTGGGCCCAGGAGAAGTCCCTCCTCCTGGAGGAGATCTCCGACATGAAAGAGGAGATGAGCAACCAGGAGCGCCAGTGGGAGGAGGAGAAGTCCCTCCTCCTGGCTGCGCAGGTGGAGACCAGCTTCCAGCTGAAGGAGCAGATGCAGGAGGCGCAGGAGGTGCTGCTCAACGAGATGCAGCTGTGGAGCAGAGAGAAGTCCTGCCTCCTGCAGGAGATATCTGACATGAAGGAGGCTCTGCAGAAGACGGAGCAGGAGAAGAAGGCTTCCATCGAGGCCCTGATGGGACAGACTCAGAGTTTGGAAGTGCAGTTGGAGAACACAAAGAAAGAGAAGCAGAAGAAGAAGGGACCCATCAGGAGATTCTTCCAGAAGTTCAAGAAGAGTGCAAAGACCCCTCCCCAGTCCGACCCTTCTTCTGAAACTCCTGGAGTCTAAAAGTAGTCTCCAGCAGTGACTGCGAGTGTCCCCATGTCACAGGGGCGGAGCAGGGGTCCCAGCCCAGGGGGGGCCCTTGTGGCCTAAACATCCCCGTTCAAACATAATTGCTAAACAAAAAAGCCTAATGCAGAATGTGTAGCAGCACATTGATCGATCCAACATGCAAAAACTGTTTTTTTTTTTTTTTTACCTTGTCTGCACACATATTAATGGTTAATACCATGCTGGTAAAAACCTAAGGCATATATATGTGCATTGTTACTATATTTAATATATATACATATATACTCATACATACGCATACACATACATATATATACACATACAAACCCAGTGTTTTTTGTTTTTTTTTGTTTTTTTATGGGTGGGGGGTGACATCCGCTGCCAAACCAGGAAGCAAGAACACATGAGGCCTCACGTCGAGCCCTGGAAATCTGCAACAAAAACCACAAACGAAACACGAAACCGACACGGAACCGACCAAAGCACGAGCAGCAATCGTACCAAATCTCGAGATCCAATCACAGTCTGAGCTAAGCTACATGCAAAAACTTTAATTTTAAAACTTTTCCAAATCCGAACTATTTACGAACCATCAGCCAGTTCTTCATCGCCGCAAACCTTTCAATCACTTTGCTCTTATCAACGGCGATTTCTCTCTCCACTGAGAGCAAGGTGAGGTTTGATTGTCTGGCCTCATCCATGCTGCCCGGAGATAGTTTTTAATCAACTTCAGCTGCTGAAACTCAGCATGACTTTCCTGCTTTAAGGCTCTGATGCGACAACTGGCTAAAAGTAAACAGAACAACATGCGCGCGCACGAACCCGTGCATGACAGGCAGACACACACGGGGAGAAGGGACTATTTTTTTTATTTTTATTTTTTAAACAACTTTATCCTTATGAACGCAAGAGTTATACAGTCCAACTTTCCTTATTTTATTCAGCACACTTTTTTTTTTCCTCTTCGGCGTGGGCCCCCACGCAGCAGTGGGCCCGGGGCGGCCGCCCCCTCTGCCCCCCCGCCTGCTCCGCTAGTGGACATATTAAAGCAGCACTATGTAACTTTTCCACCTTAATATCATATTTCCAGAGTCATTGTGATGGTACATCAACTTCCAACAGGTTTAATGACATCTCTGTCATGGTCTGAGGGGTCTGTATCGCCTTCACTGGCACTATGTAACTTTGAGGTGCATGGTAGGAACCCTGCCACACTAAAAAACTACACATTTTTACGGCTTTGACTGCTCTACGGCATACGTCACTTCCCCCTCCTTCCCGATTCGTAGTCGATTCGTAGTGCTGGCCCCCTTTTTTTTTTCTTTTGTGCATGTTTGCAGGCCGGAGCTTCAGGAGCTGCGTGCTGGCCTGCGGTCCCCACCAGCCCCCCCCCCCTCTCCCGCTGCTGCTTCCACCTGCCTGTATGGATGACCCCTGACCCCCCAGTCTGGCCTTCGGCAGGAGGGTCCCCCCTTATGAGCCTGGTCCTGCTCAAGGTTTCTTCCCTCCTAAAGGGGAGTTTTTCCTTGCCACTGTTTGGCTTAAGGTTTTTCTCCCACTAGGGGAGTTTTTACCTGCCATTGTTTATGTAATAACTGCTCGGGGGTTTATGTTCATGTTCTGGATCTCTGGAAAGCGTCTAGAGACAACATCTGTTCTATTAGACGCTATATAAATAAAATTGAATTGAATTGAATTTAATTAACTTGTTGTATCTTCTATGACTTTCTCAGTTTCTCTCCTCATTGTGAAGGAAATTTGGCCCATTCTTTTCTTCTTTTGATGATTAACATTCTTGAGTATTTGTACATCTTTTCCAAAGTCCCACCACAGTATTTCAATCTGGCCGAGCTCTGGACTTTGATTAGGACATCTCAGATTCTTTTATTTCTTTCAGCGCTTTTGATGTAGTTTTGGATCATTTCAACTGTTGCATGACCCAGTTTTGACCAAGCACTTTCCACCAGACTGTTGGCCTCACATTTGCATCTAGAATACTCCGACATACAGAATAATTTTATGGTCAACTCAGTGATTTCAAGGTGCCCAGGTCCTGTGACTACCATACCCAGCAGTGTTTATGCAGGGCAATGTGATGTCAGGAGACAGTTGTGCACAAGAATCAAATATCATTATTATTTAAACAATAATCATTATAAATTTAAAGGGGACCTATTATGGCATCTAATGCCTATTTTAAACAGGTAAACATGTCTTAAAAAAATCTAAAGCTTGTTTTTTCTACATAAAACAGAAATTCAGCCTGTGGGCCATGTCTCTATTTTTACCGCTTCTAACCTCTTTTCTGTGCTTCATTCTGAGGGGAGGGGAGTCTATGATAATGAGGCTCTGTGCTGATTGGCTGCTTGAATGACGTGTAGCAGGGGAGGGAACAAAGCGTCGCTCCGGGCTGAAGAGCCAGCTGCGTACACAAAACGTGTCCCATGCGAGCGAGTTTCTGCGACAATTCCATTGCTTTATTTTTTTTGTATTAGACTGTCCTAACTGGCCGCAAGTTTAACAGTTTCAGTGTGGACAGAGAGCGTCCAATGTCGCGCAGCTCGATGCGATAGTCGGACGCTCGCATTCAGTTACACAAAGTAAACATATCTTAAAGCCTGATTTACAGTTCTTCGTTAAATCGCCACGTACCCTACGCCGTAGGCTCTGCGTTGGTGTAACGCAGAACCATAAATCAGCCTTTAGTTGCCTGACCGGGTCACCTCGTCTTCACACAGGAAGATTTAATTGAATTCTAAACAGGTACACCACAGTTCTTTTCTCCAATTCCTCAAGACAGATGAATCATGTTAACTGTAAATAAATCACAACACTGAATGTTCACAAATGGCAACTTTATTGTTAAAAAAATAAAAGAGTCCCTCTCGATTAAGAGCAAGGTGAGGTTTGATTGTCTGGCCTCATCCATGCTGCCCGGAGATAGTTTTTAATCAACTTCAGCTGCTGAAACTCAGCATGACTTTCCTGCTTTAAGGCTCTGATGCGACAACTGGCTAAAAGTAAACAGACAAAATGCGCATGCACGAACCCGTGCATGACAGGCAGACACACATGGGGAGAAGGGACTATTTCTTTTATTTTTATTTTTTAAACAACTTTATCCTTATGAACGAGTGGGAGCCGCTGCTCCTGCTTTGGTGTCCAACTCAGTTCAGGCCATCTTTAGACCTTGGAGCTAGTCTGCTCTCGGTTTGTTCATCGTCGGGACGACGATGCAGAAAGGGGGGGTAGAATGTAGCAGAACGAGGGAGCTGCCCTTAATCAACCGTTATGATTGATTATATAAAGAATAGTTTAAAATCAAACTGAATATGTAAACTCCATGTGCTGTTAACTAAATCTTTCTGTATGTAAAAATAAGGTGCATTCCTCTGACTTTCACTGAAAGTACCATGCTGTACCAGACACTGATGAGAGAGGCCCCTGAGCAATAAACTTGGGCCACCCCTCTCCCCCCTTTCTCAAGTGTAATAAAACTTGTTCTCAGGACGAGAGACCGGCAGATCTGGCGGGACGATTGACCAAGCAGGCTGCAGGAGCTTTGCTCTGCCGATCTCCCTCATGAGGCCCTCTTTAATTCTATCCCAAGTCTTTTGTGTCTTTATTTACCTTTTCCAGCTCAATTAAAGAACCCGGCGTGATGAATTCGATCACAACACAACACAGCTGGTAGCCAATAATTGGTCCAGCTGTGTATATAAGTGGCAGCTTTCCCTGTGTCTTGCGCTTCCCCCATTGCGTCATTTCCGCCCCGGACGTTCTTGCCTCTCAGAGCGGCGACTGAATGCCGTGCTCCTGTTGCGTGATTTAGCATCTCCTGTGTAGGTCTCTCTCTCTACTATGGTTGTTATCCACGCTGGCTGAACACTAGTGTGGTCACGGACAAATGCTGGTGACCGTGCGGGTTTCCTCTCTCCCTCACTCTATGCCTGTGTGAACCTACTAGAAGTAGGAAGGCTCATCAGCTGACGGAGTCCCCGGTGGTGTGACGTCAGAACCACCAGCTGATTAAAGCCGCTGCTGTTTCGTCTCCTGCTGCAGTTTGTTGCTTGCTTGCTTGCTTGCTCTCCCACTTGCTTGCTTGCTTGCTCTTCTGCCTTGTCCTCACTGCGATGCTTGTCTGCTCTGCTGGGGTCCCCTGAAGTCTCGCCCAGTTCCCGGCTTGACCCCGATAATAAATGTGGCGGTACAGTGCCGTTTTCTTTTAATTAATTTAGTTTAACAGTCTTTGGGACCAGTGTTTGTTTAACCTTGTTTATTTCATTTCGGGCAGTGTTTTTAGTGTAGTAGTTACCTGCCCTTTTGTCTTATTTTGCATGTTTATTATATGATTATTTTTGTAACAATTTGTTTGTTTTGCAGTTGCTGTAGGCCGGTGGTGGTGTTGGTGACCTGGGTGGAGTCCTTGCCTTTTGTGTGCTGTGTGCTTGCCACGTGTGGTTGAGTGTTTAATTATTTTTACGTTAATATCTTTCATTTTTGTAGACTCCCACTCCCTTCACTAGTACCCCTCTGCACCAGTACGCTACAGCTCCTGCCCCTTATTTATTTTGCTCTTTATTTTCATGACTGGTTTTTTTAGTATTCTTTTAAAACATTGTGTAATAAAACCTATTTTTATAAAGTATCTGGATTTCACGTCTCTTGCCTTGAGTAAACGAACTTGTGTGTCTTGACTAGAGATATTAAATAATTCTTTGGGTGAAATTCCCGAGGTGGCGTTGTCAGGCAATGTGATTTGACTTTGTATTGGTGCAGCCCTTTACTCGACACTGCGACAAACGCAAGAGTTATATAGTCCAACTTTCCTTATTTTATTCAGAACACTTTTTTTTTTTCCTCTTCGGCGTGGGCCCCCACGCAGCAGTGGGCCCGGGGCCCCCTCTGCCCCCCCGCCTGCTCCACTAGTGTGCTTGACACTTGACAAAGACAATAAAAAGCTATTTGTTTCCTGCCAGTCAACAATGATACTGACTTTCTCTGCTGTTAAGTGAAATGTTCTTTGGTTTCTCAAGGTGGTTCTGAAGATGGACAACACTACAATTAACCCAACATAATGGAAATGAAAACACCCACTACCACCGTCAGAGCCTGTAGTAGCATAGACATATATATGTAGACGCCGCATCGAGTGTTCTTGCCCGCTGCTGCGATACGTCAACGTCTCTGCCATATTGGATGTGGCAAGATGTGGTAAACTAATACAAGTAAATGAACTTATTTTCATAAAGCGCCTTTCTACAAAGAAATGTACGTTTTACGTCCCATTTATTCATTCACACACGCACTAATATACTCGGGGAACAGTTAGGCACCAAATATAATATATTTAATTTTCTCAGATGGCAAAAATAAGAACTTTATTGATCTCAGATAGGAGTAATTCATGTTATATCAGCTATAGAGAACAAGGTAGTGTCGAAAAACAATATATATTCCCGCTCACAAAAATAAGAAAAATAGAGAAACATATTTTCTCATCAACAAAACAAATTTTCAAATTTTCAAATAACAAAATAACATATTTGAACCATTTTTCAGACAATAAAATAACATTTGAACCATTTTTCAGACAATAAAATAACTGAAAAAATCTGAAAAATGGTTCAAATGTTATTTTGTTACTTGAAAAAATGTAAATATGTTTATGTAAAATATGCTTTGTTGATGAGAACATATGTTTCTCTATTTTTCTTATTTTTGTGATTTCTTATTTTTGTTGTATCCACTGCTCTGAGGAGTCCCAACCACTGTGCACTTGCAGGAAGTCCCTCAGCCAATCAGCATCAAGCATGAGTGAGTCACTTCCTGGTGTTCGCTCCTTATTTGGCAGGGAGGGGCGGTCCTTATTTGACTGGGGTGGAAAATGGTGGAGACAGAAGTCAGACGGCCACAATAAACAGAGATACCAACGTATATCTTTGGTGAGTAGACTACATACTGATTACCTCTGAAGTCTGTAATGTCTAATTTGATGGATGTTTAAAATCTGTGTAAAAGCTGGATCAGGGAGTCAATTGACTGGTTATTCATGTATTAGTGGCTGAGAATGAGGAAATGGGGAACAAGCTTGAAAACAAAACCTTAATTTAATTTAATAATGGCAATGAAACGGTTACCAGAGTTCATTTTATGATGCTAAAATAATACGTAGCTAGTGATACGTAAAAAGTCAGGACTTGTAACCATGTATGTGTTTCCAGTTTGACTTGTTAATGAAAACACACCCACTGTTATTCCTGAGTAATTGTTCCAGCAGGACAAGATTGAAAGGGATGATGATTAATGTCACAACTATGTAAAATATGCTCTAGCATTTGATTTTAATCAACAGCCTGAGAAATTAAAATAGCTATTGCCTAACATTTAAGATATATTTAAAATATCTTAAAAAGGGTACATTCTGTAAATTGTCCATCCTAAAGATTTCAGCTGCAGGTCTTGGATTATAAACCACTTGTCGGTTTACAAAAGACCAAAAAAAAACATAAATTTTTTTAGGGAGTTGAGTTTTACCTATTTTCTGTTGTTCAGATGCCACTGATCTTCCTCTATGTTTGTCAAATTAAGGGAAAATGCCTTAGAACTGTGTGTCAAATTAGACAGATTAAGCAGAGGCCTTTTTATATGTGTTTTCCTATTTTTCCTACTTTTGATATTGATTAGATGTGTTGAATAAATAAGTAAAATAAACTAATAATCTACTAAGTGGTAGGGCCATTCAGTGACAATACAGGACTGTCTCAGAAAATTTGAATATTGTGATTTTCTGTAATGCAATTACAAAAACAAAAATGTCATACATTCTGGATTCATTACAAATCAACTGAAATATTGCAAGCCTTTTATTATTTTAATATTGCTGATTATGGCTTACAGTTTAAGAAAACTCAAATATCCTATCTCAAAAAATTTGAATATTCTGGGAATCTTAATCTTAAACTGTAAACCATAATCAGCAATGTTAAAATAATAAAAGGCTTGCAATATTTCAGTTGATTTGTAATGAATCCAGAATGTATGACATTTTTGTTTTTTTTTAATTGCATTACAGAAAATAAAGCACTTTTTTTTTAGATGGAACAAAGATCTGCTCCAGCACTGAGTCTGCTAAGCAAAATAGAGATTTCATGTGTTGAGGTGTAATTCTTTTTCTCTTTTAAACTCTGCAGCCTCCAGACGCACTCTGTGTGCGGATTTTAATGTGGCAAAAAACCCCCAGAAGTGATGGCTGACGGTAAACAAATCAAAAAAACTGCAGTCACAGTTCTGCAGTGTGTGGAGAAGGTGTCCTCCTTCGCCTCCTCCATCGACCCCATCTTTGGCATCGTCTCCTCGCTGGTCGGAGTGGCTCGCAAGGGCCTCACGGATGAGGAGGGCCACCCTCTAGATAAGGACTTCCAAGCCATTCACAAGAAATTGGAGAGCATCTCCCAAAAGAACCAAGAATGTCTGAAGAAGGTCCGCATCGATGAGGTGAACGAAACCTATGGAAAGTACGAGGAGTACATCAAGCACCAATACAACGCCTTCAACAGCATGGTGGCACAAGTGAAGAAGGATCCAGACAACTCTCAGCGTTACATGGAGACCTTTGAAAAGATTTATGAGCGAGACAAGTCCGACATGAGCCTGGATGTTTACTACCGCGGTGTGATGGGTACAGGCTCACTCTTTGGAAGACCTCTGCTGAAGGTGTACCTGGACAACTGTGATGGTGACCGGGAAATCATGGAGCATCGCTGTTCTCACATTGCTCACTTGTTTCACATGGGTCTCATTGCTCTGATGGGCTACACAACAGTCACAGAGGATGATGAAGATGAGGTGCGAGAGAAGTGGGCTCAACGGGTGATAGACATCCAGGACAAGATGCAGGAAGTTCTCAGTCAGTGCAAAGACAAATCACACTGAACGTTGTCCGGCAGGTAATGTCTGTGTAAAAAAACTACTTGTATAGTAATAAAATATACATAAAATCAAAACTATTATTGCCAGCACTTATTATGTCAGCATAAGCTTCAACCAAAGTTTGTGTGGCTGTAGTTTCATTATTGTATTGAATGTGTTTTATTTTCAGTGTCTACTACAGCTTGACCTTGCTTTGTGTCAAAATCAATCAATGCTGAAGTTTTATACAATACCATAAATAAAATAAATACATTGGATGGTTATGTTTTTGAGCATTTTTATTTTAGTTCAAGTGTGGACAACCAACATGTATAGCATAAATATAAAATGTGTAATTGATCCCAGGTTCAAATGGTTTAAACTGTACTAATAACTCAAATACGTTTTATTGAGAAATGAGAATAAGATTTATTGAGAAATAATTTGAGAAAATGCAGGCATATCAAGATTTATTTAAGAAGTAAGCATCAACTGGACTAACAAACTTGAACAAATGGAACCAACTGGTTAAATGGAGGTGTAACCGTATTGTCATTAAACCTTAATATCCTTCTTGCATAACTATAAGTAAAGGATGCAGTTTCTTGTGATCACAACCTTGAAAATGTATAAAGAATCCTGTTGCATTCCAGGATAAATTCAGAATTTTGAAGTTAAGAAAAAAAAAAAACTTTTTTAAACGATTCAAATAGTTTGACATATTTTTTAAATCAGGTTATTTATCTTGGATTATTCACAAAGACTAACTAATAATGAGCTGTTCATTATTTAGCTTAGGTATTTGGACTAAAATCAAGGACAACAGCCAACCCGGCTTCTCAGAATTGTACTTAATTGACATTTTGGGGCTCCTGGGCTCTGGATGGGCCCGAGGAAACCCTGTTACCTACTGATACACAAAGGAAGCATAAAGAGATGTGAAAGAGAAAGTTTTGCATAAATGTAAAGCATGGTGAGCAGCTTGAACTGACAATAGATCCCTGGCTAATCGGCGTGACAGTGGGGCTCCACACAAAATATTTTTCAGAACTTGTTTGTGCTGATGAAACAACTTCCTTAAATGCTATTGGTTGCCTAGCAACATTGCTAAACTATCTTGTTGCTACTAGGTACGTTGTAAAATAAACCTGTTTGTGACAGAAAAAAACTTACCAAATATCAGTAAAAACATAATTTTGACAGAAATGTCAGTGTAATTATATGGGCAAGGCAAATTTATTTATATAGCACAATTCAACACAAGGTAATTCAAAGTGCTTTACATTGACATTAAAAGCGACAAGACACAATTAGACAGTAAATAACAAATAAGAGTAAGATGATAAGAAAAGAAGTAAAATAATAAAAAGCACAAGCTGTTAAAAATAAGGGCAGGAGAATACAGCAGGTAAGTTTAATTTAGGAGTACGCTTGAGTAAACGGTAATGTTTTTAACCCTGATTTAAAGGAGCTGACAGTTGGAGCAGACCTCATATATATATATATATATATATATATATATATATATATATACACACACATTATATATATAATATTATATATAATAATAATAATAATAAACTTTATTTGTATAGCACCTTTCATACAAGAATTGCAGCTCAAAGTGCTTCACAGTAGGAATATAGACATGTTAAGAACAATGAGAAATAGAGAAATAAACAATAATAGCAAATAAAAATGAAAGATAAATGTGATCATATAGAAACATTTAGGTGCAATGATATAATACAGAATTCAGTTCTAAGTTCCTTTATAGAACAATTACTAGGATAGGATAAAAGCAATGTTGAATATAAAAAAGTAAAAGTAATGCACTGAGTCGTAGGTCACACACACTGTGCAGCAGGTGCAATGTGACAGTGTGTATTACTGGCAGCAAAGTGCTTCACAGCAGTAAAAAAACATTATTAAATATAGACATGGTAAGAACAAATGAAAAATACAAAGATAAAAATAACAACAAATAAGAATAAGAGATAAAGATGATCATATAAAAGCATTTAGGTGCAATGATATAGAATAAAAGCAATGTAGGAAATAAAAGTATAAAAGTAATGCAGACAGTAAAAATCAATGATATAGAATATATATTATATACACACACACACACACACACACACACACACACACACACACACACACACACACACACACACACACACACACACACACACACACACACATACAGGACTGTCTCAGAAAATTAGAATATTGTGATATTCTGTAATGCAATTACAAAAACAAAAATCTCATACATTCTGGATTCATTACAAATCAACTGAAATATTGCAAGCCTTTTATTATTTTAATATTGCTGATCATGGTTTACAGCTTAAGAAAACTCAAATATCCTATCTCAAAAAATTAGAATATTCTGGGAATCTTAATCTTAAACTGTAAGCCATAATCAGCAATATTAAAATAATAAAATGCTTGCAATATTTCAGTTGATTTCCAGAATGGAAGGCCTTTTTTGTTTTTTTAATTGCATTACAGAAAATAAAGAACTTTATCTCAATATTCTAATTTTCTGAGACAGTCCTGTATACACGTACACACACATATACATATATATATTTATTTATTTCAATTGATTAAGTGTTGCTTTTTTAAAAATTTTTTAAAATTTGTATATGTCTTACTTACTCAGGCAACCAGTTCAGTTTGGGCATATTTTAACCTACGCTTGATATTTCCAGTGTAAACATTGAACCTATGGGGATATTTACCCTGTAGTACTGAAGCCTGAATTATGGTTCCGCGTTAAACCGAGGGCGTAGCGTACGGCGTAAGGTTCGCGTCGCCGCGTAACCTACGCCGTGGCCCTGCGTTGGTGTAACGCGGAACCATAAATCCGCCTGGAGTCCTCCCGTGAGTGATTCCGCCTATGAGTCCACCTCACCAGCAGAGTCCTCTGTCGTGCAGCTGCCAGAGACTCTTCTGCAGCCCAGCCCCGCATTAAAGGCCTGGAACTACCTCAATATCCAAACACTGCTCCGAGGGCAGACCTGGAGCAAGTCCCTTAGCTTTGAACTGTTTTAAACACCCATAAAGCCGAGACGGGTGGTGTCGGGTCTGCTGGAGGAGAAGTCGCGTCTCTTTCGGTAAGTTGCGGCTGCCTGGAGCGGAAAAGAGCTGGGGCTGTAGCGGCGGCTACAGCTGCTGCTTCATTACTAAACTACAACACTGCGCTGCTTCTACAGGAGAAAATATGTCGACATGTGACGCATGTGGAAACACGAAATATAGCGTAAAGTAAAGAATATTTGACAGTTTCAGAATAACAGTTTAAAGTTTACAGACTTCAGTTTCCGGGGCGTGACCTTCCTGTGAACTCAACTTTTGCTTTTGTTGAATACGAGTGTGTGAAACAATGATTGTGTAACCAACAAAATATATCAAAGTGAGCTATTCACTCACATTTGTAAAAGCTGCAGGAAGCTTCTACCAATGTGTTGATTTTTGCTGACGGCTTAAATGAATAAATGCAGATTTAACAACACTTAACTAGAGCATCACTGCTGTGCCTCATTCTCTCATTTAAAAATACATCATCAAAATGTTGATAAAGATTATGTATATATTTGGTATTAACCCTTGGTCTTTACGTTCTGTTCTTTTTTTTTTGAAAATTAGATTTATTGGGTTTTCAGATTTAACATGACATATTCATTAATGATGATTTACATGTCCACATTCATAGAGAAAAGAAAAGGCAAAACCAATAACTACTGAAAAAATATATAAATGAATAAATGAAAATTCAATAAAATAAATAAATTAAAAAAAAATATGACCCTGCGTTTCCTATAGAGCTGATGTGTTGAATATTCCATTTTCTTTATACACTTCCTGATTGGTGACTTTCAAGATATTTAATAAAATGTCCCCATAACTTAAAGAAACTCTGTATTTTCCCCTTGGTGGCAGGTTAACTTCTCTATGGCTAGAACGTTGGAAAGACTGTTAAACCAATGTTTAACTACGGGAGGTTCAGTGTTCAGTGTTTAGCCTGAAGTTTAGCACAAAATGACAATCTTTTTATTCGCACCGGACACTCCTAACTCATCTGAAAATAGTCCTAAGATAAATACCCGAGGGCAGACTGGCAGTTTGATAGAGATAATATCAGATACAGTTTGTATGACCTTTTTCCCAGAATTTTTTAATTTTGGGGCAACTCCATAGGCAGTGTAATATAGTTCCTTCTTCTTGGCTACATTTAATACAGAAATCAGGATTACAATCTGTTCTTTAAAGGTAATGTAAAGGAGATTTTAGGTTTTTGTATGATTTTTCCAAGACAGTGGTCTCCAACCCTGTCCTGCATGTTTTACATGTTTCCCTGCATTATTACACCATCATATCCCCATTACTCCGGCACTTTAAAACCAACATGTTGTACATTTTTTTTCTTTTAATATTATATGTTCTTTTGTATTGTTATGTTATGAATCTTTATTTCGGCTTGTACAGAACAAGATGAAAAGGAAAGAAAAAAAAAAAAAAAACAACATTTCTTTTGCCGAAAAATAAACCAATCACCAATCACCACACTAAATTCCTTGTGTGTGTTAAACTACTTGGCAATAAACTTCTTTCTGATTCTGTCCTGCATGTTTTACATGTTTCCCTGCATCATCACACCTGATTCTAATGAATGGTCGTCATCAGGTTGTCATCCAGGTCTGCACAAGTCTGTTAATGACACAGTCATTTGTATCGGGGTGCTGAAGCAGTGAAAAATATAACATGCAGGACAGGGGGTTGAAGACCACTGCTCTAAGATAAGGAAATAAAATCTAAAAGAAGCTAACAAATGGTCAGAATGGTAGAAAAAAAAACCTGTCAAAGCATAAATCAATTATAGTTTTGTTTAATATTGTGTCAAAATGTGTAATGGGTCAGCTTTAATTGAAGTGTGATCTGTTGTTTCAGGCATGTCTCTCCACAGTATTTGGCCTCCGTGTTGGATGTTTCCCAGAGTCTAAGGAAAGGACAGCAGGATGGGCAACGAGGACAGCCTTGAAGATGTGTTCGTCGCTGTCATTCGTCCAAAGAATCAAGTGAGCCTCAGCTCTAAGGAATACAGACCCAAAGCCTACGAGGTGTGTGACATTTTTTTTTCCTAGTCAAATTAATACTACTGTATATGGGTCAATGACGAATAAGGATTTTCAACAGGTCATTTTTAAAATAATAATAAAAAAAATCTATTTGCAGTAGTTCAAACATTAAGAATGTTGTGTACACATACATTCATATAAAAATTTTAAATTTAGTTTTTTGTCAAGATGAATTGGCACTAGCTAAAAAAAGGCCATGTGGTGCAAACGTGATTCATATTAAAATAAATTAATTTTCTTAACATCTTGACATCTTTTTCAGTATTATACAAAAATGGTTGTTATTTTAATGGTCGCACCACATGATATTTCATAAAATGGACATCATCAGTCAAACTTTGTTTGTATATTATGATGGAAATATAAATACAAATGTGTATATCTTACACACTACAAGACATTTTGGAAATCATGCCAGATAGGGCAGAAGATTGATTTAAATACATTTAGACTGATTTCAAAAAAGGTTTTCAAAACAAGAGTCATGGTCGGACGGTCGCACCACATGACATTTTGACGCTTAGAACAACAAAATTTCAAATAACTAGTATTCTTTTGTAAATTTCAAGTGAGTCCATATGTGGGACAGGTTTTATCCATTTAAACCTTTTTTGAATTGAAAAAAAATCTGTTTTTCAGAAAATATAGGCGTCACGTCATTGACCCATATACAGAGGAAAACTTACTTTTAAAATAAAAATAAAGTACAATTTACCTGTCCAATAGGGCAATTATCAGTTACACCTTGACACAGTATTCAATGAATAATCAATGTTTAGAAAAATGAGAACAGCTACCAGAACTAACAATGCCTTTTTTAAGAGTTTTAAAATTCACATTTATATTTTTTTCTCTGCATGCAAAGATCCTTTTGAAAGAAGTGCCTTTAGAGGGGAAGGAGAAGAAAAGAAAAAAAGTCCTTCTGGCAACAAAGATCAAAACAGGGGACAAATCCAAATCTATCCTAGATTATGTGGAAGACACATTGAGACCCATCTCCAATAACCCAGGCATCACCGGTGAGACTGAGACATCTTCACACAATGACTGATATAACCCCATCTGGAAGTTTGATCTGAATCATTGTGGTTTGCAGGAAAGCGTGTGGTGAAGATTGCTCTTGAAGGCGACTATGGAGGGAAAGAAGCATCTCTTTTTGTGGTGCCAGTCAGTGTTAAGGGTGAGCAGAAAATATCTTGTACAAAACTGATTTCATGAAGTACAGTTTTTGCTGTACGTGCAGTAGATTTACGAGTCCTTCTGAACAGACAATAGCAAACCAATCCACAACCCTGGGAGCCCCAGTTTTTACTGCTTCCAGGATATCATGCGTGTGTGCAGTGAAACCAGCCCCCACTTCTGCTCCACAACCTCCAAGATGCTCCTGGCCTTAGACAAGTGAGGACACGTCTGTTACATATGGTACTCTTGTTCAGGATCTGGACAAAAACCGACCTCAGCTTTGTCTCTTTTGACCTCCACAGATGGTTGGCAGAACAGCACACTGTTCCTCACGCCATCCCGGCTCTCTTCAGGCCGGCACCTGTTGAGCGAGTGAAGACCAACGTGAGCAACCCGGCCTACAGCAACGAGGGGAAGCTGAGCGACGAGGACCTGCACATGGGCTACACCGCTCTGGAAATCAAGAGTAAGATGATGTCCCTGGAGAAGGCAGACATGTGCGTCCTCAATCCATTATATGGCTCGGATCTGCAGTACACCAATCGGGTAAGAGATCTCACCATATTACAGTATATTATCCTATAATGCAGAAAAGTATTTGTTTGTTTTTTTTTGCCACTTGAACCTTTAAAGTTGGGCATACACTGTGCAATATTTTAAATCGTTTAATTCAGCCCCATCTCAAACTGCACGACTAGATCGCTGAGTTTAAAAGTTCACAGTCCATGATTTATGGTCTCACACTGTACGACCCGATGCTCTGATGCTCCGTCTGCTCACACTATACGATCATAATCCTCACGTCGGACTTCTGTTACTGGAACTGCAACTTCAAAAAGAAGTGGAAGAAGAGGAACCCGGAAGTGGGAGACACCAAAGATGCTCAGCAAAAACAAACCTGCTGCCTTAAAACTGAATTACGGTTCCGCGTTAAATCGACGACGTACCCTACGCCGTAGGCTCTGCGTTAGTGTAACGCGGAACCATAAATCAGCCTTGAGCAATTTGTGCCATTCTGTGTGGCGATAAATGAAAAAAGATGAGACAACGTCGTTATTGGACAAGGAATTGGCTGGGCAGACGTGGGTCTTTTTTTTCTGCTATTAAAACATGATTTGTAATGTAAATTTGCAACACTTTAAACTAGAAATAATAGTTTTTGACGTGACATCAGAGATTGTGCATGCTCTCTGTGAAAGGATGAGTCCAATCGGGTCGTAGGTGCTTCAACTTGCGATTCCTTCCACCAGGATTTCAAACACGCTTGATTTTCTTGCGACCTCACGATTTGTGATCGGGAGCTCGTCGTGAGGTGTTTATCTCTCGTCGTGAGGTGTTAATCTCTCGTCGTTACCCCACGTACACTGCACGAGGCACGAGCAACGATTGGGTCCAAATCTGGCCCGATCCAAAAAATAGTCGCACGAGTGGAAAATCAGTTCAAAACGAGCCGACAATCACACAGTGTCTGCCCGGCTTAACTCTCTTTGTACTGAAATTTGAATTCCCTCATTCCATTTTGTCCACAGGTGGACAAAGTTATCATCAACCCGTACTTTGGGCTTGGAGCACCTGATTACTCAAAAATCCAGATCCCCAATAGGGAGAAGTGGCAACATGGCCCCAATTGTTTGACAGAAGAAAAGTGAGGGTTTATTCTTACATTAACTACACTGTCATTGTGATCTACAATTGACTTCTGCTCCTCTGTGTGTTAACTCACCTCCCCCACCTCAAACTCTTGTTGTTAATAGTGAACACCAGTGGGTGGATGATTTTCCTCTGCACCGCAGCGCCTGTGAGGGAGACACAGAGCTGCTTTCTAAGCTTCTTGACAGCGGGTTTTCAGTCAAACAGCTGGACAGCGATCACTGGGCTCCTATTCACTACGCCTGCTGGTGAGTCTGACTCATCTCAGTCCCTAAGAAAGAAGCGTCTAGAAGTTATTTTCTTAGGTTTAATTGTGTCCCATATAAGATGAATTTGTGTTAAGTTTGAGGTGTATGTGTTTCCATCCAGGCATGGTAAAGTGGAGGCGAGCAAGTTGTTGCTTGAGAAAGGTAACTGTAATCCCAACCTGCTGAACGGCCAGCTCAGCTCCCCGCTGCATTTTGCAGCCAGAGGAGGCCACGTTGAAATCGTGCAGCTGCTGCTGCAGCACCCCGACATCGACCGGGTAGGACAGCCAACAATCTGGGTTTTCCTCCTCTTCTTTATTTTTATGGATTCATATGTTGATATTGAAGTAGGGGTGTAATGATACACTAATCTCACGATACGATACACGATACACGATATTGAGGTCACGATAACAATACGATACAATATTATAGCAGTATTTTTTTTTTACAACCTTGAATGAGGAACATATGACTGGAAAAATGGTCTTTTATTTGAAAGACACAAAATACAAAACAATACTGTACGTTTGCTGTTACTGTTACGTTTTAAAGAGAAAGCCAGGCCAACCATTTTCCACAAACTGAACTAAAAGTAAATGTCAGGTTTGCGTTATGCATCTTCAGTTTCATACAAGTACAAATATTTAGCCACAAACTGAATAGTTTCTCTCCTTTATGATTTGACTTTTTTCTTTTCCATAAATTTAACAACTAAAATGAAATAAGTAAATAAATACATACAATTTTACATCATAAAACAGATTGATTCATGCTCACCTTATAAGTGTAAGAGGAGATTTATTTTTGTTAAGAAGGTTATTTTGGTAATTCAGGGTTCATTATTTCATAAATATATTCTTTATATTCTGATGTAAATCAGGGACTATAATGACACTAGTCAGTTTATCTGTAGTGATTAGTCTGTTTTAGATTGGGCGGAGTGATACGCCACAGTACGGCACTAGGTGCTGTGTTGATGTTCTAAAATCCTACACTGTTGAGGGACATTAAAGTACACTGGAACTCAGCAGAAGTTGTCCCCGTGTTTATCCTACTAAAAAGGTTTAATTTAATAAGGTAAGGCTTAACTCTACACCAGCCTTACATCAGTAAAAGTTCAGAGCTCAAAACCCTGCAAGAGTCCCGTGATCGGGACCAAAACGGTACTACTTTCTTCTGAGGGGAGGAAGATTTTTTATTTTTTTTGTCCGCGGGTCGAGGCGCGGTCGGCAAAAATACGCTGCGCGTTACTAGTCTACACAATATAAGCTATTAATATTAATAATCCAATATCGCGATAGTTTGTCACCTCCACGACACGTATCGTGATGTTTTTGTATCGCAAAATTTCGTGGCACGATATATTGTTACACCCCTATAATGAAGCATACATTATCTTTGATAAAATGCAACTATAGCTACTATTTACATTTTGCAAATGAAAAGGCAAATGCTATACTATGTTTTCCTGGTTACTTTATGGTTTAAATTAGCTAATTTTAAACTAAATCCATTCTTAAGTTCATTGAATAAGATTTTGTAAAGGTTTGATGTGTGCATTATTGAGTTATTTTAGAAATGTAATGGAATTACAGTATATCACACTTTAAATATTAAAAAAGCCATAATGCAATTAAAGCATTAGTTAATTACTGTTCCATTTTGACATTGTTTCTCCCTAAACAAGCACATAGAGGACCAGCAGAAGAGATCCCCTCTGCAGGTGTGTGAGGAGAACAAGCAGAATGAATGGGAGGAAACAATCAAACTTCTGCAGCAGGCCATCAGCAAGCCAGTGAGTCTCACAGCTCCTCTCATATTATCTGTACTGAAAATCAGGCTGTGGGAAAAAAAAAATGTTTTAGGGGATTTAGCAGTTTGATA
Source organism: Cololabis saira (assembly GCF_033807715.1). NCBI lineage: Eukaryota > Metazoa > Chordata > Actinopteri > Beloniformes > Belonidae > Cololabis > Cololabis saira. Next base: position 7,243,080 of record NC_084601.1, read on the forward strand.
GCAACGCACAGCAAGTTAACATGGGCCTTACAATAGTTATTTTTGTCCGTCTGATCCAATAATATATTGCTTGGCATTCCGTTAATTTTATCTTACGAGAGCTTTTACAGTAGACGGATAAATCTGTCCTTGTAAGCTTTTTGTTGCTTTGCTTGTCAAGCCGGTGCACCTCTCTTTAAAGAATGTTTTTACAGATGCTAATTTGACTTTTATGGTATAAAATGTGTTGTAATGTGTGTTGTAATGTAATGTGTTGTAAGTATATAAATATTTGAGGGAAATATGAATCAATGTGAAACTCACATCAAACGGCACTCTAGATGGTGCTGTTTCATCAAGCACAATTGGAGGTGTAGTGTAGATTTTAAATAGCAAGTGGCTTTATTTTTAGTTTAGTTTAGTTTCTTAGTTAGTTTAGTTTATTTATTTAGCAATATAAGACAAATTGAACAATAAATGTAAAAACATTGAAATAAATGCAAGGAAAGGAAGAAGCCTGGTGGCTTCTATAGAATCCTTTCCATATATGAATAAAAAACAAAACAAAAGCTACACAAGGGGGAGTAAAAAAAAAAACACAAAAGAAAATGTAACTCAGATTAAATAATAAACAGTACAAAGATGAAACAATAAGAAAGTTCTTTAAATGTTTTTTTTAAATATTGGCAAGGATGGTGATGATTTAAGAGATTTATTGAGTGAATTCCACAAGTGGGGGAAGATTGATGTTTCCATGTTCTACAAAACGGTAAATTAAAATCATCTTTGTGCCTTGTGGCATAAGAATGAATATCGGAATTAACACAAAAGAAATTATGAAAAGAAGAAGGAAGATCTTGTATATCATTTTTAAATTTGAACATAAATAAACATGTTTGAAAAATGTTAATTTTATTGACGGATAATAATGAATATTTAATGAAAAGGGGAGCAGATGGCTCATATCTGTTTGACTGTTAATTTTCTGTTTGTGTTTTCCACAGTATGAGAAGGTGCGCATCTATCGCATGGACGGCTCCTATCGCTCCGTGGAGCTGAAACATGGCAACAACACAACGGTGCAGCAGATAATGGAGGGGATGCGGCTTTCACAGGAGACCCAGCAGTATTTCACCATCTGGATCTGCTCGGAGAACCTCCGTGAGTGTCAATGTTCAGCGCATAGGGGACCGCCATGTATGTTTTTGTCTGCCCACTCAACTTCAGTGGAGATGCGCTTTTATTTCAGCCATAAGATTAGTGAACAACAGTGCTTCTCCATGTTTAAAGCAGTGCTCTGCTGGGAAAACATTCATCCTGGCATGCACATGACATGTTATTTCAGCTTTCAGGCTCAATACCACTTTGTTTTTAATTTGCTGCCATTAGGTTTACAGTGTACTGGTATATACACTTCCAGCATATTAGAAATGTTATTGTTGCAACATGAGAAGAAGAATGGTGTTTTATCGTTGTGTCAGACCTGCAGTTGAAACCGTACCACAAGCCTCTGCAGCACCTTCGCATCTGGACAGAGATCGTCACGGACTTGACCGTCCTGGATCCTCAAAGAGAAACGCCTCAGCTCTTCCTTCGCAGGGATGTCCGACTGCATCTTGATGCTGAGAAAAAGGTATCTTGTATTCAGTACTCGAGTTGAGGGGGTATGAGGGGGGATGGCATCCCTCCTGAAATAAAAAGGGTCCAAATCATCCCCCTGTAAAACTGCCATCCCTCCTTTCCATCCCTTATGTTATTTCATCAATGAATGTGGTTTTACTGCTATTTCAACATTTAGAGTCATCACCAGAAAAATAACACCAGAAAAATAACTTATTCGACAATTTTCACCTGTTTCAAGTAAATATTCACTTGAAATAAGTAGAAAAATCTGCCAGTGGGACAAGATTTATCTTCTTATTACAAGCAAAAAAATCTTGTTCCACTGGCAGATTTTTCTACTTATTTTAAGTGAAAATCTACTTGAAACAGGTGAAAATTGTTGTTTTTTCCAGTGATGAGTCTTGTTTTAAGTGTAATGAGATTCTTTTACTAAAATGAGGCATTGTTACTAGAAATAAGACAAATATTCTTGTTAAGATTTAGAGTTTTTGCAGTGATCCATGTTACTTATCCTGTGAAGGACAGAGTCATATTGATAAGTTCAGAAAAGTGTTTTTTATTGTTGTGTTTTGATGTATTTGATGTAAGCCCAGTGGATATTTAAAGCTTACAGAAGGCTGCATTTAACTGCTGCTATGTCATTCCTGCAGTATTTCTGCAGGTGTTTTGGTCACTGCTATTATTTGTAATGTATTATATTATTTGTAATCAGCACAAATTATCTCTCCCCATATGATAAAATCCACCATCCCCCCTGATTTTTATTTTTTATTTTTTGTACAACTCGACTACTGCTTGTATTTAGAAAAAAAGGTTTATGTTTAAAGGTTTTGATTTGTTCGGAAAGCCAAAGATTTATAGGTTGTCTGTAAACGTCTTGACTCGGCCACTTAATCTTTTACTTCAGGTGGAAGATCCACTGGCCATCCTCATTCTGTTCGACGAGGCTCGTCACTGCCTCCTGAAGGGTTTCTTTCCAGCTCCAGACAGCAAGCTGATCACACTGGCCAGCCTCCTCCTGCAGATCATCTATGGCAATTATGAGAGCAAGAAACACAAGCAAGGCTTCCTCAAGTAAGATCTTGTTTTCATTGAAAATCATATGTCACACCAAAATCTTAAATTGAGCTTTTTACATTTTCAATTCACACCATTTTTCTCTTTTAATTGATTAAAAACAAACAGCGAGGAAAACCTGAAGTCAATTTTACCAATATCAAAAGTGAAAAGCAAAGCTTACCACTGGACCAACAGGATTCTTCATGAATACAAGGTACACTTGTATTTCTTGTTCAATTCTTAAAATGAAATCACGCTGCTCCCTGAAGTGACTGTAGACCCGTCCTCCCGTCTGTCCTGTCCTCCTGAACAGGCCCTGAGCACGAGCGAGGGAGTGAGCAAAGAGATGCACCATCTGCAGAGACTCTTCCTGCAGAACTGCTGGGACATCCCGACCTATGGAGCAGCGTTTTTTACGGGCCAGGTTTACACCAAGGCCAGTGCCAGCAACCACAAAGTCATCCGTGTGTATGTCGGGGTCAACACGAAGGGACTGCACCTCATGAATATGGAGACCAAGGTACATTCTGCTGCACCCTTGATTTTTAATGTTTGGGGCCAATCCCAAAACACCCCTACTTTCTACCACTAGCCCTAAAAATGAAGCCACAAACCTTAGGGCCCTTGTAATGTTCCCTAGGGATTGGGACACCACTTGCTACTTCACTGTGTGGTTTACGTTCGGGTACGTAAGTGACTGGTAGTGACGTTTGCACATACGTCACACCATATCAGGAAGCCCAGAGCTAGAAGTTGTTTTAATTTCAGCTGTAGTGCTGTTAATATGCCACTTTATTAAGTTTTAATATTTTTTCAGGCGTAAAACTAACCGTTAAGATCCCCAACCTGGGCTCAGTTTATCCAAATAACGCCTGTTAAGAAATTTGCTGCGATGTTTTCGGGATGAGAAGAGCCGCCGGGTCGGGAGCTGATTTATGGTTCCGCATTAAATCGACACAGAGCCTACGGCGTACGGCACGCGTCGCCACGTAACCTACGCCGTAGGCTCTGCGTTGGTGTAACGCAGAACCATAAATCAGCCTTTATTCTGGCAAGATCTGAAAAGACTTTGCAACAACGGGCAAATGAGTGATTATGTACATTCACTGAGTGAATATTATGAAAGTAAAATATATATTTCTCGCTAGAAATGTAATCAAAATGCATTTTTATGCAGAAACTAACTCAAAATATTGATTTTATTCACAAAAAAATAAGAAATGTCCGCCATGTTTTTTTGTTTGATTCAGTCTGCAAATGATGACGTAAAGCATTCTGGGAAATTTTCTCAGGCCCTCGGTCAGCGAGTCAGCATCTGAAATCCCTCGCTGTGAAGGGCTAGATTCATACACACTAGCCCTAGATGCAAAGAGGAATTGGGACACCACTATCCTCACGGGAATGCGCAAAATTTAGGGATAGTGCTGAAAAGTAGGACTAGGGGGGGATTGGGACTGGCCCTTGGTCTGTCAATTGAAAGCCACAAGTATTTTTTTCCAACACTTAATGGAATGTCAGGTTTGTTTTGTGGGTTTATTGAACATGTGCTATGTAAATGTTCTCTCTTGCAGGTTCTTCTCATCAGTTTAGAGTATTGCACATTCATGTGGCAGCTTGGACATGCTGACCAGTACTTCCAGATACACAGTGGGGACAACAAAATGAATTTTATTGTGCACACAAAACAGGTAACTGCTCCTAGATGTCATCAAATTCAACAAGGTTCTAGTTTCAAGCATTTTATCTAGGTAGATTAGGATTTATATCTAAAGTAGGTTTATTAAAACTAGCCTGATGTGAGGTTTCAAATGCAGCGTGTTTAAAAAAATAAATGAACTGCTTTTTATTCATTCATGTTCATTATTTTTCCAGGCGGGCCTTATTGTGAAGCTTTTGATGAAACTGAGTGGACATTTGACTCCAAATGACAAAGGTTCTACAGATAAATACGCATATGGCTGAAAAGTGTTGAAAGAAACACATCTGCCAAATCCCAAGCGCAGGTTCTTCATGCTGACCATCACCTGACTGCAGGAATTCTGGAGGGAGAGTTGGTCTCTCTACAACTGCCTCAATTTGTAAAAAACAAAAAGCTAACTGATATAAATCATGATTGAATTTTATGTATACTGTTGAGTTTTGATTCTGTGTAAATATGTTTATTATTTAATGCTTGTTTTAATAAACCTCTGATTGACATATGAACAGAATGTGTTGGTAATTGCAGTTTAGACGCATTAGTCTGACAAATATTGGAAAAGCATCTATCATCTTATGAGTTTTATTCGACTTAGAAGTCCTGTGAGGTGTGAACCTAAACCTTACTCAAGTACTGGCTAACAAAACTCCTAAAGTCAAGGAGCTTGAAAGATGAATATTGCAAAATGACAACAATCTGAAGCACAAAGCCTCCACAGAAATGTGAGTTTTCAAACTAAGTAACACTATGACATGCCTCATTAGACTCCAAAAGTATGTTGGACTCTCGGGTGACTTTTTTGTCCTGTTTGTATTGTGTTGTGTAACTCGCATATGGAACCATGGTTGGATACTTTTCTGTAGCTATATGCACATGTGTTCACCTAGCTGCAATTTACTGAAAAGATGATGGAGTAAGTGTTTAATGTTTTCCTGCGTGGCACGTAAATAGACACATAAAACAATGAACTGCAGATACGACTTTTGGAAGTTTAGCTTGAAGCTTTTCTGCAAAAGTAAGAGGACACATCCTGCGATCTGTGGCAGGACCGGGTCAGTGAGAATCTTAACTTCTTCAAATCGTGCTTTGGTTGATAACTTGTCATGGTAAATCAATTTGTTATTTACCTGTTGTTTTTTTTTCACCTCCTATGACATATTGTGTATTATGGACTCCCATAGTACCTAACACGGCCACCACAACCACATTACAGTGTATAGACATAACATAGACTATAAAACATAGGTAGGTATCTAAAGACAAATGTAAAGGCCTCCAAGAAAAAAGACAAAAAAAGATAAGATAATTCAATTGTATTTATATAGCATAATAGTTGTCTCTAGGCGCTTTCCAGAGACCCAGAACATGAACCCAGAGCAATTATTAGAAAAGAGAGAGATCAGACAGAGAATAAAGAACAGAAAGGAGAGACGCAATGGTTAGCTGACTATTAACTTCCTACTGCGAGGCTTAGATTCTTTTGTGCTGAACTAAGCAAATATCAATTATCTAGAATGAATGAATGAGTTTTATTTTTGTGTCATGTCTGAAGACCCATCCCTTACAGGATTATAAGACACCAGAAACAGAAAATCATCAATATACAATATCACACTCACTTAATTGGGAGCTGCACAATGTACACCAGAAAAACAAAATAAATAAATCAAATAAAAATACTTAATATTTCCTTCTCCCCAACAAAACCCAGAATGGATATTTTCACATATATGTTACTTTTTTTTGTTTATCCCATGTTTTCTCTAAATAGTCAGCAAGTGCAAATACTTTATAATCAAAAGTTTTTTATCTAGAAATAATAAAACCATGCAATTATTGATGCTTTTTGGAATTACTTACCATTCACCTGCAGAATTCTGTGAGGTTTACAAGACTATGCGGGGAAAGCAGGAATAATATTCACTTTAAAAACCTATTAACGAATATGACTTAAATTACTGATAGTAAAATGATGGTGAAGAAGTGAACGCAGTTTTAAAACCTTATGGGTCTTTTTTTTTTGTATGAAACTTTATTTCAATTTCAGAAAATACAATAACATTAAAATAAATGGCAGACATAATTCAATAATATAAAAACACAAACATACATAGGCATCATCATAGTCCAAAAAATATAAAATTATTCTATTCACAAAAAAAACTACAATAAAGTGCATGTAGTTCGTGACATTAACAATTAAACTAAATAATAATAGGAAGGCAATACATTCAGATATCAATAAACATTTCTTTTATGAGGTTGACAGTGGTATTACATTTATTGTTATTAATCAATTGTATCGTCTCAAAATACATCTTGAAATCAACTTTAAAGGGAACTAAGGATGGACAGGATTTGGAGAATTTTGCCTTATGAATGTGAAACTTAGCAATAAGAATCATTAAGTTGACCAATTGTGGAATTTTGTAATTTTGGTTTTCCTAATATAGTAAGATATCTTTAGCTTTTAATTTAATTACATTTTTAGTTTGTATGTCAAAAAATTATTTTCCAGAAATTTGAAAGTATGTTCACATTCATAAAACAAATGTATGATGGTCTCTTCGTCATGTTTACAAAATACACATCTGCTATCAATGTCTATAAATTTGGATATACAGGACTGTCTCAGAAAATTAGAATATTGTGATAAAGTTCTTTATTTTCTGTAATGCAATTTAAAAAAAAAAAAAAAAAAAAAAAAATCTCATCCATTCTGGATTCATTACAAATCAACTGAAATATTGCAAGCCTTTTATTATTTTAATATTGCTGATTATGGCTTACAGTTTAAGATTAAGATTCCCAGAATATTCTAATTTTTTGAGATAGGATATTTGAGTTTTCTTAAACTGTAAGCCATGATCAGCAATATTAAAATAACAAAAGGCTTGCAATATTTCAGTTGATTTGTAATGAATCCAGACTGTTTGACATTTTTGTTTTTGTAATTGCATTACATAAAATCACAATATTCTAATTTTCTGAGACAGTCCTGTAAGTTGGTTGGTGGGGTAAATAAAACCTTATGGGTCCCAACTGCGTCGTCCTGCTGGTATGACATCATATAGCAAGACATCGCTTCAGGTACCGACAGCCAATCAGAGCCTTGGGCGGCTGAGTGAAGTGTCCTCATCAGCCAATCAGAGCCCAGGACGCTGAGGGAAATCTCCTCATCATCCAATCAGAAGCCAGGGTTGGTCAGGCGGGGGCCGGAGCAGTGCTGACCATAGCATTGACAGGTAGAGACGTTTTAAAGGCTCCTCTATGATTCATCCTCACTTTGCTCGGGCAGTTTTTGGGTCTTCTGGCGTGTAAAGGAGCGGGTTTCTGGAGGAGAAGTTAAAAATGTCGATGCACTTTTACCAAATGAGCACAAAGCTGCTGGAAGACACTGTGGGGACAGTGCAGGACAACCTGACCTCCGTGGTGCTGGCAGCTTCCTTCATCACTCTCACTCTGGCTTATATCTCTAAACTGCTGGTCAAGGAATCTTCTGACAAGGATGAGGTAAAATCACATAAGATTACATATTCAGTAGAATTGTTGACACTTTGCATATTCATTTGATCTATGTCTTTATCATGTTTCTACAGAAATATCCACCTTACATCCCCTCCAGCATCCCCTTCCTTGGGCATGCCATTGCATTTGGGAAAAGCCCCATTGAATTTCTTGAAAATGCTTATGAAAAAGTAAGTAGTCTTTTGAATTTGCAGCTTGTTGCTAATTAAATTAAATTAATTATTGGTTTTAGCTTGATAACTTGATCCTGGATGTAAAGGTTATCAGTATTTGTTGTTAATTTCACTATGATTTCACTTTAAAATATAAATATAAAATATTGCTGCAAATATTATTAAGTATAAAGTCTTTGGGACTCAAGTGGCCACGAGAGAATATTCACTTCAAGGTTGATCAGAGAAAGAGTGCGAGTTGTAGATCAAGAAGCTGAGGAAACATCCAGAGGCTTTCAAGGGTCAAGGTTTGTCTGTCTGATCATAGCAGCCAACACTAGGCTCTAGGAACGATGGCCCAACAGGACATTTTTTTTTTATTTGATTTGATTTATTTTATTTTTGTACATGTAAAATAAAAAAAAACAACACTTCAAGAGAAGTTTAAGAAAACAAAACAACAAAAAGAATTTCATCCATTAGCACTTGATAACTTAATTTACATGTGCAAAAAAGGAGTAGTAAGAGGTGTAAACTTATTTAATCCTTCCCCCATTTACTAATCATTTAACCCATATTTATAAATACTCACACACTGTACTCACACTGCTAAATAATAATAATAATAATAATTATTATTATTATTATTATATATACTTTAATTATACTCACATACATACCTATACATACATACATACATACACACACATAGTTGAATATTTCTATATACTTGTACACACATGCCCATATAAATATACTTATTTACACTATACTGTCTCTATTAACTGCATCTGCTCTATATCTATATATATCTACTTACACACACACACACACACACACACACACACACACACACACACACATATATATATATACACACATACACACATATACATATAATAACATATTTATTGTAGGAGAAACATACAAAAGCCAGAGTGGATTCCCTTTTTGTTGTTGTTGTAAACTGCAACCCACAAACTCTATAGGCCAGTGTCCTTTAGACTAACAACACAACACTGGATCTATTAGTTCGTGTCATCACCTCTTTTTCCATTGATGGAAGAATGCAGGTTTCACAGGAAAGACCTTTAATAAAGTGTGTTAAAGCGTAGGAGAGCTGATGGCTTCAGTCAATCAGTTCATCGGTCCTCAATCAGATATTGATCCAAAACCCGCTCAAAAATGCTCTTTTAAAGCTAAGAGCTCACAGAGATCACGTCTCGACAGAGATTGTTACTAAAGTGTACCAGTTTTTGTTCATGACACTTTTGTTTTATTATATACAGGACTGTCACAGAAAATTAGAATATTGTGATTTTCTGTAATGCAATTACAAAAACAAAAATGTCATACATTGTGGATTCATTACAAATCAACTGAAATATTGCAAGCCTTTTACTATTTTAATATTGCTGATCATGGCTTACAGCTTAAGAAAACTCAAATATCCTATCTCAAAAAAATTGAATATTCTGGGTATCTTAATGTAAACTGTAAACCATAATCAGCAATATTAAAATAATAAAAGGCTTGCAATATTTCAGTTGATTTGTAATGAATCCAGAATGTATGACATTTTTGTTTTTTTTAAATTGCATTACAGAAAATAAAGAACTTTATCACAATATTCTAATTTTCTGAGACAGTCCTGTATTTAGTTGAATTAAAAATAAAAGGAATCTTCTGATTTGTGTTCACCATGGGATAAATAAGATTTTTTTCAATACATTACCTCATGGAGGGTACAAATGTGTCTTGTTTGAACATAAATGTCCAAGGTTACCCTAGGTTTATTAGAGGACCTAATTACAGGTCGGAAAAGATGAAATTGACAACAAAAAGGCAAAAGAATCAAATATTTTTTCTCTTGACTCCTGATTTTGTAATTTTTGAATCCCTTGTTTTCCTCCTGTCTCCTGCAGTACGGCCCCGTGTTCAGCTTCACCATGGTGGGGAAAACATTCACCTACCTGCTGGGCAGCGAAGCAGCAACGCTGATGTTCAACAGCAAGAACGATGACCTGAACGCAGAGGACGTTTACTCCAAACTCACCACTCCAGTGTTCGGCAAAGGAGTGGCCTACGACGTGCCGAACCCTGTAAATGTCCAAACCGCCCATCACTGGTTCATTTCAGCTGAATCCAACTAGCTCTAAAGCTTTTTTTGCTTGTTTGATTGAATCTGTTGCAGATCTTTCTGGAACAAAAGAAGATGTTGAAAACTGGACTGAACATTGCTCATTTTAAGGAGCACGTGAAGTTAATCGAGGCAGAGACGATCGAGTATTTTCAGAGATGGGGAGACAGCGGCGAGAGGAGTAAGATGTTTCACAATTCATAAGATTGAAGATTTGATCAGTTAAAATGAGGTCATCAACAGAGGTGTCTTCAGTATTCACATTCATTACTCAGGTAGAAGTATAGATACTAGAGTTTAAAAATACTCCTGTAGAAGTTGAAGTATCAACTCAAGTTTTTTACTCAAGTAAAAGTATAAAAGTACTGGTTTCAAAACTACTTAAAGTATAAAAGTAAAAGTAATGTAAGGGGGAAAAAAGCCATTGAAAATGAATGAATCTTAGTATAATGCAAATATATTAAAGAACCATATATGTGTACTATTGAGCATTAACATGTGTTTCAGAGAGCAGCAGATATGATGACTAGTTGCCTATAAGTATTGTAATGGTGCAAAAAGTCAAACTTCAGAGGCATGTTATCATTTATCCTAACCTTTATTGGAATGTACATCCAAGTTTAGTTGCAGGAATCTGAGGGAACGGATGTAAGAACAAAACTGGACAAGAACATCTGAAACAACCACAACCAAATTCACTCTATCCGGATGGAGCAATTTAACTGGATAGTTTTTTTTTAAAGGCCGAAATGAAATAGAGTAACGAGGCTGTTTTTAAAATGTAAGGAGTAAAAAGTACAGATAATTGCGTGAAAATGTAAGGAGTAAAAGTAAAAAGTCGTCTGAAAAATAATTACTCCAGTGAAGTATAGACAACCAAAATTTCTACTTAAGTAAGGTAACAAAGTATTTGTACTTTGTTACTTGACACATCTGGTCATCAAAAATATGCTGCTGTGTTTTTGAGTCCACACTTGTTCAGTCGAATGCTTAACCAATAAAAGCCTTTCTGATGTAATAACATTTTTTTTTTTTTCAATAATGAGAGGAAACAGCGAAGGATTATTACAATGTTTTGGGTCATTGTTGGACTGGTTTGTGACTGACTGAACCTTTTCCGTTAGACCTGTTTGAGGCTCTGTCGGAGCTGATCATCCTGACGGCCAGCACGTGTCTGCATGGGAAGGAGATCCGGGGTCTGCTCACTGAGCGGGTGGCCCAGCTCTACGCCGACCTGGACGGAGGATTCAGCCATGCCGCCTGGCTCCTGCCCACCTGGCTCCCTCTCCCCAGTTTCAGGTAGGTGCCGTCATTTCACATACGCCAACACACTGCAAAAACTCAACATCTTAACAAGCATATTTGTCTTATTTCTAGTTAAAATGTCTCATTTTTAGTCAAAATTTCATTACACTTAAAACAAGACTCATTTTTTATTGATTGATTGATTGAATTGATTATTTCAAACACATAAGGGAAAAATATAAAATTTTAAACAAATTCAAAACATACAGAAAAAAAACAACAACAACAAAAACGTAATACAAACAGGGAAAAAAAACAGTGTCCGAAAAGGAGCAGGTAGAAATAAAACTTATTTAACCCTGCCCCTTTGTTACCTCTATTATAAATTAAACATAAATATTAATAATAAATAGCTGCTAGTTTACACTATTAGGCTACAGATTTTCCCATTGCACCTAACCAGCTAACAAACCCAATCTTTCCTTAACATAACTCCTCCTCATCACTGGAAAAAACAACAATTCTCACCTGTTTCAAGTAGATTTTCACTTAAAATAAGTAGAAAAATCTGCCAGTGGAACAATATTTTTTTTGCTTGTAATGAGAAGATAAATCTTGTCCCACTGGCAGATTTTTCTACTTATTTCAAGTGAAAATTTACTTGAAAAAGGTGAAAATTGTCAAATAACAAGTTATTTTTCTTGTTATTTTTCTATTTATTCTTGTGAGATTTTTTGACTAAAAATGAGACATTTTTACTATAAATAAGACAAATATTCCTGGTAAGACTTTAAGTTTTTGCAGTGCAGCCACTGTTGCACCTGTCATAGTCTGAACTAAAAACAAGGTTCAACTTTGCTAAACGCAAAAGAAATCCTTAAAAATGTTTTAGGATTACGATGTCATCTTATAGAAATTGGACAAAGCAATTTACAGAAATTGGTGTTACTGTAGGTGGGCATGCATAAACTTCTAGATACTGTGTGACAGTTTTAAAACCACAGTGTTGGAGGAACCGTAACCCTTCAAGTGTTGTTTTAGGAGACGGGACAAAGCTCACAATGAGATCAAGAACATCTTCTACAAGGTGATCCAGAAACGCAGGAGATGTGGAGAAAAAGTAGACGACATCCTCCAGACCCTTATTGATGCCACTTACAAGTAAGACGGCTACAGTCGATGAGAGATCATTGAAAACTAACCTACAGTAGATTGTGTATTTCTACAAATGGGGAAGCCCTAAAACTGCAACAGTTTTCTTTCCGCAGAGATGGTCGGCCCCTGAATGACGATGAGATTGCAGGGATGCTGATCGGCCTTCTGCTGGCAGGGCAGCACACGTCGTCCACCACCAGTGCATGGATGGGATTCTTCCTGGCCAGAGACAAAGCTCTGCAGCAGCGATGCTACGCTGAGCAGAAGGCTGTGTGTGGAGAAGACCTGCCTCCTCTGGACTTTGATCAGGTTAGATCACACACTATTTATTGCTTAAGATTGTGATAAATATGTATAAATTTGAATAAATGTATTCAAAAAGCCAGCAACAATCAGAACAGGAAATACTTCGGAAAACACTAAACACAATGAGGCAAAAGACAAAACTATTCAGAAAACAACAAAACAGAAAATATTTCACATTAAAGAAGAAAACAAAGCATTTTATAATAATAAATAAAATAAATAAATATATATATATATATACATATATATACAAGCAGATTACAAACTGATAAATAGATAAATAAATACTGGTTATTTTCTCTTGGTTCTGTCCTGTTTTAATCAGCAAAGTTGCTGCCGTGTTAAAACACTGTTAGGAAAGGATCTATTTAGGTACAAACATGTACATCATTTACAGTTCAGAATCCTTCTGTACATCTAGTAAATATCTAATCTAACAACATAAATATCTTTGCATGTGTGCACTTTTACAGAGCTGCTGCCTAATCTCATTGTACCAGTATAATGACAATAAAGGCTTTCTATTCTATTCTATCTATTTCTATTCTATTTCTATCTGCGGCTTGTATATCTTTTTTTAATTATTTTTTTGAAAATAGAGCAGATGCGGTTTATATGCAGGTGCGGCTTATAGTCCAGAAAATATGGTGTGTATATATATATATATATATATATATATATATATATATATATATAGTAAATTACTAGTATCAGTATATAGTAAAGTAAATTTTTGTGAAGTTAAATAATTTTCTTGTATTTTCTTAAATTTTGTCGTCTTGGTCCTCTTGCATTTCATACCTTGGGCCCAACTACAGAAACAACTGCAACATGATTCAGCTGATTTATTTATTTTTTTATTTATTTATTTATATATTATAATTATAATTTACACAAAAGAAAAATGATCGGATATATGAGTAATGATACAATTTAATAATTGAGAAACAAACGACTAAATAACAAACCAAATAAACACAAACAAAAAATAATTTCAAGGAGATTACACAAGACGATGAAATGTGTCAGTACATCCATTACTTATGCCAGAGCAGTTCCATTTACGAAACAAAAATTAAGTGGTGTTTCAGACATCCTTTAAAACCTGATATACATACAGGTAATATAAATGAGTCTTCTAGGTGGTTTTAATGAGATTTTAATGTCTTTAACTTTTACCTGTGTCATCCTCAGCTGAAAGACCTCAGCTTGTTGGAGCGCTGCCTAAAGGAAACGTTGAGGCTCCGGCCGCCCATCATGACCATGATGAGGATGGCTCGCACCACTCAGGTAAAGTCTCTACACTTGCTCTTGTTCTGATCTGAAAGTCACTGACCTTTTTATAATGAACAACGTTTGTCCTGAGGATGTTTGTATGACACGTTGTTTATATGACACGTTTATATGCACATCCGGGCAGCCCAGTCTTTGCATATTTTTAAATCTCAGTTAAAGACCCACCTTTTTTCCCTTGCTTTTAATTAGTGTCTTTTTATATTGTCTTATCCAGATTTTGTCTCTTAGCCCTTTTCTTGTCCTTTTTTATGTCTTCGCTTTTTAAGCACTTTCTGTGAAGCACAGCCGTTTGTATATGTGCTATACAAATAAATTTGACTTGACTAGACTAAAGCCAGCATGTGTGTTCCCTGTCAGACGGCTGCAGGTTACACCATCCCCATGGGCCACCAGGTGTGTGTGTCCCCGACCGTCAACCAGCGCCTGCGGGACACCTGGGTGGAGAGGATGGAGTTCCAGCCCGACAGATACATCGGAGACAACCCCGCCGCGGGGGAGAAGTTTGCTTACGTGCCGTTCGGAGCCGGTATGACCGCTATTATTTCACGGATTCTAATCACTGTACCTTTTCAAGCCATTGAGGACCGTCTTTAATCCAAACTTTCCTCTCTTCTGTCTTCAGGCCGTCATCGCTGCATCGGAGAAAACTTTGCCTACGTCCAGATCAAAACAATCTGGTCCACCATGCTGCGCATGTTTGACTTCGACCTGGTGGATGGATATTTTCCCTCAATCAATTACACAACCATGATTCACACCCCTCACAACCCCATCATCAGATACCGGAGGAAACAGTGAGAGAAGCAAATGGAAGAGGCGTGAGAAACAAAGACGCAGAGGTGACTTTGTTAGCGTTTGAAGTTCTGACATCCTGGGACTAGAATTGAAGAAAATGTAGAATAAACACAGTTCGCTCCGAATGTCAACCCTGTCCTTTTATCCTGTTTTATTACGTCTGGAGTTTAGCTATTTGAACTGCAGCATCATTTGTAGGTGTTTCCTATATGAAATACGTGGTTGTCAGGCTGCAGCTTCCTGGCTGACGCTCATGTTCACAAAGAGGATTCTTGGAGAAATAAATGGAGATATACTGTAATCGAGTGCCTTTTGACTTGCAAGCACAACTGTTGACTGAATTCAGACTGCGTCTGTCCCAGACTGTTTTACACTTGCAAGATTTACACCATAACATTTGGGTTTTTTATGTTTTTAACAGTTTTGTGGCAAATAGCTAGGATGCAAGCTGTTTCTTTTACTGAAAAAATACCTCCACTATCTCCTTTAGAATCTCTCTGAAATCTAAAAAATGTTTACTTTCCTAAGATCTTCCACTGCAGATAATTTGTTAAAATTGTAAGTAACTTGATGGAAAAAACAATTATATTGTAACTGGATGTCGGTAAAGGAAAGATGGTGTTTTGTAATCAAAAATGTAGAAATTGTTACTAAATGCATCATTATTTTTTCTTGAGTGAATTCTTAAACTGTTTTAATTCGGTCTCTCCTAAAACGGCACCTACGAGTACATTGTATACTCCAGAAGCTGTTTTTCAATTTACTCAGGTTTTGAGACACTTTGCCTGCGAGATGTTTGAAGTTTATTCTACAGTATCAACTAAACTGCTGCATTTCAGATGTGAAGTTTGGACGCGTTAATTCACTGGATTTGTGACGGTTGCTTGTTTCTGAAAATAACTTGACTGCTTTACGATGACAGATGTAAATAAATGTGATGCAAACAATTTCAAACCGTATATTTGATTCAAAGTATGACAAATGTTTAAGATTGAGGAATTATATGATTCATCTTAAAAATATATGCATTATTTAGTCTTCTCAGCCTATGCTGGAATCACATTTTCTCAAGTAACCCGTTAACAGACGTTTACATCGGTACAGTAAAAAATGAAACCATGTCATGCATATGAAGTAAAATAATACCTTCATATGTTTTTGTAGCTCTTAAGGAGCTAATAACCTGATACCCTCATGATTTATAGAAATCAATCATGATGAATCTGACTAAGTAGGCAAGGCAAGTTTATTTGTATTGAACATTTCATGTACTTTATATAAAAACATTTTTTTAAATGCAGTATTAAAGACAGAAACAAGTTTACAAGATTAAAACCAACACGTTGCAAGAAATAAAGGTTGCAGTACATTATGGTGAATTACTGAAGTGCAGCAGTAGATAAAAAGGTTATCAACCATGACTTAAGACAACGGAGCATTTCAGCAGCCCTGGTGCATTCTGGGGGTTTGTTCTACAGGTGAGGAGCAGAAAAGCTGAACTTTGCCTCATCGTGTTTGGTTCTAACTCTGGGTTCAGAAAGTAGGCGTGACCCTGACGACCTGGAGGTTCCTGTTGGTTCATAATGGACCAGGAGATCATAGTTTGGCTCTAAACCATTCAGAGATTTATAAACCAGCAGCAGGATTTTAACATCTATTCTGTGACAGATAGAATACCATTGTAAAGATCTAAGAAATGGAGTTATAAGGTCTACTCTCTTGGTCTTATGAGGACTCTGCAACAGCGTTCTGAACTAACTGCAGCTGTTTAATGGATTTTTTTATTGAGACCTGTGAGAACAGTTACAGTAGTCCAGTCTACTGAAGATAAAAGCATGGAAAAGTTTTTACAAATCCTGCTGAAACATCAGTCCTTTAATCCTAGATATGTTGTTAGGTGATAATAGGCTGATTTCACTACTGTCTTAATGTGGCTATCAAAATTCAGGTCCGAGTCAAGAACCACTCCCAGATTTTTGCTATCAGGATTTTCTATTTCTGTTGTGTCTTCATTTAACTGAAGAAAATTGTGGCACATTCCCTCTTTAATTTGATCAATGCATTTGATCAACGTTTGAATTGGATTAGTCTCCTGGCGAGGTAGTTATATAGATTTGTGTGTCATCTGCGTAGTTATGGTAACACATTTAGTTCTTTTTCATAATTTGGGCAAGTTAAACAGATTCCCCAGCACTGAACCTTGAGGAACTCCACATCAGTTTTGTTAGTTCGATTTGTAGTTACCTGAAGACACAAAATAGTCCCTGTCTTTTAGATAGGACAACCAGGCAAGTGCTAGAAAGTCTCACTTCTACAACCTGCCTATCAATATGTTATGGTCAACCGTTTTGAACGCAGCACTGAGATCCAGTAAGACCAAGACTGAAATATTACCGCTATCCGTATCGGAGCAGAGGATCTTTACTAAAGCTCTCAGTGGTGTATGTGGACGGAAATGTGACTGGAAGTTCTACAGCTGTTGAAAAACAGCTTTTTCTATGATTTTACTAAGAAAGGGGAGGTTTGATATGGACCTTTAACTGTTTAAAAGTGACCTGTTTGGACTGTTCATTTTTTTAAAAGTAGCTTAATGAAAGCTGGTTTTTAGGGACTGAGGAAAGATACCTGGAAGCAGAGACGTATTTACAACGTTGAGAAGATCTGACGACATACAATGTGCAACACTTTTAAAAAAACCCTGTTGGCAGAGTATCAAGGCAGCAAGTGGTGAAGTTCAGGTGGTGTTTGACGTCATCCAGGTTCTTATGAGAGATTATAATGGTTGTCTCCATGGTTACTGACTGACTCACTGTCTGATTTTCTGAATGTTCTCACAAAAGAAAGAAGCAAACTCATTGCAGGCACGGCTGGATAGAAGTTCAGGGTCCACTGACTCAGGGAGTTTGTTAGCCTGTAACAGGAGTGAACAAAGTGCATTATTGTTCTGTTTTGGCCATGATATCAGAAAAATATGATTGCCTTGCATTCCTCAGCTCTGTATCATATATGCTCAGTCTGTCTTTATAGATGTCATAATGAAGCTGTAATTTAGTTTTCCACCACCTTTGTCCACCTTTCAACTCTCTTTTCCAGCTCTGACCCATGCAGCTTTTCTCCAGGGAGGTTTCTTTTGAGCGGTGATCCTCTTACCTTGGTGGGAGCAATGGTATTGATATAACGATTCGGCTGTTTCAGAGTCGCCGTGAAATGTACCAGACACTTTAAGCAGATGGAAAATGACTGGAGTCAGCGTGACCCAAAGCAATTGTAGTGAATTGAATTGTCTCCCTGGCTGGCCGGCCTTGGACGGCTGACTACGTTATCCTTTTCTTACCTACCGTGATGAAAAGGCGGCGCCCACGCATGGCTGCTCCCTCAGGAACCCGTCTACCCATGTCCTACGTTGTTGGTTTTCTTCTCTTTGGACAGGCTGTGCTGAAATGGATTTTGTTATTTATCATTTATAATGATAAATAAAGAATATTGAATCTTGAACTCAGCCAGAATGTCTACCAGAAGACATCAAGGAGTGTAAATGTCATCATGAATTTTAAATTATGAACCAAACTTTGATTATAAACCAAAACGTGAATC
This sequence comes from Cololabis saira, assembly GCF_033807715.1. Taxonomy (NCBI): domain Eukaryota; kingdom Metazoa; phylum Chordata; class Actinopteri; order Beloniformes; family Belonidae; genus Cololabis; species Cololabis saira. Next base: position 7,261,651 of record NC_084601.1, read on the forward strand.
AAACAGTTTTGTGTTTGAATGGAATATAAATGTATATGTTTGCAGCTAAATACCACTCAGGACAATCAACTTTTGTCAGAATAAATTCCTATTTTAAGCTTCTGACAAGACTGAAACATGTCATTGTGCTTGACTGATAGGATAGTGAGGTGTTTCTGCAGGCAGTTTCCTCCCTGACTCCTGCCATCTTACTGTACGTCCATACAAATTTACAACAGGATGTCATACAAATTAAACTACTTTCAACGTAGATAAAGAGAGCAGAGTTCAGGACCTTTACTTCCACTGAAGTGGAGTAGTTGGATATTAATGACAAAATAGGCAAATTCCATGAGTGCTAACATAAATGCACATTTAACAGGAAATTCAGATTGTTTTAATTCAACTACTTAGGTTCACATCATGTTGCTTCCTAATGGAAGTTTGCACGACTTACCGTCTCATAAAAGAGCTAACTTACAGGACTGTCTCAGAAAATTAGAATATTGTGATAAAGTTCTTTATTTTCTGTAATGCAATTAAAAAATCAAAAATGTCATACATTCTGGATTCATTACAAATCAACTGAAATATTGCAAGCCTTTTATTATTTTAATATTGCTGATTATGGTTTACAGTTTAAGATTAAGATTCCCAGAATATTCTAATTTTTTGAGATAGGATATTTGAGTTTTCTTAATATAAGCTGTAAGCCATGATCAGCAATATTAAAATAATAAAAGGCGTGCAATATTTCAGTTGATTTGTAATGAATCCAGAATGTACAGTATGACATTTTTGCATTACAGAAAATAAAGGACTTTATCACAATATTCAAATTTTCTGAGACAGTCCTGTAAATGCTTCTTTAGTATTAGTAAAAAGTAAAAATGGAAACCTCTTTGAAATAATGTAGTCCTCTTTATTTCAGTTTTTGACAAAATACCCCGGAAATTCAAAGCTCCTACGCTTTACAAAAATACGTTCTCTACAAATTTATTCTGTAGTCTTTCCGGCCTAAACAAAACACAGTGTAGTGAAGAATATCCAGTAGCAGCCTCCTCGATAATAAACCCAAACATTCTCTACATAACGCTCCACCCATACAACACAAACATATAAATTAATCACAAAGTCTTTAAATAAGCATTAGACAAATATACACGATTGAAGATCACCCACATCAAAGAGGCCATTTAAATAACAAACGTAGCTGTTTTTCAAGTGCTGGCAACAAGAAAGCCTGAATACAACGTTTCGTACACTAATAAAAAAAACTTGTTTTGGTCCAGATGGAGATATCGAGTCCACAGCAGGATGATAGAAAACAGCAGAGCACTCAGCAGGAGAAAAGGCAACCGAGTTTCTTCAAGCCATGGGAACATGTCAGCATCTATCTTCTCAAGCCAAAGTGCGATTGAGCATACGAAGAAGAACCTGGAGAGAAAACAAACCAGTTTGGTACTCCGGACCTTAAAATACAAGATTTCAAGTAAAGGGACGTTGATTTAAACATCAATGAGCAGAGTTGGGTAGTAACGAGTTACATTTACTCTGTTACATTTACTTGAGTAAGTTTTGGGAAATGTTGTACTTTTAGGAGTAGTTTTGAATCACTATACTTTTTACTTTTACTTGAGTAGATTTGTGAAGAAGAAACTGTTCCTCTTACTCCGCTACATTAGGCTACGTTGAGCTTGTTACTTTTCTTTTATCCCCTCCACTTACATGTCAATCTCATGACATCACTGGGTGATTCTTTGGGAAAAATGTTTGTTTTTGCATGTTTTGTCACATTTACACAGACTCAAACACACACAGAGTTTCTATTAGTTCATGGGCTTGTTCTAGTTTTGCCTGGTTAAAAAAGAAAAGTACAAAGGCTTGACATTTTGTGCTACTTGTGCTTAATTTATTTTTTATTCGTTTATTATTTTATTATTTATTAAAGTACTTGAATTTACTTTAAGATTATTTTAATTTCTATTTTTTTTAAATTAATTTTAATTTATTTTATTGATTTAATTTTCCTGAAGATGATTATTTTGTACTTTTGTCTGTTTGAATGGTTGTGTTAAAAAAATAAATCAGACGTTACTCAACAGTTACTCAGTACTTGAGTAGTTTTTTCACCAAGTACTTTTTTACTTTTACTCAAGTAATTATTTGGATAACTACTTTTTACTTCTACTTGAGTCATATTATTCTGAAGTAACAGTACTTTTACTTGAGTACAATTTTTGGCTCCTCTACCCAGCTCTGATGATGAGGAACCTGTACAACCTCCATATCTGTAAGTTACTATGAAGGTGATGAATAGACTCTTGTACAATCTTTCTCTGGATGAAATCCAGCTTAAATAACTTGTTTTAAGACGGTGATCCAGCTGAAGTGTTGGTGTTACCTGAGGCCACGCTGCCCAGCCGCCGCTGCAGGGCCTCCAGTCTGGAGATGTAGTCGGTCAGGGCTCGGTCGGGGTCGTAGCTCTGCAGGTGGGAACACGTGAGAGGCCCGTGCTCTGCAACCAAGTGATACCTGCACAGAAAAAGAACAAAGCAGATTCAAGTCAGCTGTTTTTAAACAGGATCAACTTTGCACATTGCAAAATATATCATCTTTTTCCTGTCAAGTCATTTGAGTAAAACAAAGTAGGAAATTGCAGAACTTGGAAAAAGAAACGTTCATATTTTCATTTAAAGGCTAAAGAGTCCTTGAGATGAAATTATGAACGTTTCTTTTAGGGTAATACAAAGACAAACAAGCAAAGCAGCTGCTAACATTCTGGTTTTGGTTATGTTTCTCAGAGGATTCAGTTGGAAATTATATTAATTTCAATTCAATTTCAGTTATATAGCGTCTATTACAACACCAGTTGTGTCATGACTCGTGAGCAATTATTACATAAACAATGGTAGGTAAAAACTCCCCTAGTGGGAGAAAAACCTTAAGCAAAACAGTAAGAAAAACTCCCCTTTAGGAGGGAAGAAACCTGGACCAGACCTGGATCACAGGGGAATATAAATTCAACAATGTCATGGAAAAAAGACTTTCAGTGATTTCTTTGAACTGCTCTCTCTCAAAGGCAAATCAGATCTCTCTTCTCTTCACAAAACAAAATAAAAAAAAATTGATAATGATTCTAGTCATCAGGCTCCAAACTGCTGCAACAGCAACAGAAACTTCCTGTTTTTTTAATTTGAAGTGAAAAAACATCCCAAATTTGGCTCTAACTGTGTATAAATGTTGGCATTTTACTTTTAAAGTTTTTATAAAAGTAAGGTTTGTTTATTTAATTTATAAACGATTGATGATGCTGGTAGCTGCAAAGAAATTCCTTTTTTTTTTTCAAAACAACTTATTGCATTGATCAAAAACACAGGTCAATATGAACATCCAACGAGCGAGAGCCTGTGGGTGATTGTGGAGAACTACGGATCAGATATTCTTCACAGAGAACTTCTTGTGGACAGAATTAGAGGCATTATACATTATATTATGGGACTCTTTTTCTTCAGCTGCAACAAATGGAGCAGGTTGCAAGCTGCAGATGAAAAATGAACAGCTACACATCTGCAACTTGGAAACAACTGGGTCTTCAAGCAGACTCAAAATCATTAACACACAATGTGGAGTTTATGAACTAAGCAAACATTAAATCCTATCAACGGCAGATGTGTCTTAAAGTCACGTTTGTGCTCAGAATGGATGGAATAATGGAATAAATGTAAGAATATAACAAAATTGTTGTTTTTTCAAAGGTTTAATGGCTAATGGAACAGTGCAGAGCAGTAAAACGTGGCCTTTTCATCATCTACATCAGTTTAAAAGTCCTACCTGTGATGGGAGGACGAGACGCCCGATCGCGGGGACTCGTGTCCACTTCTTTCTCTGCTGCTGGAGACGCCTTCACCCCCTCCTCTCTCCCTCTGGATCTCAACATTTCCAGGGTGAAGATACAGCGAGTCCCGAACCTCCAGACCTGAAAGAGACACAATATAAGAATCTCCTCTCAATGATGACACGAGGAATCCAAAGCACTTGATTAGTTTTGCTTCTCCGACCTGCTCCATTCTTGTTGATGTTACTGGCCGTCGTGGAGCTCATCCCTGCGGCCTTGTGCCATCGCCTCACAAGGAAACGCATTCTAGATAAGCAAAAAACAATTAATTAAATGTTATCCCTCTTAAAAACATGTAGATCCCCAACGTTCCAGCAGCCGACCTGGACAGGGCGATAGAGACTCGGACAGCAGAGCGGAAGCGCGTCAGCCCGCGGTGGCGCTGGCCGAGGGGTTCCAGGCTGGGGACCGAAGGTCTGCTCCCCATCCGGGACAGGAGCATTAACGTGGCCTCCTCACACTCCTGGAAGCCGCCCAGCAGCAGGAGGAGGTACTTCTTCTGGTAGATGAGCGCTTTACGAAAGCTTTCTGACCTCAGGTACTTCCCGTACATCCTCTGAAATCAATGGCAGAGGAGAAACAGATGAGTCTTTCTTCAAAGTGATTTCACTTTGGTGGTGATCATAATTTAACACTATCTTTTACACTGCAAAAACTCAAAATCTTAACAAGATTTTTTGTCTTATTTCTACTTAAAATGTCTCATTTTTAGTTAAAAAAAATCTCATTACACTTAAAACAAGACTCATCACTGGAAAAAAACAACAATTTTCACCTGTTTCAAGTAGCTTAAGCAAGCAACTGAAAATAAGTAGAAAAATCTGCCAGTGGAACAAGATTTTTTTGCTTGTAATGAGAAGATAAATCTGGTCCCACTGGCAGATTTTTCTACTTATTTCAAGTGAAATTTTACTTGAAACAGGTGAAAATTGTCAAAAAAGTTATTTTTCTGGTAATGACTCTTGTTTTAAGTGTAAGGAGATTTTTTGACTAAAAATGAGACATTTTAACTAGACATAAGACAAATATTGCTGGTAAAATTTTGAGTTTTTGCAGTGTATAATGTATTTGTTTGTATGGAGACGAGCTGAACTGAGACAGATCCTCAGCTGTTTCCTGCAGACCTTCAGTGTAGCGTTGTCGGCCTCCGGCCCGGTTATCTCTCTCAGAGTGTCTGATCGGATCTCCCCCCTGAGTCGGGTCACTTGGGCCTGAGCGACGTGTAAAGCTTTCTCCAGACGGATCTTCTCCCGGCTCCAAGCCTCGCGTTCCTGAGAGAGCAGCATTCCTGTCGAGTCCGTCTTTGACACTCCTCTCCTGCTGGACTGTTGAATGAGAAAAAGAAAAAACACAGTTTACTTTATTAGGTATATTTATTGATTCTGAACAACTATGGATGAAATAACTAGCAGTTAAAATGTACATAAATAGATATACCGTATTTTCGCGACCATAAGGCGCACATTTTTTTTTTTTTTTTTTTTTTAAATGTGCCGGGCGCCTTAAGAAACGGTGCGCCGTGTCTATTACCTAAATTACGGTAATGTCAGGCCGGCCACCATGAGAACGGTAAAAAGAGAAGGGGGCGGGTGAAGCTGAATGAGACCATCCACTGAGCTGATTAATGCGAAACAGATGATTAAAACTTTTAAGGATTTGCTTGATGTGTAAAGTGAAATAAAATACAATCAAACTAAGTTTTGCTCCGCTATATTTTTAAATAAGCACACTTGTTCTGCAGCGTGTGTTTTGCATGTCGGGAACCGAGCATGCACCTGCCGTGGGTTTGCGGGGTCCGATCGCCGGTTCCCCGCGGCAAATCCGGCTGAAATGCAGGTGGTCTTTCCCCGGGAGCCCCTACTACCAGTGCAGGCCGGCTCCTCCGGTCCCGGCCGGTCAGAACCGGTCACTTTCCCCGGTTAAAGCCGCGGTGATGGGCGCTGCTGCAGCCAGACTTCCTGGTTCCCAAAGCGGGTCCGATGACCTGGTTCCTGCCCGCTTTAAGAGCAGAGATTTCTGGGGTACGTGTCAGGTCGGATCAGCTTCCATCTCCGAGATTTGCAGCCAAATCTGTCGGTTACAAACCCGGTACCGGATCCCGACATGCGCGGGTGTGTGTGTGTGTGTGTGTGTTCGCGGAGCGAAACACACACATTCTCATGTATGTGGCGCTGGCCTGGCGCAGCTGATGGACAGAAACTGTATGGGGATTTTTAAAAGAAAAACTTTGCATAAGACGTTTCCAGCCGGAGTCATTATAAGGACGAATGAAAAGGGGTGTCTGGATGAAGGGATGATGATGATCAAGAAGCTGAGACCGGTCTGGAAATTCGGACTGGCGCAGCTGAATTACCGGAGCGGAGCTCCGGATACAACCGGTACCGGCTCCCCGACAGCGCGTGTGTGTGAGCGGGTCCAGCGCGAGGGTCCCGGGACGCGGGACCCGGGACCGCCGCGGGACCAGCGCGGGGGGGGGGCGGACCGGGACCCGGGACCCGGTCCAGCGCGAGGGAGCAGACGGGAAGCGGACCGGGACCCGGGACGCGGGTCCAGCGCGGGGGAGCGGAGGAGGACCAGCGCGGGGGGGGGGGGCGGACCGGGACCGGGACCCGGTCCAGCGCGAGGGAGCAGACGGGGAGCGGACCCGGTCCAGCGCGGTCGGGATCCGCAGCACAACGGGGTATGAAAAGTTTATTTAATCTTGTGCTTGCCTGCCACGCTGATGGACAGAAACTGCGGCTATGGTGATTTTTAAAAGAAAAGCGTTGCCTAAACAGACTTTTACAGCCAGAGTGAAATGAAAAGGGCTGGATGGATGAGGAGATGATCAGTGGCTGAGACAGGTTTATGTGCAGCGCCCCGGTGGTTTTTTTAAAATTCTTTAATGCAGAAACAGAATATGAACCTTTGAAGGGTTTGATTGATGTGAAAAGTGAAATAAAATATCAAACTAAGTTTTGCTTCCGCTCTATTTTTAGCGTGTGTGTTTTGCAACACGTGTGTGCAGCTCCGTCTCCGTAGACGGCGCCTTTTGGGTCGGTGCGCCATGTGTGTTTTAAAACCAAAAATGACACACAAAACTGAGGGTGCGCCTTTCCACACAGTGCGCCATATGGTCGCGAAAATACGGTATATTATATTTTCTTTGGAGTAATCACTACCCCTGATACACAAGGCCTGCATGAAAGAAAACAGTTAATTTTATCTACATATACCGTATTTTCTGGACTATAAGCTGCTACCTTTTTCATAGGTTTTCAACCGTGCGGCTTATACAAAGGTGCAGCTATTCTGTGGATTTTTCTTCCACCGCTCGGGGGGCTCTAACCGGAATAACAATCAAAACTAATACAAAATAAATGCAAAGAAGAATACGCTACTTCTTCTTTAGCAGATAGAAGTAGGTAGAAGCAGATTTCAAACAGATAAATAGATAAATAAATACTGGTTATTTTCTCTTGGTTCTGTCCCGTTTTAATCAGCAAAGTTGCTGCCGTGTTAAAAGACTGTTAGGAAAGGATCTATTTAGGTACAAACATGTACATCATTTACAGTTCTAAATCCTTCTGTACATGTAGTAAATATCTAATCTAACGACATAAATATCTGCGGCTTGCATATCTTTTTTTTTAAATAGAGCGGATGCGGCTTGTATGCAGGTGCGGCTTATGGTCCAGAAAATACAGTACCTGCAAAGAAACTGCATGCTCTTTCTGTCCGAGTGTTTCTGTCCCCCCAATGATGAACTTACGCCGTCTCCTGATCCCAGTCCGCTCTGCCGGTAGTGTCGGAGCTCTTCCTCCAGGCGCAGCGTATGGTTCCTCAGATCGTTCTTCTCTTCGGTCAAACGGCTGACGAAACCCGTCAGCTCAGCGTTCTGCCTGAGCAGCCGCTCCGTCAGGCCGTTGGAGGAGCCGGAGGAGCCTCCCGCCAGCAGGGACGCGCTCTGAGGAAAGTAAACCAGCAGTCACCTCCTGGAAAACAGCTGACTGCAGTTCATCACACTGAGGTTTTGCTTCTCACTGGAATATGCTTTTTGAAACACTTGTTTTGGCTTTGCATACTTTGCTTGTTCCTTTCATGCATGTTTGGATTACTTCCACCAGAACCCACACATGTTCATTCACAGACCAACATGTACTGACCTCAGGGATGGAGGGGAGACCTGGGGATTGTTGCAGCATGTTGATGACCTCATTGACGCTGGACTGTATCCATGACAACTCTTCCCTGTCCACCTCTGTGGACGGCCTGTAAAGAAATACAAAAATTAACTTTGTGAATAGTCGTCGATTTTCAAATCTGACTGTATCAAAAATAAAATGCCTGCAAAAAAGAGAGAAGAATGTGTGCTTCTTCAGGGTTCATACACATTTTAATCAACAAATTTCCATGACTTTTCCATGACTATACATGACCCTCTAAAACATCAATGTATGAATGAAATATAGGAATAAAACTATGTAAAAAGTCACTACAGTGGAGATCTAATGACAATTATGGTTTTATACAAAATACACATGTTTAAACTAAAACTGATATACCAGCACTATGTTGTAGTGTTGTATAGTAATCTAATATGACTAAGAACTGTAATAATAAACGATCTGTATGATGCGCAAGACGCTAAGCACGTCACGCGTGAGACTTTTCTATACAAAATATTTATTGATCAATTTTAAATCTAACTTATAGGCTGTTATTACTAAATAATATCATTAAGTGAGAAAAATAAATTCCATGACTTTTCCAAAACTTTTGGGGTGAACTTATGTTTCCAAAACCTTTCCAGGCCTTGAAAATGACATTTTCAAATTCCTTAACTTTTTTTCAGGTTTTTTCAAAACGTATGAACCCTGTTCTTGTCCTTGCATTTTGTACACAAAACCTATCAAAGGAAATGAAAATACATTTAAGTACATAGTTGTGACGCTCACCTGCCGGTAGTCTTGCTCGTGATGCTGCCGATCTTTGAAGAAACGAGCTGGAGTTTCCCGACGATCCTGTCCACCGTGCGCCACGGCCCTTGGTGTGGCCCCGTACCGGGGCCTGGAGAACCGTCCGAGTGAGGAGCCGTGCTGGGGGGGGTCCGGCCAGTGGCCTGCTGTTTAGATAGTAATAACCAACATCATTGATGACCTTTTGACAGCATCAGTAGGAAGTACATTTAGTGAGACTCACACTCTGACTGTCAGTCTGCAGAGCTCCAGTTCCCCGGGCTTCTCCAAAGTGGTTCAACCTCTCTGTCAGGTTCTCCCTCTCCTCCTCCAAAAGAACTTTACTCTCCAGTGCTCTATCCAGCTGTTCTTGGACTTCTGACATCTGTCCCTCCAGCCTCTCGGCCTTGGCCCGAGCCTCCAGCAGCACCTGCTGGTCCCGGCTGGACCTCTGATTCAGCAGAGTCAGCTCCTCTTCTTTTCGTACGACTTCCAGCCTCTGAACTTCAACCTGACTGAGGAGATGGACCACCTGGAGGAATACAATATCACATTGGGTTGAAGTTAATAAATTAACCTCTGACTGCTGCAGAACGGAGCGATTCAGGAGATCCTTCGTCCCCACAGCAATAAGACTGTTTAACTCCTCCTGAACTCACACACACACACACACACACTCACCTCTGCCACAACTGGACTATATTTTAGTTTGCACTTTATATGCTATTTTTTAACCTTATATTTCATGTTTATTTTAATATTAATGTGCTTTTATTGTCTGAGTGGAAGTGTGGTTGTTTTTTATGTTTTGATGAGCTGCTGGACAGTTGAATTTCCCTTCGGGGATGAATAAAGTTCCATCCATCCATCCATCCATCCATCCATCCATCCATCCATCCATCCATCCATCCATCCATCCATCCATCCATCCATCCATCCATCCATCCATCCATCCATCCATCCATCCATCCATCCATCCATCCATCCATCCATCCATCCATCCATCCATCCATCCATCCATCCATCCATCCATCCATCCATCCATCCATCCATCCATCCATCCATCCATCCATCCATCCATCCATCCATCCATCCATCCATCCATCCATCCATCCATCCATCCATCCATCCATCCATCCATCCATCCATCCATCCATCCATCCATCCATCCATCCATCCATCCATCCATCCATCCATCCATCCATCCATCCATCCATCCATCCATCCATCCATCCATCCATCCATCCATCCATCCATCCATCCATCCATCCATCCATCCATCCATCCATCCATCCATCCATCCATCCATCCATCCATCCATCCATCCATCCATCCATCCATCCATCCATCCATCCATCCATCCATCCATCCATCCATCCATCCATCCATCCATCCATCCATCCATCCATCCATCCATCCATCCATCCATCCATCCATCCATCCATCCATCCATCCATCCATCCATCCATCCATCCATCCATCCATCCATCCATCCATCCATCCATCCATCCATCCATCCATCCATCCATCCATCCATCCATCCATCCATCCATCCATCCATCCATCCATCCATCCATCCATCCATCCATCCATCCATCCATCCATCCATCCATCCATCCATCCATCCATCCATCCATCCATCCATCCATCCATCCATCCATCCATCCATCCATCCATCCATCCATCCATCCATCCATCCATCCATCCATCCATCCATCCATCCATCCATCCATCCATCCATCCATCCATCCATCCATCCATCCATCCATCCATCCATCCATCCATCCATCCATCCATCCATCCATCCATCCATCCATCCATCCATCCATCCATCCATCCATCCATCCATCCATCCATCCATCCATCCATCCATCCATCCATCCATCCATCCATCCATCCATCCATCCATCCATCCATCCATCCATCCATCCATCCATCCATCCATCCATCCATCCATCCATCCATCCATCCATCCATCCATCCATCCATCCATCCATCCATCCATCCATCCATCCATCCATCCATCCATCCATCCATCCATCCATCCATCCATCCATCCATCCATCCATCCATCCATCCATCCATCGGACTGTCTCAGAAAATTTGAATATTGTGATAAAGTTCTTTATTTTCTGTAATGCAATTAAAAAAACAAAAATGTCATACATTCATTACAAATCAACTGAAATATTGCAAGCCTTTTATTATTTTAATATTGCTGATTATGGCTTACAGTTTAAGATTAAGATTCCCAGAATATTCAAATTTTTTGAGATAGGATATTTGAGTTTTCTTAAGCTGTAAGCCATGATCAGCAATATTAAAGTAATAAAAGACTTGCAATATTTCAGTTGATTTGTAATGAATCCAGAATGTATGACATTTTTGTTTTTGTAATTGCATTACAGAAAATCACAATATTCTAATTTTCTGAGACAGTCCGGTATAGTGTTACTGATGCTCTATTGCAGAAAAAAACTCATCTGCATTTCTACCATGTGCAGATATTAATGTCCCACCTGGATGTGCTTGTCGTCCAGCTCTCTCTGGAGTCTCTCCATCAGACTTCCTTCCTCCTCATTCTCACTGGCTTGCTTCCCGTTTGAGGGGCCGGTGTCGGAGGACAGTCCAGTCCTCCTCTCCCTCTCCCTCCCCAGGGCAGAGACCATCTCCTGAGCCCTGGCCTGCTCGGTCTCCAGCTGGACCTGCAGCTCCTGCAGCTGTCTGTAGAGGCTGAGCCGCTCCTGCTCGGCCTGCAGGGAGAGTTGGGAGGTCGTCTGCTGCTCCTGCTCCAGGGCCAGGCTCAGCTGGGCCACGCACGTCTTTTGTTCTTCCAGAGACAGCTGCAGGTCCTAGGTGAAAAATGGAAGAAATGTTGCTAAAATGACCAAGAAATGCAAGTAGAACTGGCATGGTTGATCATTTCTAACATGCAGGACACTTTACTTTCATCAAACAACCAAATATACACATTTAAGTGGTTTTACCTCCAGTTCCTCTTGTTTGCTCGACTCATTTCTCCCAGTTCGACATTTCTCCTTCTCTATCGCCCATTGAAGGTCTCTGGTCCTTTTCCTTTCCTCCATCAGCTGGTCATTCAGTACTTCCCCCTCTGCAGCTTTCTGTGATACTTCAACCCTGTTGACACATTAAGATCATTTTAATAATCAACCCTTTTTTTTACGCCTTGTTCACTAGTGACAAATGAAGCATTCAACAAAATCAAGTATTCTTCATTGCTCGATCTCTTTTCTGAGAGGTTGGATCTGTGTTTACTTTGAATCTCCAATAAGGAAACTTTAATTGTTTGACTTTATTTCTAAATAAGTGTCTTCTTTCTGATATGAACGAGCATGCAGATACTAAACACCCAACAATATCGTCTTTTTTTTCTTTACAGCTTTTCCTCTTCATGCTCCTTTTTTAAAAATTATTTTAATAGTTTAGTGCATCAATTCAAGTCTGTTGATCTGCACTGCAAACACTCAAAATCTTACCAGGAATATTTGTCTTATTTCTAGTTAAAATGTCTCATTTTTATTCATAAAATCTCATTACACTTAAAACAAGAGTCATCCCCAGAAAAATAACTTATTTGACAATTTTCATCTGTTTCAAGTAAATTTTCACTTGAAATAAGTAGAAAAATCTGCCAGTGGGACGAGATTTTTCTTCTTATTACAAACAAAAAAATCTTGTTCCACTGGCAGATTTTTCTACTTATTTTAATTGAAAATCTACTTGAAACAGGTGGAAATTGTTGTTTTTTCCAGTGATGACTCTTGTTTTAAGTGTAATGAGATTTTTTTGACTAAAAATGAGACATTTTAATTAGAAATAAGACAAATATTCCTGGTAAGATTTTGAGTTTTTGCTGTGTGTTTGATATGTGGAGGTGACTCTAAAGATCTTATTTCAAGAACATGCCAAGAAGAACCTGAAAGAACCCGGCAGAGCTGGGTACATTTTCCAATTAAACAGTTTTTCTAGGATAAATGTGGGATTCAAATGTAACCTGAGCGTGTCGAGTTCTTTGAGGTGTTTATGTTGGGCTCTGAGTGTCGTCTCCAGCTCCAGTTTAGTCTGGGACAGTTCAGCCTTCAGCTCGTCCACCAGCAGCCTGTTGGTCTCTGCTGCTCCGCCAGCGGCTCCTCCCTCTCTCTGCTCCTTCCTCCTACATTCACCTGCTGACGGGAGGTCAGACTGGGTATCTAAACAAAAGAAAGAGAGATACAAATCAATGCACATTCATTTAAACGAATTAAAAAAAAAAACAGACAAACTGGAAAAATCAGTCCACGCGTGACTTTAGTTCTATTCAGAGGCCTCACCTTGATGGATTTGCTGGAGCTGAGCACGGAGCTGCTGGATCTCAGAGAGGAGACTTGACCTTTCTGCAGTCTTGAGTGAACCCATGGCCTCTCTGTGATGGGCGTCCTGCATCAGGACCACACAAACAAAAGCTCTGATTACTGACCGGCTCAAATGATGACAAGGGAATAACGCAAGAAAAGGAAAAGGAAAGAAAAAGAAAGATAAGCACACCTAAAAACTGACTTCTTCTGCCCTCATGAAGCAGAACTCATTAGCACAACTACTACCCTGCAAAAACTCAAAATCTTAACAAGAATATTTGTCTTATTTCTAGTTAAAATGTGTCATTTTTAGTCAAAAAAAATCTCATTAGACTTAAAACAAGACTCATCACTGGAAAAACCAACAATTGTCACCTGTTTCAAGTAGATTTTCACTTAAAATAAGTAGAAAAATCTGCCGATTTTTTTGCTTGTAATGAGAAGATAAATCTTGTCCCACTGACAGATTTTTCTACTTATTTCAAGTTAAAAATGTACTTGAAACAGGTGAAAATTGTCAAATAACAAGTTATTTATCTGGTGATGACTATTGTTTTAAAGTGTAATATGATTTTTTGACTAAAAATTAGACATTTTAACTAGAAATAAGACAAATATTCCTGGTAAGATTTTGAGTTTTTGCAGTGGAAATTCTGAACTGATATGGCTAATAAGGAGTGAGTTTCCGACCTGCTCAGCCAGCCTGCGCTCCAGCTGATTGAGGTGGATGATGGCGTCGCCCGTGTCCAGCAGGTCCAGCTGGCTGTAGAGGGCGCTCTTCAGCACGCTCCTCTCCCTCACAAACACCTGCCGCACCGCGTCCAGAAGATCCCTCCTCCAGTCTGCATGGCCTGATGTCTGCGGCAAGTTAGGTACACAGAAATGAAGAAAGAGACAGGGAAGAGTTCCTCCTGGTAAAAAAATGTTAAGCTAAGCTTTTCCTCACAAGAACACTGCAAAAACTCAAAATCTTAACAAGAATTTTTGTCTTATTTCTAGTTAAAATGTTTCATTTTTAGTCAAAAAAAATCTCATTACATTTAAAACAAGACTCATCACTGGAAAAAACAACAATTTTCACCTGTTTCAAGTAGATTTTCACTTAAAATAAGTGAAAAATCTGCCAGTGGAACAAGATTTTTTTGCTTGTAATGAGAAGATAAATCTTGTTCCACTGGCAGATTTTTCTACTTATTTCAAGTGAAAATGTACATGAAACAGGTGAAAATTGTCAAATAAGTTATTTTTCTGGTAATGACTGTTGTTTAAGTGATTTCTTGACAAAAAATTTGACATTTTAACTAGAAATGAGACAAATATTCCTGGTAAGATTTTGAGTTTTTGCAGTGAATAAAAGTATTTGAGGACACAGGAAAATGGATGAGTGTGTCACCTGATATCCTCGTCTGTCATGTGCTCTGAGAAGCGAGTGACTAATCAAGCTTTGTGTTGAGGATTCCTGTACCTGTGTTTCCCTGTGTGTCTGCATCTGGGTGATGAGGCTTTTAAGGGACTCCACGGTTGCCAGCAGGGCGTCTCTCTCCCTCACGGAGCCTTCGACGTCGACCTGGCTGCCTGGCTCGCCTTCAGGGAGCGGCAGCTCTGACAGAGAGAGAACCTGCATGCCTTCCTGGTGCACCTCACGGAGCAATGACTAGTTCAACACACAAATGAAAAATGCTTAAGCATAGAATACAGTTAGAGTTTAGTATTATTTTTTTCACATAATTCAGGGCGTCTTTACCTTGATCCGGTCAGGCAGCGGATCGTCGGCTTCTCTCCTGGCGCCCTCTGGAGTGGTCCTGAACTCCTGCTGCAAGCTGGGGAGGTCGTATCCAGTCCTCTGGCTGTAGTCTGAGCTGCTGTCTGCACGTGACAAGAAAACAATACAACCAAACATTTAAAAACATACATGCTCAACTGATATACACATGAGGCCTCCCATCACCTCAACTACAAGGGCAGGGCTGAACGCAGACCACCAAACAACCCTCTCAGCACTATGTTGTTTATTCATTTCTTTCAATAGTTTATTCAGCCAAAAACCCAAAATTCACAAGCAAACATGAAGTCATAACCTCTTGGGGGGGATTCTTTGCATACACTGCACGATTGTTGGCTCGTTTTGAACCAATTTTCCACTCGTGCGACTATTTTTTTGGATCGGGCCGGATTTCGACCCAATTGTTGGTCGTGCCTCGTGCAGTTTACGTGGGGTAACGACGAGAGAGTAACACCTCACGACGAGCTCCCAATCACAAATCGTGTTCTCGCAAGAAAATCAAACGTGTTTGAAATCCTGGTCGCTCCTCGTGAAGGAATCGCACAGTTGAAGCAGCTACGACCCGATTGGACTCATCCTTTCACAGAGAGCTTGCGCAATAAAAAAAAAAGACAGAAAAAGTGCCAAAACGTACGTATACCGTATAGTATTGGTCTAACGTACTATATGTGGCAGCAACGGCTACATATAGCACGTTAGACCAATACAACTTGCTGCTTATCTCCAGTTCTCGCTCAAGGATTGAAAGACCGTACTGCCCACGTCTGCCCAGCCAATTCCTTGTCCAAACACGACGTCGTCTTTTCTTTTTTGATTTATCGCCACACAGAATGGCACAAATTGCCAAGGTAGCGCGTTTGTTTTTGCTGAGCATCTTCGGTGTCTCCCACTTCGGGGTTCCTCCTCTTCCATGTCTTTTTGACGTTGCAGTTCCAGTAACAGAAGTCTGACGTGAGGATTATGAACGTATAGGGTGAGCAGACGGAGCATCAGAGCATCGGGACGTACAGTGTGAGACCATTACTCGTCGTGGGCTGTGAACTTTTGAACTCAGCGATCTAGTCGTGCAGTTTGAGATGGGGCTGAATCAAACAATTTAAAATATCGCACAGTGTATGCCCAGCTTTAGTGAGTCTAGTGAACAGATATGCTCTTACCACTGGTGTAGCCGTCTTTAAACTGTGATGTAGCACGGTCTGGTCTTGCAGTGGGAGTCTAGACAAGATGAGAAAAGGTTAAGTTAAGTCTCTTTGTGTGCTTTACGGGTGAGAAACCATTTTATTAGAGTGAAAGAAATCTCTGCTGAATAAAGCCTGGAACTAATCCTTACAGCTACTAATGTACTGACTGAACCAGTCTATTTGCTTTAAGACCAAATACAAACGTTCTATCCCACTATACAGGAATAAATGATTCAATGTGAGGATAAAGGTTCCTCCTGGTTTTTCTGCCCCACCTCAGCTGAGCGTAGTTTGTTGATCACGGCTTTCAGGGCTTTGCACTCGTTCTCCAGCGCTTGCGTTTCCCTGCGAAGGCTCTCGCTCTCAGAAATGTGCCGGGCCTCCATGTCCAGAATTTCTGCAGCGTGGAGTTCTTGCATCTGCACGATCTTTTCCTGGAACTCTCCGATCACGTCCTCTATCTCCTCTTTGGTGGCAGAGCTGCTCTCCGGTCCGAGATCGGACATTTGGAGCGGTTCGGTCTGTGCGAACGAGTCCGTCACGGCTACGTGACGCTGCGCTGAGCTGCTGCTGCTCGGCCGAGGGCTTGGAGATTTTCCGGAGGCCTGACTGTGAGGAGCGGAGCTCTTCCTGGACAGGGATGGCTTGTCTTTAGCACTGCTTCCCTTGGCGGCCGGCTGTTTGCCTCCTTTCCTCTTGGGCTGTGCCGTGGAAGAGGCAGAAGAAGGAGGTTGAGGAGATGGAGTTAGGGAGGGAGATGGAGAGGGTGACGACGGAACAAGTTCTGCTGTCTTCATCAGGGCTGCTTGCACCTCTTGGAGTTGCTCTTTCAGCTTTGAAATGGAAACTTCACGGACGTGAAGCTCCTCGAGGAGTTTTTCATTGTGCTGCCTGTATCTGCCAAGTTCTT
Organism: Cololabis saira; assembly: GCF_033807715.1. Taxonomy (NCBI): domain Eukaryota; kingdom Metazoa; phylum Chordata; class Actinopteri; order Beloniformes; family Belonidae; genus Cololabis; species Cololabis saira. The sequence goes on from NC_084601.1 coordinate 7,278,694, forward strand.
CTTTGGTGGTATCCACATTACTCTTCATCTCCTGGAGCTCCTCTTTGAGTTTAGAAACAGAGACGTCACTGACTTTGAGATCCTCCTGAAGTTTTTCATTGAGTTCCTGGTAGCTCCTTAGTTCTTCTTTGGTGGAAGTCGCACGGCTTTTGATCTGGTCGAGCTCCTGGATGAGCTCAGTCTTGCCAGATCCGTCCTCCGAAGCTTTTACCTTGAAGACCATGGAACAAGATGTTAAATATTATACAGATATCCTTAGAGAATATACTCACAAAGAGTCCAGTGCCAAAGACACATGCTTACACATTTATAACCTACCTGGAAAAGTTCTCCTTTAAGCTGAGCGATGGTCATTTCTCGCTCCTGAAAAGAAAGTGAACACAGTTTAACAAACTTAGAAAAGTACGTATGAACTGAGGGTTCGATATGTAAAATATAATCAGCTGATATCAGTCATGTCAGCAGGGTGAGTATGAAGATGCAACCAGCGGCTAATTGGTTCAGCTGAAAGTAACAAAAGTATGGACATATTTATTTTTGTCATTAATATACCATTTGACAGATAAAGTTTTGTTTAACAAAACAAAACAAGACAAAAAAGATCAAAGATCTCAGATGCTGCATGCATTCACATTAAGAAATATAGACTTTGTGGAAAAATAGGACAATGGAATAACACCTCATTGGTTCTCAGGAATGCATGATGTCACAGACATTTGAAATTTTTGTTGTTGCTGTTTATTTATTTTAATTTATTTTTTCCTTTATTATTATTAATGTAGAACAATTTGTCTGACTACATAAATGTATCTTTAATATCTCCATGGTACATCCACATCACACAATACTCTGTTTAATATTTATGTTTTTTTTTTTCGTTTTTTTTCCCCCACTTCTGAATTAATTAATTAATTAATTAATTATTAATATTTGGTACAAATGTATTTATTTATTTTACATACTGCCATTTGTTTTGATGTTATAAGTGTTGTTGAATGTTACTATATTACAAAAATCAATAAATATATGTTCAAAAAAGAAAAAAAAAAAGAAATATAGACTTTGAATAATCAAAATGTTAAATCTAGGTTTTTAATTCATGTTTCAGTGCAACTTATTACCTGCACACATCTTAATAGTGTATTGATCAGTTCACATCTGAATAGCAATCTGAAGTGATTAAACATTACTTAAGAGTGCAACATCAATGCTTTGCAGAATTGTTTTCCTGAGACCAAACTGCAGAAAGTTTCTTTTTTTTCATATTGCTTTCTATAAACACAAAAATGACCAAAGTACTACAAAAATAACGTGATATGACAGATTTTAAAATACATTTTAAAACAAAACAAGGTTTTTCTTTTACTGAATTTTAACAGAATTGCCTGAACTTGGTGCCTGAAACTAAACGTCTGCGTGGTTCTGTACTGGTTCTGTACCTGCAGCAGCTCCTGCAGTTTCTCCAAACTCTCCCTGCAGCTGTTTAACTCTTCTTTGGTAGCAGACGCTTCATTTTGAGCCTTCACCAGTTCCTCTTCAAGCCCTGGTACCTTTGGGTCTTCTACACCACTCAGGGACTTCTACAGAGACGAGGTCCACACATTACATTTGACTCACTGGTAAGCATGTTTGACGCTTTCAAAACTTTGAAATGTATATATTTACCTTCTGAAGTTCAACCTGAAGTCTTTCTAGCGTTGCAGTTTTTTCCTGTTAAGAAAAGAATGAGTTTTGTTATGATTTCTGAACAAAAGAAACAACTTTCTAATTGTAATGTAGCAAGAAATAGAAGAATAAATACCTGGAGCTCCAGCTCCAGCTTGCTGCAGACCTGCTTGTGGTTCCTGAGCTGCTCTTTGGTGGCCGAGGCCTCGTCTCTGACCTCCTGCAGCTCCTGCAGAAGCTCTGACACCGCTGGCTTCTCATCGGTGGAGACCTGAGGGAAAGGTCAAACTTATCAGAACTGTGTTGATCAATTCCCTGTCAAGCACAATCAAAACAACCACAATGTGTTTTTGTCGTTTAAACCTCAAGAGAAAGAGAAAGTACAGAAGAGTATTAGGGCCAGGCAGGAGAAAAGATTTTTTTTTTATTGTGCACTTCGAGAAAAAAGTCGAAATGTCAAGAAAAAAAGTCGAAATGTCGAGAATAATGTTGAAATACAATTTCAAGAATAAAGTCAAAATTTCGCCTTTTTTCCTCAACATTTCAACTTTATTCACGAAATTTTGAATTTTTTTCTCAACATTTCGACTTTTTTCTCAAAATTGTACTTCAACATTATTCTCGACATTTTGACTTTTTTCTCGAAATTGTGCTTCAACATTAATCTCGACATTTCGACTTTTTTCTCATCATTTCGACTTTTTTCTCAACATTTCGACTTCTTTCTCGAAATTGTATTTCAACATTAATCTCGACATTTCGACTTTTTTCTCGAAGTGCACAATAAAAAAAAAAATCTTCCCCTCTCAAATATTTTTTCTCCTGCATGGCCCTAATACTCTTCAGTAAGAAAGAGTGGGAACAAACTTGGTAGAGTTAATTAAGCAGATTTGATACTGTATTGATCACAAACCATACAAAACTTATTCTGCAGTACAATAACAAAGATGTACCTAAACAAATGCTTGCCCATTTAATGAACATTGTAAAGAGGAGAGAAAACTATTAATTCAAGCTTTTCCTGCCATTAGTGGTTTTACTAGTTAATGAATAATGGGATTTGTTTTTCACACATTCATCACATAGCCTTTTTGTTCAATAGATAATGACACAGTCTCATCACAGACATCCTACGTACCTGATCAGATCCAGAAAGGACCAAAAGATTTTTTGTATTATCTCTTTTGTACAACCCTAGAACTGAAAGAGGCTGTGCTACTTGTTTTTTCTCTGTATACCTCAAACTACGGATCAATATGCATCTATTTACCAGGACCTCTGCAGCTTTGAAGTAAACCAGCTTCACTATAAACCAGCTAACCCAATCCAATAGAAGGACATCTCTACATATTATACTGTGCAACAAGTGAGAATAACTACGTAACTTCAATGACTTTAAATTACACCACTGACTGGCTCTTTAGTCTGCTAATAAAAGGCTGATCTCACAACATCTGCTTCACACAATATCCACACCATTAGAAGTAAAATAAAGGACAACATTGGTCAAGACCATGCCTGCAAACTCAAATCACTTTTTGGCAACATATATCATTTTAATTATAATGTCATTCACATGAATCGTGCATAGAAGAGCATCTTCAACTACGTCACGCTCCATAGGCCTGATTTTATTTTCTAAAGTAAATGATTGTGTTATGTTGAAAAGATCACTCCCCACTTGTACATAGTAGTTTTTGTTGGGTTGTCTTTCTTTTCATTGTTTGGACTTAAAACAAAAACATTATTCCGACATTTAGGACAGACAACAGATGTGTGATGTAGCATACATGATGATGTGAATGTGAATGGATGTGAATGTGATGTGATGTGAATAAAAAGAAATACAAAAAGAAAAGAAGAGCATCTTCTCTATACCACGTCTTTGGTGGATGGAACACGCCCAATAAGAGGTCTCTAAATTGTTTAGCAACTAGTACCGGTAAGCTAAACTTTACCTTCATCATGATTGTGAATGGCGGGAAGACTCACGTTTGCGTGTTGCTGTCTAACAAAGGTGTGTTATTGCAAAGATGCTCTCTGACACACCATTTACGTAAATGACCTTTTGATTCAAAGCGACACGAGTTTGTAGGCATGCAAGACCATGCTTTTTGTTTTCAGGCTGATAAGAAAGAAATATATAGGTCCCTACATAAAGAATCGCTATGTATGTTTATGTCTGCATGAGGCTAGGGACCCACTGTGTTCCTCTCTTCAGAAATGTTCATTCAAAAAGGTTAACAATCAAAAGGACAGGTTTGGTTCCAGTTGTGTAAGATATCTCTATCTGAATCTCCAGAGTTGATGTTGACACAATAGAGGGATGTGATCAAAATGTACCGATATTCCCCAACACATTTGACTCAAGTCAGTCCATGGTTGAACTGCATACTATGCTATGGGAGCATATTGGATTTTCCAACATACGGTACGTCATATGCAGGATGCGAGCGAGCGCACGATTTCCCGTATGCAAGAAATAGCAGCGTATGTCCAGAAACTCCATAATATATCCCATAGTGTGATGTGCCACTGCAGCAGAATGCAGCCACAGCCTGTGGCGGGATCAGAGTACAATCACTTTTGTAGTTTACCATCTATCATCAGCAAGTAAACAATGTACACTATACAGGACTGTCTCAGAAAATTAGAATATTGTGATTTTCTGTAATGCAATACATTCTGGATTCATTACAAATCAACTGAAATATTGCAAGCCTTTTATTGTTTTAATATTGCTGATCATGGCTTACAGCTTAAGAAAACTCAAATATCCTATCTCAAAAAATTAGAATATTCTGGGAATCTTAATCTTAAACTATAAGCCATAATCAGCAATATTAAAATAATAAAAGGCTTGCAATATTTCAGTTGATTTATAATGAATCCAGAATGTATGACATTTTTGTTTTTTTTATTGCATTACAGAAAATAAAGAACTTTATCACAATATTCTAATTTTCTGAGACAGTCCTGTATACTGCATTGTATGTGCAATACGCAATATGCGTTTCTGAACATGACCTTAAGCTGGATGTTAACTGAAAACTCATTGTTTTTTTTGTTTTTACTTTTGTATTGCTCGACGTCATTGTAAATGAGGGCTCGCCCTCAATGGTTTTCGAGTTTAAATAAAGATATATATATATATATATATATATATACATATATATATATATATATATATATATATATATATATATATATATATATATATATATATATATATATAAACTGGTTATTTAACAATGGATTTATGTGTTAGGATGTGTATTTTCTGACGGAGCTTTCCTTCAACACTTGTTGACCAAACTCTCACCTCCACAGACCCCGGTGTCCTCTGGGACGTCCCGGTCTTCATCTGACTGAGCAGATCCATGAGCCCAGCCAGCCTCCTCTCGTACTCCAGCACCTCCTCCTCGGAGCTGCAGAGCAGCTGCTTCTGCAGCTCCTGGTCTTTCTGCATCCCGCTGAGTCCCGCCTCCAGATCCCGGAGCTTCTGCGTGAGATGAAGCACCTTCCCTGTGGGCGCTTGTTTTACTTCACCCATCCCACTGAAATCCATTTGGGGTATTAGGACATCACTAAACCCGTGAACATGTGGCTCAGCTTGTCTCGGTGCCTCCTGCTCTGGTTTCGGTGTCTTAGCCTGCTTCTGTTGCTGCTGGAAGGCCTCCTGAGTGGCTTGCATTACTAGCCCCTCGGCCAATTTCTCCCTCAGATTCTCCTCCAGACGAGAGACCTTGCGCTGGAGATCATCTGCATGACTTTGACTTTGCTCTACGAGGAGCTTACAGTGATTAATTTCAGAGTTCTTTTCATTCACCAAGGTTTCAAGCTCTTGGATTCTGCTCCCCAGCTCCTCCATTCTGGACGCCGCGCTCTGCTCCAGAGCTTGTACTTGCGCCTGCAAGACCACGACACCTGCAGTTTTCTCTCTAAGAGCTTCTTCCAGATCTGAGGTGTCTAGTCTTTCACTCTCCGCTAAGGCTTCCGTGCCCTCTTTCAAGCGCAGGTACGTCCCCAGCAGCTTGCTGTGCTCTGTTTTCAGCGTGTGGATCTCGTTATGGGCTTGGTCCATCCTCCGCTTCATTTCATTGTACTCTTCTTTACTGGGCCCCACTGTGCTGCTTTCTGGCTCATCTTTAGCATCTTCATCTTCCTCTGCAACCTGTTTTTGCTCAATATTGGCAAGTTCCTGTTGGAGTTTCTCAATGACTGCATTCAGCTGGTCAAGTTCTTCTTCCTTATTTCTCTTTAATCGCTCTTGTTCGCTCTGCAGGCACTCCACTTGAGACTCCAGGTCTTTAATCAGCTCATCTCTCTCGTCAATGTCCTATTAAATAAAAAAATAATCATCAATACATCTTAAAGATGTTGGACTTAACAAAACCATGGATGTCCCACTATTTAATTAAACATCTGAGCCCCTGCTCGACTGAGAATGAGTCTGGATCTGAAATTATAGAGATTTCTTCCTATTTTTATCATTTTTTAACAATTACTGCAGACTGTAAACAGTTTATAGGGACTCAGACGTTTATCAAACCACATCATATGAGCAAATTACCACCTCACGACAAAAAAACAACGCTTTGGATCAAATACGCAAACCAAACCAACAAAGAAAACCCAACCACAAACAAAAAAAGGGGTCCCAATGAAGAACAAGAAACACTAAAATAAAAGGCTACTCGGAGAACACACACACTGATGCACGTCCACGGAGATATGTGTATTGGAAATAGACCAGGTTCTATTTCGCATACGCATATTGCGTTACCTTGTTATCAAAGGCTGTTTCCGTGTGTTGAAGCTTAGAGATCTGTTCATTAAGAACAGCTATTTCTCTGTCCTTCTCCTCCATCACCTTAAAAGTCAGAGATTATAACGTAACGGCTATTAATAAACACGCTCACAGTCAGCCTTGTGCTGGACGACTGATCATTTAGGCTGAGAAGAGAACAAGGGTTTGACAGCAGCAGGTAGCTTTGCATAGCAAAATGGTGGGAAAAAGTTTAAGAATATCCAAAATAAAATCACCTTGGAGCAAAGATCTTTTTTCTCTGTATTTTATGAGCAGATCTTTTGATATTGTATGAAAAAGACCCATATATCTATAACCCATTTAAGATTACAAGCAGCCATGTTCAAGTTTAAGCTTGTGTTGAACACAACAAATTAAATATAAAATGTATCAAATAAAGACAGCTATATTACAAAGGTCTGATTGAAACAATATGAATAATATGTGACTGGTGTGTGGTCCTTGTACCTGGAGCATGCTGTCCCTGGTTTCTAGGTATTGCTGCTGGCTGCTCATCTCCTTCCGCTGGATCTCCAGCTGCATGTGAAGCTGCTGCACCTCCTCGCTCTTGTTCTCCAGCTCCTCTCTGAACTGCTCCAGCTGCTCCTCCAGGTTACAGATCTGACAAAACAAAAAGTTACATACTGATCACATACGGTTTTTTTTCCCCAGAAGGAAGCTGGATTTTATTAGAGGTTGCAACTTTTTATGCATTGGCAACAACCACGGCTGGAGGCGTAATATTAATCCACAAAACGTAGTGTAATTTTGGGCTAAAATAAAATAAAATGTATGAGATAATGACTTATTTGTATATTTTTCTCTAAATGTGTTCACCTTATTTCCTTAAATTAAGAAAGTACACTGAAATAGAAACACGTGACTGGAAGATTAACTTCTCTTTCTCCTATATTGCACTTTTACTTCCTTTAGTATCTTAAAGCTCCAATACAAACAATTACTGGCATTAAAGTTCTTAATGCAACAAGTGCAAGTTCGAATCTTAAAAATTAAGGGCTGTTGACAGATATGACACAGTTGAGTCAAAGTCATTCAATTTAGGAAACATCAGCCTCAGGGAAATATTTCGCAACTTCTGAGAAAAAGGTCCTAGAAACAGGTAAAACACAAAAAGTGATATTAGATAGGTATTCTCCCTCGGAGCACAAACTGAGGAGCCAACTACCTCTTTCTCCTTCCGCTCCAGAGCTTCTCTTTCCGTCTGTAACTGAGTCTCCAGTGTGGAGTGTCCTGCCTCAGTGATGGACGCATGCTGCTTTCTTTTATCAACCTGCAACAAACACATAAAAGAAAAAACTGTTTTGCTCAGCAGCAGTTATTTATTTATTTTTTATCATGCGCAGAAAAGCAGAAAATGAAAGCTTCTTGCAACCTTCAAGGACTCGAGGTACAATGGATGTTCATAATCAGCAGCACTGAAAAACATTTTCGATCCTCTTCCCACAGCTATCTAAGAACACTGGGGGGGGGAATCTTAACAGTTATTTGCCATAAAGATTCAAGATTCCTCATTTGTCATTGAGCCGGTGTTCTGCCATTCTTGCTGCTTTGCCAAAAAATGCTCCCTAATGGTTTTCTACCTTTGTAGAGCTACATTTTTACCGTGTTTTACTCCCTAAACCACTTCCTTTCCCCCCAAGTGGCCCTTGTCTCTTGCCAGGCCGTCATTGTAAATAATAATTTAAAAAATTTAAAATTTAATTTAAAAAATAAATGTGTTATGAATGACCTGCCTGTCTAAATAAAGGAGAATGACTGAATGAATATCAAATAAAGCGATAGAATTTGTTTTTTTTTCCCTCTTTATTGTATAATGTTCACAAAGTGTAATGCAATTCATGTCATGGGTAGTGTATTTTGAAGGATCAGATACTCAACATCCCATATTATCCATTTTACATGGTGCAAGAAATGATTGACGTGCCAATCAAACTTTGAAAATCGATTGTGCGCATGCGCAGAACCACAAAGTAGCATTTCTCGGCAGGTAGCAGAAATTGGCAGAACACCGGCGTCCCGGCACAACGAACTAAATTTCAGCACAGCCCGTCCAAAGAAGACAGACAAACCAACTACATAAGACGTGGGTAGACAGGTGCCTGAAGCTGCAGCCGTGGGCCGGCGCCGCCCATAAATCAGTTTTTATCAGCCAAAGCATTCTGCTGGGGTGGCTGAAGTAGAGCCACCCACACATTGTTCTTCTTCTCTGCATGTCCCAGCCCTCTTCCCATTCCTCCTTTTGGCTGTCACCTCATCTACATGTTCTCTCAAACACACACACACACACACACACACACACACACACACACACACACACACCCGCCCTCTGTCATGCTCTGCAGCTATTGTTCAAAACGCTTTCTCTCTGCTTTGGTCTCCAGGGCAACCGTCATCTCCCTCTTCCCCCTCTCCCCTCCTCTCACCTTCTCCAGGGACTCGGTGCTGGACAGCAGGGCCTGCTCCAGCTCGCGGATGCGGCTCTCCAGCTTGTCAATCTCTTCGTCTCGCTCTCCCAACTCACGACGCAGCTGCTCGGAGCTGAGCAGCAGCTCACTGCACCAATCCGCCTTCTCCCTCAGCTGGGAGCTGAGCTGCTCCACCTGGGCGGGAGACGAGAGGCAGTGAGGAACGACGGGAGAGAGGGGGGGGGGGTGGGATAGAGGTGGTCGTTTAACCAGATCTGCTCTCATACACCGTTGGCTACAGTGTGGCTGGTACATGTGCAGCTAGCAGGGGGAGTCAGCTGATCCACCTGGGGGGGGGCGGCGGGGTGATGAAAAGAGGAGCAGCAAAAGAGGGGAGACGGAGGTTTCCCTCTGGGTGAAACAAACCACAAGTGTTAGACAATCCAGGAGCAACAGACAAGTAACTGATCCACCTGAGAGACGTGAGAAGATGAGCAGATGAATGATGAGGAAGAAGAAATGTCAACAGACACAGGAGGGAAGCTGGGGGGGATAAACCAGGAATCACATTCATGTGTTTTTATTACAAAAATCTAAATGTGCATAGTAAACGGCTTCTGAGCAAAGAACAAAGAGTCCTTCATTTGGTCAGAAAACTGACCAAATATAACAGAAAACCAGGATGATAACACAACGGAAGGGAAACTAAACAAACCTTACCACCATTAAATATGATTACTACTCCATCACAAGACAGACTCTTTTAAACATAACTGATCAAACAGGTTCAAGTATGCAGCTTATTTGTGGAAGAATTTCTGTCCAATGTCTTCCTTTTTAGCTGTTCCCACAGAGTAGAACTAAAACATTTGGTGATGCTGCTTTTAGCCACTATGCTCCAAAACTGCAGAACAGCCGGAGGATCTGAGAGGAGCTGGAAATGTGGACATTTTTTAAACGGAGACTAGATTTAGATTTATTTATTTGCACAATTAAACATTACACAAATAAAATTACCAACTTTACAAATTAAAGTGCAGGAAGAGGCGAAAACTCAAAAGAGCTTATCAGGTGCCTCCACCTATAGTTAACATAAAATTGAATATCATACTTATAAAAACTAAATCATACTTATAAAAACATAATAAAAACTAAGACTAAAAACTCATCTCTTTGGTCTGGCTTTTATGTAGCATCAAATTTTATAGTTTTATTCTGTTTAACATTTTTTAGAGGTATTTGTTTTATTTATTTTTCTATTTCTTGTAATGTTTTTATTATTATTATATTTTATTCTTGTGAACTGATTCTTTTTTAGCCTTAATTCTTGAACTTTTATCATTATTTAATTTTAATTAACTATATTGTATGTCAGTGTGCATTGGTCTCCCAGTTTTTATTTTGTTTTTATTATGCTTATTTTTCAGTCAAAATGTTAAGCACTTTGTATTTCATGTACCTGGATGAAAGGTGCTATATAAATAAAATTTGATTGATTGATTGATTGATTGATTAATTAATTAACAGAAAAAAAGAAGGTGCATAAAGGCTGAAATATGCTTCTGCGTCACACCAACGCAGAGCACACGCCGCAGCCGTGACGCCGTGCTGAACCCTTCGGACTTCTCCGTCTCTTCATTTGGTCGCGGTGCAGTACCCCCCGCGACCGCTAGTTAGCGATCTTTTTCTGAATGGTTTATCCGACTTTTTCCGGTCACAGTAAATCAAAGAGATAAGGACAACTATTGTGCAAAAAACAAAAACAAAAAAAATCACATATAAACGAAGAAAAGAGCCCTGGAAGTTCACTACTGATTCAAACCGGAAACCGGAAATGCTTCGCTTTCAAACGAACCAATCACAGCCCTCTCCGTCTGCGTGTGGACGGCGTCTCCTCGACGCGTAGTTACAATTTTCAGGAGGTGCACGTCAGTGACGGCGCAGGTGACGGCGTGTCCTCTGCGTCGATCCAAACCACACGCCGTAGGCACGGCGTCATTTTGACGCAGAAGCATAATTCAGCCTTAAGACCTTCTTAGTTTTTCGGACAATTATATACAATTCTTTGGTGAACACTGAAGGTGGCGTCTAAATGACATGCTGCGTGAAAGTAGGCTCCAGAATTTGTGAATAACAATGTTTGATTTGAAAGTTAAGGTTCTTAAAACTTACGATTTAGTTCCCAAAGGGAAGAAAGAGGGTATGGTGTTTGACAAGCAAACGAAGCAAGCTTGGACCTGAGGAACTAGCTTGTTTAACACTGATTTAGACTCAGGCCAAGAGAACTATTGATTTTTTTGTCTTTTGAATTTCATCCTGGAGCAGATTGACAGACGACAGGATGGAGCACAGTAAGGTTTCGTGGCACACACAGCGGAAAACAAAAACAAACCAGAGGAGGGAAAAAAGAGGGACTAAATAAGATGCGAGGGCGGGATTGTTAAAGTGCACAAAAGGCTCTCAGGAGATTTGTTTTTAGTTCTGCATGAAACTAGAAGCAGTACCTTAGAGGTTACTCCATCCACCTGCAATAGCCATGGGTGAAAGAAGGCGAGGGCATAATGGTTCACAGGATGGAGCGTTAAAAAGGTGAGAAGGGAAGCAAAGGAAGAAAAAGCGCTTAGTGATGAAAATGCTACAGGAGCCTGTGGAGATTACAGATACGGTAGATTTTCACTTCAGGGTGTAACTGTAAAGTACAAGCAAAGGTACGAAGCACGAGGAAGCCAGAAAACTGAAAGTCAACTATGGAATTAATCAAAGCTGAAATCATACATTTATCTAACTCTAAAAAAACGTATCTAACCATCTCTATGGAGCTCATTTGGGTTAAACATGAAGCAGTGAAGGCAGGGGAATATGAAACACTAAAGGTGATGAAGTGATATTCATACCTCTTGACATTATTGAAATAAAATAAAACCAAATCTTGGCAAGTTTAATCTTCTAAGCTGATTCTGTTCATTTAGTTTACACAATGTAAAACGACCCATTTTAGTGTCTTTACTGGAAATTAGTTTGATGGCAAGTTACACCACTTTAAACCGAACTGTGCTGTAATCAGTCAACAGTTCTGGTCAGAATGATATTTTTCCGTGTCCAGAGTGAGCTGGAGGACAGATGATGGCCAGAGGCCAAACAGAACCACAAATATACAACGCGTGAAGACAAATCTGACAGTTACTGATTCTGCAGCCTCTGCGTTTTGTTCTGAAAGGGCCTTTTCTTCACAAAATTGCTGACATGCACGAACACAACAACAGAATGATCTGTTTGACTTTACAGGCATCACTTTCAAGAAAATTTTTCTTCTTAATTAAAAAATAATATTATCAACAGAATGCTTACATACAACAAGGATGAAGTTTCAGGTGTGACGTTTTTAGACTTTAACTGTTACAAATGTACCTGAGTTTGTGACTGGTACTGATTGCTGAATGGGATCATAAAGAGGATGTTATCCATGATGCAAAATGTCTCAAGGTTTGCTGTTTATTGTAAAACATCACTCAGCTTTCTGCACAGCTGTACATTACCTTTCATTTCCTTTAAATTTTAGAAACGCAGAAGTGGTCTTCATAGAGACAATTTCAGTACACCTACGACTAATTAAAAGAAATGATGTACATTAAAATTAATATTCTGCTATTTTGTTGAGGACATATTTTGTTCCAACACCATCAAATGTCCATCAACCTCTCCTCTAAAGAGTTTAATTATCCAGTTTCACGTGACAATAATGTGATCTGGTGGGAATTGCATATAATTGCATATAAGTTACACAAAAAGTACTGACTTTTTATGAACAAAGAAAGAAGGGTAGAGTAGAGTCGCCCAACTTGCTCCAGCCCTGTAAAACTGGTTTCTGTACTGACAGTACTGACTGTACTGAAAGGAGACCTGGTAATTAAACTCTGTGGTATTCTGACAAACCACATCACTGATATTCCTTTAAGCCCTTGTTATATTAACAAATTGTGTGTTAATAAAACAAAAACCAAACAGAAAAAGGTAAAGAAACATCTCTTTTTCAAAAAGTTATATGGAGAACATATCAGAACATTGTGTTGTGTATTTTGTGTCCAGCAGGCTCTCCAACAATTCCTGATGGAAATATTTCTCTGCTCTGTTCACCAGATAGCTGCTAACCTTGATTTCTAAATGTAAACGTCTGTTTGGTTCTGGCTGAGCAGCATTGCTGAAAACTGAGAACAGCCGCCAGCTGAGGCTGAAAGAAAGATTTAGGAGATTACTGCTCCAGAACAAGACGAGCCGATAGTGGCGACTAGTCAAGAGTCTATAGGTATAAAACATTATATGGACAGCTGCTGTTGAGCGATTAGGTTAACATCCCCTCTGAGCACGTATTATTGAAAAACACAATCAAAACACTGCATTTGCACAAAAATCTCAACACCTCAATGTTTTTTGACCAAAAGAGTTCAAACTGTCTCGCTAGCATCTTATTTCAGCTTCACACCGTATTCACATGTATTGGATTATCACGGAAATGTAAACCAACAATTATACAACTTCCAAAGTACACTGTTTCTGTCCCTTTCACCTGGAAGACACTCCCAAATGTTTGTTATCATTTTTCATGGGAGCACCTGTAATTGGAGAAGGTTTTTTGTTCGCTGGCTGACAAACAACTGTTGCAAAATTCAAAATCTGAATATCCAATTTCACGGCAGAGAAAAGCCTCCTCCTGTTACCTCTCGATTCCTTTGCTCGGAGTTGATCTGATGCTTCTGCGGACTCTTCAGCTCCTGCTCCAGTTTCTGAATCTCCTGCTGGAAGAAGTCCCTCTCGTGTTCTCGGTCCACAGCTTGCTCCTGGAAGCAGAAAAACACGGATTTTAGAAAAAACTGACTATCTATGTGACACAAATGAAACACTAACCTTTTCTTTTTTTGGGGGGGGGGGGGGGATTTTTAAAAATAACTTACGTTGAAGTAAGTAAAAATGAAAAAACCTGTACACATTTCAGTGGCTGCAGCCCTTGTCATTGATTTTGATGTATAACACACCTGGGTGCACGTTACGGTTCGGGCCGTATTAACTACCTAAGGAATGGCATAAATTTCGCCAAAATTACACGATTAATTCAAAATGGCCAACTTCCTGTTCGGTTTCGGCCATGCCACCAAGAGACTTTTCTTTAAGTTGCGCCATCATACAGGTGTGTACCGCTTTTCGTGCATGTACGTCAAACCATATTGTGGGGCTTGAGGCACAAAGTTTTCTATTGGGTGCTGTTGAGTCATTAGGCCACGCCCATTCATGCAAACCATTAAATATCAAATTTTTCGCCAGGCCTGGCTTGCATGCAAAATTTGGTGACTTTTGGGGCACGTTTAGGGGGGCAAAAAGGCCCTCATTTCGTCGGAAGAAAAACAAGGATAAAAACAAAAACGAGAATGAGAAAAATTCCTACAGATACAATAGGGCCTTCGCACTGTCAGTGCTCGGGCCCTAATTACCTGCTCCAAACCCTTCAGATTCATGTGACAACATAGTAATTTTAATCATATTAAATGCAGCAAGCAGCAATAAGAAGGTTTTTTTCCACAAATGTCAAAAATGATCAGAACTAGATACAATGCAAGATGTTATAACTGAGATTGAGCATGGATCAGTCCATGTCGACACCACATTAAGTTGTTTGAAGGACCCTTCCCAACCCTCTTGTTAACATTTTTGACGATATTTGCAACTGTGCCACAACATTCGAGGCATTTTATTCGTCACTTACGTCGAGAAACTTCCTGTTCTTCTCCAGCTGCTTCTCCTGGGCTTGAATCTGCTGTTGGAGGTCTCCGTTCTCCGTCATCCGGGCGTGCTCCAGCTCAATCACCCTGTTGACCTGCTCCTCCAGCTCGGCCTCCAGCAGCTTCACCTGCTTCAGGAGGTCAGAGTTCTCCTTTTCCGCCTGCCGCTGCACGTCTACCTTCTCCTTCATCAGCTTCTCTGTCTCATCCAGCAGGTCTGCAGGTCATCACAAAGGATGCAGGGTGGAGGGAAAATCAGCAACACTGTTAATGAATCGATCCAGTTTGATTCTGGCCATGAGGACATGATGCTGAGATGAAACTGAAGAGTCTGTGCACCATGGGATCAGACTGAGGAACTATGGCTTAAAGATCGATCATCCTTTGCAAAACCTTTCTTTGTGAAAATCTTGCAATTTTATTAAACCGGAGTGAATTTTATAAACACATCGACTGAATAAATGGCTAGCAACAGACTCTTCGTGCATCTCAGTCAACTTCCCAAATAGCACCGTTACCAAACGTGATCCCCCATCATTAGGACTCCGTGCCACCAGTGAACGACCCACACCTCTTTATCAAGGATCAAATCCCTCTTGGTTAGTGCAAAAGTAACAGGGTGACAGAGTGCAAATGACAGATGGGGCACATAGACACTCCAGACATTGCAACACCCATGCCTAAAAAAGCTTTAACAGGCGGGGGAGAAGACTTCCTGAACAGCCAATCATCCCGCTCAGGAGAAAAACGGAGCATAAACAGGTAAAAATGACAACATGTGAACATTGACAGGAGAATAAACAATTGGTGATCAGGAAGTAATGGCTACATACAACTGTCTGAAGGTTAAATTTCCATCATGCTAAAAATCAGCACCGACATTAAAACCAGGACATTTAAGAAAAGACAAACCAGGATGGGGGAAGAAAAAAAAAAGAAGGTCAAAATGAAAAGCCTAAGTTCAGGTTAGTGATTGTGATAAGTGTGAGGCCATAGCAAGCAAGCGTCAAGCTTTGTTGGTGAGTTGCTGGATTAGGGTTTTAAAGACGCACGGTCACGTAGCTAGACAAGAACATAGAGATATGAGCCAGGAGCCATGCTCAAAGTGGACACACCTGCTTCAGGTGCTGCAACCATTGCAGCTTCAACTAGGCCTACAGGAGAATGAGAAAGCACAGCAATTTAACATGCTCTTGTTTTTTTTGTTTTTTTGTCATGAACAGCAGAACTCTTTGATAAAAGAATGGAAAAGAGGTGAAGATGGAAAGAACGTGCTTTTCTCTGTTTCGCAGTAAATGCTCCAGCCTTAAGAGAGAATAATAAAACAGAAAACAGGTTCCTGAAAGAGATTTAGAAGATATTCCTTAATAGTAATACTCAACCTTTTATCAGCAAACACTGGATTTATAATAAAATGGTTGACATATACTGGTTAATCAGAGGATAGAGTGCTCAAGCTTTAAAGACTTGCAGGTGTTAAATTAATGTAGATAAGCCGCAGAGTTGACTAAGATTTGTTATGAGGAAAAATCCTTCAGTATATTCATTTTTCCTTCAATTTTCAACCCTGGGTTTTTATTGCCACAACTAAAGATGCAGTTTAATTACAGCTCATAAAAGAATTCAATATTGAACAATGTAAAACTGGAATGTGTAGTTAATCAAGGACTCACCAGAAGTGCATACCGTCGGTTTTTGTTGAACAGATACACAACTAGTGTGCGCTTTAAAAATGAAACTAACCATCTTGAGGTTAATGTTTTACATTGGATCAAGAATCAAATAACCTTTAAAATGCACATGACCTTGTTTTAATACAATATTCACACTAAAGCTCGAAATGAGAAAAAGAAACATTCAAGGGGCCAAGTTTATGCTAGAGTAACTGCGTGGTTGACTGTAAGAAACTTCACAAATATTAAAATGAGTCCTCACTAAAATTACATTTCCACTTCAGGAAATCCTTGTCTTAACATTTTCCCTTCAGCTGTAATAAAATAACAATTTGTAAATAATCTTAGAATCCCCATTCTTTTCCTTCCTTTAGCGTGTTGACACGTACAGAGCTCACGTGGTCCCGCCTCCTCCTTCATGGCCTCCTGTTGCCGTGACAGCAGCTCACGGTCTTCCTGTATCTGAAGTTGGTCCTGCTCCAACTCGTGCAGCCGGCTGCTTGTAACCTGCAGAGAGGATTTACATGTATGTTGTCACACACTGTACAAGTTAAGGCTGCTGAGACTTTGTATTTTTCATTCTTTTTATTTTTCTTTGTTCTAATTCTTCACAAGACATCACTGCTTTCCCAACTTCAAACAAACTGATTTTTATTTGAAGCTTTTTAAGAATGTATTATTTGCATTAGACTATTTTCAGCTCTGAAGTGTGTCTTCTCCATCAGAGTTGTGTTAAATTAACTACAGGACTGTCTCAGAAAATTTGAGTATTGTGATAAAGTTCTTTATTTTCTGTAGTGCAATTAAAAAAACAAAAATGTCATATATTCTGGATTCATTACAAACCAACTGAAATATTGCAAGCCTTTTATTATTTTAATTTTTGAGATAGGATATTAGATTTTTCTTGGTTCCTAAAGGGGAGTTTTTCCTTGCTACTGTTTGGCTTAAGGCTTTTCTCCCACTAGGGGAGTTTTTACCTGCCATTGTTTATGTAATAATTGCTCGGGAGTTTATGTTCATGTTCTGGGTCTCTGGAAAGCGTCTAGAGACAACATCTGTTGTATTAGACGCTATATACCGGTAAATAAAATTGAATTGAATTGAATTGTTTTTGTAATTGCATTACAGAAAATCACAATATTCTAATTTTCTGAGAGAGTCCTGTATATTGTCAATGTTTCTGGTGAGAAAGGAACATGTCTGCTGGTGTCAATCCTGCAATCAAGTAATGTTTCTTTCTCTCTGTGCCTCACCTGCAGCTCCTGCTCCAGGCTCAGCTGGACCTCTTCCTTCTGCTGCAACTGCTCCTCCAGTGCAGCTCGTTCACCCGTGTAGCCATCTATGACACCTGCGTTAAAAAAAACAACCAAAAACCCACAGTTATGAAGGTTAACAGTAACTTATGCATGCCCATATCAGGGTTTTCTTTTGGTGAAGCTTTTACATCCAGTTCCAGCTACTGTTCCTACAGTAGGTCACTAAATACAGACACCTAAGTACTTAACAGCAGGATACAGAATCCAAGGTAACCGACAATGCAGAAGCTAAAAAGAAAACAAAGACATATTGGCCCATATTTACTAAGGCTTTGCACCAGGCACACTCTGTCCTCAGTGGAAAAGAAGTCATGACTAGACTCACACAGTGGTAAATTAGTGACTGGAAGTCATAGAGAGTGTAATCTATGCAAACTGTTCATAAGAGTTTCACTTCCAGAGAATAAAAAACTTGAGAATTGAATTATTCATTTCAATAGGTCACTGCAGATGATTTGCTAGGCTTTATTGCTGCCAAAAAACAATTAATGTTTCATGTTAATGATACTTGCAGCAAGGAGGAGTCACAGGTGCTCCGTAACACTTTTGTGAAGAGTGTTTGTGTGCGTGTATGAAGAAAAATATTCTCCATTCATGTACATTTATCCCAACTGCCAGAAAAATCCAAACATACTGATATTCTGACTTTTAATTTATTTTAGTTTTCAAAACGGTAATAATAATAATATATTATCAAATGATGAAGATGCAGAGATGCTTGCCAAGTTTCCAATCACATGCATTAATTCCCCAGTGGATAGGTAAGGGCAAAAAAATTGAACTATTTTCATTTATCTGGATGTAAGAGTGTGATGTCACCTCTTTCTTATGCGTGCAGTCCAAACTACTACTGAACTACTACTGAATGTAGCTGAATTGAGTGTAATCTTAAAACACTAAACAGGAATGCATTAAACACAGCAGGTCAGATTAATACCGTCTGCAGAACTTGTGGCACCGATAACGTGCACAGGTTTTCCTGGGATAGTAAAAGTGCCTCGCTGTAAGTGCACAAGCATCCCCGGAAATGCAGACGAAGACAAGTGAGAATGTTTGACCCACTTTGAATGACATGAACTACAGGACCGTGCTGAAAACACAATCAAATGCTTCATTACTGTCCTGCTCTGTCACGGGTCAGCAAGCATTTATGCTCCACAATGGAATCCAACAGAAGAAAACAAAAAAAGGACTGTACAAACGACAACATTGATGGGAAAAGTTTTTCCAAAACTCTGGCAAAGCGAGACTTTGAATATGTTTTCTGCTGGTTTGTGGTTCATCTGAGAGTGAAGAAGATGGGAGACACTTGGAAGGCATGAAGGAACTAAAGTTCTGCATAACGTTTGTCTAAAGCAGTATTTCCCAGAGTACTGAAGCCGGCAAAAATCTAAAACTTGCAAGGCAGTGAGTCCTGAGGGCCAGGAGTGGAAAACACTTATCTAAGCAGTGATCGTTCCCTAAAGTACTCAGTTGTCAGTTGTCAGTTGTCAGCCACAGAACCTGATTCAAACATACTAGGACACCCTGTCTTTTTGAAAACACTGACATTTAATATGTTCCATCAGTGAAAGAGGATCTGTAAAGGTTGAGTCTTTCCCCCGCCACACCCTGAATATTTACCTGGACAGGAGGAGTGATGCTTCTCTCTAACTCACTTGCATTTATGCAAAAACACATCTAAGATATACCAGCTTAGCAGACTTCAAACTCTCCCTGACAGTTAAAGAAGCAGCACATCGCATGACCAGACAGGCAAAGCTGTTTTCTTTTACACAAGAGTAAGATGACATAATGGGTGTAGTATTTACCCTCCAATATATCTGCAAATCCTGCTGACAAATTGACTGACAGATTGACTTTGCAGCTACTGTAATAATTTATTTGTCTGTTCTTTTTAATGAAAAGCGTGAAATGGAGCGATAAATAGCTTTTATTTGACTCTTTAGGGGTTTCCTGGCTATTTCTTTCCATTTTAGAGACTGTTTCTGCGATCAAACCAAGGTTCTAAAGCTAAAAGGCTTCTTTTGCCAAGGAGAACCAAAGCACACATTTGTGATTTAGAACACTTGGGCTAAGTTACACTGAACATAGACTTATTTAACTTTAAGTGCAACTCTTCTCGCCAAAATATTCTTTCACACCAGCTGTGATCATCTATAGAATGTATAAGGCTATTTCATATCTGCAAATATTTGCAGCTCCTCTGTCGGATTACTGAACACAAACACGGTAACAGGATCTAAGCCCTGTAAAGAACACTGGAAGATTGTAAATGGCTATAAACTCACCACTGTTCTTTGTTAACAAAGCCAACATGAAGAAAATGGTTTTTGCACAAAGCAACTTCCAAAGCATGAAGATCCAAGGAGAACAGAGAGTGGACTGAGTCTGGCATGTGTGGCAACAGTTGTCACTCCTGGACCAGCTGGCTCGGACATGAATAGAGGAGCAAGTTTGCTGCTCCCAGCGACATCCATGATGAAGCATTTGTGCTTCATAGTGACGTCTTATGAAGCTTAACAGCTCAATGATGTCAATTTGTTATCTTGCAATAATTTTAAAAAGAAAACTCCCGCACACCTTCTTCTCACCGTACTCATGTTTATAAAAACGTGTTTATAAACACGAGAACGGTGAGAATAATGATAATAATAATAATAATAATAATAATAATAATTAAAGCTGCAAGCAGCGATGAACGGGCCCTCGCACTCACGGCCACCACCCCCCATAAGCATATCAGAAATGACACTTACGACTTCCTATGTCAAACCATTCAAAAGTTATAGCAGTAAAAAGGGACAACCAATCAGAAGAAGGGGCGGGGCTAATTAAGGCCAAAGAAGCTCAAGGACTCATTACAGAGCCCCATGACACCACCCACGACTCTATGTCAAAACATTCAAAAGTTATAGCAGGAAATAGGGACAACCAATCAGAAGAAGGGGCGGGGCTAATTTTCACCAATTATGGTCAAGGACTCAATGCCGAGTCCCATGACACCACCCACAACTCTTTATGTCAAACCTTTCAAAAGTTATGGCAGAGAAAGGTTTTCTAGGGGGCGCTGTTGAGCCGTTAGGCCACGCCCATTAATGCAAACCATAAAAATCAAATTTATCGCCAGGCCTGGCTTGGTGCAAAATTTGATGACTTTTTGGGCCGTTTAGGGGGGCAAAAAAGGACCTCCTTTCGTCAGAAGAATAAAAAGAAAGAAAGAAAGAAAGAAAGAAAGAAAGAAAGAAAGAAAGAAAGAAAGAAAGAAAGAAAGAAAGAAAGAAAGAAAGAAAGAAAGAAAGAAAGAAAGAAAGAAAGAAAGAAAGAAAGAAAGAAAGAAAGAAAGAAAGAAAGAAAGAAAGAAAGAAAGAAAGAAAGAAAGAAAGAAAGACAGAGACACACATACAGAGAAAATCATGGCGGTACAGATGAGAGGATAGTAGTTAAAATCAGATCACTCAAATGAACGACGATCATACAGTACAGCTGTATCTCATGGTCCAGAATGTATGATATTATATTAATCTATTATACCATATTATATTACATGTTGTTATATCATATTAGCGTACCCAGTAATATAGCATATTGTATTATTATATTGTATGTTGCTTCATTTCATATATTTTTGACTGTATTATATTGTAAAATTATATATCATAGCGATTGCATTATTATATAATTTCATTTATAACACTAAAATACAATTCCTCACACACACACTCCTTCCAAATGTTTCTTTTTTTTGCTCCATTATGACAATTGTATGCTGTCATCCATTATGTTTTTTGTTTTTAAGTTTGTTATGTCTGTTATTCAAATATATTAATACATTCATTAATATGCTATACTGTATTTTGTTTTGTGTATATTGTGTGTGTGTTTGTGTATGTATATATATATATATATATATATGTGTGTGTGTGTGTGTGTGTGTGTGTGTGTGTGTGTGTGTGTGCGTGTGTGTGTGTGTGTGTGTATACCTGAATAGCATAACCAGTAGTGTGACTACCTGCAGAACGTAGTTTAGCATGAAAGCCTGCATATTTAACGTACATCAAGCATCCTGTATCGTAGCTACATGTCTGCCGTTTGTAACAAAGAAAACTGCGTGAAAATCGGTTGAAAATTAAGCAAGTTATAGTTATTTTACTTATGCAGACACCTCCTTCCACAATAGAAGTGAACGCACTGGAGTCAAAGCGATACCGATCCAAGGAATTTCTCGACTAACTTATGCTGCTATCTCACTACATTTAGATAATAAAATTAGTAAAACTGTTAACCAGATGCTTTTTAATTTCCTATGGAAAAATCGTATACATTACATTAGAAAAAGTATAGTCATGAATACTTATGAATCTGGAGGGCTTAATTTCCTGGATTTTAAAACTTTAAACAATACATTTAAAATTAATTGGGCGAAAAATTTTATGAAGAATCCCACCTCAATCTGGAATTTTATTCCCCACCATATTTTCTCTCGTTTTGGAGGCCTTCATTTCATACTGTCTTGTAATTATAATGTAGAAAAAATTCCAGTTAAGTTATCTGTATTTCATAAACAGGTCCTCCTTGCATGGACTCTTATCTATAAGCATAACTTTTCACCCGACCGTTATATTATTTGGAACAATAGAGATATCCTAGTTAGAAATAAATCCTTTTTTTTAAACCTGGTTTCAGAACCGGATCTGGCTGGTGAGTCCGCTGCTAAATGAGGAAGGAGTTGTGCTGTCTTACGGAGACTTTTCATCACGACATAGTCTTCAAATAACTCCTGAAGAATTCTCAGTTGTCGCCAATGCTATTCCATCAGGCACCTTAATGCTTTTTAAAAACAGTTGTACTTCCTCGTCTAGAAATGTGACTGTCCCATTCTCAACTGACTCCCCAATAGGTAAAATATGTTTTTCACTGACCCAAAAGAATAATAATAAAAGGGTACGTGCCTTATTTCAAAAAGATATTGTTGCTACCCCTAATATTACTGTTTATTGGAATCGTTTCACAGATCATATTGATTGGAAAAAAACTTGGATGCTTCCTAACAAGTTTTTAATCACAAATAAGGTTAAGGATGTCTCTTACAAAATCATACATAAATATGATCCTGCTAACCATTACATGCAGAAATTTAAAAAGGACATTAATACAAATTGTTCCTTCTGTAATTTACATCCAGAAACAGTTGTCCATTTATTTTGGCTTTGCTCTCATTCGAAAAAACTATGGGCAGATATTAGCAAATTTATTATTGACTCCTTTGGTATAGATTTTAATTTATATTGGGAAAATGTTGTTTTTGGTTTCCATTGTTTCTCTAAAAAAGAAGGAAAATGTTACTTTTTGATAAATCTGTTTTTATTTCTTGCCAAATTCCATATTCATAAGAGTAAATTTTCAAAGAAAACCCCTTGTTTTTTTGTTTTCCAGAAAGAAATGGAACTTTACTTGAAATTAATCCTAAAATCAACAAATGAAAAGGCTTTTAAAACCGTAGACTTGTGTTACGTTTAATCTTCTTGAATAACAAACATCACCCCTGGCACATGTTCTGTTTTTTATTTGTATACTGTTCGTGTATACTGTTTTGTGATAATTCTTTTAAATAAAGTAAAAAAAAAAAAAAAACCGATCCAAGATGGCGGCCACGCCCGATGTTCTCAGGCAGTCAATGCGGCGCCTTGACCAAGATGGCGGCCGCGCTGAACACCAGCCCCTCCTCCCGTGGGAGCTGCGCGCGCATTCCAAACTCCACCCCCCCAACCCCCTCCACCCACCCCCACCCCCCCGCCCCCGGGGGAGCTGCGCACGCATTCCAAACACCTTCGCCCGGCGGGAGCTCAGCCCCTCCCCTCTCCACTCTGCTGGAGCTGCTGGAGCTGAGAGACTGAGAGATCAACATGTCAGGCAGCCTGATCACACATAAATATTATTTAAAAATCACTCATGTATCTTTGACTTATGGAATTAACATGATATTTTTTCTCATTATAGTAAACAACATATCTATGAAGTCGGATGTCAATTTTGACATTTTGTGACAAAGACATAGCTTTTTATGTTATTAGTTCATTTTTTTAATTTTTAGAGTGACGGAGTTCTTCAAAAATAATATGTTCCAGTGTATGATTTTTTAGTCCTGTTGTAAGCTATCTGAAACTGCCATTTAATTTTCCTTACACAAAATCTCTGATTTTTAATTAATATTTTACCAGAAATACAGAGTGACATAAAAATGCCAATTCCTTTCAAATTACGACCACGATACGCGACACGGTCAACAAGGGACCTACTGACAATCATATGTGTCGATTGGATTAAGATTGGATGAACGAAACAGCCATTACAGCACATAATTTGATGAAAAATGTATACCTGACCAAAAGGTGGCGCTATGGAGTTCATCCAAGATTGTCATATCCACTTGTTCAGAATGGAAGCCTGATTACATGAATTGATTTTGGGTTAATTCTGACCAATTATGTTTAAGTTACAACAACTTTTATGTTCATGGCGAGACCCCGAAATTTGACAACCTCTAACGGCCACGCCCTTTGACACAAACTTACAGTTTTCTCTGTCACTCATCGTCAATGCCTTACCTATTATCTGACCAACTTTGAGATCAAGAAACTGATCTCGTTTGGAGCACAGATGCAAACTAGAAGACATGACAATTCCTGGTGCCAACAGGTGGCGCTACAACCGATCCTGAATATTCCACCATAGATGGGTTCAGGCTCAGCCTACAATCATGCACATACGTTTTCGACCACATCAAATCATGTATTGCTGAATTACAGCCAATTGATGTTTGATGGCGAAGCTTAAAAATGACCTCAAACTTCGCCGGATCACTACAATCACGCCCTCTGGCAGAAACTTAAAAGCTTCGCAATTTAGCGTCGGCCATGTGTCTAGATTGTACAAACCAAGTTGTGAGCCAATTCGATAAAATCTCTAGGAGGAGTTCGTTAAAGTACGAGGCCTAGAAATGATCAGAATTCATGAAAAATGACATTTTCTGTTCAAAATGCCGGACTTCCTGTGTAACTTAGACCATGGGTCCAAAAGACTTTTTTGTAGCTCTTTGTCTAATATAATACTCACATAAAGGTCCTTGCTGTAAGTCAAACCATATTGTGGGGCTCGTCAAAAAACATAAAATAGGTGGCGCTATAGAGCCCATTCTTGTGGACCCATGCCTGTCGCCCATAAAATACGTAATTTTACGCGACTCTGGAAGCGTGTGCAAAATTTGGTGAGTTTTCCAGCATTTTAAGGCCTCCAAAAAGGCAATTTATTTACGGCGAGAATAATAATAATAATAATAATAATAATAATAAACATCACAGATACAATAGGGTCCTCGCACTTTCAGTGCTCGGGCCCTAATAATAATAATGACTTGGATTTATATAGCGCCCTTCAAGGCACCCAGAGCGCTTTACAGAAATCATTATTGATTATTGAGAAGAAGGTGTGCGGGAGTTTTCTTTTTAAAATTGGCTGCAGCTTTCCTCTTCCGACGCACCTTTCTGCATATCCGGTGTGCTAAACGTTTTTTTACTTCGGATTATCTTGCAATAAAATGTTTTTACTTGAACTGAAAGACGCTGACAGACTACGGTACTGCTAAACTTTCATCCCAGGGGATTTCACACTCCTATACTCCCTTTTGAAACAGCTGATGCCATCACTCCCCCGAACAGCCTCCTCCCCCGAACATGAGCGCTAAAGCATTTTCACTTAATTCCACAGGAAAAAACTAAACAAACAAACAAAAAAGTGTTCCCAAGTCTACAGAGGAAATGGGAGCTCTACAGTTCTTTGTATAAAGAAGCTGCTGTGAAGAGAATTTCTATGATAAATCCTACAAACATGCTCCTGGATGTGAGCATGATCAAGTAAAAACAGACAAGTAGGTCCTTCATCCCGACAGCCATCAGACTATATAATAACCAACTCTAGCCACTCGAGTGCAATAACCTGTTTCTCTGAAAGTGCAATAACCTTCTCCCTCTAAATACCTCGCTGGTATTTTTGCACATGTATATATTATCCGTTTTTTTGGGTTTAGTATTTTCTCTTGTACATTGCTCATTTTTCTACATTTTATATTGCTCTTTTTTAATTATTTAGCTATTTATTGCTTATTTTTATTTTTACTTTTTTAAGATATACTTTTTTTTATACCTTGGCATACTTTCATGTGTATTTTGTAAAAACCGTTGAGTGTGTGTGTTTGCTTCTGCACAATTGAATGTCTCCTCTGGGAGATCAATAAAGTTCTATTCTTTTCTGTTCTAAATGGAGCTAAAAAATATATCTATCTCGTATTTCATGCCTTTCATATGTTCGCAATTCACAGAAAGCATGTTTGATGAATGAGTGGGTAAAATAAAATCTATTAAAATAGAGTCGAACCCTCTGCTCGCTGGAGCTCCAGAGCCAGCTGCTCCCGGGTCCGGGCCTCCTCTGCAAGCCTCTCCTGCAGCTCCTCCTGCTTCCGGAGCAGCTCGCTGATCTCCTGGTTGTGGCGGAAGGACTCCCGCATCAGCTCGGTCTGGGTCATCCGGGCATGTTCAAGCTGAGAGAAAATACAGAAGACATGACTATCTCAGACATGGAGAAACATGTGGATGGACCATACGGGTGTGTGTGTTTGTCTGTGTGTTTGTGTGTGTGTTTGTGTGTGTGTGTGGGGGGGGGGGGGGTCTGAGCTTTTACAATTGAAAGTTTTATCATTAAAAAATAAAAAAATAACTTTGTGTGATTGTAAAAAGTGAACTAAGTCACTTAACTGTTAATATTTTGTTGAATTCATTAATTTTTAACCAAACTGACACAAACACACTGCAAAAACTCAAAATCTTAACAAGAATATTTGTCTTATTTCTAGTTAAAATGTCTCATTTTTAGTCAAAAAAATCTCATTACACTTAAAACAAGACTCAGCACTGGAAAAAAAACAACAATTTTCACCTGTTTCAAGCGCTGGTAGATTTTCACTTAAAATAAGTAGAAAAATCTGCCAGTGGAACAAGATTTTTTTGCTTGTAATGAGAAGATAAATCTTGTTCGACTGGCAGATTTTTCTACTTATTTCAAGTGAAAATTTTTACTTGAAACAGGTGGAAATTGTCAAATGACAAGTTATTTTTCTGGTAATGACTCTTGTTTTAAGTATAATGAGATTTTTTTGACTAAAAATGAGACATTTGAACTAAAAATAAGACATATTCCTGGTAAGATTTTGAATTTTTGCAGTGCATTAACATGTTTTTGCTATCTCACATTTGGCATATTATACTTAAAGCCCAGACTTCTTAACTTAGAATATTTACTAAAAATATTCAAAAGATAAATACAAATCTAGGCTGCAATCAGCTCATGTGAAAAAAAAAAAAAAAATAAACTTTTAATAAAATTGCTAGTATTGTAAACCCACACAGTCAACTTCAACAACACAATGAGCTTATGTTCAGATTGAACAACCAAGAACTAAGACACAGTCGTCATCGGCATATGAACGCCCTGCTGCTCAGGTGACAGAGGGCAGATTTTCCTTGTAAAACTGCCAGGGAACCATAACAGTGCGATAAACCGACAGCAGTCTGACACTCACTTTCCATAGATTTTCATATCTCTCGGAGCAAAGGTCTGATAGGAACAGGGAAGTGGTAATGTGAGCCTGCCATAAAGACCAAGTCATATGATCATTCAACTAATGATTGGAGAGAGGTGCTGCTCCTCTGAGCCGCTGAGCGCCTACGTGGAATGACATCTACCCTACACCATGTCTGCATGTGTAAACTTGAACCACAGAAAACAGAGAGAAATGAACCTGTGAACTGACACAGTATTGGCTCAAATATGACAATTTAAACAAAGCACATTGGTAGATCAACAGGTTTAAACTTACTGTATATGGAGGAGTGGGCAAGGAGATTCTGGATACAACCTTAAGAAGGTGACCATTAGTCCTGTGATTGACATGGGAGATCTGTGTCTGAACCACCACGGCGTTTTTGGCGTTTAAGGTGCTGCAAAGCGGGAAGGGTCGGGGAAGGGGTACGCGAGATTCCACCTCGTACACATCCTTATCCTCCCCCTCCAGCCACGTGCTGCTCTGCCTGCTGGAGTTCCAGTAAGAGCGGTAGGAATCCATGGTAAATCACTTAATACAGGTGCAACTCCCGATCTCGTCCTCTTGCGTCTGAGCTTTTTCTGGATTCATCCAAAGTGCTTTCGATTTGCCATGATCCATCCAGCTGAATGTGCAAACCACGAGTGAGAATCAAGTCCGAGGGGAGCAGTGTTGTGGATGGCTCCAAGCAACAGTCTCTACGCGTCCGGCACACACCAACACACACGCACACACACACACAGGAAGTGTAAACACCTTTGGAGAGGATGACGCTCACGTCATATCAATCGCATGCTGTCTGACTGAGGTAGAACAAGTTCCAGGTGAACTCTGAGAAGGAAAATAAATAATCCAGTAAAGGGGAAGATATTTGTAGTCCTGAGAGAAACTGTCATCTTTGGCAGCATGTGGGAATCAGATATGCGTCTTGCGTCCTTAAGGCCATTCCTGAGTCTGACAACAGCAGGTGTGTAAACACAAACTCAAGCATTTCCTGTCGATGTCGTGTTTGTGGCGTCCCAGTCCTGTCTTCTGTTCTTCTGACCTTCTTTCCTCCCAGGAAAACAGTGTCATGCCGCCGAGTCGAGCTCACCCCCCCCCACATATGCTCTCCTCTCCCTCCGCTCTCTGCTCCCTCTCTCCCTGGAGATTCATTAACAATACCGTGCCGCTGTAGCGACCCAGACCTCTGAGGACTCCCAGGGGCCCCTTCGCTTGTTCAGTCTGAGAGTCAGTGAGCTGAGGGTGAAGTGACAGCACTCAGGTCGAGTCCTTTACCCGCTCTCTCCTCCTTACTTCCTTTCCCTACTTAATCAAGCTGGATAACTTACTCACTTCATCTAATCCCTTGAAAAGAAAAAGAAAAAAAATTAACCAAAATTGAAGATTTCCCAAGAAAGATTGAAGCTTCTACAAGAGAACATTTTCCCCACTTCCTACACTCAAAGGAGACAGCAGGATACTGTGCAGAAAAAAAGTGGGAGGGGAAAGTGGAGAAAGGTGGGGCTTCAATTCAGTAGACCAGGTAGATTTGCAAATGGACCAGAAACAGACACTCCCTGAACACACACACACACATAACCACAGACGTCACACACACCCTTCTTACACAGAGTTGTCGAACCAGATTCTTTTCTTGCTGCCAAAAGAAGCAATTAAAACGGCCTGACATGTTGCCTCTTGGTCTGAGCTACACTTCAGTCATTCCGGCTAGTCGAGGGTAATACACATGAGCGATCTTAACATCTCACCAGTAGATAACAGTAACGACAGAACAAACACCTTCCTTTATCTAATGTTTTACAGCTGTGGCTCAAAAAAGAACATTTAAAATTCCTGATTAGAGTAATTGCATCAATCTTGCTGCTTCAAAACCTGATACTCCAACAACAGCTTCTAGACTAATGTACACCAGATCAATATCAGCAGGAAAATCAATGAATGAACCATTAGAGGAGTCACTGTGGTGTTACTTGTGTGTACTTGGAAAAAATGTGGTGTGTAACTTGTAATTAGCTTGTAATTAGTTTATAATTCCTTATGATGGCAACAAATTAGGATTATGGTCATGTTAAAGTATTTCTTTGAACTCCTGTATTCGTATTGTTTTTGTAATACATCAGAAAAAAGGTAAAAATAAATTGTATTGTTTCAGAAATAGTCCAATAGGGACATATTTAGTGACAAAACTGTCATCATCAATAAACTAGAGACATTATACATAGAGGTGATATAGGCGGTAACATTAAATACGCCTGTAACCTGTCATTTAAAACCCATGAGAATACCCACAAACAAGATCAACATGATTCGATGACTAAGATTAAAAGACATCTCTGATGTGGATGATCCTGAAACAACAAAGAGGCTTGGCCTGAAATTTCTTTAAAGCTATTTTTAGATCACCAAGATACAAGCCATTTCAGTGTGAATAACGCACGAACTCCAGCCTGAGGGAGGACGACTTGCACAGCCAGTTACAGTAGCTCGCTCGGTGGCCTAGTTAAGCCGGCCCGCTCTCTGCGAGCCGACGCCACACACAGCGGGAGGACTCCACGGACGCCCCGTGGGGGAGCGGTGTCGTTTATGCGCGACTCGTCTCTGATAGGCCGCTCGGCGAGACAAAAGCTCTGCGTAAATGCTGCTTGTATCTATAGGCAACCACTGGGAATGAGGCAGCTCTTTTGTGTGTGAATTCTAGACAGTCCCAACTTTGTTGCCGGACACATTCTGCCATCTCATCCCGTTACGTCTCTATGAAGAGACGCAGGAGCCCAACACAGTGGCGTAGCAGTGTTGAGCGGACATTTAAATGTTTCAACAAAAGCCTAAATGTGTCACTGGAGCTTTCTGTTTTTTGGTAACTTCATGTCAGAAACGCATGCAGGACAGTTGTTTTGGGGATTCATCTGAAACTTCTACCACAGAGGAGGCAGTTTTACTGGATAAAGAACTACAGACTAGAACTGATTATTAATAAGAGTGAAATAGTTGGTGAATCCATTAAGTAGATGTGTGAAATTTGATCCGTGGGTTTTTCCTGTGTTTGAATATACCACTGATCTCCTGGTAAAAGAAAACTGAATCACATTTATTTTTTAAAAGAAGAAATAATCTCAGGAGAATGTAAGACATTTCAAAAACTGAAATGGCATGTGCATGGCTCAAGTTAGTAAGTCGAGGTTCTGAAGGTAATTAAAACTTCCAAGAGGATCATCGATACTGATTTACCAAGCTGTAAAGCTCTAAAGGATATTAAAACACAAAACCTGCCACAATCAGTTTAACCTCCTGTCGTCATAGCAGGTGACAAAAGATTATAAACACCTGTACAAGAGTTTCTTTCATTAAGCTGAGT
This sequence comes from Cololabis saira, assembly GCF_033807715.1. Classification (NCBI taxonomy): domain Eukaryota; kingdom Metazoa; phylum Chordata; class Actinopteri; order Beloniformes; family Belonidae; genus Cololabis; species Cololabis saira. Next base: position 7,309,371 of record NC_084601.1, read on the forward strand.
ACTGAATAATAGTTCATTCCTCAATCCATAAAGTACCAGGCCTCTTTTGTATTTTGCTGCCTCTCATCATAGAAAACAAAAACATCATTTGAGTGAAATAAATGTGGCGGAGGTGTCCAAGGTCCCCATTTCAACAATAAAAGTTGAATAACTCCTTCTAAACTCCTCAGCTTGGTCATTTAAATGCAGCCTCTCAAACCTCTGGAGTGTTGCTTTAGCAGTACACAAAGGACCGTTGCTATGCTCTCCAGTAATCCGGTTAAACATGAAAACTTTTGTTGATAAACTGTCATGCAAATCCAGACCATAAAACCAGTGGCGCACACAAGAGTGGACACTTCATCTAAGCAACAGCGGTTTGTTTCTACCTGATTAGTGGTGTCTGTGAGAGCCATCAACATCTTCTCCAATGCTTTCTGGAGTCGGACGCTGATGCTCATCAGATATTGCTGATTCTGGAGCTGAGGCGTCGCCCCGAGCAGCAGCGTGTCCATCATCTGCTGGTACAGCTCAGGACCCGGGTCAGCGCCCGACGTCCCAGACCACACGCTCGCATCGCCTTCACTGCCCTGGCAGCTTTCTGCAGCAGCAGGATACAGAAATGTGTTATTTTATTGAAACATTTATATACCTTCAACGCATTCCATGAAGAGGCATAAATCGTGAAAAATTCTACTGAAATAGGATAGCTGACATAGAGCTACAGTAAATATATCCCCATAATGAGGGGACGGGGCAGATCATCCAGTTGAAATCATATATGGGACTTTAAGCACCTGGAAGATTATGTTCCTTACTTTTAGTTATTTAACTGTCCTCATTTTACAGGATATTAAAGACAGAGGCAGTGTTGAGCGAAACTTAAGCTATATCAGATGTTGATTTAGACTAAGTTAACGGGATATAAGTAAATAACACTTGGTGCTATGAAGAATATAAGCAGATACACCTATTATTATGCAAGATGTTCATTTTATTTTTACATAGTGGCACTATTATTACTGAGTAATTTAAGTTATTTCCTGCATTAATGTAGCACAGAAGCCACATGGCAGTAGATGAAGGATATTAGTTCTTACACGTTTGCACACAAGGACTTTTATATGATTATGTCAATAATGTTTGTATTTCAAGTTTTGTGAGTTTAACAGATAAAGTGCTGCATCGGTGTACATACAAATGCTGACTTGTGATGCCGGGAGCACCAACAAGAATTTGCATTTCAGTATGTGATAAAGCCAGTTATGACCTGCCTCTCATCCAAGAATGACTAAGTTAACTTCTGAAGCAAGAGCAGCACAACTGGAAAATGAGCTGCAGAGAAATCTTGTGTAACAATTAAAAGGTTGTATTGTTCATCCACTGTGATTTCAAGATGCCCCTCATGCGGATACACTTATCGAACAGTGTATGTAGAAGCAGAGAGCTGAACATAAACACCATAAATTACCATAAATAAGTGAATGCGCCCAATCAATTGATTTTGTTTTTGGGGGATTTCAATAACTACAAATATTTTGGTTTGATAACATGAGACTCTTGACTCATGAGACTATATTTTGTCCGCATTAATTATTTATTTTGCCATTTGAAATACAGATTTAACTTCCAGATTTTAACTTGCATTTGATCAAATAGCTTGACACCAACTATTGATCGTCCACAAAAAAAAAGTTAACAGCAACTTTGAGGGAAAAAAAGGTGATAAACAGAAGCTTAATCCCCTTGTTTATTGTTAAGATCCATATAGCTGTAAAAGCAATGTTAGCAATTTGTTCAGAACTTGTTCAGAGCCTTCCAAATATGTCTGATACTTAAATCTATTTACTTATTTTCATTTATTGATTAATTCCAGATATGTCAAAACCATTAAAACCATATAGAGCATAACAACATTAGCACTAGTATAAATCTATGTATCTGTAAATTTACATAAACACGAAGGTTATTCGTAGTTCCTAGAGTATCCAAATGTAAATCTGGAGGACGGGCCTTCTGCTACCAGGCACCATTACTATGAAACCAACTTCCAATTTGGGTTAAGGAGGCTGACACCACCTCCACCTTTAAAACCAAACTTAAAACGTTAGTTTAGTAAAGCCTATAGTTAGTGTAAACTTTAATGTGTTAGGGCCAGTAGTCATAGCTGCAGCTACAGGACAAGACTAGAGCAGCTGGTCTTAAAGGGAGCTTCATCTTAGATATGCTGCTATAGATCTACGCTGCAGGGGGACACCAACATGATCCACTGAGCGGTGCCCATCACCCCTCCTTTTCTCCTCTTCTTTCCTTTCCTTTCCTCAGTTCAACCCTCAGTTATTATTTAGAAGCATCTCATCACCATAATTGTTCTCCATTGTGCTTTTAGTTTGTTGTGCTGGTCTGCCCCTAATAAAAACCAGCCCAAATATACATATAAAGTAATGCAGAAAGTAAGCTAATATTATTTTAATGTTAAATTTGTAAATTCACATCAAGATAGACATTCACATCCAACTACACACTAATACTCATATTCACCTTGACACCCACATACACAGTGAGCACCCAGACACCCCCTCAAAGTCCTTTCTTAAAAACTATTCAAAATGTGAGATTTAAATCAAATTATTCAAAAACTTTTTGATTTCCAGACAATAAAAATCAAAGTGATTTGAAGCTCCTGTTAACAAAATGTCATCTTGAATTTAACAAACACATTTTTTGTTCTAATAGGGAGGAACTACACAGAACATGTACACAATTACATGTTTCAGCGTTCCTACACATGATTTTTCAAGGTCAAATTCAAGCACTTTTCAAGCACTTTCAAGGGTCATTTTCTTTTTTCTTTTTTTATATTTTTATCCCGGTTTTTTCCCATTTTTACCACCCCGTGCTCCTACCTAAGTGACAGTCCTGGGCATTGCCATCCTCTACCAACCCCGGGAGGGCCCTGCACTGAGCTCAGCTCTCCTCCTTAACCTGAGGAGTGAGCAGGCCGCATCTTTTCACCAGACAGGGTGGGGCTTCTCCGGCCGGACGTAGCGCGTGGAAGGATCACGTTATTCCGGCCGGATCCTCCCCACCCCATCTGTTCCCCGGTTGGCCAGAGGGGGCATGTATAGCCCAGGACTGTGTGCATGAGGGTAGCTCCCATTCGCTACCCAAGGGAACACGGGGAGAACATGCAAACTCCACACAGAAAGATCCTTTCGCCAACCCCACCCATGGTGTGGGCGCTGAAGTCATGGGGGAACTAACACGCACTTCAGCACCCACAGCGTCCCCCGGCGGGAATCGAACCCAGGACCTTCTTGCTGTGAGACGGCTGCACTACCAGCTGCGCCACCGTGCCCCCTCAAGGGTCATTTTCAAAATCTTCAAGCATCTTATCTGTGGGGTAAAATATCTACTGGAATATATGTACTCATAATTATTTTTTCCGCTTTTTATCACAATTATGTACATTGTATCATGCTGTAAACATCTAGTTATGTTTCATCTTACTGATTTTATTTCTCCTTGTAATAACTAAACTATACAGTCTGATCCCAATTTTGTGAAAGACAGTTATAATTTCAAACACTTTCAAGCACTTAAACTAAAATTCAAGAACTTTTCAGGCCTTGAAAACACAACATTGAAATTCAAGGACTTTCAAGCAGCCGTAGGAACCCTGATGTTTGATCTTTGTATTCCTCTCTCTGCTGTTACTTGCTTCATAGCTAAAATGCCGCTCATACCTACAATTACTAAGAAATTAAAAAAAAAAAAAAAAAAATACGACCAAATTCTTTGTAAATCCTGACGTTACTCACCTGTAAAAAGGGGCTCAGCGTTCCCTGTCTGCCAGGTTTCTCTCTGTGAGGTGGACTCGGGCTTCTGCGCGCCACCAGAAATACCACATAGACTTTGCAGGTGGAGACCCAAAGTTTCCTCTGCGGCTGCAGTCGTCTTGAGGATGTCGACCAGCACCTCGCTCAGGTTCTGGTTGATTTTATGCAGCAGGTTCCTGAAGAGCAAGAGCAGTGTACAATTGAAAGTGAAGAAAAGTATATTCAAAAAAATAAAATAAAAGTTGCTAGGCTAAAGGAAGGGAAACAAGTCTAAACATGCTGTAACTTGCATGAAGTGTATGTACAGTAACAGGAAATAGCACGAGTGCCGTTGTACCTTTCAGTATCTCTATCAGAAGACTCATCATTCTCTGGATGAATGTTTAGTCCTCCTGCTTGTTTCGTGACATCTGTGTCTCCTGTTTCTTCAATTTGTCCTTCGCTGTCATTTTTCTTCATTAACGCCTGTACAGGCAGCAGAGATAACACAGACAAGAGCCCTGTCATTGCAGAGTTTCAGCAAAACAGACCGACGTCTGACAAGTCAACAGCACTGGACAGTGTGCCTGTGTGTGCCATGCAGTAGTAAAAGTAAATTCAAATAAACTGCAGTGATGCATATGTAGAAACCCTGCCTCTTTCCAAGCGCTTAGACACATCCACACACAAAGATGCACTTTAATTCCCTTGGAGCTGAGGGAAACACTACTGTCTTTGTGCTGCTATGGCAACAGGTGCACCTGAAGCACGGGGACTCGCAGCGGCAACGGCTCCCCCTGCTGGTGACATTAGAGCAGTGCAACTCGCTGTGTTAAGATTGCAGAAGAAACTGGCCACGTTTTTAATTAAAGAATGAACCTGACGTGGATAAATACAAAATGTGTCCTCTAGTAACTTTTTATTATTTCTCATTAAAAAAAAAAGTGTTATTGTTTAAGCTATCTACCTCTGGGAGACAAAATCTTTGCTGGAGAACTCCGAGGACACTATTCATGCTGATCTTACACTCAACTGTCTGTAACTTTGCATCTTATGAATAAAACACTAAGCAACGCTCAAGTCTTTGTCACGCCATGACAGGCAACTCAAAGTATTGATCGTCTGACCCCATGCTCCTGGAATAAGCACAATCTGGTTACTTAGATTGGTGTCTCACCAGGAATAGCTCAGCCATGATTTCAATCTTGTTTATACATTTATGGAACTGTAGCCTTTTTTCCATGACAAAACCCATTTTAATATTTCCATTTGTAATGACATAACAACTACAATGTGACACCAGTAAATTGGCGATTCATTTCAAGATCTAATGACTGATATGTGACATTTTGTAAAAAGTGGTTTAACACATTGAGCACTTCTTACAATATTCATGATTGTATAATACTACATGAAAAATAAGTGGTACTAAATTATAACCTAAAATATCAGATCCGGCAGTTTAGAGGGATTATTTGTGATATTTTTAGTCGCCTTTCTAACAAATTAAAACCCTGCAAATTACCATGCAAATGTTAACAAGGCACCCTTTAAACTTTGTTCTTCACCTCAAAAACATCCCTGACTCTTTCCTGTGTGCTACTTTCACAGAATAAAGTTGGTTCGGGAGCATCAAGGAAAGAATAACACTTTGTAGAAATACATAACAGTTTAAGTTGTTCAGTAAAGTAGAGGATCGTGTTTCTTATCATAAAAACTGATCACTAGCAGCCACCATGCATTAATATCTGTGCTATTTTTCCCAATATAAATTATTACCATGAAGACTATTTTGTGGCAGCTCTGCCTGCAGAGCGCTGACCCTTTACAGCCACAACTATCACCCATTCAAAGCCTAATCATGCAAAAATGGATTGTGAAAACCAAGCAAGCCAAGCAGGATTAGATCTTCAAAAAAGAATAAGCCAGGGCAGGGCAAGTGGAAGATGATGAAATTATACACAAAACAGATTCTAAAATATAAATCTCATATAGAGCAGACTAAAAAAAATCAATGTGCTGTTGTGAAACTGAGAAGAAACTGGATGCCGTTTGTGATTATTTATAGAACTGTTCAAGCCATTAAATCTACCAATCACAGACAAAGTAAAGAGTTGAATGTATCAGAAAATAGTATAAAGAGAATTGCATAAGAGAAAGTTGTTAAAGCTTTCTTAGGGGTGCAAATTGGTCTGGTTTGTGTGTTGCTGCGTGATTTTGCTATTTTGAAGAGAAAGGATGCATCCAGGATATGGACACACAACCCGGTGCAGTTGAAGCAATAACTGCATTGCACCACTCCATTTATAAATTAACAATACAGCCCCAGTGAAGACGGTCAGGTGGATTTAATGAATTTGTGGGCTGGTTGCTGAAAATGGAGTGGAAAGTAGTGATGCACCGAAATGAAAATCTGTGGCCGAAACCGAAACCGAAAATAATAATAAACACTTGGCCGAATACCGAACATTACCGAACATGGTTCTTCGCAGTTTTTCATTTATTTTGCCAATTTTTTCACCATTGCATAAATCAAATACATTTGATTTAGGCATGCTTTTAAAAGAAAAAAATCTTTTACAAAATTACAAGGTAGAAAACATTTGTTGAACATAAAAAACTGAACTTCTTTTAATTTCCCAGCATTTCTTAAATATTCCAGCAGACATTATACCAGCAAAGAACAATAACTTAAAATAAATAAATGAGCAAAATACATTTTTTGGCCATCTTTGAGCTTACGTTAGGCTTAACTGACTGAACATTGTAACATAGGCCTTCTAACAATAAAAAATGCATTAAAGTGCTCAGGGTTTTTTATCATTTCAAATGATAAATCAAACTTGTAGCTGAAAGACTTTGCAGATGTGCCCCCTCTAGATATTTGAGCAGAACATTCATTGCAAACAGCCATTCTTGTATTATTATTTGCCACTCTAAAATACTTCCACACTGCTGACATGTTTGCACCACTTCACTCCACGCTCTTCCACGTTTGATTTCCTCATCTAAACCTGTAATAGATTGATTTATGTTGTTTTTGTTCCACCTGCTGGTGAATGTTAGTTAAATTCTTATGGGGTTAGTTTTTGGTTGGCCAACGATTTATGTTTTGTGGTGCAACCGTTACGTTATTTTACAACGCCGTTATTAATTGTTCGTTTTTTTTTCCACTTATTCCACCGAACACCGAAAGTGTTTTTTTGCCATTTTCGGCCGAACAATTTCGGTTACCGAACAATTGGTGCATCACTAGTGGAAAGCAACCATCAGACGAGGTGAGAAAGCTGAATGATGTGCGACACTAACCTGCTCAGGTCTTGTTTTAGTTTCCTGCAGCTCCTCCTTTAAGTTTCTGATCTCAGTAGTCCTCTCCTCCAGTTCCCTTTCCAGTCGTACTCTTTCCCAAACCTCCATCCAGGCACCTGTGGTGGGGGAGGCCCTGGGAGTCTGCTCCTCCATCTCTTCCTCATCCGACAGGGTCTGCATGGGCGCACTTATCCGGACAGCACGTTTCTTGATTCGAGCCAACTCAGTCTGCTGTGCAAACTCCACGGACATCTGAACTATGGCCTTTAAGAAAACAGAGATCCAAATATGCTCTCTTTAAAATTCTATCTGATGCAAGACACAATTAAGTTTAAAGGGGACCTATTATGAAAAACACATTTTCTCTTGCTTTAACATATATAAAGTGGTCTCCCCTCAGCCTGCCAACTCAGAGAAGGAGGAAAGCAACCAAATTCTGCAGTGTCTGTACAGCCGCCCGGATGAGCCGTCCAGTCTGATGTGACTTCTACGAGCCGTTCAGATTCTGCTCCTGTCATGAAGTCACGACAGGAGCAGAGTTCGGCCTCCGATGCGTGAAACCACGCCCACAACTATAAAACCGTGTAACTGAATGAGCGTCCGACTATCGTAGCACTGCGTGACATCGGACGCTCTCTGTCCATCTCCCTCCAGCAGCTGCCACTTTATTGAGGTTTTTGTAGTGAAATGTGGAGGTATCATAGAGATAACTTCTCATTTCAACTAACTGGATCAGCCGTTCTTCATCCGTGACCGTTTCCTACAGCGCTTTCAACCGGCTTTCAACACGAGCGACAAGAAAATAGAAACAGCGTGTCCGACAAATGTTCAGCTCAAAACGGCGCTGCAGTGCTGCGGACAGTTAGGACAGTCCAATAGAACATAAAGCAATGGAACTGATTTTGTCGCTGACGCTCGCTCGCATCGCATGCAGTTAGGACACGGTGTAAAGGCTGATTTATGGTTCCGCGTTACACCAATGCAGAGCCTACGCCGTACGGTCTGTGTCAATTTAACGCAGAACCGTAATTCAGGCTTAACTCCGCCGGCCGGAGCTTCCGCCATTTTTTCGTAGCGGTGTATCGCATCATTCAGGCAGCCAATCAGCACAGAGCCTCAGTATCATAGCCCCGCCCACTCAGAATCCCATATAGATAATGAGGTTAGAAAAAGTAAAGATAAATACATGGCCCAGAGGCTGAATTTCTAATTTATATAGAAAAAACAATCAAAAGCTTGTTTTTAAGACATTCAAGGCCTGTTTAATATAAATGCCATAATAGGTCCCCTTTAACACTTCTAATAAAGCATATGTCTGGTCTGTGATCTCTTTTAGTATGGTCCTAATCACACTTTTAGTTGAATAAATGAATAATTCAATGTACCAACATTATTTAGTTAACAATTACAGAAATGACCAAACCTTAGCAACTGCCTCTTCCACTCTCTCCCGTTGTCGTCTCTCCTCAACCAGGCCAAAGCTCTCCGACGAACTTCCAGTGGTAAGGGCACTGAGGGGATCCCGCTCTCCGTGCTCCCGAAACGTTTGTCTTTTACTCTCCTCTTCCCTTTCTTCCTTCAGTCTCCTCAACTCACTGCTGTGCTGTTCTTTGAGAGCTCCCACTTCCTGGAGATACTTGTGGTAGAGAGCCTTCCTCAGTGCTTTCAGCTGTGCTGTCAAACCAGAAGACCTGACGGACCAGCGCGACCCCGCGCCCCCCTCTGAAAGCTCCTCCTCACTCAAGTCCTGAGAGAAGAGCAGAGAGGAGAAGATGATCAATTACAAAGTGAAATGTGTTTGAAAACATAAGCTATTTCTGGTAAAATATCAAGCTTTGAACTAGAAACACTCCTTCAGACTACATGTTTCCATTAACACACTACCAGTCATTCAGCTTCTATGGTACCACTTCCTTTAAGCTTAGTCAAAATGAACATTTTTAAAGCACCAGATTTGGATTTTCTTTTTTCTGTCTGGCTCCTACTCTTCTCTCATCCCTTGTGAGTGCTGCATATAGATGTCAGAGCCTCAAATATGAGTCGTCGAGTTTTGAGGTTGGAGGGCGTAAAACTGACAAACTGGGAGAGGAGAGAAATTAGAAATACGAGTGCGGGAGATGGCTTAAATGGTAACCTTAAATGGTAACTCATTCACGCAAGACAGAATCCTCCTTTCGTGCAGCCACCAAGACTACAGTCAGCCCTTTTAGTTAAAACGCTGTTATGTAACGTCCAATCCTTCTAATCATTAGATATAGGTCCGCTCGTAATGCCGCCTCTGGAGTTTTAGTAGGATGGGGATTTAGAGCACATTTTAGCCTCAAGCTAAAAGCCCCCCCTCCCATGAACCCTTACTGTCTTAACTACTTAATACATGTGCACATTTTAGTTCATGGCTGTGCAGGCTGGGTGTTGAACGTGGGAGCCATACCTTCAGTTCCTCCTCCACGCTCATAGTGCTGGACTCTGAAGCACTGGAAAGACAAAATACAATGTCAGTAAATAAAAGGATTTAAGAACTCTAGAAATAAGCCGAATATTCAAAATTGTTTTATTCTAAGCAAAAAATATCTTTGCCGATAGGGTAAGGACATTTTCTTGTCTATAATATTTACAACTAGCAGAATTGTCTACAAAAAGGCTTACATTTTCTTGAAATAAGGCATTTTTACTTTCTTAGAAAGTAGTTTCTGCAGTGATTTGTTGATAAACATGAACCAGTATATGCTAAAGACATCTGCGATATAAAATATCATACTATTTATGATATTTTTACATTAAAAGTATACAGTAATAGAAAGAGTCACGTAGTTTCAGGCATCAGGACATAGTAAAATCTTAAAAAGTGAGTACATACACACTGCAAAAACTCAAAATCTTAACAAGAATATTTGTCTTATTTCTAGTTAAAATGTCTCATTTTTAGTAAAAAAAAAAATCTCATTACACCTAAAACAACTGGAAAAAACAACAATTTTCACCTGTTTCAAGTAGATTTTCACTTGATATAAGTAGAAAAATCTGCCAGTGGAACAAGATTTATCTTCTCATTACAAACAAAAAAATCTTGTTCCACTGGAAGATTTATCTACTTATTTGAAGTGAAGATGTACTTGAAACAGGTGAAAATTGTCAAATAAGTAATTTTTCTGGTAATGACTCTTGTTTTAAGTGTAATGAGATTTTTTGACAACAAATTTTGACATTTTAACTAGAACTAAGACAAATATTCCTGGATTTTGAGTTTTTGCAGTGCAGCTTCAGATGAATTACAAAGTGTAATTCGTTATTCAGCAAAACCTAAGCCACAATCCAGAACTGCTTCAAAAAGATGATGATGAAAGAAAATGATTTCAGCCTGTTTGTGTCCTTAGAAAAAAAAAAAAAAAAGGTGCAAATCAGAACAAAGATCCATCAGTGCTCTCAAACACCATCATCTGAAGAAACAATATCAATGTGCAATAAGCTGTTTCGGGAGCCCACTACCTCAGATAAACACATTTATTGCCTTTTCCTTAATTTGACACCTGTGTGTTTATACACAAGTTCATGAGTTATGGATTTTTTCCCCCTGAAATGCGTTACTTCCCACAGCTCTCATGCATAATATTTTCTACAAGCATATTTGTGGCTCACTTCCATCATAGAGCCATCCGAGCAGCTCTAAAGAGGTAGTATTGGTTAGAGCCAACAAAAGGCCTGAATATCACTAGTGAATATTTCATCATTTAAGGCTACAAACTACATTGAACTGGAGCCAGCAGCTGAAAGGTTCTCCAGGGCAGAGGATGCCAAGTCAAGCTTGTGTTTGAAGTTTTCTTTAGAGCAGACAGTCTCATAGCTCAGTGTGCTTATCAGGGTTCATACACATTTTAACCAACACATTTCCATGACTATACAGGACTGTCTCAGAAAATTAGAATATTGTGATTTTCTGTAATGCAATTACAAAAACAAAAATGTCATACATTCTGGATTCATTACAAATCAACTGAAATATTGCAAGCCTTTTATTATTTTAATATTGCTGATCATGGCTTACAGCTTAAGAAAACTCAAATATCCTATCTCAAAAAATTAGAATATTCTGGGAATCTTAATCTTAAACTGTAAGACATGATCAGCAATATTAAAATAATAAAAGGCTTGCAATATTTCCGTTGATTTGTAATGAATCCAGAATGTATGACATTTTTGTTTTTTTTTTAAATTGCATTACAGAAAATAAAGAATTTTATCACAATATTCTAATTTTCTGAGACAGTCCTGTACATGACCTCTAAAACATCAATGTATGAATGAAATATAGAAATAAAACTATGTAAAAAGTCACCACAGTGGAGATCTAATGACAATTATGGTTTATACAAAATAAACATTTGTTTAAACTAACACTGATATACCAACACTATGTTGTAGTATATGGAGTATATGTTATATATGTATATATGTATATAGTAATCTAATATAACTGTAATAACTGTAATAATAACTGTTGGAAAATGTGGTCACTCGATCCGATCTGCATGATGCGCAAGATGCTAGACACGTCACGCATGAGAACGCGCAAGACTTTTCAATACGAAATATTTATTGATCAATTTTAAATCTTACTTTATAGGCTGTTATTACTAAATGTTATCATTAAGTGAGAAAAATTAATTGCATGACTTTTCCAAAACTTTTGGGGTGAACTCATGTTTCCAAAACTTTTCCAGGCCTTGAAAATGACATTTTCAAATTCCATGACTTTTCCAGGTTTTTTCAAAACGTATGAACCCTGGCTTATACTGTTCTCCAAAATAACATACAGTCTCGGTCAATCCATCAATCAATCAGTCGGTCAAGCACAATAACGGAAAGCTCCTCTGCTGTAAAGTTCAGTTTATAGAGCAGGTCAAGTGTCACATCCAGAAACATTTCAAGGTGCACCAACTGATAAACTCAAGTCTGCCAGAAAATACAAATATCCAGAAAGTATCTTCAACTTTATAAAACAGATTTGTGGAATGAACAGAGATGCTGAGAGTGAGTGTTTTTGCGGTGCAGCACCTGTAGAAGGTTTCAGCGCCGCTGGTATCCTGCAGCCGCTGCTGCAGCACGAACAGCTCGGTGGCGTAGCGCTCCTCCGTGTCGGTGGCCTGCTGCTGGTAGTACGCTCGGAGACGCTCCATCTCCTGCCGGTGACTCTCCTCCAGCCCAAGCTGCTTCTCCTGGGCCTCGGCCTTCAGACGCTGAACTTCCATGGAGAAGGACGGAGCAGCAGCCCCCCTCTCCTCCAGATCTAAACCAGGCAAAGATTCAAGGTTTTAAATAATGAATTGAATTGAATCTGGGGAAATTGGTTCCTGCTGTTATAAAAACTTGCAGCTGCTAGAAATTAAGAAGGAATTAGTCTTCCCATATAAATGTATAATATAAATGTGTAATAAAACTATAATCTGATATGATATGACATTTAGAAAACAAAAATTGTCGACCAATAGTCATTTACAGTTGTATATTTTGTAAGCAGAGTCAGCAAAATATTTACTATTATCTGTTTTTACGTCATTACATGTGAACATGTAAAGCATATTGAGGACCACAGTCTGCATTTTAAGAAAGTTTACCATTTTATTTCCTACAACCAAAATCTAAAACATAATATGCTTGAAGCATGAAGCAAATACAGGTTTAAATAATTAAATGATTAGGTTAAATGATAACCTAAACTTTGAAGCCCGCACTACAGACAGTAAAAGACAAAAATATCATGTATAACACAGAATCTCAAATTACAGTCATGGCAGACGTTTTCTTCAATCCTGTGACCTGACATTTGTGCTTTTTAAGTCTTCATTAGAGGAGTGAACAGATTTACCTCCGCTTGAGGAAGAGCTTAATGTAACAACCTGCACGTGCAGGTCAGAGATCTCCTTCTCACTCCTGCTCTTCAGGTCGTCATAGGCCGTCTGCAGTTCTGTTATCTAAGATTGAAACAGAACATTTATGATATGATCCTAAAACCAACTTCTCACGATATGATAGCTGTTCCTATTATTTCAATATAAAATATGTTGACTTAAATATTTTCTGTCACCAATGTTACACCAAGAACCAATACAGTATATTTCAAGCTAAAAAATACTTTATGGAAGTGTTTACATCTTTTTTATGTTCATACAGTTATTTTCAGACAATTCTTAATATCTATTTTAATCTTTTCAAGCTCTTTGATTTGCTTTGTGCAACAATTATGTCCAACTATACTTCTCATTGCCATACTTTCAACGTTAATGGTGCATGTTCAAAAACACTGATAATGTCTGCGGTTTGTACGTTTTTACCTTGTTCCCATCAGTTCTTAGCAGAGTCTGGAGCTGAGAAAGTTGACGATGCTCCTGCTCAATTCTCTCTCTCAGCTGCAGAAGATTTCTGTGTAGCTCTACACAAAAACAAAGCATCATAAAGAGATACATCTGGTTATTTTGTTAAATTACAGTATATGTAAATGGGTCCGCAGTTAACGCACAAATAATTATTAAGCCAAATATATTTTTCTATGTATAAACTAATTCCAGCCCACTGAGTACACACATATTCAATACTTGCTTATTGTTTTATCAAATTGTCACTTTTTATGACGCGTACCTCTGGCCTCAAAGACAATGGAGGTGGATTCACTTGTTACTGGTGTTTCCACAGAAATGAGGGACGGGCGTTCTGTGCTGACACTTTCCAAAAATCCTTCACCAAAAACTTCGTGGAAAGACTGAAAACCAGGCAGACGGTGACAAGGTTGCATGTGATGAGAATATGAAGAAATACTTGCAGATCTTGCTCTGAAAATGAAAATATGTTTGGTCAATAATTACCTGAATGATCTCATTGCATTCTTCTGAAACAGCCTGTATGATGTTCTGGTATTTGAAGGTTTTTCGTCCACCTGAGAAAGGCAATCGGTAACGCAGCATTAATAATGGCAACCCAACAAGTGAACTGTAAATTACAGAAAGGAAAAACAAAGGAAAAACCCAGCAGGTTTGAATCCTGTTCTGTCTCGATCGTCAGCGATGGATCAAAAGCGTCTCTAATGGGATCACCACTTGCCAACAAACACACCCATAGTTCATCCAACTAAATATCTGTTCACCTTGGTCACTTTGGTCCAGAGAGGGTGTGCAGGCATCTGTTTCTTCCTGCAGCAGCTCAAGCTGGGCAGCATGAATCTGAGACATGCTGAGGCGCTGAGCCTCCATCCGCAGCCTGCACTCGCCCTTAACACGAGAAAAGGAGGAATAAACTCGTGAACATGGATTCATCCACAGGGAAACATGCCATTTAACGTACATATGGAATTTGATCATTTTATAATGTAACTAAACAACACCAGCTGACAGTGATATATGAAAAACAATGACGTCTATACTGCGGAGACATATATAAAGTATAACATATCACTTATCATTGAGGGCAAATTCAATTATGCAGCGTGGCACACCCAAATACAAATCACACGTGATAAATGATTCATTAAAACAGATCCATCGATACTATTCCTACCAGAGTGGTCTGCTGACAACACTCCTGTAACCGGGAACAAACAAAAAACTCAACAAAGGGCCTCCTTCTCTAATTGTGCATAATTTATTAGCACAAATTTGTTGGGGTTACATAATTCAGAAATTTTGACGGCGTTACCTTTGATGTCAGATGTTTTAAAGCGCACTCTACATCTTAATTATGCTGCATTTACAATGCTTTGTTATGATGCAACTGACTGCACTGCATCTGCCTCGAAACTCGTTTTTCAAAACACACAAACGTTCAGATGCTGATGCGTGAAGCATGCAGATCAGCGCTGCTCAGCTCCAACAGATGGCAGCTGCTGCTACAAGAAACAATAACCAAGAACAGAATTACTTCTAAAAAAACCCCCCGACAAAAACAGGTACGTTAAGAAGAAACATATACCATGTAAAAATCAGAAAAGCCTCATGCTCGTCCCTCTGCAAGCGCAACCCAACAATCACTGCATCATACAGCTTTTTATTGAAGGTATTCAATATGCCTCATCTCATGTTCAGACCATTTCAGGCACTTAAAAATCCCTGAGGAACATGGCACTGTTTTTTTTTTTGTTTTTTTTTTTAAATATACAGCGTGTTCTTGTGTGACGAATCAACAAGATCATATCAAATACATAAATAAAACATTTAATGTGAAACTTTTCATTTTGTTCACAGCATCCATTAACCAAGGTGTTTCAGAAATGTGTTTAGATTTTATGGCTGCGTTTTTGCACATCATCAATATAGCAGCTGGAGCTAGAATTTGAACAACTGCCTCAGGGACCATCAGAGATCCTCTCCTGCTGCACTCGAGAGCACTCCACAGATACCAGAGTGGGATATTGTTTTTGTCTTGGCTTTCACGTTTTACCCGAATCCTCTCCAAATGAAGGGAATCTTCTATATTTTCTTATTGTTTTAGTCCTCTTAACCCTATAATGCCGGATGTATCATATTTGATACATTCATTTATGAGATCTCTGTTATCAAAAAAGGACCAAACCTATCTAATATATTCATATTGATAGGAAAAATAATTATTTAGACATTAATAAATACAAAATTGGAAGTGTTTTTCATTTCAATATATAATTAAAACTTAAACTGAGAAAAAATGCTGGGGTGTTATTTCATATGTTAGGCATGAAAGGGCTAAGAGACTTGTTAAACATACATTGTTTATCAGCTATAAGGAATATAAACTTTTTTTCTTTATTTCTTTTTTTTACAGTGAGCTCAGAACAAACCTAACATGACAATGTCCGGTGTGTCTCCCTCACAAATAGAACATGAACATGAACATGAACATGTGGAATTTATCGCATCGTATTTAACGTGGGATTCAACAGGTTGAGAAACGCTCGCTTTGATAACAGTCCAATTTCAATTTTCTTCCCAGAAAACACTGCAAAAAAAAAAAAAAAAAAAAAAAAAAAAAAGTAGCGTGTAAGAACTTTAAGCCCACGTTTAATCGAACCTGAGTGAATGAAAAATCAAAGCAGGTGATAAAACAAAGGCCAGGATGTGAGCTTAAGTGAACCCTTACATGCTCAGTGCTCCCTGCATCCACCTCTGCTCTCTGATACGGAGCAAGCTCTGGGTGGCTGCCCGGCCCATGTCTGCTCCCCTAAGAAAGCAAGCAAAAAAAAAAAAAATCTTTAATTTTAAAAAGTCTCACGTATGGCCTAAATATAATTGCAGACAAATAGGACAATGATGGTCAAAAGGATGAGATGTATCACAATCAATCACTTCCTGAGAGGAACAGAGAAACAGTGGATATCTTAAAATGATCAACCAGTGATTTTCAATGATGTCCATATTACCTTTATTTTTACGTCTGTTTCACCCATGAATGAATAAATTTTAAAGCTTTATGAATATCTAATTAAGATGTAACTTCCTAACGCCACCAAGTGTTTTTGGCAGTGAAAATAAGATTGTAGGCTGTATCGTTTTCCAACCCAGGAGGTGACATTAGCATTATGAAGCACAGATGTGAAATGGCAGACAATCATACACAATCCTTTGCCTTGTGTATTTGTGACACGGCTGGAAGTGACACGGACACAAAGTGACTGGGTTAAAATGGCTTCTCACCTTAAACCCTTCACTCCCTGCAGGATGGAGAGAAACTAGAATGTACACATTTCTACACAAATGGTTCAAGGCTATCAGAAGACTGCTTTTCTTCTATATTCTCAGCCTTTTTATAACCAACAAATATTCAGTTTGAGTGTGAACACCATTACATGAAAGCAGTGCTACCTTGTATGGTGTCCTTTTTTTTTTTTTTTTTTACATAAAAATGAGCAGGTTATTGCGTGCGGTCTTGAAACTTCAATTGCGCATGTGCACATGCCTAATTTCATTGTAGAAGTATAATGATAATAAAGGCTTTCTATTCTATTCTACACCATTCCCTTTTATATTAAAAACCCCAATGATTGCTCAACAGAAACTTAAAAAATGAATAGTTATCTATAAACACAGCAGCCTGCCTTGCCTGCAAAAATTGTACCTTTCAAAGCAAGCCTGCAGACTCTCAGGCAATTTGCAATCAAGCCCGTTACTAGAGAAAAAAAAACATGTCAGAGCTGAAATGCTTCAGTTACCGTCCCTTCATGATCACATTCTGCTCTGGTTATGAATGTGGTCCGTGGATTTCTAATGAAACTGCTAACCGTGTTAACCCCACTGTATTAATTGTGAAAGTGATGCATGCAAATTTCAATGAACCCTTCCCTTTCTTTCATGCACGTTTCGTGTTTTGTTTTTTTTCTTTAAAGCCCTTTAATCATTCGTTCAGAGAGAAAAGCAGCTGGGGAGTTTTAGTGAAGTGAAGTGCGGTGCAGTAGATACGTGTCAGTGCGTACCGTTTTGTTGATGTAGTCTCTGCCTCCGTCTCCCTGGTACCCGTCAGTGAAGTCCTCCTCGTCCACCCTCTCTGGTGAACATGACATAACCTGGCTCTGCATCTGAGGCTGCATCTCCTCCTCTGCAGCACTTCTGGCTCTCTCTTCCTCCACCACAGCCTGCTCGTCCTCCTCCCTTTGTCTTTCCTCCCGGCTGTCTGAAAGAGCGGTGCCCGCTTTGCGCTCCTGCTTCAGCCTCTGCCGTCTCTTGCGCCTGCTGGACCCGGAGGCTGTGGACTTCTGCGGGGAGGATCGCCCCTCAACAGGTCCCTCCCCCGAGGAGTGCACCGCCGCTGGAGACGGAGTGTGTGAAAGCCTGTGGAGCTCCAGAGTCTGCCGGATGCTGTCTCTTTCTCTTACAGCGGCATCCAAGAGGGACTGAAGAGTCTTTGTCTCCTCTCGTAGAGATTCAATCTCAAGGTGATGATCCTCCGAAGGACAAACTGACTCAACAGCTTGCTCTTTTTCCTGAGGCTTAGCTTTTCTCCGGGCATCCTTCCCCGTCATCTGCTCTCTCGTAATCTCCTGGTTCGTTTCAAATTCTTTACCAGTGTGTTCGGTTTGTGCGATCACCTTCTCGTTTTCTTGTTGAGCTTTCGTCAGCTCTTTCTCCAACTCTCCTACTCTGCTTTCTGTAAACATCAACCGTTCAGTAACTTCGGAAAGTTGTTCAGTCAGGCTCCTTTTCTCCCTCAAAGTAACATTAAGCTTCTCCATTAACTCTGTAGAGTCTTTTTCTGTCACAGCTTCGCCCATAACCATTTTTGCCTCCTCCATCTTGATATCTCTGCCGGTCTCCTCTAGCTCACGAATCTGGGACTGAAGGCTGGCAATTTTCGCCTCAAACTCAAGTGTATCCCTCAGTGTCCTCTCCTCCAGCTGGGTCTTCGCCTCAATGAGACAAGTGTACTCTTCTTTTAGCTCTTGATAGTTTACGTCAAAATTCTTTTCTGCAAATGAGAAAGTAGTCCTCTGTCTTTCTACTTCATCACGAAGCTCCACTACCTGTTGCTGTATTTTATTATTCTCTACTGTAAGACTCTCCTTTTCAAGTTGATGCTCCTTCATTCTATCCTCCCAATAGTGTTCTCTTTCTTGTGTCTGGTTTTCATGCATCTCTGTCATTTTTTGTAACTTTTGAAACTCATTCTGTATTTTAGCTCTTTCCTGTGCCCCCTTTCTAAGTTCCTCCAGTTCCACTTGAAGTTCTTGCAGCTGCTGCACAAGTGCATCTGCTTTAGAGCTATGCAAAGCCATTTTCAGATCTTCCTTGAGCCCAAGAATTTGGTGCAAAAGTTCATCTCGTTCCATGGCAAAACTCGTCTTCTCCTTTTGTAACAAATGCAGCTCCTCCGCATAATTAACACGCAGCTCGTCCAGAGCCTTTTCGTGTCTGATAGCAGCTTCATTGAGAAGGTTCTCTGTGTTCAGGAAACTCTCCCTTTGGAGTTCTTCTCTGAGATGAGTGAGTTCTTCCTCGTGGCTGAACAGCATCTGGGTCCTGAGCCGTTCCAGTTCTGCTTCCTGCGACTCTGCCATGCGGTCCAGAACAGCATCCTTCTCCCGTTCCAGCATCTCCAACTTGATCTTGTAATTGGTTGTTTCAGATTCGTGTTTCGTTTCTGCTTCTTTTGCAGCTTCTTTAAGAGCAGACAGCTCACTTTTTAGATTGACAATGGTCTCCTGGAGCTGCTGCAGTTCACTCCGGTTACTTTCCTGAGAGATTACATTTTGGGAGACCAGCTCCAATTTTTCCTTAGCTGAATGGAGGTCCTGAAAAAGAGCGTCGACCTTGCCCTGCAGGTTGCGCTTCTCTTGGATGATTCGAGTTAACTCGTGTTTAGATTTATTGTTCATTGCTTGAGACAGCTCCAACGTCTCCTCAAGCTCCCCAATCTTAGCATTAAGAGTTTCCACCTCTGTGCTGCCAGTGGATCTTTGGAATATTTGCTGCGCCTTTAGGAGCTCAATCTCAGTACGATGATGTTCAGTCACTTGCTCCAGTCTAGTTGCATGCTGCAGAATTAGCTCTTGCTTCATTTGTACTATCTGCTGGCCATACATCTCATCCAGCTCAGCCCTGAGATGTTCAAGATTCCTCACAGTCTCCTCCTGCATTTTTTGAATGGTGTCACTTTCATAGAGGCTGCCCTGGTGACAACGTTTCTGCAGATCTTCTACGGTGCCCATTAGTTGCATGACTTCATTAGATGACATCCGCTCTTTCTGCCTGGAAGCTGCAAGTTCACTTCTACAGCTTCCCAGCTCCTTTTGCTCTGTCTCAAACTGCAATTTCCAACTCTCCATTTCACTTTTACAATTTACTAATTCAGACTTTGTGCTTTCCAACTCATCCAAGGACAATTCGAGCTCAGATTCCTTGGCGGCCACTTGCTGTTGGAAGTCGTGCAGGCGTTTCTCAGAGGCCTCCAGCTCATCCTCCAGCTGCGTGAGGGAAGAGTCACGTTCTGAAATGACCCTCTGTAGCTCCGTTATGCATCCTTTATCATCTGACACGTGTAGAATATTCTCATCTGCAGTCCTCCCTGCATGAGTAAGTTCTTCTCTGAGCAGGGCTAATGACCGCTCATGTTCTGTGATTATTTCAGTTTGCTCTGAAATTAGCAGATTTCTTTCATTCAGTGTTTGTGCAAAAGACTCCTTTGCTGTTCTCAACTCTGCCAGCAACTGCTCCTGACTCAAAATGACCTTTTCTCCTTCAGCAATCAGCAGGTCCTTTTCATCTATTCTTTGCGCAAATGATTCCTCTGATCTTCTTCCTGACTGCAAAGGCAAATTAAATATGCACAACCGCTTAAATCGAGCAGATACAATCAGTCACAACGTACAGAGAGTAACACAAGGCAACTTCTCACCATCTCCATCCCGCTGAGCTGCTGCTGGAGCCGGCTGATGTGCTCCAGATGTTCCTTGCTTTGCTCCTGGTGCTTTTTGACCTCAGCGTCCATCTGATCCAGGTGCTGCTGATACTGAACGAGCTGCTGTCTGGCCTGCAGGAGATCGGCTGCTGTGCTGCTGTGGCTGGTGTTCCGCAACGACTCGCCTGCCTGCAGCTGGGATTGGCAGTGAGAGAAGATGATAGTCAGAAAAATCAAGTCATTGGCTGCGTCTGAAATTGCATACTTCCACCCTAATGAGTATGCAAAATGAGTATGCAAGGTTTTTTTAATGCGTCCGAAACATTACAACGTACTCAATAGTATACTATCCATACTCATTGCGGAGAAATTTTTTAGTGTATTGATGGACACTAGCCGAGCAGAAACTTCCCACAATGCAATGCAGCAGTGTTTGGTTGCTAAGTGATACGCATATGTCATAAGTATAATAATATTATTATATAATATTAATACTATAATATTCGTATAAACTGTAATAATATTACAGGACTGTCTCAGAAAATTTGAATATTGTGATAAAGTTCTTTATTTTCTGTAATGCAATTACAAAACCAAAAAAGTCATACATTCTGGATTCATTACAAATCAACTGAAATATTGCAAGCCTTTTATTATTTTAATATTGCTGATTATGGCTTACAGTTTAAGATTAAGATTCCCAGAATATTCTAAATTTTTTAGATAAGATATTTGAGTTTTCTTAAGCTGTAAGCCATGATCAGCAATATTAAAATAATAAAAAGCTTGGAATATTTCAGTTGATTTGTAATGAATCCAGAATGTATGACATTTTTGTTTTTGTAATTGCATTACAGAAAATCACAATATTCTAATTTTCTGAGACAGTCCTGTATACAATGTCATCTTGTTTCGGCCAGAATAAACGGGAAATAGCGGAGCGGTGCTGCTACCGCAGCTGTGACACGTCACTTCCTCCCAACGGCAGGGAGTGACGTGTGCGCTCTTAATAGTACATCCGAATTAATGCCCACTACTGATATTTACTCAAAAGTGTGCCAAATTTAAGTATATTTTTTGGTAAATACTGTTTAGTATAGCATTTCTGACGCACCGATTGTTTGTTTCTTTGTTTTTTTTGTTATAAAAGATTTTAGCCACAAAGCTTTTTTTCCTAAATTATGCATCTACATGTACTTTCAAATAGGTTAATAATTGCATAAGAAGTAGGGGCGAGATAAACAGAATGGCTGACGAGTTGCAGAAACAAACAGATGAAAAGAAAAACTTTCTCACCTGCTGGAACTGAATGTGCAGCTTTTGGCTTTGTTCTGTGAGCGCCAAGAACTCTTTCATGATCTCGTCTTTCTCCTCACGGGCCTCCTGAAGGTTAGATGTGAGCTGGGTGATGATGCCATCCCGCTGCTTCAGAGCTGCTTCAAAGTCCTGGAGCTAAAATGTGAAGCAGTGACGTGAATAAAATTGCCTCTTTTACATCAGCTTTCATTATCAAGTTGCGATAAAACTGAGGCAAATCTTTTGAAGACATTTACGACTGTGAAAAAAAACAAAACATGTAGGCAGAACAACAACGAATACTTCCATGAAAACTGTTTATAAATGTGGTTGTGACTATCAAACAATCGTACCTATATTATTCTAAGTTTAATATCGCACTACTGAACCAAGCAGTCGTGCCAGTTTATGTGGAAACACATAAACCTGAGATTTCAAGGACAGTCAAAGATGAATTTTAGAATGAATCAACCTTCCCTTGAGGAATGCAAGTCAGTCTCAAGTCTTACAAATGAAAAACATATAACTTTGGTTCACAGAAAAAACTTAAAGAAGGTTTTTCCAAAAGCTAACACAATTTCCTGAATTCTTATTGAAATGTTTGGGATATTTTGGTGAAAACACAACTAAGAGGTCCTTTTTTTTTTAACTCATCTTTTCAACTCGTTTAAGGGGCTGGAGTTTGCATCTTCACTCCACCTTTTAGTAGGAAATAGTATTGTGACAGCATTAATGCAATTTTCTCAAAAAAGGTAACTACGTTAACATCAGAGGACAAACAAAAACTACTGAACAGTGGCACATATTACAGAAATGAAACATTTACCTGCTGAACTCCTTCTGGGCCAAAGGCAGACTTGATTTCCTCCAGCTGCTGACTCAGCTCCTCCACAGCTTGGGTCTTGGCCTCCAGAGCATCCTCCATGTCCTCGTCTGCGTGGCCCTTTGCCACCTTTGGCAGGGGCTCCACTTCCTCCTGAACAAGAAGACAGGTAAGAGCTAAAACAGCATTTACACCGATCTACACCAGTGACTGTGTCACCACGGACAAGCAGCAGTTTTTAGTTAGAGGAGCCGCATGAAGAGCAGCAGGTAATGAGTCTGATGTGCTCTGACATGATGAAGCTCCATCAGCTACAGTCTTAGTAATGTATAGCCTGAAACAGAAGAAAAATACCACTTGTACCAGCAGAACAGCATTTAATGTTTCTTGCAAGGTCATTGGAATTAAAATAATCAGATGTGGAAAATGCAAGTAAAAAAACTTTAAATCAAAATTTCTCAATTTTCTTTGCCTACTAGAACAATTCAAGTAGCTGACATAACTTGCTCTCTAAAGCTCCAAATTAATCTAAATCATGTAGGAAGAGCTGTTTTTTTGGCTGTATACAGGACGGTCTCAGAAAATTTGAATATTGTGATTTTCTGTAATGCAATTACAAAAACAAAAATGTCATACATTCTGGATTCATTACAAATCAACTGAAATATTGCAAGCCTTTTATTATTTTAATATTGCTGATCATGGCTTACAGCTTAAGAAAACTCAAATATCCTATCTCAAAAAATTAGAATATTCTGGAAATCTTAATCTTAAACTGTAAACCATAATCAGCAATATTAAAATAATAAAAGGCTTGCAATATTTCAGTTGATTTGTAATGAATCCAGAATGTATGACATTTTTTTTTTTTTTTTTTTAATTGCATTACAGAAAATAAAGAACTTTATCACAATATTCTAATTTTCTAAGACAGTCCTGTATTGCCATTATGGATCTCTTATTTTCTTTAAACGATTGTTTTGCAGCCTTTCAATTTCACTAGAGCACAACAAATATTCTGCCTAAGCTTTGAAATACTGTTTTCTAAAAGCTTCTTATCAAAAATTCCATAAGTGGGTTTAATTGGAATTGCTGTGTGAATTAAAGAGCAGGTTTAAGTTATGACAGTTGCTTTCCATTTTTTTATAAAAAGCTTCAAACAAAATAATTTAACACGTTTACATCACACTACTTAAAGAAAAGACGTTCTAGCTTTGAGTCGTAATATTTGGCATGTTTTTTTTAACTTCTCCGAGTTAAGTCTCCATTTATCCAGGATGAAATGATCAGCATCTCCCCAGCTTCCGTATTTGTTCAAATATCACCTCAGCGAATCTAAAAAGAGCAGTTCTTTGTGAGACACCTCCTTCCCTCTCTCCTTCAAGCTTTTCATGTTCCCACATCATCCTCACTACTTCCTTTCCTTTGTTCTCCTGCAGCTGCTACGTCTAATTCACAGCTCTACAATGTCACAAAGCCCTGTTCCATCCAAAACTTCTGTCAGTTTCTTTCAACGTTTCCCATCTATAAGGATTTTTTTTTTTCAATCTTTTCACACAGAATAATGTTCAATACATACTATAAACTATATATTCTTATACAGTACAGTTAAGTAAGGACAGCACAGAACAGATGTGGTTAGTGCGTTACAAGAAATCGTGCAGAATAAATTAAACAAGTCCAGCAGCAAGTAGATTTGTTAGCAAAGCCAAAGCAGAGCCAAAAGAGCTGCTCAATCATATTACTGTACCCAAATTAAATCCTCTGAGGACATCATTAGGTTCTCCATCATCTCATCATGGCATCCGTTTACCTGTTAATTCACAATGTTTTGAGTCAAACATCAAGAACTTTGCTGTGGTGCCCAAATCTTTCAGGAATCATTTCTGAGCTTCAAAGCAGATCTTCTCTATTTAATTAGTGAGATTTACTCTCCTTAAAAGATAGATACTAGAATCAAATGCCACAATACTCTTACTAGAATTAAGGCTTGGACTACACTCACAATTAAATCATCTACTCGTCTCACTTACTCCAAAGAGAAAATCAAAATCCTGTTTTCATGAAAAAAAATAAGCAGTGTCTAATATCATTAAGCTGCAAAGAAAGGAAGTTAAAAAAGTCGTTTGTTCTTTTTTTAAATACAGATTTTCGAGTTAAATATGATTTTCAATCAACACTGACTTATTCTGAAGAACAGTCCAGAAACGGAAACAGGAGGTAAGCCAAAGATTAGGTCCTAAATGGATATTATGCAGCATGAATAATATGCTGTCATATGTTGAAGAAAGTAGGTTTGTGTCTCAAAGTGAGGATTTCTGTTTTGAGAAAGGTCAACTCACCTCTGAGGAGTAATCCTCAGCTGTGGTGGAAACTTCACTCTCTGGCTGCAAACAAGGAAAAGTAAAATCATTTAACCAATACCACATATGTAAACTGGTGTGACAAATGCAAACCATTTAAAAGGAGGTCTCACTCAGAAAAATTAAGAAAACAATAAGACAGCAATGACTTTAATCAGTGCACTCCATGTAAATGTACTGTGGACTTCTGCTTTTAAACGTCAGGGGTCCTTATATAACTGCAATTTCTTAAATTTTGCAAACCTTAACACAGTTCAAGAAATAAATAAATAAATACATACAGTAAAATCTGAAATGTAAATAGTGCAATTCTAAGGTTTGAGGTATCAGGACATCTATCCACTCATCCATCTTCTTCTGCCCATCTAAGAAACATCATCTGGTCCTCACTAGTTCTAAAAAGTTATGTAAATGCAACCAAATCCCTCAGATGAAAATGTTGTACCAATATATTCACATGTCGTGAAAAAATGAAGAAATAGAAGGATTGTGGGGGGTCAGTCAGTGTACAATAACTTGTGCTTTATTACACAACACTTTCTCTATCCATATAATTCTTTTTATGGCACTGCACTTTTTATTTTTATCTTTTATTTCTATTTTATCTTTATTTTTAATGTTTTATCTTTATATGGGTGTTTGATTTGTAAATGACAGTGCTGTGTGTGTGAGAAGGAGATGTAAATTTCCCCGAGGAAACCTCCCGAAGGGATTAATAAAGTCATCTGAATCTGAAATAACACCCTCTCACACACACAACACTTTGCTGCTTTTAGATTGGCAGATACCCCGTGTTTGATACCTGAATCTGACATGTCGCCTGTCCCTTTTACATTAACTGGCACAGTTCGCGTGTCAAGCTGACCCCACGGT
Source organism: Cololabis saira (assembly GCF_033807715.1). Taxonomy (NCBI): domain Eukaryota; kingdom Metazoa; phylum Chordata; class Actinopteri; order Beloniformes; family Belonidae; genus Cololabis; species Cololabis saira. The sequence continues at coordinate 7,335,179 of NC_084601.1, forward strand.
AACTCACCTGATCAAAGCAGGTCACACTTATATTTGCAAAATTAGCACCTGGGGAGACTAGAAGCGACTCTGCTTCAGAGCAGGAGACGCCATAGACCAGCATGTCACAGTAACCATAAAAGATGGTCCATTGTCCGAACAACGATTGTCCGACAAAAACGATAGACCAGGGCTTTGCAAGAAGCAGACCCCATATCATAAACAAACTGACGAGCCTAAGGAAACTGCTCGTACCAGCAACGTCATCACCAGTGTTGTGCATGAAGGAGTTCAAATGAACACGTTCATTTCTGTGAGAACGTTGAACTGAACGCAACATATTTGCAAATAAAGAACTTGAACATTAACTTTTTCAGATCTGCAGATAACGAACTGAAATTTGAACTGTTCACATTACAGGACTGTCTCAGAAAATTAGAATATTGTGATTTTCTGTAATGCAATTACAAAAACAAAAATGTCATACATTCTGCATTCATTACAACTCAACTGAAATATTGCAAGCCTTTTATTATTTTAATATTGCTGATCATGGCTTACAGCTTAAGAAAACTCAAATATCCTATCTAAAAAAATTAGAATATTCTGGGAATCTTAATCTTAAATTGTAAGCCATAATCAGCAATATTAAAATAATAAAAGGCTTGCAATATTTAAGTTGATTTGTAGTGAATCCAGAATGTATGACATTTTTTTTTTTTTTTTTTTTTTTTTTTTTTTTTTAAATTGCATTACAGAAAATAAAGAACTTTATCACAATATTCAAATTTTCTGAGACAGTCCTGTATGTGAGTTTCAGCTTCACTGTTTACGTCCAATTATTACACAATACATTTCACCACATTTAAAATACTCGAAGACACGACGACTTCGCACTACATTACCCACAATGCAGTGCACACTAGCATAGCAACGGGCACCGTCTCCATGGCAACGGCGGCCCGAGCCCGGTGCAGTCTTTACATGACCAGTGAAGAGAGAGTCGCAGTTGATGCCTCAGCTTATCATTATCTGCGGGAATTTTACACATCGTCTCCCAAAGAGTCCGACGGTAGAAATCTAACCTTTCTGTGCAAATTATGTCCACCTGCGCTGAGAAAACAAGTCTGAACGTCTGTCTCGTCACCTTCACATTTGAAACGTCATGTGGAGTTAAAGCATCTGTCCACTGTGAGAAAATATCTGTAGTCCTTGACAATCAAACAAAATTCATAAAACGACCCACGTCACACTGCCTGCAGCCTTCAGGGGTTTGATTTCAGCAACAGCTAGGTAGCATTGATAATGGACTACATTGTTGGAGATTTACAGCCTCTGAGTAAAGTTGAGGGACACTAGGACAATACATGATTGTATTTGTGTTGCATTTTTATGCATGAAAAGCGCATTGCAAATAACGTTTGATTTGATTTGATATACAGTGAACGGTTTTAGGATGGGGAGGCGTTTCATTCGCACACCTAAAAATATAATTAACTGAATTTGAACTAGTTCAAAGTGAAAATGGTGAACTATGAACGTGAACTATTCCTTTTTAAACTATGTGATTAACGGAACTTTGAACTAGTTCATCAGAACTATGAACTTGCAACGGTCATCACACACGGTTTGTTCAACGGAGGTTTAGCGGGAACTGCGTTTATGGTTCCGCGTTAAATTACGGCGTAGGGTACGCAGAGTCGCGCACCGTACTGTGCGCGTCTCCGCTTACCCTACGCCGTAGGCTCTGCGTTGGTGTAACGCGGAACCATAAATCAGCCTTTAGACACGACCTCAGAGAGAGGAGCAAACTTTACCATCTAAAAAAAAAGGATGCATAAATCTTAAACAAAACTTTGTAACTTGAGAAAAGTCGATTTAGCTTGAAAATGTGAACAACTTACTCGCGCCTTCACTTCTCTGTCTGTTGTGCGATAGCTGTGCCTCTCTCACGCAGATACCGGGGCCGCCACGGTTACCGGGGTGACGGTTACCGGGGTAACGGACAGACCTGGCCACGGTTACCGGGGTAACGGTTACCGGGGTAACGGACAGACCTGGCCACGGTTACCGGGGTAACGGACACAGTAAGACCTGTACCGGTTCTGATGGAGGGATGGATCAATTTCTAGCTAATTGCATAAGAAGCACTGAAGCCAAAACTCCCTTTTTTTCCCTCTTTCTCAATAAATTCCACGCATAACTGCAACAACTGTTTAAATGTAATCATTGTTCAGCATGAAAGGTTTTCAGTATTTTCAATTAATTACTTAACTGAAGCTGCTATATTTAATTTTATATTTGGTACATTTAATGAAAATTCCAGTGACTGCCAATATTAATTAAGCTAACACAAAAACCTTCTTGTGCTTTTAAAATGGATTAGACATTGAGCTTTAATCATATTTAAGTTTCTTGCAAATGTGACCTCCATGACAAAAGGGAATTCTGGTTTCACAAGATGATTCAAAACTACTGAAATTGCATTTATCAATATCTTTACACTATAAAATCCAGTCTTAACCGACAGGATAAGTGAATTTAATACAAACTTTACATGCTAAAGCCCAAACGAACAAGTATTTTAATTAAATAATTCCCCTATGTCTTGAGAATGGAAACATGGATTGTGTTATGTTTCCCTCTGCTCACCGAGAGCAGCTTCACCAGGCCGAGGCCAAATGTTTCATTAGATAAGGACAAACATTTTCACAAGGCAACTAAAATTGACAAGAAATCAAACTTCTATTTTATGTGATTAAAAAATAAGAAATAAAAAAATAAACTGAGACAACCCACTCTGCTTTAGTCTGGGGACTAGCATGTTTAATCTGTCGGGGATGCAAAGCACTTCCTTTTTAGTCAACAATAAAAATGTCCCATCATCCTTTTTTTTTGTTAAATGGAGAGAATGTTTTCCCTCTCTCTAAAGGTAACACTCCCCACCCCGCAATAAAAAAAATTGTACAGCAAACTATGATGCATTCACTCAACCTTTAGAGCTCAAGATTTATTCTGCAAGGCCGTATGAATGGATCACCTAGACTGACGCATCTGGTTTAAAGGAAATTGTCTGTCACCGTGGCAACCAAGTAGCTTTGTGGGCATGTAATGCAGCAAATATACACTGGGTTCAAGGAAAGTGTGGCTGCACAGGAATGTGAATGACAGAGGACTCAGTCTTCATGAGCTTGAAACTATTTTGCATTTTCAGATACTCTCCAATAAATTGCAAACTGAGGAATACTTATCTGTCATAAATTAAGTCAATATTAAACTGGATTATATGTTTTCTGCAATGTTGGGTTTCAAACAGAATGTCTGAAAATGTTATCTGTTAAAGATTTATTATGCAAAAGCTATATTGGCTATATTTTCAACACCACCAGAAACCCTGGTCAAGTTTTATAATTTCCGGGCTCGACTAATGGACTACATCCTTTAGGGAGTAGAAACACCAATGATAATAAAAAAAAAAGGACTGCAGCAGAGCCAGTATTGTTTTTGCACTACTAGAGGATTTTTCAGCTAATGCTACATTTTTTTACATTGATAAAAATGTAAATGTATATTTATCCAATTACACTTAGCCCAGACTGTTATCATTCCTGATCATCTCCACCATTAAATATTTGATATTTGTTTGGTGAAATGGTGAAAATCAACAAAACTGGTATATAAACTGTAGGTCTAGACTTCTGCATACTTTATACATTTTAAAATTCTAAAAAAACTACGTAAACTATTTTCTCTTTACTGCTGAAACTCCTGCATCCCTACTCGGCTCCCACTAGAACTGGTTGCCATGACAGCAACAGCAGGCTCATTAGACTCCAGGTAACAACAGACACAATGATCTTTTTCACACAGATCTATCATTATGAAAACTCTTAATAGTCCTCTTATAACCTTTTGGAAGTCCACGTAGGCACTGGAGAATTGTCAAGAGAACGTACTCCCTCTTTCACTTTCAACGTTTCAGTAAAAAAAAAAAATCATTTGGTGTTCACAAGGCCTTCGAATTAGTTAAATATAATTCAGCTTAAAAGAATACAGACATTATTTATTTCTTAAAAAATTGCGTCAGGTCAGAGGTTTGTCTGCATCTATAAATGGACAGCTCTTTTGGAGCTCCCTCCACTGGATTTCATACTTGTTGAGTTCTGCACTGCAACATCATGATTTTGTTGTTTTTCCAGCTTTTCTGTAATAGATTTAATGCCGTTCTTGTGATTTTGGTCCTCTAGACTCAATTATTACATGAGTTCAAGGTCAAGTCATTGACTGAAAGTTGACCAGATCCTGTAGATGTAAAAGAAGTCCAAAGTTTTTCTAATTCAACAATCATGAGCCCATCTCTCATCTCTCAAGGTGGTACAGGACAGACTTTGGGAAGAACTTCCAACAATGTCCATTCCTTGGACCATTTGGCCAATGACGTAAAAGTTCTCCACTTGACAGTAAAATGGACCTTAAATTAGTTGGGAGTGGCTTTTAAAACCCTTCCTCTCACCGTGATGCTCCAGAGCACCAAACCACTAAAACTAGTACATCTGTTTAGTTTGTGATTATTGACTTAAGAAGAACACCAACTTGACTGCTATTTACCTGCTTAATTCTTATGGTACACTGGAAAAAATCTAAATCTTAACAAGAATATTTGTCTTATTTCTAGTTAAAATGTCTAATTATTAGTCAAGAAATCTCATTACACTTAAAACAAGACTAATCACTGGAAAAACAACAATTTTTACCTGTTTCAAGTAGATTTTTACTTAAAATAAAGTAGAAAAATCTGCCAGTGGAACAAGATTTTTTTTGCTTGTAATGAGAAGATAAATCTTCTCCCACTGGCAGATTTTTCTACTTATTTCAAGTGAAAATTTAGCCTACTTGAAACAGGTGAAATAACAAGTTATTTTTCTGGTAATTACTCTTGTTTTAAGTGTAATGAGATTTTTTGACTAAAAATGAGACATTTTAACTAGAAATAAGACAAATATTCTTGGTAAGGTTTTGAGTTTTTGCAGTGTATTTAGCGGGTAAATAGCATTTTTTTTCCCACTCAAAACTCCTGTATTTTTGCTTGGCTCTATTTCACCAAACAAACACCCTGGAGGACTAAATCACGGGTTGATGTTCAGCTGAGGTTGCGTCAGATCTTAAGATATGATAAGATTACAATTTATTTTTATTCTATTAGCCCTGACATTTAAAACCTTCGAAATACTTTCTTTTTCACATTACTGTGACCTAATAATAACTGCTTTTAGCATCAACATTCTCACTGAGTGGGAGGATAAGACTGATGCTAATAAAGTCAAGCAGAACACAAACCAAATTTTATTGGTCAAGTGACCAATGAAATTCATTTGCAAGTAAAGCTTAATTTTTGCAAGTAAAGTCAACTTAATTTTGATTTGATTTTAAATTGACTGTACTTGCAAAATGTATTATTTACATACAAAAAAATTAAGTAGTTTATACAAAGACTAGTCTTTCTTGATCTACATAATAATCTCATGCAAAAAGTTTAAATTTTTTTTAAGTAGATCAAGCACAATATTTGTATCAGTGAACCGTATCTTGGTCAATTTTGTCCTAATGCCCCTTTTGCAAGAACAAAACCTTTGTTTTTCTTTTTCATTTAAAGGTAATGCATGTTTCAAACTGGACATGTACTCAATGAGTGACACATTTTGAATAAATACCAGCTTATTCTAAGTAACTTTGTGCTGTCGTGTAGAGTAGTGTGTAAATAGGTTTAAGTATGTACCTCTATCTTATAGGTGTGGTCATGCTTGACGGTCTCTCCACTTCTCAGAGTCTTAGTGAAGGTAAACTCTGTTGTGGGTGGGTCTTCATGTCCTTGTGGATCATCTCTCCCTTCACCGAAGTCGTCCTCTCCTCCTGCGAGCCGGTCCGGGTCGTCCTCCACCCTTCCCTGCGAGTCGCCCTCCAAGCCTTCGGCGGCCTTCTTTTTCTTCTTCTTTTTATGCTTCTTCTGTGAGTCGGCGTGCGCTTTTCTCTGGCGGTATTCAGCTAGCTGGAAAGCAAAGAGGGCACCAGGTAATATAAAATATAAAAAAATTTAGCATGTTCTCAGAAAGGTTAAAAAGCTCTGCAAAAAACACAAGCCATCATCCGTTTTAATGCTTTTCTAGTCTACAGTCCTTGGGCCAGTTTTAAGATCTTTGTTTATCTGACCCATATCTTCAGCTGCTCGGTCAAGATCCACGTCCTTTAGCCTCTCAATTCAAACCCCCACCAGGACCAGCACCGGAGACATACTCACTTCCACCAAAGGAGAAAATACGACTGAACTTACTCTAAATCGACAGAGTTTCGTGATATTCAAGCGAAACATTTCATGCTTCGGCATGCTTAGGATCCCCGTTAGCTCTAAATGAGTCCTCCCTCACTGCGCCCATATGACCCAGCACATGCTGCGCCAGGACTTAATCCTGACTAAAGGGATTGCATTTTCAGGCTACAGTATGTCAATTACCTGTGAAAACAAATCATTGCACTCTTAAAAAGTTGATTATTTGGTTTAGCAAATAATGCCAATGCTTGTCTGTCAGTTTCTCAATCTCCTTAGATTATATCCTCAAATGTATAACACGATTTTATTACCAAACCATTCAAAACTCAAAGAAGATTCTGCAGTGACATAAGACCTGCAAAACCATGGCTGAATCCTGCATGTCCCATGCTGGATCGGGGAAGGTTTATTTTAGTCTTTGAGACAAGAAAGAAAACCTTTAAATACCTGTATGACTGGTTGCTCATTTTTAACGTGTGATTTCACAGTTTTCCTGTGAAATCACACTTATCGTGCCCAGAAAGCAGCCTCTTGACTCACTTCCATTTACTCATCACCATGGAAATGATAATACTAATTACACAGCTTGCACAGTTAGTGCTAATGGTATCCATTAGATATGAATGGCAGCAAATGAGCAGGAGAGACAGGTGAGCTGCGGTGACAGCAGGGGTCACTGGTGGATACATTTTTTTTAAGTCAAGCTGTTGTCAAGGATACCATGCTAATCCCTGCTCAACTCTCTTGCAAAATCACAAATCATCATACAAGTTTAGCTTTTCTGGGCTGTTTTGTTTCTCTGGAGGGCAGACGGTTAATGGACCGCTCGCCGATTCAACTGCCTGTGTGAGCGTGTAATACAGGAGGGGAGAAGCAAACACCCGACATTACACGGTAATAAAATAACACTTCTGAAACACTGACTTAACATTGTGTGATGCAGCTCTGCAACAAGCACATACAGAATAGCAGACAGAGTCTGGAGTCTGTCTGTCCGTCACCAGACAGACTGATTCCATCAGCTGACGAGAAATCCTTCCTTATCCTGTGAAATGTTGCAACGTCTATTGGATTGATTAGCATTTACTTTAGTACAGCTTTAGTAACTCTGATGATGACCACAGTTTTATTCTACATGTAACATGAAGTTGAGCTGTTCATTTATTTCACAACTGTATTCATTTGTCAATGGATTTTTACACTCAGTACTCGAGTTGTAAAAAAGAATCAAGGGGGATGGTGGATTTTATCATGTGGGGACAGATAATTTGTGCTGATTACAAATAATATAATATATTACAAATAATAGCACTGACCAAAACACCTGCAGAAATACTGCAGGAATGACATAGCAGCAGTTAAATGCAGCCTTCTGTAAGCTTTAAATATCCACTGGGCTTACATCTAATACATCAAAACACAACAATAAAAAACTGTTTTCTGAACTTATCAATATGACTCTGTCCTTCACAGGATAAGTAACATGGATCACTGCAAAAACTCAAAATCTTAACAAGAATATTTGTCTTATTTCTAGTTAAAATGTCTCATTTTAGTAAAAAAAATCTCATTACACTTAAAACAAGACTCATCACTGGAAAAAACAACAATTTTCACCTGTTTCAAGTAGATTTTCACTTGAAATCTTTGTTCTGCCAACAAAATAGCCCTCACTGCACACAATGCTCCCAATGCCCACTTTTTCTCTGCTTACCATCTTTTTGAAGCAGTTCTGGATTGTGGCTTAGGTTTTGCTGAATAATGAATTACACTTTGTAATTCATCTGAAGCTGCACTGCAAAAACTAAAAATCTTACCGGGAATATTTGTCTTATTTCTAGTTAAAATGTCTCATTTTTAGTCAAAAAATCTCATTACACTTAAAACAAGAGTCATTACCAGAAAAATAACTTGTTATTTGACAATTTTCACCTGTTTCAAGTAGATTTTCACTTGAAATAAGTAGAAAAATCTGCCAGTGGAACAAGATTTTTTTGCTTGTAATAAGAAGATAAATCTTGTCCCACTGGCAGATTTTTCTACTTATTTCAAGTAAAAAATTACTTGAAACAGGTGAAAATTGTCAAATAAGTTATTTTTCTGGTGTTATTTTTCTGGTGATGACTCTAAATGTTGAAATAACAGTAAAACCACATTCATTGATGAAATGACATAAGGGATGGAAAGGGGGGATGGCAGTTTTACAGGGGGGATGATTTTGACTGTTTTTATTTCAGGGGAGAGGCCATCCCCCCTCATCCCCCCTCAACTCCAGTACTGGTTAGACTAAATAAAATGATAAACTGAAATACTCTCTGCTGGGACGGTGTCATAGAGTCAATAAACCATACAGAACATCTGCCTTTGTTCAGGTAAGTCCCTGAAAAATGCAGAAATAAATGTCAAAACTATAAATGATCAGTAACTAAACTCACAACTGCATCACACAGACGGCTGGCCCCACTCCTGCAGCTTCAACCACTACACAAGCCAGTTGTTTCTGACAACTGCGGTTTGGTGATGCTGTACAAAAGGTAAGAGGCCGACACCACAGAACTACGAGTGGGTTTCATGGTCACGTTTCCACCTACTACATGTAGCTTAAAAGCCCAACGGGTGCTTGTTCTTAGCCTCCGCACCTCCACACACGACAGCACTCGTCCAGCACTTATATCTGTATCCGAGAGGAGCTTCATCTACACAAAACCAGGGCAAAGCAGAACTGAACATGAATGAAGGCCTGTTTCACAGCATGAGAGCGCCACAAAGCTGCGATATTACAAAAGAAAAGGGCAAAACTTTAAATTCTGGTTCAGTCAGGAGGAACACAGGGGCAGAAGTGGAGCATATACAGAGGGGATGGCAGCAGAAATCACCCAGAGTTCTGCCTTTCGCTGATCTGCTTATCACGGCAAGCTGCCCTGTTTGGCAGGGCAGAGCAGAGGACTGGCTGAACATACGGAGAAGTGAAGCCCGCGTCGCTCTAAACCATCTGGGAAACTAACGTAGGTGTATCACCATCTGCTGTCTGAAAACATTTCAACACACATCATGTCCACACTTAAAAAAAAAACATGCAGGGGTTTGATAGTAGCCTAAAATAGTAACTAAAGCCAGCAAAAGCTTATCATCTATCCTCCTATTGATTTTCTTTGTTTTTCTCAGTTGTAAAATAAGCTAAACTGAGGTTAAACTTTTTGGATTGCAATGACATAAATGAATGTATATCCTATGTAATTATGTCCATGATGTACGGAAGAGTATTACGGCCATGCAGGAGACAAAATATTTGACAGGGGAAGATTTTTTTTTAGTGCGCACTTCGAGAAAAAAGTCGAAATGTCGAGATTAATGTTGAAATACAATTTCAAGAATAAAGTCGAAATTTTGTTAATAAAGTCGAAATTTTGTGAATAAAGTCGACATTTCGAGAATAAAGTTATACATTTCGACTTTATTCTCGAAATTGTACTTCAAAATTAATCTCGACATTTCAACTTTTTTCTCGGCATTTCGACTTTTTTCTCGAAGTGCATAATGAAAAAAAAATCTTCCTCCTCTAAATTATTATTTTTATTTTTCTCCTGCATGGCCTTAATACTCTTCCGTAATGATGTATTTTAATTCTTTTTAATTTTTTTTTTTTAAACATTTAAATGCGTTCGTACACGTGTAACTTCAGAGAAAGTGGAAACACTGAGATCACCAGTCTGAACAGACTGATCTTGTTCATACACACTTTCGCTGCGCCTTTTTTCACTCATGTCATCACGACACAACCCTTTGTGTACGTCAACATCTCCACCATGACTATCTACACCAGGGCAGTCAACTCGGGAGAGTCCAGCCGACTCGCCAAATATTTTATTGACGTTAAGAGTGAATTCTTGTGACCTGAACACATAATAGTCATTTCATTGCAGTTCAAGCCATCTTTTGCTGCCATGATGATATATTTTCCATATATTGTGCAGTCCAACACTTCATTAGTTAGTTCAGTTTTCAAAATAACTTTATCTAAACAACTGTCTAATTAAAAAAAACACAGATTAAGTGAAGATGTAGCTTGAAATAGATACATTTATCTTTTTAAAAAGGGTGGGATTCTGTGTAAAATGTTAATAAAAACATTAGAAAGTGAGACATTTCACCATTTCTTTAAAAAAATATCAGTTGTTTTGACTTTGACGGCCACAACAAATCACAAAAGATTTGAGCCATGGGCAACAAAAAGCTGGACAAATATGTGGGAGTAAAAATAAACACCTGGAGGAAAAACTTGCACATAAGTAGGATCATTTGCAGCAGGTCAGTGACTCACTGGATGTAAAAAGTAGGGCAGAGTATACAGGACTGTCTCAGAAAATTAGAATATTGTGATTTTCTGTAATGCAATTACAAAAACAAAAATTTCATACATTCTGGATTCATTACAAATCAACTGAAATATTGGGAATCTTAATCTTAAACTGTAAACCATAATCAGCAATATTAAAATATTAAAAGGCTTGCAATATTTCAGTTTATTTGTAATGAATCCAGAATGTATGACATTTTTTTTTTTTTTAAATTGCATTATAGAAAATAAAGAACATTATCACAATATTCTAATTTTTAGGAGACAGTCCTGTATTATAGAGTGTTTTGAGCAACATATACTCACACACAGACAATGGTTTTCAAGGAAGGCCTTGTCCTATTCTGCATGAGGACACTAACCCACGGACAGCATCCATTACCAAAGTGTTAATGCATAAATTATTTGATACATTATGAAACAAGAACACAACAAAGAGGACTAAGGATTGGTGAGCAGATCGAGTCCTATATTAGAAAAGAGTAGGGCAGCATTCCTCTGCCAAAACTCCAGCAACTGGTCTCCTCGGCCTCAGGCTTACTTATTCTGTTTTACGCATTTTTCTTTTTCCTGGCGATTAGGCACAGTTTAGTGCATTGCTGTCTCGGGCAGGTAAAACATAACGGTCTTTCCAGGTGGAAACTGTGTGCCCGTTTGTTGGCATATGAAGTCCAGTCACAAGCTGCCACTCCAGAAAATTCCAATGCACTAAAGAAAAGAGCAATTTACTGCAGGCTAGAGAGGAAGCGCACAGTCAGCACCAACATGACGGTAGCCACGGACCGATATGACCGACAGTATGTGATGAAGGTTGATGCAACTCTTGTGCCCCCCCAGAACCCAGAATAACAGGATAAGATCGAGGGAGCTGTCCATGTTCCACTGAAGCAGAAACACACCCATTCAGACTTCTATCTTGTCTGTATTTGTAACAAAAACTGAAAATTACTATTCAATTTATTTCTGTTTAAAAGCTAATTTTGCCATTTTAATCCACCACGGACTTTGTCAAATTCAGCAAACATCTCATGATATTTGACGAGTCCCATGTGGACTTGTGCAGAGGTCAAACTAAACACATTCTCCAAAACAGATTCAAAGCAGGTAAGACAATAGAAGTAAGAAAATGTGCTGATAGTTATCCATATGTGCATCTACACATGAATGCCATCGAGGCTTTGCTGTCCCTATGATTTACAGGACTGTCTCAGAAAATTAGAATATTGTGATAAAGTTCTTTATTTTCTGTAATTCAATTAAAGATTAAGATTCCCAGAATATTTATAATTTTTTGAGATAGGCTATTTGAGTTTTCTTAAGCTGTAAGCCATGATCAGCAATATTAAAATAATAAAAGGTTTGCAATATTTCAGTTGATTTGTAATGAATTCAGAATGTATGACATTTTTGCATTACAGAAAATAAAGAACTTTATCACAATATTCAAATTTTCTGAGACAGTCCAGACATAGGCTGACAATAATACTCTTATTTTCACCAGACCACATAAATTTAGATATCAGTTGGGAATGACCGATTTATTCATCCAGCATGACTCTGCTAAAAACCGCAGCCACAGTCTCCTCTCCCGGGCCAGAGTACACGCCAACACAGACCGATCTTTCCACCAGGCCATTACTGCGATGGGCCCAACCAACACAATCAATGCATTGCTTCAGACCTACTTAAGTGGGAAGAGAAAAAAAAAACGAAACTAATACTTGTTGATGCTTTTACAAAGAATCTGACGCAGCTTTTCTAAGCCTTACACTGCAAAAACTCAAAATCTTACCGAGAATATTTGTCTTATTTTTAGTTAAAATGTCTCATTTTTAGTCAAAAAATCTCATTACACTTAAAACAAGAGTCATTGCCAGAAAAATAACTTGTTATTTGACAATTTCCACCTGTTTCAAGTAAATTTTCACTTGAAATAAGTAGAAAAATCTGCCAGTGGATCTTCTCATTACAAGCAAAAAATGTTGTTCCACTGGCAGATTTTTTTCTACTTGTTTTAAGTGAAAATCTACTTGAAACAGGTGAAAATTGTCAAATAACAAGTTATTTTTCTGGTAATGACACTTGTTTTAAGTGTAATGAGATTTGTTTGACTAGAAACTAGAAATAAGACAAATATTCTTGTTAAGATTTTGAGTTTTTGCAGTGTAAATATTTTTTGAAAAGTCATTTGATATCAAGATCTATAGTTTCACTCGTGTGCAACATTATCTCACTGACTAAAAACTAAACTAAACTAAAAACATCTCATTAAAAAGGTATACCCTTGATTGTCCTAAAGATAAGTATCGTAATGATCCAGGTAATGAGACTGGGGACTGTAGGACCAACACATCACGTTAAACCCTCCAGCAATTCAAGCAGCTAAAGCAGCACACTATTACAGCAAATGACTTTTCTAAGTACGTATTGTTTTGATATAGTGCTGTAGTCAATAACAACTATAATCGAAAAGTAAAAGCAACCAGTGTGAATTAAGCCAATGAATAAGCTATGTAATCTGTGCTAGTTATAGTCCATTCATCACACCGAGGAAGGGAGGACACTTGGAGCTGAGAGATTAACTATTCAGGGCCAAGATAAGAAGATCAAGTGTCCTAAAAAGCTGCGACAGTGACATTGACCTATCTGAAACATGAGAAAATACAGATACAGGACTGTCTCAGAAAATTAGAATATTGTGATTTTCTGTAATGCAATTACAAAAACAAAAATGTCATACATTCTGGATTCATTACAAATCAACTGAAATATTGCAAGCCTTTTATTATTTTAATATTGCTGATCATGGCTTACAGCTTAAGAAAACTCAAATATCATATCTCAAAAAATTAGAATATTCTGGGAATCTTAATCTTAAACTGTAAGCCATAATCAGCCATATTAAAATAATAAAAGGCTTGCAATATTTCAGTTGATTTGTAATGAATCCAGAATGTATGACATTTTTTTTTTTTTTTTTTTTTTTTTTTTTTTTTTTTTTTTTTTTTTTTTTAAATTGCATTACAGAAAATAAAGAACTTTATCACAATGTTCTAATTTTCTGAGACAGTCCTGTATATTCTCTGGATGCAGTAACAAAAGTAGCAGTGTTATCTGCATTTTGGTCTGGATATAATCATAAAAAAAGCTTTGTATTCATCAGAACCAATAGCTTTTCAATTTAATAAGTATGACAGAATTAGGTTTGTGAAGAATATTATAAATCTCCACACAAAAAGGTAAGCAGCAATAAAAGTCCTTTCTATCCTCTGAAGACACCATTCAATGTTGTAAGGTAGAGTAAAACTAAGCAATGCAGTTCTCTCTTCCAATGTTTTGCTTAATTGATAGCACCACTAAATTCTACATCCTGCTGAAGCATATTCCTGATTTTGAACACTACATCTTTTTCCATATTTGGCGTCTTGCTTTATGGTCGATGTGTTTTTCAAAGAGAGTTTCGTAAGCTTAAAAATCAAAAAACAGCAGAGCTGAGACAAGGTCGTGAAAAAAATTTAAATCTATTATTGACAGAATAAACACTTGTCAACATGTTCAATTTGGAAGAGAAACAAGAAAGAAAGAATACATGTGCAGCTCGGATGTGGAACAATGGCTCAGCAACACCAGCCCACAACGTTCACTATGCTTATTGTTTGTTTTGACTCTGTAGGCACTTGACTGGTAACGTAAAACGGCTGATTGACAGCTTGCCCTTCAGTCAGACGTCAGCATAAAGTCATTGTTCACATGCATCGCTAAGTCAGTCGCTGGTTCTTGCATTTTATTTTTTGAAACAGAAAAAGCACAAGAGCTAACCTGGGAAAAAGGCAAAAGACAGGCCATGTAACCCACTAAACATACATAAATACCAATAGCATTAATAATTTTAATATATTTACTCAAGCAGTGGATTTATTTCACTGCTCTCAAATGCATGACGTTGGATTCAGTTTGATTTCATTTGACTGACGTCACAAGTAATAATGTCCTAGATATCTTTGCAAAACATTATGAGTGATAGCTGTTCAGTGGAGCATCTTGAAATGTTTCAGTACTGCATGTGAGGACATGATGACACGGAACAAACAGCAGTAAAACCAGCTTGTAGCAAAGAAAGTTCTTTGGTTTGTTTTTGTTAAGGTAAAATACCAGACTCAAAACCAGGGAGATGGTCTTTCACATGGTCTCTCCAACTGTGCAAACCTAAAAGCTTAGAGGACAAGCTCTAATCTGAAACCTGCCGTGAAGAAGAGTCTTCAAACAGCATAGTAAATGCCTCTCTGCAGCACTGTGATATCACTTCCACAACAACCTCCTCTGTCGCATGTCTTTGACAGAATTCATACCAATTCTCTAACTGTATTTTGTGAAAATGGATAGTTTATTCAGAATCCTGAGTGAAAAAAAATTTAATTTTAAGAGAAACCATGAGGCCACAGAAACTTTGTGCATGTAAATTTACAGGACTGTCTAATTCATACTGTAATTGTATACTGGGATAAAGTTTTGGGATAAAGTTCTTTATTTTCTGTAATGCAATTAAAAAAACTAAAATGTCATACATTCTGGATTCATTACAAATCAACTGAAATATCGCAAGCCTTTTATTATTTTAATATTGCTGATTATGGTTTACAGCTTAAGATTCCCAGAATATTCTAATTCTTTGAGATAGGATATTTGAGTTTTCTTAAACTGTAAACCATGATCAGCAATATTAAAATAATAAAAGGCTTGCAATATTTCAGTTGATTTGTAATGAATCCAGAATGTATGACATTTTTGTTTTTGTAATTGCATTACAGAAAATCACAATATTCTAATTTTCTGAGACAGTCCTGTATGTATGTGTGTGTATAACACACACATACAGTCTAATTCCACTCTGATGCATTAATGCCTGACCCATTTAGTCACATACTTTACACTCCACATACCATGCACCCACTGTATCACTTAACTTGCAGTCAATACATGTTGTTCTTAGCAGCTTCAGCTTTAGTCCTGCAAGCCTTTACTGTCTGAGTCTAGACACTAGATTTGCAGCAAGGTCATGCCATAGTTCAGAACTGTAAGAGCATTGAGAAGTCTATTAAAATCCACGAGATTTTAATCGGTTATGGAAGGAAAACTTCCTATCACGTGTCATTCTTTGTTGCAATGTTGTCTAACGAGCTACTGGGCACGATGGGGGTTGTCCAGGTTCACCTGCGGATTCTGCAGGTTGAGAAAATACAACGCAGCCGTGACAAGTGAAGTAATCATTCGTCTGGCTTGTGGGGATATGCCCTGCAAATCCTGTTACACCAGCCTGACACTTCAGGTGGCGTTTATAAGCCCTCAATAACTGTGTGCGTTGATACTGCTAGACACATTCACAGAAATATAGGAAAAGAAGGAGATAAACTGAAATAGAAGCACCTGTGGTTAGCAGCAGCAGGGCTAAAGCCTGAATTATGGTCCTGTGTTAAATCGACGCAGAGCATACGCCGTAGGGTTACGGCGTAGCCTACGGCGTAGGGAACGCGTCGCCGCGCACCGTACGTTGCGCGTCGACGCGTACCTTACGCCGTAGGCTCTGCGTCGGCTTCGCCTCCCACCGGCTGTCAGAGCAGGACGCATGTTTTCTGGGACTGACAGCTGAGTGAGGGGGAGGGAGCCAAGACAGCTGACACGCCGAACCCACACAACCGCAAGTCCCCCCACATTGATAAGTTAAAATGTCAAGTAATAAAATAATCATTGATGAGTTAAAGACTGATCAAAACTGATCCTCATACCTTTGCTTTGCCGGCCTCGAGCTTCTTCTGCCGCTCCTCGTCTTCCATCCCCGCAGTCTCTGTGGCTAAAACAAGACAGAAACGGGTTCATACGAAGTATCCTAGAGGAATCTCTCAAGCCTAAACTGCAGACATATCTGGTGTGGTTTAAAGATCGCTGTCACTAGCTCTCTCCTTGTTGGGTGTCCGTGTCCGCCGCCATGTTTTCCACGTAAACATGAGACCCAGGTGATGACGTCTGCTGGATGTGCTCGTAGCCACGCCCACTGCCCGTGTTGCTTTCAAAACTGTCGGAAATATCATCTAGTTTCGTTCGAACAGCGGGACCCTTCGTTTTTTAGTTTATATGCAGTTAATTTATGGAGTTACATAATCGTTTAAACACGGTTAATAAGGTGTGGACAACGTGTATTTTCATTTCAAAGTAAAGCAAAGTAAATATTATTAAACTAAAGCCGAATTTGTGAATGTACAAGTATTTTAGAAGTTTTAATAATTCATATCTCCTACTGTACTGTACCGGTAGTTTTTAAATGATGATGTTTCAAATGTTACATCTTCGCTGTGTAGTGTATGTACATTTCCTACATTTTTACATTATTAACTTTATTTAAATTAATGTAATTTGCTAATGTTACATTGACATTTACAGGAATTTTGCTCATCATATTTGCTCAGTTTCTGTAGCTGAAACCGAGCTGGAGGGGAAACTGAGTTTTCTTTTTTCTTTTTATTCTTCACTTTTCGAAGAAGCTTCACCCCATCTCTTACAACAGCAAGAGATGTGGCTGAGCTATTCCGAGTGTAGTCTAAGATTATTTCTCAGGGGGAAACATTTGAGCAGCCTTGGCTGGATGGGACACTAGGTAATCTGAAACACTTGCATCTGTTTCTGTTTCTATGAAAGTTGAAAGTGATGGCAGTCAATATTTTAATCATAGAGCCCTGGTGGAAGTTGCTTTTAGTCTACAATTTCTTTAACAAATATTAAATGTAGAGCTGAGTTAGTGTATATATATATATATATATATAATAGCTTTTACAGCTTGAGAGTATTGACTTGGCTCATTTGTATATGATTGATCAAATATCAAATTTCACATGCATGACAACATTTTTGCTCTTGATTTTATAAACAGAGCTAATAAAGTTTTAGAAGATTTCATTTTCCCTTGCAGTTCAATTAGCTTTCTAAAATAGACAGCCTTGTAAATAACAGCTCCAACAAAATATCCCCATTCTGTTGTTTCTCTGCTGATTTGAAACATACTGTACCTGCAGCAGCAGAAGAGGACGATCTGCGTCTGTGGCTGACAGGAGCTGAACAGCTTATAGTCTGGCAGATCTTCAATTCCACCCATCGTCTTTTGGACATTTTCATCAACGTGTTTTCACCTCTTCCTGAGCAACAGCACCTACAAGAAACTAACACTTGAGAGTTTCGTTGGGTTCTAAATTATTGATTCACCCAGGGGGTATAGAGTGTCTGCTGTCACCAACGCAGCTTTGCAGAGACAACAACAAATGGATCAGGATAGGAGTCTATGTAACAATGAAACCTAACCGCTTTTATATCCATGCATGGACTGATATAAGCTCAGGAGTAACTGTAGAGGAAGAAAGAAGAAAAGCGAAAGTAATAATTTGTAAAAGTAATTGGTTTTCCTTTTAAAAGCATAATTGGGAGGAGGGAGAATCACTCTGCACTCACTCACTTGAGTGCAGAAAACAATTGAGTTAAAAAACATCCATCCACTAAAATGTTAAATCAGACATGAGCTGACATAAAACAAAACACTGAAACCCTTCGGACACATACCTCAAGACTATTTTTCCTTCATTTAAATAATGATTTAGACATAACAGAAAGAAAAAAAAAATATTATATATATATATATATATATATATATATATATATATATATATATATATATATATATATATATATATATATATATTTATTAAGCAAGCAAGTTTGCACATCTGAAGACACTAATGATTTCCTGGTGCATTTCAAAACACTAGTATGTTACAGTCGTACGAATATTTCTCACATGTAAATTAAATTCTTATGCAACCAGTTAAATAAGAAAAAAAAGAATGTAATGTTTCACCATGAAAGCCCACTTTAACTGACAGAAACCATGAATACACACATTGGTGGGCCGATCATGAGCCGTGCTGTGAGTTGCAAGTTTTTAATGTTTCCTTTCTTTTCATAGGTCTCTTATTTTTATTCTTTTTGTTCTTCTATAAATAAATGAAATATTATACATCTTGTTAAAAGAACAAAGAAATTTGGACACAGTTGATCTAAATGCAAATAAACATTTATCGTGATGTATTGATGATGGAAAATTAATGAGGTTTTCTATACAATCAGTGTGGACAAATGAGGGACTAAAACAAGGTCAGTTCAGTCTCAGAGCAGCAGAGTGAACGCTCGTCTGCATAATGAAGCTATCACTGTGCTGTTTAAATTTAAAATATTCATAAGTGGTGGGACTCATCAGTAAAGAGAGAGGAGTGATCAAGGGGGTTCCAGCTGCGAGCTTTGTGAGCCTGTATCATATACAAGAAAAGCAGCTCTGGCTGAGGTCAAATTAACTTTTAATGCCTGAAATCAACACTACGCCGTTCTACAATGGTGTACTTTCAAAAATGAGCTGACTTATGATAAGTGCAAAATAGTAATGTGTTCATTATGTAGAATATAAAGCACTGTTTTCATGATTCCGTACATTTTTTGGAGGTTATAATAAACAAATGGTGAATGCAACTATATACATACATACACACATATATATATATATATATATATATATATATATATATATATATATATATATATATATATATATATATATATATATATATATATATATATATATATATATATATATATATATATATACATGTGTGTGTGTGTGTGTGTGTATGTGTGTGTGTGTGTGTGTGTGTGTGTGTGTGTGTGTATATGTTAAGATTCCAACCAAAATATGTCTTTTTTTAGACTAATTAGACTAATTTTGGCAAAATGATTATATAAAACAAAATTATAATTCATTAATTCATTGTATTTGTCAAATTTAGCTACATCACAGCAGGATGTATATAGTAGTTGTAAAGTTAAGTTAATAAATTACATTTGGCAGAAATAATAACAATAATTGTTTGCGATTTCTAGTTACAATTATTTACTCGCCATATGACTCTTGTCAAAACATAAACCTCTTCTGCCCCCTGCTGGTTGATGAAGAAAATTACTTCTCTCCCAAACGCTAGGCGGCTCTAATTTATTTTTCCCTACCTTTTCATGAAACAGTTCTCGCGAGATGTTCCGAGTTTAACCTCTCTGCTAGTAGTGTTTTTTAAACACGTTGGTCGGAAATATGAAACGTCCCAGTTTGGTATGAGTTCTTTTTCCTCCTTTTTTCCTTTATTGATATATCATACTGCTAGAAAAAACTAAACGGAATGGCTCGTATTTTTTATTCATTCAGTCTGGGGTGAAAAACGAAAGTAAGTGACAATCTACCGGCAGATCCGATGATGAGACTATTTTATTTTACAATCAAAAGATCCTCGTAAAAAGGAATATTTATTTTGATCAAACTGGTGGCCTCGCATCAGGTTTATTATTGCACTTCTGGAAGTTGTTTTTTCCTTTAAGTTTGAAGCAAATATTTGGTCAAAATTATAATAAAGTGTCGTATTGACACTTCATATAAATCACGTGATATGAATGTATAAAGTATAAAGTCCTTTATTTTCTGTAATGCAAAAATGTCATACATTCTGGATTCATTACAAATCAACTGAAATATTGCAAGCCTTTTATTATTTTAATATTGCTGATCATGGTTTACAGTTTAAGAAAACTCAAATATCCTATCTCAAAAAATTAGAATATTCTGGGAATCTTAATCTTTAACTGTAAGCCATAATCAGCAATATTAAAATAATAAAAGGCTTGCAATATTTCAGTTGATTTGTAATGAATCCAGAAATATATGACATTTTTGTAATTGCATTACAGAAAAAATCTAAATATTCTAATTTTCTGAGACAGTCCTGTAAATATATAAACCAACCTCCATTGTATACCTGCTCAAATAACGAGTTATTCTGTCTTCTTTGTTTCTTTGACTAGATTTGTTGCCTTCCTCAGTAGAAATGGCTGCAGTTTATCAAGTCAAGGCCCTCCACGGCTTCTGTCAGTTCCAGATATTTCGGAGTCTGAAGCTTGTTCCTGTCCAGCTGACATCAGTCTGCCTTCAGAGGAGGCTTTGCATTGACAATAATGGACCAAATAAGCCACCAGCAAACCCAGAGAACGAATCCTTGCTTGAAAACTTGAATGTAATGGGTGTAGATGTGCAGATGGCCCGCCGGCGTCAGCCTGGGGTGCTGCGTAAAGTCTTCACCAACGAGAAAGGCGTTGCTCGGTTCCTTCAGCAAAAAGGTGCTAACCATAAAGTAATCGCCGGCATAGTGTCCCGTTATCCCCGAGCCATCACCCGCTCCATCGATCACTTGGAACAGCGCTGGCACTTGTGGAGAAATGTGTTCAACACCGATGCAGAAATCGTGAGAATCCTGGATCGTTCACCTGAGTCTTTCTTCCGTTCCAGTGACAACGACAACTTGAAGAAGAACATAGATTTTCTAATCTCACTGGGACTTAACACCAAGGACCTTCATCGGTTGCTGACCACGGCACCACGGACCTTCTCCAACAGCGTAGAGCTCAACAAGCACATGGTCCAGCTTCTGGAAAATATCTGTTTGGAGCTCGGTGGAAGAAATCCAGAAGAGTTTGCAAAAACGGTTATATCTCGAAACGTCTATATTCTCATCAGAAGCACTAAAAGAGTCAGGTCAAACATCGACAACCTGAGAGAGTCTCTTAAGCTGAGCAATTCTGAACTGTTGGCCCTTCTTCAAGGCCCTGGGGCGGAAATTTTGGACCTGTCAAATGAGTATCTAAAAAAGAATTTTAACAGCCTTCAGCAGAAGATGGTTGAACTTGGCTGTCAGGAAGATGACATCAAGAAATTGATCATCAGTTATCCATTGGTTCTCTACATTGGACTAGAAACACTGAGCTCCAAAATAGATTGTCTTCTGGAAGGAGGAATAACAATGGAGCAGATCGTCAAGAAGCCCAAGGTGTTGGACTACAGCACGAAGAACATTACCGGGCGACTGGGGGAGCTGCACAAAGTGGGATATGACTTCGAAAAAAATGGTATCAACATCTTGGACACTAGTCGGAAGCGATTTGTTGCAAAAATGGAAAAGCTTAATGCCTCATCAGATGGATGAATGTAGCTGCTTCTCCTGTGGTGTTAGACAATAATAAATGTTATTTGTTTCTTCAGTTTAGAATATTAATGTTTGATCATCTAAGATTTTAAATTTAATAAATAAGAAATGCTGGAATTTTCTCTTTTGTAAAATTTCAGGTTAATCATAAGAGCTCCAGAGATTACTTTTCAATTCTATTGAGAACATTTTTTATTTTTTTCCCTGGGTGGAAAGATCTTGATCTTCAACACTGATTTCTATTCGTTTTCTGATACTTGATTGAATCGATTGACTGAATTAACTTGTTTCAGATTAGATATTAAGTATTTATTGACAAGAACATGATTTTTACTTGAACAAAAGATCATCCTTTCGTTAAAACGCACATGCAATTTCGTAAAATATTTGTCCAGTTTTTCTCATTTACAAGATTGTTTTGGGGTGTCATGTAGAAGGAAAAAAGAAAATGTGCCTGACAGGCATAGAAATAATGATGTACTAGTTTTGATATGTGTAACTACTGATTCTGATTTGATGCATTTTAAGCGAAATGGATTATAAGTTTAGGTGTTTTTGTAAAAACAAGTTAAATTTAGCCATAATCTGTACAGACTTCATATTCAGCATGTGTTAGCGCAGCCAGTACACAAGTAAACCTTTATAATAATGTCTTTAGGTCTTTGTTGTGTATGACACAGTCAGAATGATTTAACTTTAAGTAACTTTTAAGATTTGCTACTGTACATGAAGTCAATAGTCGTGTTCCCAGTGACAGTTTCTTGCAAAAGAAACTGAATTTCCTATAAAGGTAGCACTGTCGGTGCTTCCATTGGTGTTTCTCTGTATAAGCGTAACTCATAAACTCATACTCGTATAGAAAATATCTACTTTCAAGAAGATGGACAAAAACATCTTTGGGTCATTCCAGATTTGGAGGATATTTAGGCTTCAAAATTTTTGAAAAATAAACCTCTTTCTTATTTCTGTTATGGATTCATCAATAATAGGTAATAAACCTTTTCAAGCATCAAAGGCCTATTTTTTATTTTATGTTATATTTGTTATTTGCCATATTTGGTGCAACCCTGTTACCAACATTCAGGTACCTGAAAAAAGGTGATTAATTTTTTTTAAACTATAAGTCCTTTAACTTTAAGTATAGAAAGTAACATTATAACTGACAAACCATTTGATTTGGTTAAAAATGAAATTAACTAACTGGAAATCCATCTTTCCCAACTTTTCAATATTGGCATGTTACTTATTTCAGTATTTCCTTTCAAATATTTCCTCTAATAAATAATTAATATGATTACTTAAACTTTTTAAAGGACAATAAACCTATTGTCCTTGTAAGCTGAGGAATTCATTTATGATTATTTTTCATTAACATTATATGGTAACAGGGTTGAAACTAGAGTAACAGGGTAGCTACATTATTTTTGATTATAGATCATGACGTAAACGTGTAAATTAGATGCTCAAGACCAGAGAAATGTTATTAGACTTCTGATTAGCATTAATATTTACTGTCTGAACTATTTATCCAATGCAGTGCCAATTTCTGCTGCCTATACTTCAGGATTTTGCTGGTGATGATTATATATATATATATATATATATATATATATATATATATATATATATATATATACCGGTATATATTATTACTCCTGCAATGATGGGTTGTCTGGCTCTCTTTAGTAGAATTGTTGTACTTGGTACTAGTTCTAGTTCCTGCTGCATCGTTATGGAGGTAGATTTGTGTCTTAATTATTCAATCAAAAAAAAGATTGCTTCAATCAAAAAATATATTTTCAATTAAAAAAAAATTCACTTCAATCAAAGAAAATTATTTCAATCAAAGAAAAAGTGTTTGAATGTAAACAAATATTTAAGACAAAAAAAATGCATTTGAACACTGTTTTTCTTTGATTGGAAATGTTTTCTTTGATAGAAGTGAAGTTTTTTTTTGTTTGATGCAACTTTTTTGATTGAAGTAGTGTTTTTTTGTGTTTGGGCCATATTATGGGTAGGACATTTGTGACTTTATCATTTAATCAAAAAAGAAGTTGCTTCAAAAAGAAAAAAATATATTCAATGAAAAAAAATCACTTCAATAAAAAAAAGTTTTTAATCAAAGAAAAAAAGTGTTTGAATGCAAAAAAATATTTGAGACCCAAAAAATTGCATGTGAATTTGAAACCCCTGGATTTGCGCAAATCCAGGGTAGTGTAAGGTCGTCAAGATACGGAACCATTTATCAATAGGTTTATGACGGAATCCATTAACCGCTGCACAATGTTTCCTGCACGTTTGCTGTTGGAGTAGCAAACTAGCTCTGATTACAATCATTGTATTATTTTTTTATTACTTTTCATAAACGTTAACTTAGTCATAGACACGCGTTACACAAGTGACCAAGCCAGGGCCTTCGGTGCTTTTACGTTATTAGTTTAGTGTTTTTGTTTTGCTTTTAGCAGGGCTAGCCATGTTTCAGTAGCTGTTTAACTTCAGTTTACGGAAAGAAAACGTGTAAGTAAGTTGCCTCGTATCAACGTTTGACCTTACAGTACATAGTTGTGCTTTTGAAGCTGAATAGGCTGCAGAATGAGTAGAGTTTAGCTGCACAGAAACGGTGAGACTTTCAGTGTCTGAGCAAACGACACTTTCATGTTTTTTCATTCAGTTTCAGGAAATAGTTCCATTATATACAACAAACATTAGTAGGAAGTCTTGATGCCAAATTCTATAGAACTGAAAGTCTAGTCTAAATATCATGATGGAATGCACTTAAAGTATTAACAATAAGAGTTAAAAACCTGGCACTTTTAGGCTGATATACTTTTACATACAGGACTGTCTCAGAAAATTTGAATATTGTGATAAAGCCTTTTATTATTTTAATACTGCTGATTATGGCTTACAGATTAAGATTCCTAGAATATTCTATTTTTTTTAGATAGGATATTTGAGTTTTCTTAAACTGTAAGCCATGATCATTAATATTAAAATAATAAAAGGCTTGCAATATTTCAGTTGATTTGTAATGAATCCAATGAATTTTTGTTTTTGTAATTGCATTACAGAAAATCACAATATTCTAATTTTCTGAGACAGTCCTGTATTATATCATTGATTGAATGTTGAATCTGAATACCTTTGTCTGAAGTGGTCAAGATAAAGCTCTGAAGTGAACTTCAAAATAGGACTTTACCCAGGAGCTTTTTTGCTCCTTCCTCAATTTATTTATTTATTTTCATGAATTAACTGCTTTGGGTGGAAAGGTTTTTTCCCCCAAGCTGTTGCTCTGATGAACTCTCACAATTAATAGAGTTTCAGAGAAACCAATCACCTTGCAATAACAATAATAGCATTAATTATAATAACTATCACATTCTGTAACAATGCACCTTCCGGCAACAATCATGTCTGCCTCATTCTGCTGCACCTGTCACTTAAAAAAAATAAAAATAAATTGTACATATGTTATTTTATTTAGAGCCGTCATTTTTCTACCTCATACTGCTGCACCTTCCAGTTCTCTAATTGTATATATACACAATACATATATACACAATAAGTGCCTACATTTGTTTATTTACTTTACTGTTTGCTACTTTTAAATCTGGGTACAGCGAGCAAAACAACCGGAGTCAAATTCCCTGTTGGACAATGTTCAAACTTGGCCAATAAAAATGATTCTGATTCTGAAAAGCTGCACTTGTAAACAATTGTTAATAACGTCACGTGCTGTATTGCACTTTTTCATATGTTTTGCATGTGGGAGAAAAAAAACTAAACAGAATTTGTCAGGAAATTTTGGGAAAAATTGTCACATTAGTACTGGAAAGTCTAAAAAAAAATTCCCTCTAAGATACAGTAAAGTCGGAGGTGCTTTTGAAAGAAAAGACCAGAGTACTGTACAAGTGTCCTATATTTGGCAATAAGTTTAATCTTTTGATAATGTGAGATTGATTCCAGTCTTGCTCTTAACCTGTAACTTTGTTGAAAATGTATGTTTATCATACATGTTTCAGGTAAAGGATTTGAGAAAAGATTGTGAAGGTGTGATGGAAGCGGTGGTGGAGGAAACAACGGTGGTGGAAACAACCGAGAAAGGGACGGATGTGGCCGTAAAGGGAGAAGCTTCCCTCAAACCAGAGTAAGTCATTTACGTTACCCTGCACACTGGTGGATGTTAGTTCAGTAACTGCAGTTAACATTGATCACCATTACTAGCCTGGTTCACCAGTCTTCATTAAGCACTTGGATTACAACAAGGTTCCTGCAGTGGAATTGGGGAGACTTTGGGAAAGGGCCTTTTAAGAGACACAAATTCTTGGAAAAGGTTGAATTGCATAGTGTTTATGGTTGTCCTTTTCTGTTTGACACACAGAATTTATCTCACACATTATCTTGCTGCACTTGTGCAAAATTTATTTTCCAACAGGTTTGCACGAAGATGCCATAACAATGTTGGTCTAATTGGTTGATGTGTGTTTTGTACTTATTGACCATGATAGAATCAGGGATTGTAAGAGACATAGTCTAGAAAATGTGGGTGGAAATTCAAACCCATTATTGAAGAAGAAAGACTTGTTCCTGTTGGACGTAACAGTTGTCTTTTATGGAAAGAAAATGATCAAGAATACCATTTCCCTGAATGAATCCAGTTTATACTTTCCTAGAGGCCAAACAGGAAAACTTCCACCTCTGGTAAATATTATTAAAATAACTCTTGTATTTCCAGATTCTTTACCACCAAAGAGAAATTTCACAAGTATATAGACTCAGAGTGGCAGGGCTCCAAAAGAGACCAAGTCGATGAGACTACTGGGACATCTGTTGAGGAACATCAACCAAAAAAAATCAAACTTGACACTGAAGATGGGAAATCAGACAGTAAACAACTTCGTGGGCAGAATAAGTCAAGGCCACACAAAAAGCCGGCCAGTTATGATGACCAACGCCTGTGTCTCTCAGTCGTGAAGGTATGAAACTTAAACCATCCTTACAAAAAAAACAACTACATACAATACGATTAATATATTATTATCATGACTTTCTCATCCATGTAGGACAAGGAATGCAGCTTTGGAGACAAGTGCCGCTTTTCCCATGATGTTGCGGAGTACATGGCCTCTAAGCTTCCTGACATCGGGGAACGCTGTTACATCTACGACACATTTGGAAAGTGTGGATATGGTCTGACCTGCCGCTTTGCCAAGGCTCACACTACGCCCGACTTCAAAACCATGGAGAAGGCAGATCTGGTCGACGCCTGCAAAGGCAGGACTGTGGTGAAGAACAACTTGGACAGGGACCTTCAGAACAGTCTGAGGAAGCGTTCGGTAGCCTTCAAAAAGTCAGAAGAGTATCTGAAAACACTTTCGAAAAACAAAGACAAAAAAGAGCAGCACGGAAATGGTAGGTGCAGTGAAAGTGTTCCCTTAACTTTAATTTATACGTTAGTCTTAGAGCTTGTATATAGAAAGAGGTCCTAAAGGTTCATGGGTGGATTCCCTGCATACGAAGCCGTGTCTTGGCTTAAGCTGAATCTCAAAATGTGTTGTGTGAATAAATATTTACTCAAAATTTAATACAATGTGACGTCAGCCGTGTATTATCTGTTAGCTTCATACGTTTGACTTTTCAGACACCAGGGATATATTTGGATTATATTATCTATGTGAATATAAGCTTTGAGCCAAATTACATTTGGTGATTATCATTCAGTTCTGTGGTTGATTCAGGTGACGCTTGTACAGATGAAGTATCTGCACATCCAAAAGGGGAAAAGCAGGATATTTCTACTGAATCCCAGGTACGAGTCTTTACTCAGTCCTTCCACTAGTCACGTCAGTAATATATATATTTTTGTTTTAGGATATTATATGCAAGTATTTTTTTTAAATGTTTGCACTGTGACGGTTTGCAGGGAAATCCAGATAAACAGCCTGTCGTGAAGACTATGGGCCCTTTAACTGATGAAGATGTCATCAAGTTACGCTCTTGTGAAAAGAAGCAGGTATATCTTTATCATTTTCAGCTCTTCCCTCCCAAACCCCTTGACTTTCATGGCAATAAATCTGTTTTTAATCATTTTTTTGATTAAATAAATGTACAAATCAGCTCCAAGCGTGTCAGACTCACTAATAATATATTAGAATTGTGCAGGATTAACATTCATTTCTTTACATTTAAGGTCGACTTCCGAGACAAGCTCTACCTCGCTCCCTTGACGACTGTAAGTACCAAAATAAGGAAATATGTACAGGACTGTCTCAAAAAATTAGAAATATTGTGATTTTCTGTAATGCAATTACAAAAACAAAAATGTCATACATTCTGGATTCATTACAAATCAACGGAAATATTGCAAGCCTTTTTATTATTTTAATATTGCTGATCATGGCTTACAGCTTAAGAAAACTCAAATATCCTATCTCAAAAAATTTGAATATTGTGGGAATCTTAATCTTAAGATGTAAGCCATAATCAGCAATATTAAAATAATAAAAGGCTTGCAATATTTCAGTTGATTTGTAATGAATCCAGAATGTAGGACATTTTTGTTTTTTTTAATTGCATTACAGAAAATAAAGAACTTTATCGCAATATTCTAATTTTCTGAGACAGTCCTGTATATTTGAAATGTGTAGAAGTTGAACGTTAACTTTAAAAAATGTGGTTCAGACCTGACATGGCGTTTTGTTTCGTCAGTGTGGAAACCTGCCTTTTCGACGCGTCTGTAAGCGCTTTGGTGC
Source organism: Cololabis saira (assembly GCF_033807715.1). Lineage (NCBI taxonomy): Eukaryota > Metazoa > Chordata > Actinopteri > Beloniformes > Belonidae > Cololabis > Cololabis saira. The sequence goes on from NC_084601.1 coordinate 7,363,703, forward strand.
AGACATCACCTGTGGGGAGATGGCCATGTGCACCAACCTGCTGCAGGGCCAGCAGTCGGAGTGGGCGCTCCTAAAGAGACACGAGAGTGAAGATATTTTTGGTGTCCAGGTGATCCGATCTTAGATATTTCACTCTTTTTTTTTTTTTTTTTTTTTCCTCAACACATCAAGTAGACTTTTACAGCGTCTGTTTCTGTAAGAAGTTTTTGTGTAAGAATGAAGCTGGTCCCGGTTTTGACGTCTGAATGTTGTGTTCAGGTTGAGGGATGTTTCCCCGATACGATGACGCGGTGTGCAGAGCTCATCAATCGCTACACTGAAGTTGATTTTGTGGACATCAATTCTGGATGTCCCATCGATCTTGTTTACAGGAAGGTAAATGTTAAACTGTTGTAGATTTTGTTGAAACTTTATACACACAAGCTGCAGTGTGAAATATTTCCAAATCCTTATTAATACAGGACTGTCTCAGAAAATTAGAATATTGTGATCAAGTTCTTTATTTTCTGTAATGCAATTTAAAAAAAAAAAAAAAAAAAAAAAAAAGTCATACATTCTGAATTCATTACAAATCAACTGAAATATTGCAAGCCTTTTATTATTTTAATATTGATGATTATGGTTTACATTTTAAGATTCCCAGAATATTCAAATTTTTTGAGATAGGATATTTGAGTTTTCTTAAGCTGTAAGCCATGATCAGCAATATTAAAATAATAAAAGGCTTAATCACAATATTGTAATTTTCTGAGACAGTCCTGTAACATTTGGTTCATATTAATGCTCAGTTAGTTAGTTATAAACTACCATATTAAATATCAGCACAATAAGTTGCTTTCTTCCTGGTGATATAGAGCACACATTAGGATTAAAAAAAAAAAACATACATGTTGTCTTTTAGCCTATAATGAAAGTTTCAAGCTTTTTTTTTTTAAGTAGTCCTTGAGAGTGTGTTTATTAGTAGAAGTGAACTAAAGGGACAGAAGTTGGTAATTTGTATTTGATAGTACAGTATGATGAGTCAGGATGACAGGAACTAAGAAACGTGAATATAAAACTCTTCGACAAATGATTTTTGTTTGTTTCTCATTATCAGGGTGGAGGTTGTGGTTTAATGGGGCGAACCAGAAAATTTGAACAGATCGTAAAAGGAATGAATTACGTGAGTATGACTTACCTGCATTAAATTCCATGTGTGTGAGGGTTGCGTCAATGTTTTAATCATTTATAACCAGTTTTGTGTTAATGAGGAAATGCAACAAGTGGTGATTCAAAGCGAATGTTAACAGTGAGAACAGTTTAGCTCTGATATTGATGGATTGTGTGTACATTAATGTTGAAACAGGTCAAAAGTGGGTGTTTTCCTGCAGGTCCTTGATGTTCCTTTAACGGTGAAGATCCGCACCGGCGTTCAAGAGAAGTCTAACTTGGCACACAAGCTCATACCAGAGATGAAAACCTGGGATGTCTCTATGATCACTGTAAGTAGTAGCATGCAAGGGGAGATGGGTATTAAATTACTGTTTTTGTTGAAAATCTTATTTTGGAAAAACATTATAAGAGAAATCACACTTAGTCTGGGTTTGAAAGCTGAAAGGTGAAATAGCCACATTCTGTGGGGATGTAACCCTTTCTTACAGTTAATCTCTATAATGTCCAGTCATAAGATGCTTTTACAAGCTCCTGTTTCAGTCATGTTTAGTTTTTTTGGTTTTTTTTGTCCTACTTTATGGTGTCATTTTTATTGCCATAAAAATGAATCAGTTTCAATAATGGTACTGATTTTTGTTTCCTTCCAGTTGCACGGCAGGTCCAGGGAGCAGCGCTACACCAAGTCGGCTGACTGGGACTATATTGACACGTGCGCCAAGCTGGCTAGTCCTGTCCCACTTTTTGGTATGTGTATTTGTTGCCATATTAACTTTGTGTAACGTAGATAAGTTAAATACCACAATATACAGGACTGTCTTAGAAAATTAGAATATTGTGATAAAGTTCTTTATTTTCTGTAATGCAATTTAAAAAAAAAAAAAAAAAAAAAAAAAAGTCATACATTCTGGATTCATTATAAATCAACTGAAATATTGCAAGCCTTTTATTATTTTAATATTGCTGATTATGGTTTACAGTTTAAGATTAAGATTCCCAGAATATTCAAATTTTTTGAGATAGGATATTTGAGTTTTCTTAAGCTGTAAGCCATTATCAGCAATATTAAAATAATAAAAGGCTTGCAATATTTCAGTTGATTTGTAATGAATCCAGAACGTATGACATTTTTGCATTACAGGAAAATAAAGGACTTTATCACAATATTCAAATTTTCTGAGACAGTCCTGTACAACGAACTCCGTGGATTCAGTGTAACGGACTGTAAAACCATTCAAATGTTGTTGGACAATGATTTACTGCGAAAGACGTAAACTTAGATGACTTTTTGTTTTGTTTTTAGGTAATGGAGACATTCTTTCTTATGAGGATGCGATGAAAGCGAGAGAGACTAGTGTTTCTGGCATCATGATTGCAAGGTTTGATTTATTTACACACTGTAAAGAAGAAACAATGGAAACATTTTACAAGTACAGCTGTAGCCAGGGATAAAAGATTGTGACACATACATTTGGAGCTCACACACAGTCAAATGTGTTACCAGTACAGTGTAAAACAAAAACAAAACCCTCCTTCTTATAGCGTCCATAATACATTTTAAATTTATGTTATTTATTTTTTTCATACATGTCAGGAAAGTAAATCCAAACAGAAACCTCATCAGAAAAACACTGAATTTTCTGCCGTTTGAGCTTCAGTTTTTGGGGTCTGCTCTGATGTCTCCAGGGGTGCTCTCATCAAGCCCTGGATCTTCACTGAGATAAAGGAAAGCAGACACTGGGACATCTCGTCCAGTGAGCGACTGGACATGCTCAAAGATTTCACTAACTTTGGCTTGGAGCACTGGGGCTCCGACACTCGGGGCGTGGAGAAAACCCGCAACTTCTTGCTGGAGTGGCTCTCCTTCATGTGCAGGTGGGCGACATCACGGTCCTCCAAATGTTACAACCTTTCTGTTGGGAGTACTGTAAGTAATATTCACAGCTCAGTAGCTTGAGTGAAATACGAGAATGTGCGTGGCATCAGATGAGCTTAGACTGCATGTCAAAATATTTGACTGCCTCGCATGCATCTCAGGTTCCACTCCCACCATGTGAGTCTTCGTAACAGGGGGGATTTTTTATTTATTTAAACCTTTTACAAAAGTCTGGTGATCCAACAAACACGATCCGGCTTTCAAACTAAATAGAAATTGAGCATTGCTCTTTTTCCCGACTTGTCTCTCTCTCTAGATATATTCCCGTGGGCCTGTTGGAGCGAGTGCCCCAGAAGATCAACGAGAGACCTCCCTACTACATGGGCCGGACCTACTTAGAGTCGCTGATGGCCAGTCAAAATGTTGCAGACTGGGTCAGGATAAGGTGAGCACAAAACTGGCTCTAGGAAATGTATCTGCAGCTAGTAGGCCGTCAGGTCAACCACGTAAATGTCTTTAGAAAGAGGATCTCGCTCCCACCTCTGGTGTGTACATTCTTTTCACTTTAAAAAAAATAACTATTTATGTTAAGCATAGGATAAAAAGTTGAACTCGGATTTCTAGGAAGTATTTTCACAATCGTTATTTTAATAGCGGGACTCTTTCCAGCGGCGCCTGTGTCGAGGAGCGCTGCGGCTGCGTCACGTGGTCGCGCTGGACCAATAACAGCGGCCACTGACGTAAACAAACCTGACGTAATCCCATGTGGATACACCTTGTCTTCCCAAATATGTAGAAAAATACAATATAATGAGCTGAAAAGTGCACAAAAATGACTAAAAACAGTGTTATATGATGCCACAATGAAGATGAATTATAAACTAAAGTGAAATAATAAAAAGTGCCCATAATGTGATTTCGTTTTTATCATTCTCCTTAGACATCTCTATGCAACACTATTCCATTAATGTCACGACCATGATAAGTAATATACCTAACCTCAAGTTAATATAAAACCATTATGTATAATACATGTAAAATATATTTATTTGGGGCTATTTCAGCATATCTTGATTGAAATTAAATTAATAACAATCATGGCCCTGTCAGTTAAATGGATTTGATCTACTTACTTAACTACACCTACAGGACTATCTCAGAAAATTAGAATATTGTGATAAAGTTCTTTATTTTCTGTAATGCAATTTTAAAAAAAAAATTAAAAAAAAAATAATGTCATACATTCTGGATTAATTACAAATCAACTGAAATATTGCAAGCCTTTTATTATTTTAATATTGCATATCATGGCTTACAGTTTAAGAAAACTCAAATATCCTATCTCAAAAAATTTGAATATTCTGGGAATCTTAATCTTAAACCGCGCTCCTTTACACAGGCGCCGCTGGAAAGAGTCCCGCTATTAAAATAACGATTGTGAAAATACTTCCTAGAAATCCGAGTTCAACTTTTTATCCTATGCTTAACATAAATAGTTTTTTTTTTTTTAAAGTGAAAAGAATGTACACCCCAGAGGTGGGAGTGAGATGAAACGAAAAGGTGGGTGACCTGATGGCCTGTAGAGGCTAAATGAAAGCATTTCTATTTTATTTCTAATATAACATGTGTGGTATCATCTTTTCAGTGAAATGGTGCTTGGACCCGTACCGAAGAATTTCAACTTTTTACCCAAACATAAAGCAAATTCCTACAAGTGATCTCTTTTTTTCCTTTTGAGTGACTGCTAAACACACAGCATTCTATACTTTATTTTATTTGCTATAGAGGACACAATTAAGGAAAGATTTTTTTGTTATAAATGATAACTATTAAAAGTAAAGTAAGTTTAATTTGTCTTACGAATACATGAGTGTTTGTGAACTTGTGATATGCATTAAAGTCTTATCACAGAAAGATGTTGTCTTGTGCATTTCTATTATTGTAAAAGGATTGGATTTATCACTTATGTTCTTTTGAACCAGAATTTTTTTTGTATCAGTACCAGAAATAAATGGTGTAGATACATTTTGTATTACAGAATATCCATTTAAATTCCTATTTACCATATTTTATTTTAATCATATGTGTCGCTTATTGACAAGCATAAGATTAAAAATTATACAACCACCAAAATTAGCTAGTAAGAGCAGATACAGCAGTACTAACTCTTTAAAGAAACACAAGTGTGGCTTAAGACTTGATCAAGTGATGGTAATTAAAACCATGTAGAAATCTATGCTCTAATAAGGAATGGATGTGTTTTTTAAAGCAATCTGGCTTTTAGCTGGTAATAATTAACTCGAAGGTATAACTTGTATTTAGGCTACATAATAACATTTCTTGCTCGGTTAGTTGCATTTAGTTATGCATTTAATCACAAATGCAAAACCAGCTAGCAGGCAAGAGACACACACACACACACACACACACACACACACACACACACACACACACACACACACCACCTCTCTGTTGGTAAAGTCCTGATGAGCACCCCCCCCACTGTTTTGTTTGCAATAAATGTACACCTTTTGCCAAATATAATTGCAAAATAAAACACAAGTGTTGTGCAATTCAAAATGTTAACTGTAGCTACAGTTATTAGTCTGCACATTAGACTATTAGTGACATTAAATATATAACACAATAAACCAGAGTATATCAGCAGGTGTTTACTTAAAGGAGCTGTATGTAAGAGCAATAATAAAACTAATCATAAAATGACCCCGATATGTCAACAGACATTTAAAAATCATGTTCATTTCAAATACTTATGTCACTGACAACATCACTCAAGCCAGGATATTCCAGTTTAAAAAGAGGAGTTGCAGCCCACAACTGATGTTGTTGTCATTTTTTGTTTTGGGCTGAAGCTCCACCCTCCACCTATCTCCCAATCACCAAGTCACTATTGTTTCTGAAGCTCCACCCTCCACCTATCTCCCAATCACCAAGTCAGGATTGTTTCGGCATCCGGGTTGCCAGCTCGGCTCTAATTATCGCAGCCATGGCAGCCTACGTTCCTGCTGCATTCTGCAGCCTACCTGGCAACCTCTGGTCGGGGGGAGGAGGGGGAGAGTACACGCCGCTCAACAATATTTTGAAAGTGACTGCAGTACCAGTTTTGGACATTTCTTACAGACAGCTCCTTTAAGTCTGGCAGTTTTCTGTGTCTTTTACTGCGACAGTAGAACACAACTCTGAAATGTTGGCCTTTAGTTTTGGTGTGTCACCACAAGATTTAAAGTGGCCTAGGAAACATGTCTGGAGGTGCCAAAGCAACCAGGCAGCAGGCAGGAACATATCCAGACTTTTTTGACAGGGGTGGCACCAGTGGGGCACTGACTTATACAGGGGGCATGAAGTGTGCGCACACACAGATGCATGCGCACATGCACAAGCAAACACACACATTTTCAAGGAAAAATAAACCTACTAATCACAACACAGAACACACAGGAGTGGAAACATACAAATGTGATTGAAAATGTTCATACTTTAAAGGAGCTTGAGGCTCCTTTTAAGAAATGAGACTCTCTAGCGCCACCCTTCACCACGACGGCCGTTGGGGGTACTGCAGCCAACAGTGAAGCCGGCACGGGAGAACGGGGAGAACGTGCATGCAGCGTCATGTGACGTCACATCCGCAGCCCAGCGCGGGAAATTCGGGACCGAATTGCAGCACATTTTGCAGCACACAGCCTGTTCAAGGCAAAGGAGAGATACACTAGAGGGCTCATTCTTTTAGGTTTGGAACGCTTCATCTGACATTATTACTAGAAAACTTAAAATGTAGCCTATATGGATTTTTTTCATAAATCCTGCCTCAAGCTCCTTTAATCTTGGAAAAAAACAACCTTCCAAAACAGTCACAGTATAAAGTGTCAAAAAAGTTTCAAGTTTAATCCTCTTTGGACAAAATATTGACTTAACAAAATGTGCAAAATTTAACATGTGCAACAATGGTTGGAGGCAGTAATGGGGATGAGGGGGGATGGCATCCCTCCTGAAATAAAAAAGGTCAGAATCATCCCCCCTGTAAAACTGCCATCCCCCCTTTCCATCCCTTATGTCATTTCATCAATGAATGTGGTTTTACTGCTATTTCAACATTTAGAGTCATCACCAGAAAAATAACTTATTTGTCCATTTTCATCTGTTTCAAGTACATTTTCACTTGAAATAAGTAGAAAAATCTGCCAGTGGGACAAGATTTATCTTCTTATTACAAGCAAAAAAATCTTGTTCCACTGGCAGATTTTTTCTACTTATTTTAAGTGAAAATCTACTTGAAACAGGTGAAAATTGTTGTTTTTTCCAGTGATGAGTCTTGTTTTAAGTGTAATGAGATTTTTACTAAAATGAGACATTTTAACTAGAAATAAGACAAATATTCTTGTTAAGATTTTGAGTTTTTGCAGTGATCCATTTTACTTATCCTGTGAAGGACAGAGTCATATTGATAAGTTCAGAAAACAGTTTTTATTGTTGTGTTTTGATGTATTTGATGTAAGCCCAGTGGATATTTAAAGCTTACAGAAGGCTGCATTTAACTGCTGCTATGTCATTCCTGCAGTATTTCTGCAGGTGTTTTGGTCAGTGCTATTATTTGTAATATATTATATTATTTGTAATCAGCACAAATTATCTGTCCCCATATGATAAAATCCACCATCCCCCCTGATTTTTTTTTACAACTCGAGTACTGGTTGGAGGTACTGACAATGTAAAATATTTTCTGTCATCAGAGAAAGCTGACCTCTCCAGAGCTTATGTGTACATACATTACTTTTAACAAATTTGCTGCCAGCAGGTGCAACTAATCAGCCTGATTGATCCCCTGCTGCGCTGACGGGAGGCTGCGTGTTTAAGTCTGATTTGTGGTTCCGCGTTACACCAACGCAGAGCCTACGCCGTAGGGTACGCCGTCGATTTAACGCGGAACCATAAATCAGTCTTTATAGCCGCGGTTGTGCAGCCGTGGCCGCTTCTCTCCGGACCCATGGCTCTCCTGCAGGCCGAGCTGCTGCTCGTCCTGAGCGGGACTGTAATGCTGCTGGTGCCGGTCCAGGTCCAGGGATCCTGGGTGCGGATCAACCACAGTGACCTTCTCAGGTTTTACTCCACTGGCCAGTGGGGGGGACCGGACACTTTCACGGGAGGTAACACTGCTGCGAGCTGTCTGGGGATCTTTTTATAGGTTTTATGTTTGTGTTCACTTAACTCTCTCCTTACTTCAAGAATAAAGTCGAAATTTGCGTTTTTTATCAACATTTCAACTAATTTCAAATAATTATTCTCGACATTTCGACTTTTTTCCCCACATTTCGACTTTTTTCTCGAAACTGTACTTAACATTATCGACCTCGAAACCTCTATTTTTCTTCTGCCTGGCCCTAATACTCTTCCGTAGAGACTGTCTATAGCATTTTGCAAAGTATTTTTAATTTATTGTATCAGTTGCGTTGCTAATAGTTGAGTTTCTTTGCAAATGTTTACTATATATATATATATATATATATATATATATATATATATATATATATATATATATATACTATTCAAGTTCACTTAACCTCTCTCCACCTTCTGCTGTCCCTTTTCTTTTTCATTTTATTTTTTTGTAAAGATGTTTTATTGTTTTTTTTTACATTTATCCCACAGTGATGAAAAGTACAGAACATATGCATGACTTCAATTTGCACATTCATCCCCAAAATGTTAAAGTGCATTGTTGAGCTGAAACATTGAGTGAGTCCACCATTCCCACCCCCCCACCCATAGGTTTACAGGATATAAAGCACACTTGAGGAGTAGTAGAACAACAGTGTAAAGGGGGAAAAAATAAAACAAAACAACAAAAAAGAAAGGAAAAACAGTTATTTCATGTATTTACAGTTAACATGATTCATCTGTCTTGTAACATAAGAAATGATGAGAAATCTTCCTCTGTGAAGACGAGCTGACTAAAGGCTGATCAGGCTTTAAAGGTATTGTGACATGAAAAACACATTTTTCTTGATTTCTTTTTTTGTGTTGGGTGTCTTGACATCAACAACCCAAAAAACAACGAACTTTTAACATTCAGTGTATTGTGTGCTTTCTGGGATTTTCCGCATAACTGTGCAAAAACGGCGCACCTGGTTTCGTGGCGGATCGTTACGTAACGATCCGCTAAATCACCGCCCCCTCCACCCAGCTCCCTGCCTCCTCTCTTCTCCAGCGCATCATAAAGGCCGATTTATGGTTCCGCGTTACACCGACGCAGTAACTACGGCGTAGGGTTACGCGGCGACGCGCACCGTACGCCGACGCCTACGGCGTAGGCGTCGATTTAACGCGGAACCATAAATCAGGCTTAACACGGAGCTGTTTAGAGCCCCTTTTGTTTTAATCACCGGAGGAAAACTGCTAAGAAGACCCGTGGCCACTGACTGGACTTAAGATAAGGGGACACTTTATTTACATGCCTTTTATTTTTGTGATTGTTTGCTGTGGACTGTCTGCTTCGCCCTGCTGCTTTTCCGTGCATGCTTCGCCTGTCGCTCCCGGCTTAACTCTCCGACGCCGCTGTGAGCGTATTGCTCGCGGGGAGCTGCGGTCCCGGTCCTCTGGTCCCGGTTGGACTTCATCCCCGGGCTGTAGTCGCCCTGTCTGGGCTGTGTGTGTCGGTGTTTGTGGTTTGGTGTGCGCGCGTGTGTGTGGAGACGCTGGCAGAAGTGTGTAGCGGTTGGTTGGAAGAGGTTTGGAGGAGGAGCGGCGCAATGATTGACAGGAAAGGGGGAAAAGGACCCGTTTTTCACGGTGCAAAAAAACACTGTCATAAAAAGGACAGAATGGAGTACTAGAGTGAAGTTTTTCTTGTTACACTCTTTTAGACACATTTAAGGGATGTTGGCCAAGACTTTTAATAGTGTTAAAAGCATGTTAAAAATGATGTCACAATACCTTTAAGATCCGTTTACAGCGTGTAACTGAATGAGAGCGTCCGACTATCGCGTCGAGCTGCGTGACATCGGACGCTCTCCGTCCACACTGAAACTGTTAAACTCGCGGCAAGTTAGGACAGTCTAATACAAAAAAAATAAAGCCATGGAATTGATTTTGTCGCAGAAGCTTCTTGCATGGGACACGTTTTGTGTACAACGCAGCCGGCTGCTCTGGCCGGAGCGAGGCTTATTCTCCTCCCCTCCTACACGTCATTCAAGCAGCCAATCAGCACAGACCCTCATTATCATAGCCCCCCCCGCCCTTAAAATGAAGCACAGAAAAAGGCTTTAGAAGTGGTAAAACTAGAGACAGGGCCCACAGGCTGAATTTCTGATTCATGTAGAAAAAACAAGCTTTAGATTGTTTTTAAGACATTCAAGGCCTGTTTAAAATATACATTAAATGTCATAATATGTTGAGTATGTATGTATGTATGAGTTGTCTGTGGTAGCATTCAGCTGAATGGAGAGTGGCAGTACCTACTGATGCAAAGAGAAACAAGCAGGTGATGAGGGGGAAACTGCAGCAGACTGGGTAGTGAACTCTGTTGGACATGTTTGTCAGACTTGCTTAATACAAAAAATGCAACATTAGATTTTTTTTTTTTTTTTTTAAATGTTATTGTAGACATCTGGAAACAAACTTGGTGTTGGTGGCCTGAATCGTGTGATTAACATGTCTGTAGGGTTGTACAATGAGCAATATATGAATATACAACAATTGGAGATCTTGCACAAAAAGACTTTGGGGATGGTCCCTGAACTCATAAAAAGGTCTGGGCTAATCCTTGGATGTCCTCAACTGCCGGCAATACCCTTGTATGATGTTTTTTGAAGCCGTTTCACATTAATATTCAGTATCTGAATTTGGATTTGGGGCTAAAAGCCCTGGAAAAATCTAACCTATGATTGTATCACTTCCTGGGGTAAAATATCACGAATGATGTCCATCAATCCATCAAGGGTTTACAAAGTAATGCCCACACAACCTGGCTTTTTTTTTTTCTTCCTCCAAGGTATAAATTTGACTGGATTATAGTACACACGGCTGTTACAGTAAAATTGCGACGGGCTCATTAAAGCGGTTAAGGATCTGTCATTTTTAAGAGGTTCAAGATTAAGCAGTAACTTTTGAAAGGACAGGGTGTCCTTGACCTTAATCCATCTCTACACCCATTGCCAGTCAATGTCTGTATTAAGGTCACCAACAGCAAATTGAGGGGAGTTAAACTGGCTGCTCACTGGAACACGCAAAGGTTATTTAGGCTGTATGATCTAACACAGATATTGGGGTCAATTAACCAAAAAGTTACATTTGAAGCTTACAGGTTTGACGGGAGTATTAGCGTCACTAAGCCACACAGACGTTCCACTTGATACTTGTGGTGAGTTTTGACCGTAGTCGTCCACTGCTGTCCTGCAGGTGACACTGACTGCGATAAGTATGAAGATGACATTTCTAAAGGAGCTGGAGGGGTTGGAGTCAGGCAAACCTCTTATGAAGATCAACTCGGGAAAATTGAAGGTATTTTGGTGAAATCTCATCCTTGGTATGGATGTCGCCCCACTGAAATGCACTTAGTGGGGAATATTCACCCTTCTACTCCAGATGAAGATATTGAATATGACAGCTATGAAGATGAGGTTCCTGCTGGGGTTGGAGTTGTTGCAGTCAGTGAAACCTCTCCGGAGGATGCATTCCTGGAGGTTGAAGGTGTTTCCACAGGTACTTCTTTTTTGTCTCATGTAAAATTGGCAGTATATTTGGGCCTTACTGCTCTTAATCCTCTGGTCTACATCCTCTGTCCCCCCCTTCCCAGTTGGCGAATTTGACTATGATGACTATGAAGATAAAAATCCAGATACAAAAGGTGTTGGAACCATTGAAATGACTGACCAGGTGGGCGAAGTAGAGTCTGATACAAAACACTGGCCTGATGCTACAGCAAGTGGATTCCAGGTATTGTTTGTAGACGTCCCCCCAAGGAGCTGGACTATGTGTACTACTTCAACGTATGACGGGATAAGAGTGGTTTGTAGTGAAGATGGCTTCCACATTACTCTGCCACCAGGCCTGTTAACCGAGGTCCAAGTTGTGGGTATTGAACTTTAAATTGATTTTTCTTTTTACATTTTCTTAATGTCCGATTTCTAAGATGTGCCTCTATTTATTTTTTTCCTGGCTTCCCACCCCAAAAGGTTTGAAGAATATTTCTGTCATGGATGCACACAAGTACTGTGGCTATCATGTGAATCATGCCAACAACACCTTGACGATACCGTTCACAGGCTGCAATGTGAGAGAAGACACTGAAGATGTAGGTTGCAGAAAAAATATTGCATCTGCCTGCATGAATGTTGTTTTACCATCATGGATTATTTTATCTAGAATTCATGACAGGATTTTTCTCTCTTTCTCTCTCTTCCCCAGATATATAGTCTGCAGTTGTCAGTTGACGTCTTTGGCCGTGCCCGAGAGTTTACTGTATTTTGTGTGGAAAGTATGAAGTTTGACTCTGGCCTGTTTCCTCGTGCCTTTTCCACAGACACAAACTGCAACAAATTACCCATCACTCCAACTGTAGCCACTCCCAAACCCACAAAGTGTGCTCCTAGAACCACTGCACCACTGACGACTGGCAAACCAGCCACTGTTAAACCCTCTATGCTGGGAATGCTAAAGAGCATTCCCAGTACCGCTGCACCAGCATCAACACCACACAATCAACCCAGTAGGTGTGAATTGTATCCAGCAAATCGCCTTTGGGTATTTCATTAGTAAACTAACTTTTATTTTTTTCTTAAAAAAAAAAAATACCCTAGATTGTGCGGTTCACACTAGAGAGCGGCTACCCTGTGGTCACCTAGGAATATCTGCCTCAAACTGTAAGAAAAGAGGATGCTGTGCAGATTTATATAAACCTGCCTGCTACTACCAACTGGATGGTGAGACTTTTGTTTTTAAGGTGATATAGTATAAATCAATCATTTTAAGGTGTTCTCTAATAGTGAATAATCCATTTAATTGTTTTTGTCTCCAGAATGCACTGTAGATCAACACTTTGTTTTTGCCATTCGCAACAGTAGTGCATCCATTCCTGTAGACCCGAAAACACTTGTTATTCCCGGGAAGCCACTTTGCAAACCTGCCATTGTAAATGACAAGGTTGCCATCTTTAAGATCAAATTCAGAGACTGCGGAGCTCGTTCATATGTGAGTTTTGCCCCCCCCCTCACCACCACGTTATACTTTATTGCCTTTTTTATTTATTTTAATTATTGGGTCACACCAGTTGCACGGCATACATACAACTGCAGCCTGATGCAAGTGGAGTTTTTCTTTATAGGATATTGGTGAAGTCAAGATCCATCTGATTGAGGTGCACACCGCTGTCCATGTTCTGAACTTGAAATATGGCCTAATTACCAGAACTGATCCAATCAGGTTGGTGTAAGGTCTTCATACGCAAACTCCTTTAAGCAAACGTGCCTTTTATGGTTGCAATAGTGGTTGAATTACTTTTTTTTTAACTGTATGCTGTGACCAACTGATTCATGTGTTCTGTAGGTTCTTGATCGAGTGTCGATACAAGAAGCATGGCATTACTCAGCAATCAATGGCCAGTGTTGGCTACATGGTCAAGACTACTTACGCTAATCCAAGGACCTCAATTACCAAAATGCCACCAGCAATAATCTCCAACAGTCCTTATGGTGTTGAGTTGAGACTTGCCAAAGGTCAGGTGGTTTATTTATGTACAATATCAGTTGGTGTAAGAACTGTATTGATCAGTTTGGCTGGACTGAGAGTCTACAGATCTTGCTCTAAAATCTTTCTACATGATCCTCCAATAGATCATACATATTCAAGTTACTTTCCCACACACCATCAACCCTTGCGGGTCCTCCTTGGCCATCCTGTGTACCTTGAGTTGATTTTGAATTCTCCTGCACCAGATGCAGTAATTCTGGTTAACTACTGCTTGGCCTACCCTGACTCTGCATCAAATGCTCTGGTGCTTGTTTATGAAGGGTAAGCATTGCTGCTTGAATCAATTGCATCATTGTTCAGGTACGATCTTACCACTATTCCTTTTTGTTTCCAGGTGTGCCAATCCTAATGATCCCACTGTAGCCGTCCTTAAAGTCAAAGGCACACCAAATAATCATCAAAGACGCTTTGTTGTGAATGCGTTTCACTTCATGGATCAAAAGACAAGTTTGTATCTCAATGAAGAAGTGAGTAGCTGTAAATCTTTATATTACCTTTTTTTTTAAATGGATGAAGCAAATGTTGATTATGGTGGTGGTTGCTGCTTATTCCACATCTGAAGATACAGCAAACTTTGAGACTTGGGCATTGACGAGAGGTACCAGTATGTTGTAATCAATAATCTTTTTCAGATCAATTTCATGTGCTCAGTAGAAGTTTGTAGGCCATCAGAAAAGATGTGTGAAGAACGGTGCTTTGATGGAAAAGTGAGTCTTTAATCTTTATTGCGTTGCACATGTAGTACTGCTTTTTTTTTTTTTTCTTTTTCTTTTTTTACCCCCCCCTCAATTGTCTTAATCAAAACTCTCCTTCTAGGTACCAGAATTGCAGCCAAACACACTGGATAAGAATAATGGACTGAAAAAATAAAATGAACTTTTTAAAATGCATTATTACTGTCAGTCAGTCCATTTCCATGTGTCTTTTAGGGGTGTGTGTTGTTGTTGGGGTGTGTGTGGTGTTTTGTTTAATATTTGATTTTTCTGATTTGGGTCCTTTCTGAACAGTAGTGCTCAAATGTTGTTGTGAACACTTGCACCCCATTATTGCCTAAAATGATTAATGGATTCACAAATTATAGGAAACCAGTTTTTTTTTTTTCTCTAAAGAATGCATCACTTAAATTCATCTTCGCTGGAAGAACATTGAGTCAAAATTGTTTTTTTTTTGTGTCTGCACACATATTAATGGTTAATATCATGCTGGTAAGAACCTAAGGCATATATATGTGCAATGTTAATATATTTATCATTAATATAGATACATATGCATACACATACAGACCCCTTTTTTTTTTTTTTTTTTTTTGGGAGGCGGGGGGGTGACATCCGCCGCCAATCCAGGACGCGAGAACACACATGGAGGTGCACGTCGAGCACTGGAAATCGGCAAAAAAAGAACAGACATGAAAACAGGCACGGAACCGGCAGAAACACGAGCGGCAACCGTCCCAAGTCTCGAGATCGAATCACAATCTGAGCCAATCCACCGCGACTAACCAACCCCAAAAACGTGTGTGTGTGTGTGTGTGTGTGTGTGTGTGTGTGTGTGTGTGTGTGTCTTCATCGTCTCAGCTGGTCAGTTTGTCCAGCTCGTCAGGACCACGTCTTCTTCTGGGGGGGGGGGGGGTCCAAGGCGCGCCCGCATCGGGACTGGCCCGGGGGATCCGCACGCTGAAGCTGCGGCCCCGATCTCCCACAAACTTTCTCCTTTCTAAGTTTCTCAGACCCAGCGAGAAGCATCCCGCCATCTGAGCCTGTGGTGCCCACGCACTCACCAGCCATAAGATGGGAGCCCACTGCGACTAAAAGCTCTGACTGAAACCCCCTTTCCCCGCTCTGAGTTTTCTGTTTATATCAGGAATCGGGACGTCTCGAGGACGGCCGGCCGGCGTCTCGCCTCAGCTATGAGCTGCATTTCCTGGATCCGTGACGCCCGCACTTCGGCGACCGACGGCAGACAAGTGACTGGCCCCTGCAGCGCCTAGAAGCACGTGAGAATAATAATACCTTTTTATTTAAAGAGCACTTTTCCAAAACAAGTCATAAAGTGCTTTACATGCAATTAAAAACAGGAAACAAACAATTGGTACAATATTAAGACACAATTGAGAGATAAAATCAGACAAATAATACAATCAGTTAAACGCAAGTCTAAAATAGTGAGTTTTTAAAAGTGACTTAAAAGAAGACAGTGTGTTAGCTACCCTGATCTCCTCCGGCAGGTCATTCCATAAGCGAGGGGCTAAAACAGAAAAGGCCCGGTCACCCTTGGTCTTTAAGTTGGACCAAGGAATGGCCAGGAATGACCCACCAGAGGATCTCAGGGTGCGTTCAGGCTCGTATGGGGTCAGGAGGTCAGCTATGTAATCAGGAGCTAGCCCCATACGAGCCTTAAAAGTAATAATTAAAATTTTAAAATCCACTCTAAAACGGACACTGGAGCCAGTGAAGGGACTTTAAAATTCTGGCTGCTGCATTTTGAAAATGAGAAGGCTCCGTTCGATCCGAAAGCACGGCCCGGCCCGAGGCGGCTCCCCACCGCTGTCCCGTTTCGTTTCAGGGGAAGGAGCCGGGAACCGAGAGACTCTGAATGACCCGCTGTCGACAGAGCCCGCAGCCCAGATCCGGAGCCCGGGAGGCATGAGGTTTTATGTGTTCTGGGGATCAGTGTAATCTAGAGCGGTTCAGAGCTAAATTTGTATTTAATGAAGTTCAATTTTATTTATATAGCGTCTAATACAACAGATGTAGTCTCTAGACGCTTTCCAGAGATCCAGAACATGAACATAAACATAAACCCCTGAGCAATTATTACATAAACAATGGCAGTTAAAAACTCCCATAGTGGGAGAAAAGCCTTAAGCCAAACAGTGGCAAGAAAAACTCCCCTTTAGGAGGGAAGAAACCTTGAGCAGGACCTCGATCATAAGGGGTGGCCCTCCTGTCGAAGGCCAGACTGGGGGAGTCGGAGACGTCAGCAGCACACAGCAGGCATGTGGAAGCAGCAGCGGGATGACCAGAGGGGGGGGGGGAGCGCAGGCAGGCGGAAGCAGCAACGGGATGACCGGGGGGGACGGGACGTCAGCAGCACACAGCAGACATCCACCTAGGCAGGTGGAAGCAGCAACGTGATGACCGGGGATGGGGGGGGCCGGGACCGCAGGGCAGAACGCAGCTCCCGAGGCTCCGGCCTGCAAACATGCACAAAAGAGGAAAAAAGGGGGGCCGGCACAAGAAACTACAGGAGCGATGGATAAAAACGATAGCTATGAGATATTTATAATAAATTAAAATGGAAATGGAAAAGAGAGGAAGGGGAGAGGAGAAGGATGAGAGGCACCGCCCAGCGGATCATGTCGATGCCCCCCTGCAGCATAGGCCTATAGCAGCATATCTACCGCAAAGCTATATTTGAGACTAACTATTATAGTCTTGTTCTATAGCTGCAACTATGACTACTGACTCTAACACACTAGAGTTTACACTACCTAGAGATTTACCAACACCAGCTAGAGGTTTACTAAACACTAACTATAGGCTTTACTAAACAGAAAGGTTTTAAGTTTAGTTTTAAAGGTGGAGGTGGTGTCAGCCAGCCTAACCCAGATTGGAAGTTGGTTCCATAGTAATGGTGCTTGATAGCAGAACGCCTGCCCTCCAAATCTACATTTAGATACTCTAGGAACTACAAGTAAACCTGCACTCTGAGAGCGGAGAGCCCTGCCAGGAACATAAGGCACTATTAGGTCTTGTAAATACTGCGGAGCTGAGCCGTTTTGGGCTTTATATGCAAGTAATAAAATTTTAAATTGGATTCAGAATTTTACAGGTAGCCAATGGTGCAACGCTAACACTGGAGAGAAGTGGTCTCTCCTGCTGATTCCTGTCAGCACTCGTGCTGCTGCATTCTGGATCAGCTGGAGCCTATTCAGCAAATTACTTGGACATCCTGCTAACAACACATTACAGTCATCCAGTCTAGAAGATACAAACGCATGAACTAGTTTTTCTGCATCACTCTGGGAGAGGATTTGTAGTAGAGAGAAGTTACTGTTCGTATTACTGTGCACTATCATCATTATTGTGTTTGTTTATTGTGTGGCGCCATTTTCCGCCAGTTATTCACATTTTAAACGCCGTGTTCGTCATCCGGTCTAATTGTATGTGGCGTGGCGAGGGCGCTGCCATCTTTAAATACCACAGAGCCCCGCCATCTTTAAATACCGCAGCCATCTTTGGCTGGCCACGTTGTCTTGAAACAGAGATGATCGTTTTGTATCACGTATTATTTTCGATTTCTTTTCATTCATGCAGTTTCATTTTTGTTGTTTTTCTTGTTAATCAGTGTTTTATGTTTTAACGTAGTTGCCATCAGTATTTATTCAATGGTGTCGCGTTTCCATCTGCTTGGCACCTGGATGTGAGTAAATACTGATTTGATTTTAATGAGAAGTTGTTTGTGTTGTTTTATACAAATTCTGGTCACAGTGGCTGTTTGACAGAGCTAGAGCCGAACTGTAAATGCCTTCAACATTATTCACCAGTAATAACAGCCCTTACTGTTCTGGTGGAATAATCCATAATCTCTGAGACTGATTTCTGCTGTCAAAAGTAATCATTTTTCCTGGTTAAAGCCAGGTGGTGCCCCACGAGGATTAAATCATCTTGATAATTCAATTTGATAAATAGTCTACTTTATTAATAATTGTTGAATAAAATTATTTTTAACTCTTGATAACTGGAACAGTGCCCCTCTGTGGCACAACACTGGTAAAGGTGGCATTTACATGGTGCATATATTCTCTCATTCGCACATATTCTCACAAATATTGATCATGGCAATGTAGTTGTAAAGGGAGAAGTGAGAAATGGCATAATACAAAGTCTGACAAATTTGCAGTTTGTGCAATTGTGCATGTGAAAGGAGACGTACAGCAGCAGTGAGCAGTTTTTCCGGAGGGTGGGGTTTCTCAGCCAGATAAGACAGTAAAGCACTGCCACACTCACCATTCTGCCTCTAAAACCCTCAGCTCCTGCTGTTGGCAAAAATGTCTCATCTTCCAGCACTTTTCAAGTATGTGGATGAACACCACGACCTGTATGTGGAGGTATGATCATTTTGAGAGACACTTAATCTTTATTTACTTCAGGATCTTATTAATGTGCTCTTCTGTCTATTGTAGCAATTACGTTGTACACAGATAACTAACAAGAGATAACCACTGCATGTTTGCAAAAGGCATTTTCTCTGTATATAAAATTAATTTGTTCTTTTCCAGCGCCTTGCAGAATGGGTGAGTGTCCAGAGCGTGTCTGCATGGCCCGAGAAACGTGGGGAGATCAAGAAGATGTTGGAACTGGCAGCCAAAGTCATTGAGAAGCTGGGGGGGACAGTACAGTTTATGGACAATGGCAAACAGAAGGTTAGAGAAAATCTATTAGTTTGTAAACTTTATTTCCTGTTTGTGCACTTATATTTTACACAAATCTTCACTGAAATGATTTTTTTTTTTTTTTTTTCTTGCAGCTTCCTTCTGGAGGAGAGATCCCCTACCCTCCAATTCTCCTGGGGTGTCTGGGCTCAGACCCCAAGAAGAAAACTGTGTGCTTTTATGGTCATCTTGATGTCATGCCAGCCCACATTGAAGACGGCTGGGACACGGAGCCTTTCACCCTGGTGGAAAAGGATGGTAAGAGCAGAACAACTTTTATTTCTGGTCTGACATTTTCAGTAACATGACCTTAAAAGTGAGACTGTTCCAACAGAACAGCTGTGTTGAAAGCCCTGGCCAGTGTTTACTCGAGATGTAAGACAAGACGTGATTTGATTTATTTCAAAGTTTCTGTTACCAGTTCCCTTCTTAATAGTACACTATCTTCATTTTGGCTTAGCAGATTCCCTGAAATTATTGAGCCATATTTTCTTAAAAAAAGAAGGCTCAAAGAGTGGTCGTTCATCTGTTATCTCGTCCAAACGCATTCAAGCTGAAGCAGAGAACACTGCACTTGAGATCCGTGCTGCTGCTTTGCAGAAAAAACATGATTTGGAAAAGCAAGCTGAGCGGAGGAAAAAGGAACAGCTTGAACTTGACACAGAAATTGCAGCTTCCACTGCTAAACTAGCAGTGTCAAATGAGCAACCATGGACGAAGTACAGGAACAAGTGGGATGGAATTACATATGAGGAAAGGTGCAAGACCTAAGAAAAAATATACACCTTTAAATCCTGATGCCAAAGATTTGAATCCCTTACCAGAGGCTGCAAGGAAAAAGAGTGACTTGTCTTTAAAACAAAAAAATGTGCAAGCTCTTTCACAACCATGTCAACAAGTACCTAAAGCAGTAACCAATATTCATTCATCAGAATTTCAAGCACATGGAGCAGCATCACAACTGTTGGATTCAAGTCTGTATATACCATCATCTTATGTCCAGGACAGTCATTTCTATAGTCTATTACACAAACAAAACCAGATAACAGAGCTGTGCACTTCCAAGAAATTCCAGTTTTTGATGGAGATCCTCTTTCCTACAGAACATTCATCAGAGCTTTTCAGCACTGTGTGGGAGACAAGACCAACAGCAAGGGAGATTGCCTGTACTTCCTTCAGCAGTACACAAGAGGGCAGCCACAGCACCAATGGAGTTGCTGCAAGAGCATTTTGGAAATGAGTTAAAGGTCACTGCTGCATATGTGGAAAAGGTGCTTGGATGGCCTTCAGTAAAGGCTGAAGATGTCAAAGGTCTGCAAGCTTATTCACTCTGTCTGCGTGAGTGCTGCAACGCAATGGAAGAGTTGGAATACATCAAGGAGCTTGATATGCCATCAAATATGCGAGCTGTAATCCAAAAGCTTCCTTACAAGTTGAAGGAAAAATGGCGAGCAAGAACAAGTGAATTACTGGAGTGCAATCAGCATAGAACTTGTTTTCTGGACATTGTAAATTTCATTGAAAGACAAGTAAAAATTGCATTTGATCCCATCTTTGGAGATTTGCAAGACAGTAACTATGGAAAATCAAGCCATATTGGGGACAAAAACAAATTACAGGCAAGAACAAAGATCAGGGGAAATAGTTTTGCCACAACTGTTGTAACAGCTGATCAGAAAACAGCTCAAAACATGGCAGTGAACATCAAAGGCAAGAGACAAAGGGGTCAGTCTACAAAATCAAAGTTGTGTTTGTATTGCTCTTGTAATCATGGGTTGGAACAATGCCCGCTGCTGGGGAAGAAGACATATACTCAAAAGATTCGCTTTCTGAAGGAGAAAGGCATCTGTTTCGGTTGCTTATGCAGTGGGCATATGAGCAAAGACTGCGAGAGCATGACTTGCAAAGTTTGCAGCCAAAAGCATCCTAGTGTTCTTCACATCAGTAATAAAGAAAAGCACACAGACACAGACGCATTCCAGGAAAATTTGGTGGACAATACTCTTGTCTCTACTTGTGGACATACAGGACCTGGTAGCAGTGATGGCATTCTTAGTATCCTCCCAGTGCATGTAGAGGCCTCTAAAGGTGATAAAATCATTTACACATACCTGTATGTGTTTTTGGATCTAGGAAGCACATCAACCTTTTGCTCTGAAAGCTTGATGAGGAAGTTGAAAATGAATGTAAGGAGAACTACAGTTCAATTGCCTACAATGGCTCTAGACCAGAGAGTCCCAAGCTTTATTCTCCGAGGCTTGGAGATTGCTTCTTTTTGTGACAAACAATTCTATTACCTTCCAGAAGTCCTAACTCGGAAGAAAATGCCTGTGTCCACTTGTAATATTATCTCAGATGAAGAAGTAGTGTTGGAGAAGGTCCTTATGCCATTAAAACCCTGTTGGGATGGGTAATAAATGGACCTCTTCAAGGAAGCAGTGGAGAGCTGCTTATTACTCAGCATAATCATGATTTTAATGAGAGAACCTCAGATGAAAGCAAGAAGAAATGTCCAGAAAAGAAAGGAGGTTTATGGATATTATTGCTAGCTCAGTCAAGCTGCAGGATCAGCATTACATGATGAAGCTTCTATATAGGACTGATGCTGGTGCTTCCAAATAACCTCAGTGTTGCTGAACAACGCATCCGTGGGCCAGTGGCGGAGCGTGGGTCTCAGTACAGAGGGGGTGGATCATTCTCGATGGGCCCTTTATGATAGTCATTTTAACGTTCAACAACACCTCATCCTACCCATCAAACATTTATTCTCAATTTTATTGAGCCAAGCAAGTCTATAGGCCTATGCTGCAGAAAGCAGAGTAAAGTCACAAACTTGTTCAGAAGAACACACACACACACACACACACACACACACACACACACACACACACACACACACACACACACAAACAGGCCTGATAGCTGTCAATCACATGGCGCTGAAAACTCAGATAGTCACGGACTGACTCAGTTCCATCTTTGATACAGCTTAAATACAAAAAAAAACATAACTGGTCTAAAATTACACAATCTATATAGATAGACATAGACACAGCGGTCTATAACATAATTTCTGAGCTCTATAACAGAGAATAGACTCTGCGGTCTAGTTGACAACAACACAAAGCTCATTCAAATAGGCAGGTGGTCGAAGCTACCACAACATTCTGATAAAGAAATTATTTATGAAGGTTACACTGACTCACCAATGGCAGTCGACTCTTCGCAAATTTGGCGAGTCGACAAATTGGCTGTAACTGTTAAGGCTGATTTATGGTTCCGCGTTACACCAACGCAGCGCCTATGGCGTAGGATACGTGGCAATGCGCACGTACGTTGCGCATCGCCGCATACCCTACGCCGTAGGCTTCGTCGTACCCTACGGCGTAGGCTCTGCGTCGATTTAATGCGGAACCATAAATCAGGCTTTACAGCCAATCAGCTCACGGCCCGATGCGTTCAGGATAGTTGTAAAGTACGAATTAGCCTACACTGGCCGCACAATGCACATTTTATCGTAATTATAGCCTACAATTTACGATTATATATGAACGTATCACACAAAACGGGGCCCTCTCATTGGGCCCTATGAGCTTGTGGGCCCCGGGGCGCTCGCCCCCCTTCTGGCTCCGCTACAGCTGTGGGCTGAAAAAAAGGTTTCTGAGGGATCAAGCCTTCCGTTGTCAATATAAATCTTTCCTTGAGGATATTATTAGCAAGGGATATGTCGAGAGACTGCCACAACATCAACTGAAGCAACCTGATGGCAAAGTATGGTATATTCTCCATCATGGGGTACGCCATCATAAGAAAGGAACACTGCGGGCGAACTGAAGAGGCTCATGCCCAAGACATACAGCGCCCCCCAATGGTCGGAGGACAGCATCACACAGCTGCAGGGTTCCTTGGCCTGCACAGATTGGGACGTCTTTTCTGGTGGGAGCCTGGATGAAAGGCTCTCTGTCATCACGGACTACATTCAATTTTGCATTTCCACAACAATTCCAGTAAAGGTCTTCAAGAAATATCCAAATTCAAAACCCTGGATTACACCACATATCAAGCACCAGTTTAAGGAAAAGCAGAAGGCATTTCAACAACAGGACTGGGTTTCAGTTAAACTCATAACACGACAGATAAAGAATGAAATCTACAAAGCAAAACTCAGATACAAAGAAAAACTGGAACTAGAATTCAGCTCCATGAACACCCGGCAAGCTTTCCAGAAGGTGAGAACACTCACGGGCCTGGACCCACGACCCAAGTCAGCTGCAATAAATGACCCTACAACATTTGCTGAGTCATTGAACACTTTTTATTCCCGTTTCGACACCATGGACTGTTCAGAGGAGTGTGAAGCGCTGCTGGAGACCCTCCCCCTCTCGGAGCCAGTGCATCAAGCTCCTTTTAGGGTGGAGGATGTACGTCGGCAGCTGGGCCGATGTAAACCTGGCAAGGCCCCAGGGCCAGACGGCATCCAGGGGCGGGTGCTGAAGGAGTGTGCCACGGAGCTCGCCCCCATCATGCACTCCCTCTTCTCGGAGTCCTACAGGACGGCCACAGTACTTACCCTGTGGAAAACATCCATCATCCCAGTGCCCAAGAAACCCCGCCCCTCAGAGCCCAACCACTACCGTCCAGTCGCACTAACCTCAATTCCGATGAAATGCCTGGAGAAACTGGTTCTTGACATCATCCTCCCATCTATTGAACAACACTTGGATCCATGCCAGTTTGCATACAAAGTGAGGAGGGGAACAGAGGATGCTGTGGCATGCCTCCTTCATTCACTCCTCCAACACCTTGAAACCCCCGGTAATTTCGCCAGACTTCTCTTCATCGACTTCAGCTCCGCCTTCAACACCGTCCAGCGCCACCTGATGATCAGGAAACTCCATCACCTGAACATCCCATCACTCCTCATCCACTGGGTTCACAGTTTTCTCAGCAACAGACCACAATCCACCAGAGTGGGCAGCGTGACATCATCATACGCCATCACCAACACCGGTTCCCCACAGGGCTGTGTGCTGAGCCCGTTCCTGTTTACCCTCTACACTAATGACTGCATCAGCCCCTCACCCACAAACACATATCTCAAATACTCAGATGACACTGTCGTAGTTGGACTTTTAGACACTTCACTCACAGAATACCAGAACTCCATTTCTCACCTCACACAGTGGTGCTCTGACAACCATCTGCACCTCAATGTGTCCAAAACCAAAGAACTGGTCATCACCTCCCCCAGCACAAGCAAGTCAACCCCCCTCCCCACCCACAACCCCATCAGCATCAACGGAGAAGCCGTAGAGGTGATAGATACTTTCAGATACCTGGGACTCATTATAGACAATAAACTCACCTTTGAATCACACATCCACGACATCCATAAACGCAGCCAACAAAGACTTTCTGCCATCAGAAAACTGAGAGCCCTCTCAGTGGCCCCCCACCTCCTACTGTTACTGTACAAGAGCATAATTCAGCCCATCCTCCTCTACTGCTCCTCCTGTTTCTTCAACATGTTGTCATCCCCCAACACAAAAAGACTGACACAAATCACTCACAGAGCTGCCAAAATCATTGGCCTCCCCACCCCCATCCTCTCTGACCTCAACACCATAGCCATAACACGCAGAGCACTCACCATCACCCAGGACCCCAGTCACCCCCTAAACCCGTACTTTGTGCTGCTTCCATCTGGCCGCCGGTACAGGTCCCTGACCTGGAAGAGGGTCAAGTTCAGCCGAAGCTTCGTCCCCTCTGCTATAACAGAACTAATTAGATTGCGTCGCTAAATGTGTGTTCCTGTTTAATGTGTATGGGTGGGTGATGAAATGTATGTATTTATGTATCTTGAGGTTGTGTGTGGCGTACGGGGGTGAAAACAAGTTTCCTTGCAAAGGACAAATAAAGCTGAATCTGAATCTGAATCTAACTCAAGAGCTGTTGGAATTCCGCATGACAGTTCACCTCTTTGGTGCTGTATCTTCACCCAGTTGTGCGTGCTACGCTCTTCGTAAAACAGCAGAAAAGAAGAGGCACAGTTTTCCTGAGGAGGTGATAAGCATAGTGAATCACAATTCTTATGTTGATGACCTGCTTAAAAGCTTGCCTACGGAGGAGGAGGCTGGGCTCATGGTTAAGAACCTCATGGCTGTATGCAAAAAAGGAGGTTTTAAGTTGACGAAATGGACCAGCAACAGCCTTGGAGTGTTGCATGCCATATCAGAGGAGCATAGGTAAAAAAAAAAATGTGTGAGCTGGATCTTGACAGAGACAAATTGCCATTGGAGAGGGTTCTTGGCTTACAGTGGTGTGTCGAGACTGATATGTTCAAGTTCAGACTGGCAGTCAAAGAGCAACCGTACACCAGACGGGGAATTTTGTCAAGTTGTCAGCCCTGTATATGATCCATTGGGATTTTTGGCACCACTAACACTTGTGGCAAAGGTGATGTTGCAGGAGCTTTGTCGCCTGAAATATCCCTGGGTTGGTCTTGTACCTCAAGCTTTCCAACTACAGTGGAGAAAGTGGTTGGCTGACCTTGAAAGGATGACAGACTTTAAGGTCAGTCAATGCTTTAAACAAAAGGACTTTGAACAGCCAACAAGTGTTCAACTACATCACTTTGCTGATGCCAGCCTATGGTACCGTCAGTTACATCAGGATGCAAAATGGAGGGAGTATTCATGTTGCTTTTGTGCTTGGCAAGGCTAGAATGACGCCTTGAAGCAGATGACAATACTCCGCTTGGAGCTCACAGCTGCTGTTCTTGCAGTCCGAGTTGATAGGATGCTTCAAGCTGAGCTGCAACTTAAACTGGAGAAGTCTGTATTTTGGACAGACAGTACCTCAGTCCTCAAGTACATCAGAAATGAGGACAAACAATTTCACATCTTTGTTGCCAATAGCAGCACGGTGGCTTGGTGGTTAGCACTGTTGCCTCACAGCAAGAAGGTCCCCGGTTCGACTCCCAGGCCCAGCAGGGTCTTTCTGTGTGGAGTTTGCATGGTCTCCCCGTGCTTGTGTGGGTTTCCTCCGGGTACTCCGGTTTCCTCCCACAGTCCAAAGACATGGACTAGGTTAACATTAACTAGGTTAATTGGTGATTCTACATTGCCCGTACGTGTGTCTGGTTGTTTATCTGTATATGTGGCCCTGCATTGGACTGGCGACCTCTCCAGGGTATAACCCCTGCTTCTCGCCTGAAAATAGCTGGGATGGGCTCCAGCAGACCCCCGTGACCCTGCAAAGGATAAAGCGGGTATAGATAATGGATGGATGTTGCCAATAGAATATCTACCATGAGAGAATTATCAGATGTCTCACAGTGGAGGTATATCCATACTGCACAAAATCCAGCAGATGATGCCTCAAGGGGACTGAGGGCGGAACATCTGCTGAATCCAAACGGATGGATTGAAGGACCAGAATTTCTCAGAAAACATATTGGATTTTGAGTTGTAGTGAAAGACATCACAAATCCCACTCATCAGTTGATGTTGTATTTTTCCGATTGGAAGAAGCTAAAAGGTTCAACTTTATGAAGTTGAGGAGGACTCTACTGGAGTTGAGTCAGAATAGGAAGCTTTTGCTGGAAAATGGAGATACTCAAATTGATGTGAAGCATGAAATGCAACAGCTGAAAAGTACACTGGGTGGACAGAACTTGTCTGTTGATGATCTTAATGCAGTAGAAACAACCATCATTCGTTTCAGTCAGCAGGAAAAGTTTCACAGTGAAATTGAAGCATTGACATCTGGCAGGTCTGCAGTGAAAAGAGAGAGCACTATTTATAAGTTTGATCCTATTCTGCAGGATGGGCTGCTCAGAGTTGGAGGACGATTGAGTAAAGCAGCAATGCCTGAAAGCACCAAACATCCAGTCTTCTCCACAAGGAGCAGCATGTGTCTTCGTTGATCCTGAAACACATCCATGATCAGCTGGGTCATGCTGGCAGAAACCACATTCTCTCTGCATTGCATTGAAACTATTGGATTACAAATGCTAACGCTACAGTGAAAAAAGGTCATCTCAAACTGTGGAGGAAAGAGCAAAGGGGAAAACTGAGCAAAAAAATGGCAGGTTTGCCTAAAGAAAGAGTTTTTCTTGACCTTTATGGGCTCAAATTAATGCCATAAGTATTTTGTATCTGTAAATAAACTTTGTACTTGTAGAAATATTTTGTGTGTGTGCAAAAAATATTTGTACTTGCAAAAAATATTTTTACTTGTAAAAATATTTTATGCGTGTGAAAAAAATATTTGTACTTGTAGACATATTTTGTGCGTGTGCAAAAAATATTTGTACTTGCAAAACATATTTGTACTTCTAGATACAAAGCTACAAACGTTTTACAAAGCTACAAACTTTTTTTACAAAGCTACAAACTATTTTTACAAAAGCTACAAACTTTTTTTCAAAAGCTACAAACTTTTTTTACAACTACGAGTTATGGCAGTGTTTTGACGTGCCAAAACTAAGAGCCAATCAGCGATCTTTGGCACGGGTTTCAAAGGGTTTCTGGAGAGCCAATCAGATCATTGCATCGCCTACTGACGTCGCCGCCATATTGGATGTGGCAAGACTGGGCTGCAAACTAATACAAGTAAATGGACTTATTTTCATAAAGCGCCTTTCTACAAAGAAATTTACGTTTTGCGTCTCATTTATTCATTCACACACGCACTAATATACTTGGGAAACAGTTAGGCACCAAATATAATATATTTAATTTTCTCAGACGGCAAAAATAAGATCCCACATAGGAGTAATTCATGTTATATCAGCTATAGAGAACAAGGTAGTGCCGAAAAACAATATATATCCCCCCTCACAAAAATAAGAAACGTATTCTCTCATTAACAAAGCATATTTTACATCTTTACACATTACATTACATTTTATTGTTATTGTTATTTTATTGTCTGAAAAATGGTTCAAATATGTTATTTTGTTATTTGAATTTTTTTAATTTGTTTTGTTGATAAAAAAATGTCTCTATTTTTGTGAGGGGGGATATATATTGTTTTTCGGCACTACGCTGCTGCTTCCACCTGCCTGCTGTGTGCTGCTGACGTCCCTGACTCCCCCAGTCCGGCCTTCGGCAGGAGGGTCCCCCCTTATGAGCCTGGTCCTGCTCAAGGTTTCTTCCCTCCTAAAGGGGAGTTTTTCTTGCCACTGTTTGGCTTAAGGCTTTTCTCCCACTATGGGAGTTTTTACCTGCCATTGTTTATATAATAATTGCTCGGGGGTTTATGTTTATGTTTATATTCATGTTCTGGATCTCTGGAAAGCGTCTAGAGATAACATCTGTTGTATTAGACGTTATATAAATAGAATTGAATTGAAATTGAATTAATTTGAGCCCATAGACCTTCCTCCATTCAGTAATGTTGGAGTGGATTATTTTGGACCTGTTGAGGTGAAATGAGGATGCAGCTTGGTGAAACGTTATTGTGTCATCTTTACATTCATGTCAAGCAGGGCTGTTCATTTGGAAAATGCCTGACATATACATATACACGCACATACACACACATAGACATACATACACACACACACACACACACACACACACACACACACACACACACACACACACACACACACACACACACACACACACACACAGACATATGCATATACACACACAGCCACACATAGCCACACAGACATATACTGTACATACACGCACACATACACATCAGCTTGTTCACCTGCATGCTTGCTCTGTAGTTTTTGGGGTTAGTTAATCGCGGTAGCTTAGCTCAGATTGTGATTGTTCTCGAGATTTGGGACGGTTGCTGCTCGTGTTTTGGCCGGTTCTGTGTCGGTTTCGTGTTTCGTTTGTGGTTTTCCAGTGCTCGACGTGTGCCTCTGTGTTCTCGCTTCCTGGTTTAGCAGCGGATGTCACCCCCCCCCCCCCCAAAAAAAACAAAAACAAAAAAAAAACACTGGGTTTGAATATGTATGTGTGTATGTATGTATGTGTGTGTGTGTGTATATATATATATATATATATATATATATATATATATATATATATATATGTATATATATATATATATATATATATATGTATATATATATATATATATATATGTATATGTGTATATATATATGTGTGTGTGTGTGTGTATATTAAATATAGTAACAATGCACATATATATGCCTTAGGTTTTTACCAGCATGGTATTAATAATTTTAATATGTGTGCAGACAAGGTAAAAAAGAGAAAAAGGAAAATGCCTATTCATTGGATACAGATTCGTGCATCAATGCAATACGCATATTTGTGTGTAGACAGGGTCAAGTTTCACACCTGAGATCAGACAATGGAACACATTTTGTTGGAGCAGAGAGGGAGTTGAGAGAGGCTCATGCTGCTTTGAACCACAGTAAAATCTAGAAAGCTTTTCTAAATGATGAAATCAAATGGAGCTTCAATCCACCAGTGACATCTAACCACAGAGGAGTGTGGGAAAGGATCATCAGAATGATCAGAAAGATACTTACCTCAGTTCTGCAGCAGCAGACATTGGATGACGAAGGTTTCCACACCGTTCTTATCCTAATTGAACTTTAAGGAGGCTTCATAATGAACTTAGAGCAGAATTCATATTCGACTAAAACATGGACTATAAACTTAATAAACATGAACAATATTGTCTATATTGCTATATAATGGTTTGTTTGTTTGATTGGAATTATGTCTAGCCATTGAACAATAAGGAGCCGGTGTGTTGCAGCCATTATATATGTTTGATTATTGATTGTTTGTTGTTTATTTGTTGTTGTCATTTGTTGAAGGCTAGGTGGTGTATGGGTGCAAGAGAGAATTTAGGTGAGCTCACGGGTGCAGGTGAGATTGATTGCAGGTGACTGAGACCCGGATGAGCACACAGTTTGTGACCGTGTAGCCATGCACACGTTTTTGGATTTTATATTGGAATAAACACTGTTAAAATGTGACAGAATTCATGTGTATTTAGTTCACGCGTCCAAACCTTTATGTCCCGGTATAGCAATCCCTTAGGGACTTTCTGAGTAGCAATAGTCATCATACCTACTATCATATCACCTCTTGCTTTATATTTCCAAATCCAGCCCTTTTTAGGATACAGCTGTTTTGTCCTATCTGCAGACTTTGCTTTTAAGAGACACTTGCAATTCAGTTTATGTAAGACATTTGAAATAATTACACAATGGCAGCTCAAATCATTTAAAGCTTGAGGTTCACTAATACTGGCACTGATACATTTCTCACATGATATCTGGAGACAGTCAGCTGACAAACAATTTTGTAGTTACTTCCTCTTATGATTTTTATGCTAGGTCAGCACTGATTATATCTGCCTCCAACTTTTCTTTGTGAACATGAACTAATCTAATCACGCTAGTTATTCCCATTTGGAAATGTAGATGACTGAAAAAAAAATATTTTCATGTTTGTGACACTATCTTGTTTTTGAACAAAACATGAGAAGAATGTATTATTTGATTTGATTATTTGCAGGCAAGCTGTATGGAAGAGGAGCTACTGATGATAAGGGTCCAATATTGGCCTGGTTAAACTGCATTGAGGCCCATCAGAAGATTAAACAGGTACAGTTCTTGCTTCTGTTTTGCTTCTTTGCCATTAAAGCATGATTTATTACTATTTGCTGAAAGAAATCATAAAATTATCTTTTTAGAGGTAATTCTGTATGAGGTGAGAATACTGCCATAATCTGAAACTGAAAGAAAAGGTGTTGAAAGCTTGTGTTTGCAGTTTTGCAGTTGCAAGCTTGCAGTGTTTGAACATATAAAATCTGAAATAAAGTTTTGAAAGTCTGAAAAATGATTTGAATCTCTGCAAACATAATTTTGTAAATTTTGTACAAGTTCAACATCTATATTACAGAGTTTCAGCTTCACAGTTTCAGAGATCCAAATCTCTTGTTGCACCCTTGCTGTTTTTCAAGCTTACATTTTCAGTTTCAAATGTGGCACTGTTCTCCCACCACATTATGTTTGCAAAAAAAAAATGTAAACCTCTTAATATGAGATCTGAAAACTTTGTAACTCTGCAACATTCCCCCTTCAAGTTTCGTCCACACAGCGATCATGTGATTTTTGGCAGCGTTCTCTCGCTGCTTTTCGATTTGAAACTCTGAAACTCACACTCTGGGAAAAAAAACAAACCCAACCCTAACAGCTCTTCTACCCTATCGTGTAAGCCAATCACATGTAAGATCAGGTACGACTGAGTTTATGATTATGTGCAAGAGTATTATTTTCACATGTCTATCTCTATGTTGCAGGAAATTCCCATAAACCTAAAGTTCTGCTTCGAAGGGATGGAGGAGTCTGCATCTGAGGGCCTGGAAGAACTTGTGCTTTCTCAAAAAGACAAATTTTTAAAAGGCGTCGACTATGTCTGCATCTCTGACAATTTCTGGCTGGGCAAGACCAAACCTTGCATCACTTACGGTCTGAGAGGAATCTGCTATTTCCAGATTGAGGTGGAGTTCTACTGTGATGCTCTAAACAGTTGCAGGACAATGTCTTGTGTGGTATATTATGAGACTATTTGATTACAAGATGTGAAAAAGCCATTTTCATTTTTAACTTAAAGGTGGAGGGCTGTAGGAGTGACCTACACTCAGGCACGTTTGGTGGCGGGGTTCATGAGGCTATGACTGACCTCATTGCACTTATGGGTAAGTGATGCTCATGACTGTGCTACATCATGATAAGCTAATCCAAGTCTGGTGTTGGAAGGAGTTTCATTACCAATTTGTATTTCTTACCAATATATGCACTTTTTCATAGGTTCCCTGCTTGATAAGAAGGGAAAGATTTTGGTCCCTGGGATGTACGACAATGTGGCCAAACTGACAAAAGAGGAGGAGAAGCTGTATGAGAACATGGATTTTGACTTGGGTGTATTCTGCAAAGATGTGGGAGTTAAAAAGCCATTGCATGATACAAAGGCAAGGAAATTACTTGTTACTTTTAATGTTCACTGGTTTAAAAAGAAAGTGTTGTATCATCTGAGTCACTAACCGTTGTACTTTGTATCTGCTGTAGGAGCAAATCCTCATGCACCGCTGGAGGTACCCAGCTCTTTCTCTTCATGGTATTGCAGGGGCCTTTTCTGAAGCAGGAGCCAAGACTGTTATCCCCCGCAAGGTCAATGGAAAGTTCTCCATCCGCCTTGTACCTGACATGGACCCTGATTTGGTGGAAAAACAGGTAACATTACATTGACTATGACCCCAGTGTGGCGGATGTTCGAGGGGGGGGGGGGGGGGGGGGGTTACACCGTTCTCTGGATGAATATTGTATTGACAACCTTAATAGCAAACTTCCAAAATAAAATACCAGTGCTAGCTGCCACAACTATAGCAATGTGTGGGTATTTGGTTCCTGTTTATATACTATAACTGGGTGGCCCACTGAGCTGAAGCACTGGGACCTTTTCAGCTTCCAAAAGACATGGAGTTATAAACATCTTTTGCAATGCCTGTCACCTTTTTCACAACAAACAATGCAGTCATAGATGTATTAAAAAAGAAGTACATTTAATCATACAAAAAACCCCTACCTGGAGTAATTAGATTTTGGGTTGTGTTGAAAAAAAAGTAATTTATTCCATCCATTTTCCGCCGCTTATCCGTTTCCGGGTCGCGGGGGCAGCAGTCTCAACAGGGATGCCCAGACTTCCTTCACCCCAGACACTTCCTCCAGCTCTTCCTCCAGCTCTTCCTCCAGCTCTTCCGGGGGGAGTCCAAGGTGTTCCCAGGCCAGCGGAGAGACATAGTCTCTCCAGCGTGTCCTGGGTCTTCCCCGGGGTCTCCTCCCGGTGGAACATGCCTGGAATACCTCCCTAGGGAGGCATCCAGGAGGATCCAATACAGATGCCCAAGCCACCTCAACTGACTCCTCTCAATGTGAAGGAGCAGCGGCTCGACTCCGAGCTCCCCCCGGGTGACCGAACTTCTCACCCTATCTCTAAAGGGAGCGTCCAGCCACCCTGCCGAGGAAACTCATCTCAGCCGCTTGTATCCGCGATCTTGTCCTTTCGGGTCACTACATAAAGTTCATGACCATAGGTGAGAGTAGGTGCGTAGATTGACCGGTAACTCGAGAGCTTCGCCTTTCGACTCTGCTCATTCTTCACCACGACGGTCCGGTACACCGACTGCATAACTGCGGATGCTGCACCGATCCGTCTGTAAATCTCACGCTCCATCACTAATGAACTCACTCGTGAACAAGACCCCGAGATACTTGAACTCCTCCACCTGAGGCAGGACTTCTCCACCCACCTGGAGAAGGCACGCCACCCTTTCCCGATGGAGAACCATGGCCTCGGTCTTGGAGGTGCTGATTCTCATCCCTGCCGTGTCGCACTCGGCCACAAACCGCCCCAGCACATGCTGAAGGTCCCGGTCCGATGAAGCCAACAGGACAACATCATCCGATAAAAGCAGAGATGAAATCCTGAGGTTCCCAAACCGGATCCCCTCCGGACCCTGGCTACGCCTAGAAATCCTGTCCATAAAAATTATGAACAGGACCGGTGACAAAGGGCGGCCCTGCCGGAGTCCAACATCCACCGGGAACAAGTCTGACTTACTGCCGGCAATGCGAACCAAACTCCTGCTCCGATCATATAGAGACCGGATAGCCCTCAGTAGAGGGCCCCGGACTCCATACTCACTGAGCACCCCCCCACAGAATGGCACGAGGAACACGGTCAAATGCCTTCACCAGATCCACAAAGCACATGTAGACTGGTTGGGCAAATTCCCATGAACCCTCGAGCACCCTGCGGAGGGTGTAGAGCTGGTCCAGTGTTCCACGACCGGAACGAAAACCGCATTGTTCGTCCTGAATCCGAGTTTCAACTATTGGCCGTATTCTCCTCTCCAGTACCCTGGCGTACTTTCCCGGGGAGGCTGAGAAGTGTGATCCCCCTATAGTTGGAACACACTCTCCAGTCCCCCTTTTTTAAAAAGAGGGACCACCACCCCGGTTTGCCACTCCAGCGGCACTGTCCCCTTCCTCCATGCGATGTTGCAGAGGTGTGTCAACCAAGACAGCCCTACGACATCCAGAGACTTGAGGTACACACACTCTGCTTCCTCAAGGGAAGGCATGTCAGTCGGGTTGAGGAGATCCTCAAAGTATTCCTTCCACTGTCCAACGATGTCCCCAATCGAGGTCAACAGCTCCCCACCCGCACCATAAACGGTGCCGGCAGAGTACTGCTTCCCCCTTCTGAGGCGCCGAACGGTCCGCCAGAATTTCCTCGAGGCTGACTGAAAGTCTTCTTCTATGGCCTCACCTAACTCCTCCCAGATCTGGGTTTTTGCCTCCAGGACTGCCCGAGCTGTGGCTCGCTTGGCCTGCCGGTACCCATCTACTGCGTCAGGAGTCCCACAGGCTAACAAAGCTCGGTAGGACTCCTGACGGCATCCTGTACTCCCGGTGTCCACCACCGGGTTCTAGGATTGCCGCCAGGACAGGCACCGGAGACCTTGTACCACAACTTCGAGCCGCCGCGTCGACAATGGAGGCAGAGAACATGGTCCACTCGGACTCAATGTCCTCCGCCTCCCCCGGGATCTGAGAGAAGCTCTCTCGGAGGTGAGAGTTGAAGATGTCCCTGACAGAGGGCTCAGCCAGACGTTCCCAACAGACCCTCACAATCCGTTTGGGTCTGCCCGGTCTGTCCAACCTCCTCCTCCACCAGCACATCCAACTCACCACCAGGTGGTGATCAGCTGACAGCTCAGCCCCTCTCTTCACCCGAGTGTCCAAGACATGCGGCCGAACGTCAGATGAAACGACGACAAAGTCGATCATTGACCTCCGGCCTAGGGTGTCCTGGTGCCACGTGCACTGATGGACACCCTTATGCTTGAACATGGTGTTCGTGATGGACAAACTGTGACTAGCACAGAAGTCCAACAACAAAACACCGCTCGGGTTCAGATCGGGGAGGCCGTTCCTCCCAATCACGCCTTTCCAGGTATCACTGTCATTGCCCACGTGAGCGTTGAAGTCCGCCAGTAGAACAATGGAGTCCCCAGTTGGAGCGCCATCAAGTACTCCTCCCAGGGACTCCAAGAAGGCCGGGTACTCCGCACTGCTGTTAGGCCAGTAGGCACAAACAACAGTGAGAGACCGTTTCCCGACCCGAAGGCGCAGGGAAGCGACCCTCTCGTTCACCGGGGAGAACTCCAACACATGGCGACTGAGCTGAGGGGCTATAAACAAGCCCGCCGCCTCTCACCCTGGGCAACTCCAGAGTAGAGGAGGGTCCAGCCCCTTTCAAGGAGCTGGGTTCCAGAGCCCAAGCTATGTGTGAAGGTGAGCCCGACTATCTCTAGCCGGTATCTCTCAACCTCCTGCACAAGCTCTGGCTCCTTCCCCCCCAGCGAGGTGACATTCCATGTCCCCACTGAGAGGGTTTTGGTCCAGGGATTAGGTTGTCGAGGGACCTCACCAAGACTTCTACCCGGCCCACATGGCACCGGCTTGTCACGGTCCTTCCTGCGGGTGCTGGGCCTACGGGAAGGCGGACCCACGTCGCCAACGCCAGGCCTGGCTCCAGGGAGGGGCCCCGGTGAAGCCGATCCGGGTGACGATCCGGGTGACGTAACGGTCCCTGATCTTCTCTTTGCCATGATAAGCTTGTGAACCACTCTTAGTCTGTCCCTTCACCAAGTCATGTTTGCCATGGGAGACCCTACCAGGGGCGTAATACCCCGACAACATACCTCCTAGGATCACTCAGGCAACACAAACCCCTCCACCACAGTAAGGTTGTGGTTCAAGTAGGGGTAATTTAAGTAATTAAGTAATTTATTGTTTTACATATATTGCTTGCATATTACGATCCAACCAACTGTAGTTTTAGATAGCAATACAATAAAAGCTGTTGGATAGAATACAGGCCATATAAAGTCCGTTGCTGGCTTTTATTTTTATAACTTCTTTTGTTGTCAGTTGTTAATAACAACTGACATTGTATTTTGTTTAGAAAAACGCCTTGTTGGTGCTCTCACCTAAGTTTTTTCTCTTTAACTGTGAAGGTTAAGGATTATTTACACAAGAAGTTTGATGAACTTGAAAGCCCCAACAAACTGACACTGGAAATGGGTCATGGAAACAAAGCTTGGGTCGCTGACTTCAACCACCCTCACTATATAGCTGGTCGAAAGGCTACGAAGACAGGTGAGACGGAGTGATGAAATAGCATTTATTTCCCATGGAAAGAATTTATTGCTGTGGTTCGGTCAGTTTGTCTTTCTTCGTATCTTATGCATCCCCCCCCCGTTCTGATTAGCTTTAATCAATTTAATCACTTTCCCTTCTGGGATTGATAAAGTATTTTGAGTTGAATTTAAATTATGATATATATATTATGATGATATGCCTGGAAGATTTCTACTGGTTCTGGAACATTTGTAATGATCAGTAGCCATGACAACAAAACGTTGTTTACATCTTGAAGCAACTAATTAGCCTTTCAAAGATCAGCTAATGATTGAAAAAAGGCCTTTAGGTTAGGTAACCACAAAAAATAAATCCCCAAAACAATTGGTTGAAATGGTAACAAAATAAGGGTAGTCAAAGGTAGTGAACTTGTCAAAAAAAAAGAATCATGTTGTTATATATATATATATATATATATATATATATATATATATATATAAATTATTAATCTTTCTTTTTTAGTAGTTAATCATCTTCTAAAATGGTGAAATATATGATAATACAACATGTTTGGTCTCCTGTGTTTTAGTCCATGGTGTTGAGCCTGACATGACGCGTGAGGGTGGGAGCATCCCTGTGACCATGACCTTTGAGGAGGCCACAGGTGGTAACAGCATGCTGCTCCCTCTAGGGGCCTCTGATGATGGAGCTCACTCCCAGAATGAAAAGATCAACAAGTTTGTCAATATACTGTTTACTTCTTTTTAAATGTATACAGAAAGAGAAATATGTAGGTGAAGGAAGAAGAAACTACATTGCGTTTTTTGTTAGTTCGCTAAGCTTAAAGTGCAGATATAAGTTTATGTGAAGGTTTTCAGTCATAAATAACCTTTTCATCTTTTCTTTTTCAGATCAAACTACTTTCAGGGAACCAAGGTGGTAGGTGCCTACTTCCATGAGGTGTCACAGTTGAAATGAACTGATGTATCATCATAAAAAATGCAAATTCAAATTATGTCAATCCTTGCTATCAAAGCTGTAATAATTCTGATACAATTTGACCTCCACGGCCTCCATTTTTATATGTGCTTCCAACAATAAAGTATTTTTATTCGTTACACTGTTGTGTCCCATTTAATTAATTTATGTATTTTTTCAGAGTAGCTGAAATGCAGTGCACTTTTAATCAGAAAGCAGAAGGTCACAATAATTTGACTATTAAAAATAAGATAATCTCTCTCTTTAATAATCATGTCTGCCTCACTCTGCTTCACCTCTCACTTTGTATCTTTTGTATAATTTTTTTCTTGTATTTTTTTGTATAATTTTGTCTGTTAAAATAGGTTATACTTATTCTCACTACCTCAAACTGCTGCAATGTTTATACTGTACATAGAAATACCACATTTGTTTATTGTTTATTTGTTTGTCTATTTTTAATACTAAGAGCGAAATTACCGGAGTCAAATTCCTTGTTGGACAATGTTCGAACCTGGCCAATAAAGCTGATTCTGATTCTGATAAAAAGTAACTTGATAAGCAGGTACCAAATGTAATCAAAGCTTCAGTGATGAAGGGCAGAAAAACGGTGCCACACAGAACCACTCTTAATATATGCATGATAAGCACTCTGATCAGAAATGGACAATTTTGGATTTAGATAATTTAATTAGAAAAAACCCTGCACGGATTCTGGATCTGTGCAGGGTTCTTTCTCTGGGAGAAAAAGAGACTTTCTCTAAATTAATTCAGGTTGCCTTAAATGCTCCTAAAGATTACTTGATAAAATCAGATATGCCACTGCTTGCACACAATTACAAATATATTTATGTAGAAATATTTTAATTAAACTGCAGAGCTGGTCAAATCCTGCACCAATCCTGCTAACCGCGTTCAGCATTTGTGAGACAACAGCCCTAACAGTACATTTAGAAAATATATTGATTAAAAAGAGGGGGAAAGAAATCTAGTGTATATGATTCCACATGTATTATGATCTCACATTCTTTGTTAACGCCTCGATACAAAGGACAAAAGCTCCCTCAGGTTATAAAAAGGTGTAGTGAGCCCTTACTGATTGGTGTCTGGGTGTGCTGCATCCCAGACTGGTATTTGTGTTTAGCAGATGCAGAAGGCTCTGCATGGGCTGATGAACAGCCCCTAAAAATGTCTGTCCTCCTCTCTCCCTGGATGGAGATTGCCAACACTTGCTACCCAGGCGGATCCCTAGTCACCATCTCAGACACAGGAAACCTCCTGGTTGACACGCTGCCCTCTTTGAAAAGATGAATGTTGAACTAAGATATTTAACCAAAGACACTGAAGAACACAGGAAAGATATGCTTTGTTTTCTTTTTCTTCCCTGTGTTACCTTTACAACTCATGCGCAATAGTTTAAGATTATGATTCCCAGAATATTCTAATTTTTCTGAGATAGGATATTTGAGTTTTCTTAAACTGTAAGCCATGATCAGCAATATTAAAATAATACAACGCTTGCAATATTTCAGTTGATTTGTAATTAATCCAGAATGTATGACATTTTTGCATTACAGAAAATAAAGGACTTTATCACAATATTCTAATTTTCTGAGACAGTCCTGTATAAGAGTCCCGCTGTTTGAAACAAGCCAAAGGGAAAAGCAGCAGATAAGCAGAAACCAGTGATCCTGGTCCTGCAACAGTCCCAGCTGATTTTAATTCAACCCAGAAGGTCCTTGAATCAAAGGAGGTCTGTTACTGTGCATGCATGCTTTACATGACAACTTCTGTGCTGCTGCCCTCAAATGTTTATTTTTTATCAAAAATTCAGAGGGGAACTTTGTGAAGATAAATCTGAAGAAGAAATCACATGTCAAAGGTTATGCCCTGAGAGGGATGGCGCTACGCAAACAGGTATGTTTTCTGAACCGATGGAGTTTGTCATCATCTGAACGTACAATTAGTCACAAACACACTGTTTCATCGCTATTTCTCAGAAATTATTGTTCAAAACCAAAATGAAAATGGTACAGCTGGATCGTCCTGTTTGCATACTTAAAGCTACTCTGGATGTAAGTCACGAGAGGATTTAAGAAATAATCTCAATCTCAGCTCAGTCGTCATGGTGACACCTGCTACAAATGTGAAGGGACCGGACACTGGGCCATCGACTGCAAGGGACCAGGTAGAACAGCACAAAGTCTGTCATAGACTATCATAGTCAATACAATACATTAGAGTCCACTATCATAACTATTTGTTTCAGGTTAGGATATCTTACACCACTCTGACCATATCAAAAAGTATAATTCATTCATATTCCATGAGTTGTACTTCCTATTACATGCATTGGGCCCCATTCATGAAATGTGAGCTAAACAGATTTGTGCAGAAACTGACCAGAGTGAAATTTCATCATTCATGAAAATATCAGTGGTATTGAACTTTTCAGTTTCAAACAGAAACCCTCCTCTGACCATGTGCAGAAGTTTTGTGAATGAGGAACAAACATAAATGTTACTGTCACACTGACTTCACAATGTTAATGTTGTTTTTATTTCAAATATTGTTGTGACTTGAATTGATTTGACCCAAACAATTCCTACAAGCCACTGCTGATTGACCTTAAACAGATGACACGTCTCCTTGGGCAGCATGTCAGTTGTTTGAATGAGTGTCCATAAACATCCTTTGTGATTCTCTAAAAGGGGTATTTATTGGTACACAGAAGCTCCTTTTTCACCAACGAACTACATGTACTTATATTGCATAACTTGCATGAGATCAGTAAAACTGTAAGACCAACTGCAACCATGCTAAGCCAAAGTGAAACGGTCAGAAAACTGTGCTCACCGGCACACCTGCCCGTGATCAGCCACACCTTTATAAACGTATTCCCTGGCTCCATACACCACCTACAATGCAAACATGGCACTACAATTCACATACCCCTGTTATTCAATGGAAAGCACAACAATATAAATTGGCTCTAACAAATATGGACTCTCAATCATACATGCAGATTCTTTTAAAACATGAAAAGATTATTTAGGCTGTATGATCTAACACAAATATTAGGGTCAATTGTTTATTTTTCAGAACCAAAAAGTTACATTTGAAGCTTACAGGTTTGACGGGAGTATTAGCGTCACTAAGCCACACAGACGTTCCACTTGATACTTGTGGTGAGTTTTGACCGTAGTTGTCCACTGCTGTCCTGCAGGTGACACTGACTGCGATAAGTATGAAGAGGACATTTCTAAAGGAGCTGGAGGGGTTGGAGTCAGGCAAACGTCTTATGAAGATCAACTCGGGAAAATTGAATGTATTTTGGTGAAAGATAATTCTTGGTATGGATGTCGCCCCACTGAAATGCACTTAGTGGGGAATATTCACCATTCTACAGATGAAGATATTGACTATGACAGCTATGAAGATGAGGTTCCTGCTGGGGTTGGAGTTGTTGCAGTCAGTGAAACCTCTCTGGAGGATGCATTCCTGGAGGTTGAAGGTGTTTCCACAGGTACTTTTTTTTTGTCTCATGTAATATTGGCAGTACATTCGGCCTTACTGCTCTTAATCCTCTGGTCTACATCCTCTGTCCCCCCTTTCCCAGTTGGCGAGGAGCTGGACTATGTGTACTACTTCAACGTATGACGGGATAAGAGTGGTTTGTAGTGAAGATGGCTTCCACATTACTCCACCAGCCACTGTTAAACCCTCAAAGAGCATTCCCAGTACTGCTGCACCAGCATCAACACCCCACAATCAACCCAGTAGGTGTGAATTGTATCCAGCAAATTGCCTTTGGGCATTGCAGTCAGTAATGCAACCAGTAAGCATGGTCCTGCAACAGTCCCAGGGTCGGGGGGGGGGGCATGTTAGTTCTGGTACTGGTACATGCTGCTGGGTCGGGGGGGGGGGGGGGGGGCATGTTAGTTCTGGTACTGGTACATGCTGCTGGGTCGGGGGGGGCATGTTAGTTCTGGTACTGGTACATGCTGCTGGGTCGGGGGGGGGCATGTTAGTTCTGGTACTGGTACATGCTGCTGGGTCGGGGGGGGGGACATGTTAGTTCTGGTACTGGTACATGCTGCTGGGTCGGGGGGGGACATGTTAGTTCTGGTACTGGTAC
Organism: Cololabis saira; assembly: GCF_033807715.1. Classification (NCBI taxonomy): domain Eukaryota; kingdom Metazoa; phylum Chordata; class Actinopteri; order Beloniformes; family Belonidae; genus Cololabis; species Cololabis saira. The sequence continues at coordinate 7,405,260 of NC_084601.1, forward strand.
ATGCTGCTGGGTCGGGGGGGGGGGCATGTTAGTTCTGGTACTGGTACATGCTGCTGGGTCGGGGGGGGGCATGTTAGTTCTGGTACTGGTACATGCTGCTGGGTCGGGGGGGGGGCATGTTAGTTCTGGTACTGGTACATGCTGCTGAGTCGGGGGGGACATGTTAGTTCTGGTACTGGTACATGCTGCTGGGTCGGGGGGGACATGTTAGTTCTGGTACTGGTACATGCTGCTGGGTCGGGGGGGGGACATGTTAGTTCTGGTACTGGTACATGCTGCTGGGTCGGGGGGGGGGGGCATGTTAGTTCTGGTACTGGTACATGCTGCTGGGTCGGGGGGGGGCATTTGTACGATGTCTCTGCGATAACCTGTTGCCTAGCAACCAGTGTCCAAATTCAAATGGAAATTAAAAAAAAAGAAAGGTAAATATCGCAAAAACTGTAATAATTGGGGGGCACGGTGGGGTTGAACCTTCCCCCTGGGTGGGGTTGGAACCCTCAACCCTCACCCTGGTGGGGTTGGGACCTTCACCCTGGTGGGATTGGAACCTTCACCCTGGTGGGGTTGGAACCCTCAACCTGGTGGGGTTGAACCTTCACCCTGGTGGGGTTGGAACCCTCAACCCTCACCCTGGTGGGGTTGGGACCTTCACCCTGGTGGGGTTGGAACCTTCACCCTGGTGGGGTTGGAACCCTCAACCCTCACCCTGGTGGGGTTGAACCTTCACCCTGGTGGGGTTGGAACCCTCAACCCTCACCCTGGGTGGGGTTGGAACCCTCACCCTGGTGGGGTTGGAACCCTCAACCCTCACCCTGGTGGGGTTGGAACCTTCACCCTGGTGGGGTTGGAACCCTCAACCCTCACCCTGGGTGGGGTTGGAACCCTCACCCTGGTGGGGTTGGAACCCTCAACCCTCACCCTGGTGGGATTGGAACCCTCACCCTGGTGGGGTTGGAACCTTCACCCTGGTGGGGTTGGAACCCTCAACCCTCACCCTGGTGGGGTTGGAACCCTCACCCTGGGGGGGGTTGGAACCCTCACCCTGGTGGGGTTGGAACCCTCACCCTGATGGGGTTGGAACCCTCACCCTGGGGGGGGTTGGAACCCTCACCCTGGTGGGGTTGGAACCCTCACCCTGGGTGGGGTTGGGACCTTCACCCTGGTGGGGTTGGAACCTTCACCCTGGTGGGGTTGGAACCCTCACCCTGGGTGGGGTTGGAACCCTCACCCTGGTGGGGTTGGAACCTTCACCCTGGTGGGGTTGGAACCCTCAACCTTCACCCTGGTGGGGTTGGAACCCTCACCCTGGTGGGGTTGGAACCTTCACCCTGGTGGGGTTGGAACCCTCACCCTGGTGGGGTTGGAACCTTCACCCTGGTGGGGTTGGAACCCTCAACCCTCACCCTGGTGGGGTTGGAACCCTCACCCTGGTGGGGTTGGAACCTTCACCCTGGTGGGGTTGGAACCCTCAACCCTCACCCTGGTGGGGTTGGAACCCTCACCCTGGTGGGGTTGGAACCTTCACCCTGGTGGGGTTGGAACCCTCAACCCTCACCCTGGTGGGGTTGGAACCTTCACCCGGGTGGGGTTGGAACCCTCACCCTGGTGGGGTTGGAATCCTCAACCTTCACCCTGGTGGGGTTGGAACCCTCAACCCTCACCCTGGTGGGGTTGGAACCTTCACCCTGGTGGGGTTGGAACCCTCAACCTTCACCCTGGTGGGGTTGGAACCCTCACCCTGGTGGGGTTGGAACCTTCACCCTGGTGGGGTTGGAACCCTCAACCCTCACCCTGGTGGGGTTGGAACCCTCACCCTGGTGGGGTTGGAACCTTCACCCTGGTGGGGTTGGAACCCTCAACCCTCACCCTGGTGGGGTTGGAACCCTCACCCTGGTGGGGTTGGAACCTTCACCCTGGTGGGGTTGGAACCCTCAACCCTCACCCTGGTGGGGTTGGAACCTTCACCCGGGTGGGGTTGGAACCCTCACCCTGGTGGGGTTGGAATCCTCAACCTTCACCCTGGTGGGGTTGGAACCCTCAACCCTCACCCTGGTGGGGTTGGAACCCTCAACCCTCACCCTGGTGGGGTTGGAACCCCATTTTTCCCACTTGGCAAAGAGCTCGTCCTCTCTGAAATATTACAAAAGACGTTTGAAGGACCACTTGACTGCTGTTTTGTAACTGTTTTCCCAATGTATTGTTGTTTATGTATCCATGTTCTTTTTGTTTTTTTGTTTTTTTGTGTTTCACTCATAGTGACATGTACAGTCTTATTTGCTCAGGAATCAATATAATATAAGTTGTAAAAACAATATCCCATGCACACTCACACACACTTATTTTTTGTCTTTATTCTTTATTATTTATATATTGCATTATTAGTTTGCCATCACTTTTTTGTAGTTATACTTTCTGTTTTTTGTATGTTAATCTTGACATGAAATTTTAATATCTTCGGTGGAGGCTTCAAATAAGCCCATTGGGTTTTTTGCCTCTTCCTGCACCTAAAGTGTTTATCATTGATATTTCCTGTATATTTTTTTTAAAAACTGTGCAAAACAATAAACTAAAACTAAACTAAACCCTCACCCTGGTGGGGTTGGAACCCTCAACCCTCACCCTGGGTGGGGTTGGAACCTTCTCCCTGGTGGGGTTGGAACCTTCACCCTGGTGGGGTTGGAACCCTCACCCTGGTGGGGTTGGAACCCTCAACCCTCACCCTGGGTGGGGTTCCAACCCTCACCCTGGGTGGGGTTGGAACCCTCACCCTGGTGGGGTTGGAACCCTCAACTCTCACCCTGGGTGGGGTTGGACCCTCACCCTGGGGGGGGGTTGGAACCCTCACCCTGGGGGGGGTTGGAACCCTCAACCCTCACCCTGGTGGGGTTGGAACCCTCAACCCTCACCCTGGGTGGGGTTGGTGAAAGGGCCTTTCAGTGTGGAGTTTGCATGTTCTCCCTGTGTTCCCCTGAGTAGCTAATCTTACAAAAACCCTACCCTCACAAAAACATGCAACAGTCCTGGGCTCTACTGCCCCCTCTGGCCAACCGGGGCGCCAGATGGGGTGGGGAGGATGCGGCCAGAATAACGTGATCCTTCGGCCGGAGAAGCCCCACCCTGTCTGGTGAAAAGATGCGGCCTGCTCACTCCTCAGGTTAAGAAGGAGACCTGACCTCAGTGCAGGAACTCCCGGGGTTGGTAGAGGGAGCAATGCCCAGGACTGTCACTTAGGTAGGAGCACTGGGTGATGAAATGGTAAAAAATCAGGGATAAAAAATATTTAAAAAAAAAAAATGTAATAATTGGCATAATGAGGTTTGTACGGTCCGTTAGGGCCAATCGGGCCGAGTGGTTGAGTGTTTGAACGATGTCTCTACGATAAAGTTCTGCCGAGCAATAAGCGTTTTTGGCATCTAGCATTGCTTTAGCTTGTTAGCATTTTGCTAGCAACATTGCCCTTTGGGCCATTCTGGACGAATGCAATATGGTCATGCCACTACTTGGCATGCCCATAATAATAATAATAATAATACCACTAGTAATACCACTGCAACAGAGTGGTAATACCACTCAAATAATAATATTAATATTATTATTATTATTATTATTATTATTATTATTATTATTACCACTAGTAATACCACTGCAACACAGTGGTAATACCACTCTAATAATAATAATAATAATAATAATAATAATACCACTAGTAATACCACTGCAACACAGTGGTAATACCACTCTAATAATAATAATAATAATAATAATAATAATAATAATACCACTAGTAATACCACTGCAACACAGTGGTAATACCACTCTAATAATAATAATAATAATAATAATAATAATAATAATAATAATAATAATAATAATAATACCACTAGTAATACCACTGCAACACAGTGGTAATACCACTCTAATAATAATAATAATAATAATACCACTAGTAATACCACTGCAACACAGTGGTAATAGCAACCTGCTGTGTTTGTAAAATAAGAGACACCGTTCCAGACCCAATGGGACAGTACACTGGTTTCAGGGTTCTAAGTCTTCTGTAGAATGGACCCTTTATGAGGATTACTGCAAATATTTTGATATTGTTTCTTTTGTTCCATTTTTTCCTGTACAGTTGTTTTTGTGTGTGTTTAAAATAAAGACATTTGTGCAAAACAAGACAGACTTTTATTTACACACCTTTCAGAAAATAGAAAAATTCTTGAACTTTGTCGTTTGCATAGTGACAGCAGTTATCCTATAAATTATTATAAACAATAAGTAATCTGTATCACAGTAGCAGTAATGAACAACTGTATGACAGGATAAATTACTGTGAATAAAGTAAACAATTGTAAATAAAGCAGTAGAGAAATAAACTGAAAATAATGAACTGATAGTAAAAAGTGAACTATGAAACAGTGTAAGAAGTTACTGTAAATAAATACAATGAGTAGTAGCAGTAGCATCTTGTGTCCATCCTTGTTTGGTGCTGGGAGAGTCTGCGTGTGATTCACTGCTGGAGTTTAGGAGAACCGCTTCCCTGCATGAGGATGTGATTCTGGAAGTTTTCCAGATCTGATGTAGTCCTGCAGAGTGTGAGAATAAAGATACAAAAACATTATGTCTTTCTGATAATTACTGACCTATAAACAGTACTCGAGTTGTAAAAAATAATCAGGGGGGATGTTGGATTTTATCATATGGGGACAGATAATTTGTGCTGATTACAAATAATATAATATATTACAAATGATGGCAGTGACCAAAACACCTGCAGAAATACTGCAGGAATGACATAGCAGCAGTTAAATGCAGCCTTCTGTAAGCTTTAAATATCCACTGGGCTTACATCAAATACATAAAAACAGAACAATAAAAAACAGTTTTCTGAACTTATCAATATGACTCTGTCCTTCACAGGATAAGTAAAATGGATCACTGCAAAAACTCACAATCTTAACAATAATATTTGTCTTATTTCTAGTTAAAATGTCTAATTTTTAGTCAAAAAATCTCATTACACTTAAAACAAGACTCATCACTGGAAAAAACAATTTTCACCTGTTTCAAGTAGATTTTCACTTGAAATAAATAGAAAAATCTGCCAGTGGAACAACATTTTTTGCTTGTAATGAGAAGATAAATCTTGTTCCACTGGCAGATTTTTCTACTTCAAATGAAAATTTACTTGAAACAGGTGAAAATTGTCAAATAAGTTATTTTTCTGGTGTTATTTTTCTGGTGATGACTCTAAATGTTGAAATAGCAGTAAAACGAAAGTTACGCCTGTAACTACGGTTCTATGAGTCCCGGATGACCGCCAGGCGGTGCTGTAAGCACTGGATATCTCCCCTCGCGCATGCGCATGTCGAGTACAATACCAACAATGTCACGTCACCCGTGACCCCTGCATGACCCCCGGAAGGGGTATATCTTCCGGGGTCAAGCATGGGATCGGCTCCTAGAATCTTCTCGCGAGAGCACGAGGATTCGGAGTGACCGGCAGGCCTGGCGGTCATCCGGGACTCATAGAACCGTAGTTACAGGCGTAACTTTCGTTCTATTTCGTCCCTACTGACCGCCAGGCGGTGCTGTAAGCACTGGATGACGAATACCAACAATGTCACATAGAATCCCGGTCACATACCTCACTGATCAGGGGCAGAAGGACCCGGGAGTAGAACCACGCCCAATGGTTGGGGAGTGGCGACATTGATCCGGTAAAACCTGGAGAACGTGTCCGGCGACGTCCACGAAGCTGCTGCGCAGATGTCCTCCAGAGGCACCCCCTTCAGGGCAGCCCAAGAAGCTGCGACGCTTCTGGTCGAGTGGCACCTCACCCCCACTGGTAAGGGGCGGCCACTGGCCCTGTAGGCGTGCTCGATGGTGTCCACCACCCAGTGGGACAGGCGCTGTCTAGAAATAGCGCGCCCCCTGTTAGGGCCACCATGACAGATAAAAAGCTGCTCCGACCGTCGCACAGGCGCGGTGGCAGCAACATAAGCAGTAAGGGCCCGTACGGGGCACAAAGGGCTTGGCCCACCCTCCGCAGGCTCGGGGTCGAACCGGGCAAGCTGGATAGGCCGATTAGCATGATCGCGTGGCAGGACCTTGGGCAGGAACGCCACGTTCGGCCACAACGTAACCCCTGAGCCATCCGGGTTCCACCTCAGGCAGTACCCGCTGACTGACAGGGCATGTAACTCACTGACTCGCTTTGCTGACGTCATAGCGAGGAGAAAAGCCGTCTTCATAGAAAGACACTTCAGGTCCACCTGGGCCAAGGGCTCAAAAGGTGGAGAAGAGAGGGCACCTAGTACCATAGACAGGTCCCACACCGGGGCCCTTGGGGTCCTCGGGGGGCGCAGCCTCAGAGCCCCCCTAAGAAAGAGAGAAACCAGCCGGTGGCACCCCACGGTGGCATTCTCGACCAGGGCATGTCGTGATGAAATGGCCGCCACGTACACCCGTAAGGTGGACTGAGCACGGCCATCATCCAGGAGGGACTGAAGGAACTCCAGGATCGTGGCCACAGGGCAAAGCATAGGGTCCTCTGCCCTGTCCGCACACCAGGCAGAGAATCTCCTCCACTTGCACTCATACTGGAGGCGGGTGGAGGGCGCACGAGCGTTCAAGATGGTAGCCCTGACGGGCTCAGTACAGCTTGACACTAACGGGTCGGGCCCTGCAGTGGCCAGACCCAGAGTTGAAGGCGACGGGGGTCGGGACGCCAAATCCGACCCCCCAGCTGGGACAGAAGGTCCCTCCGGTCGGGTAGGCGCCATGGCGTGCCGCAGCAGAGCCTCCGGAGTAGTGGGAACCACGGTCTCCCCGGCCAGAAGGGGGCCACCAAGAGGAGCCTGTGACCTCTCTGGAGGACCCTCTGCAACGTCGGAAGGATTAAAGGTAGTGGGGGGAACGCGTACAGGAGCCCGTCGGGCCACTCGTGCCCTAGGGCATCCTGACCCAGAGGACTGGTCTCCTCTGTCCAGGAGAACCAGAGGGGGCAGTGAGCCGAGACGCCCGAGGCGAAGAGGTCCACCACCGCTCTGCCGAAGAGGACCCAAATCATCCCCACTACCTCCGGATGAAGCCGCCACTCTCCTGGGGGAGGCTTGTGTCGGGACAGGAAGTCTGCCACCTGATTCCTGACCCCTGGCAGGTATATCGCCCGCAGGCTGAGGAGGCGAGGAGCGGCCCACGTCAGAAGGCCCCGAGACACCTGCAGCAGCTGTGCAGACCCGGTGCCCCCCTGGTGGTTGATCTGGGAGACAGTGGACACATTGTCCGACCGAACCAGTACGTGCCTCCCCCATAGGTGAGGTAAAAAGTGCTCGAGTGCTCGGTGTACAGCACAGAGCTCCAGCACATTGATGTGGCGTGTGCGGTCCCGCGCAGACCACTGCCCTTGGGCAGGCCTGCCGCGCCAAACAGCACCCCACCCCGAGAGGGAGGCATCTGCGGTGACAGTCTCCCGGAAGGAGGTGATAGTGCCCAAGGGCACACCCCCCAGCAGGAATGTCCCGTCTTTCCAGGGTGCCAGGGCATGGACACACACCCGCGACACCCTGACTAGCCTGTGCCTGTGCCTTTCGGCATCCAGGCGAAGGCTGTTCAGCCACATCTGCAGGGGGCGTAGCCTCAGCAGGCCCAAAGGCACAACAGCCGAGGCGGCTGTTAATCTGCCCAAAAGCTGCAGGAACTGGAGGTAAGGCAGCCGTCTGCCCCTCCTGAATCGGGGGAGGAGCCGCAGGATGTCGCTCACACGCCGCGGTGAGAGACAGGCCCTCATGGTCACCGAGTCGAGTACCAATCCTAAGTAGGCGACTCGCTGGGAGGGAGCCAGACAGCTCTTCCCTCTGTTCACTGTGAGCCCTAGTTTGGCCACATGCGACAAAAGGAGGGCCGTGTCTGCCACCACTTGTTCTCGGGACGGCGCGCATATCAGCCAGTCGTCCAGGTACGGCAGAACCTTCATACCCTGTGCCTGCAGGGGAGCGAGGGCTGCCGCCACGCACCTGGTGAAAACTCTTGGGGACAGGGAGAGCCCGAACGGGAGCACCCTGAACTGGTAATGGCGGTCCTGATAGGCGAACCTCAGGAACCGCTGGTGCTGTGCCGCAATCGGCACGTGAAAGTAAGCGTCCTGTAGATCTACCGTCGTAAACCACTCCCCCTGACCGACCGCACGCAGAACATCTGCTGTGGTCAGCATCCGGAAGGGCAGGGCCTTCATGTACCCGTTGAGGCCTCTCAGGTCCAAGATGGGACGAAGGCCGCCGTCTTTCTTGCTGACGAGAAAGTAGGTTGAGTAGAACCCCTGGGGCTGCAGCAGGGGGTCTACCGGCACAATGGCGCCCTTGGCCAGCAGGACGGACAACTCCTGAGTCAGAGCCAGAATGTTCGCCGGGTCTCTGATGACGGTCATCTTGACCCGGCCGGAGGTAGGGGGCCGGTGTCGGAACTGCAGTACGTACCCGTGGGTTAAGGTGGAAATTACCCAGGGGTCCGACGAGCAGGCAGCCCAGTGACTGAGCTGCTGCCGGGAAAAGCAGCCGACGACCGGCCCCGTGGCCCTAGCGCCGTCTCCCCCGGCCTCTGGACGTGCCGGGGGGGCGATGGTCGAGGCCAACACCCCGACGCTGCTGGGGCGGTCCGCGCACAGGGGGGCGAAACCCCCCGGCAGGCTGTCCAACGGGCCGTTGGGAGCTGCGCTGGCTCCTGCGGGCAGGAGGCTGGGGGCGACGTCCAGGGGCGGACGAAGGGCCCCTCGGTGTACTGGAAGCGGGCGCCCTCCTGTGAAGGTGCACCAATCGCTGCCTGGTCTCATCGGCCAGGGCGGTGCGGTTCAGAGCTTCCAGGGCAGTTGCCCCAAACAGCTCCCCCGGTTCTGCCGGTGCCTGACGAAGAACCCTACGAGCAGTCTCTGTCAGGGGTGACTGCGCCAGCCAGACATGACGGCGCGTGTGCACCAGGGTGGACATCAGCCGCCCCAGTTCCCTCGTCTGGGAGGCAAAAGCCTGTAGGGACACATCACACAAGTCCCGTGTGGAATCATCCACCTGTGCATCCTGCAGGGAGGTGGAGAGGGCCAGTAGCAGATGAGAAAGGGTGTTCCCCAGCCGGCCGATGCGCGCCGCTGTTTCATAAGCCCTACAAATATGCCCATCAGTAACCCTACACTGGGTAGAGGGGCACTTGGGATCTGGCTTCAGAGCCTCATCAGGAGCCACTATCAGTGCTGCAATGGAGGGCTCGATGGGGGGCATGTGGTGGAGACCAGCCACTGCAGCGTCCTCCATCGCCGTCAGAGCACGGTCATCAGCTGTTAGCCTGGAGAGGGCTGTGACATCTCTCCAGCATGAGTGCAGCTCCCTCAAAAAATCCGACGAAGGCGGAATGGTGAATTCCACCGGAGAAGGATTGCGCCTGTGGAAGGCGCTAGAGGCCACCTCCGCACGCGGTGCATCCAGCTGCAAGTGTGCCAGGGCAGTGCGGATAATGCTCTGCACGGAGGAACAAACCGTCCCCTCCCGAGAGCTCTGGGCAGATGAGTGCGAGGAGAACCCCGAGCGCTGTGAGGCCGGGTCCCCTGATGACACGTTGAAGTGGCTCGCTGAGGCTGCAATGGAGATTGCGTCCTCCGGCAGCGGCGGTGGCGACCCCAGAGCAAACTCTGGCACGGCAGGTTCCACCTGGCCAGTACCAGGTTGCAGATTGAGGAGGAGCGCCTTCATCTGCTCCATGTCGGCAGCCAAGCGATCTACCTTCGAGGAGAGCTGGCTCGTCAGCCGCCGTCGTTTGGGGGCCCCCACCACTCTCTTCGCCGATCGCTTCAGCGAAGACCCCGGCTGGGATGAGGGGAGGCTGGCCGACGGCCCCGGCTGCTCAGGGCCCAGGCATGACACGCAGAGGTCCTGGTCAACCGCAGGATCCAGGGAGGCCATGCACCCTGGGCATGAACGCTCCATCACAGGGACCGGTGGGAGAGGGAGCGGACACGCTGCCGTCACCACGGATGTGCTGGCAGGAGAGAGGAGCGGTCACGCTGCCGTCACCACGGATGTGCCGGTGGGAGAGGGGAGCGGACGCGCTGCAGTCACCACGTAGGTGTCGGTGGGAGAGGGGAGCGGAAACGCTGCCGTCACCACAGCGAGCACGCTGCCGTCACCACCAATATGAAGGCGGGAGAGGGGAGGGCCACGCTACCGTCAGCACGGATGTGTCAGTGGGAGAGGGGAGCGGAAACGCTGCCGTCACCACAGCGAGCACGCTGCCGTCACCACCGATATGCAGGTGGGAGAGGGGAGCAGCCACGCTACCGTCAATACGGGTGTGTCAGTGGGAGAGGGGAGCGGAAACGCTGCCGTCACCACAGCGAGCACGCTGCCGTCACCACCGATATGCAGGTGGGAGAGGGGAGCAGCCACGCTGCCGTCACCACGGCTATGAGAAAAGGCAAAAAAGGCGTCTTTACTCAAAAAGAAGAGAACAATCCTCTCTTGTTTCTTTTCCCTTTTTTTTTTTTTTCAAGAAAAAAATAAAAAATAACTGCAAGGAAAAATAACAATATCACATCAGTAAGGGGGAGAGGGAGCAAATGCTGCCGTCACCCTGAACGAGCCGGTGGGAGAGGGAGCGGAAACGCTGCCGTCACCACGGCCGCAAAACAGGCAAAAAGGCGCTGTTCTTTTCCTTTCTTATATTATTTTTTTTTTTCAAAGAAAAAATAATCTGCAAGGAAAAAAATAATGTTGTCACTTTAATAAAGTGGGAGAGGGAGCGAAACGCTGCCGTCACCACAAGTGTGCCGGTGGGAGAGGGGCGTGGCCTTCACCACGGCTGTAAGAAGGACAAAAAAAGGTGTTTTTTTTTTTTTTTTTTTAGAAAAAAATAATCCCTTTCTGTCTCTCTTTTTTTTTTTTTTTTTTTTTTTTTGCAGAAAAAATAACTGCACAGAATATTCAGGTGTCGGGCGCAGCCAACAGCTTACCTTCTGCCAGCTGGCCCAGGGGGGCGGGGCGGGGAGACGCCGCCGCCGCCGCAACGAACACCAATAAATACCGCGTGGCCACAGCCCCTCGGAGGACGACAGAGATCGTTACTCCTACCTTACGGCACGAAGCTGCACAGAGGCCGGCGGTTTTAGGGAGGAAAGGAAGAAGCTTTTAACCAGCCTTCTATTTCCGTCCTGTACTTCAGCGCGATGCGAGAAGAATGAGGAGCCGATCCCATGCTTGACCCCGGAAGATATACCCCTTCCGGGGGTCATGCAGGGGTCACGGGTGACGTGACATTGTTGGTATTGTACTCGACATGCGCATGCGCGAGGGGAGATATCCAGTGCTTACAGCACCGCCTGGCGGTCAGTAGGGACGAAATAGAACCACATTCATTGATGAAATGACATAAGGGATGGAAAGGGGGGGATGATTTGGACCGTTTTTATTTCAGGGGGGGATGCCATCCCCCCTCATCCCCCCTCAACGCCAGTACTGCCTATAAATCATTCAACATATTTTGTTGATCCCAAGTTTGAATTTTTTCGTTGTTGAAGTCACCGTAATTACGCAGACAGTAAAAGCAAGTAATGTATAGCTATAGAAAAATTAGAGAAATTTACCGTATATATTTATACACTCACAAGATAAAACTACCCTTGTTATTATTTTAATATAATTCCAACAAAGTAGATTTATTTTATATGCTTACATAGTGTTTATATTGTATTCTTTTTATCTGGGAGTGTATATTTGCCTATATATTTCATTTTTCTGGCTATATTTTACTGTATCTACAAATGTGTTGCTTCTACCATCAGTGTATACATATCTGTATACAGAGACCTCCAGAGTCACATGGTTTACATAGATATTGACATTTGCTACAGTAGCAACACTTACACCAGCTGTAGTAGTTTCAGGATAATTGTTTTTGTAAAACACACTGACATAGGTGTTGACAAAAGTGCATACCTGGAGGTGATGAACGTCTTTACATCCTTCAACCATCTCTTGTCCAAGACGACGGCTACAGGGGCTTTTAGCGAGTGAACGCCGGGCCAATGTTTATTCTCCACCGGGCATTTAGCTTGTTACTCTCCCGCTTTCTTTTTTCACCTCCTCCGATAAAACTTTTATCTTCTTGGGTTTTTCCGCTGCTTCCGCCATGATACCAGCTCCTGCTGAGCTCTGCGCTCCACGCCCCGCCCAGCTTTGGTCTGGACTACGAATGGGGAAGGAGGGGGAAGTGACGTATGCCGTAAAGCAGTCAAAGCCGTAAAAATGTGTCGTTTTTTAGTGTGGCAGGGTTCCTACCATGCTCCTCAAAGTTCCATAGTGCCAGTGAAGGCGATACAGACCCCTCAGAACATGACAGAGGTTCATTAAACCTGTTGGAAGTTGATGTTCCATCACAATGATGATGATGAAATATTAGATTAAGCTGGAAAAGTTACATAGTGCTGCTTTAAACTACTTGGCAATATAATTATTTCTGATCCTGGTTCTGATTTCCACCAAGAACTTATATCAGTCTGCCTTCACCAATGCTGCCGTCGGGGCGTTTTAGAAATATAAATTCCCTGTTCACTGGATCGACAACTTTCACATGCTCCTCCATTTCCACTTCTCTTCTACCGGATTTAATTCATCAGGACCAGACTGGATTCATTAAACAGAGACAGACACAGGACAACATTAGGCGCAAATAACATATCTTGCAAAATACAACCAGAAAACAGTTAGAAGTAATAATATTAGATTAGATGCGGAGAAGGCTTTTGATTTGGTCGGGTGGGACTTTTTATATATATGGCTCTGGAGCGATTCATTTCCATGAAACATTTATAAAATGTAAAAACAAAAACAGAAAACATGTGAGAGGCAACACAAGAAGGAGCAAAACTCTTTGAATTTTACCACCACCTTTTTATTTTTTTTTGGTCTTTGGATGCAGAACAAACAATAAAAATGATAAAGAAAAGTAAAAGCGTGAAGAAACAGTGACATGTTTCAGCTTCAACTGAACTGTAACAGACGCTCTTGTTTCAAAACACCAGAAAAATGAAACTACTGCTAAAAAAGCACCTTGAAGTTTCTCTGAGAATCTTTCTGAGAAGAAGGACTGAACTTGTGTTCCAGATGAATCATTCAATGATCGCTGCACGGCTGCAGATTAAAGTCTTGCTGAGCAGAAAATGTATGTAATAAATGATGAATGTCCTTTTATGCAGACGACACCCCACTAAATCTTTCCGGTCTAAAAGTATGTCCACCTTAAGAAGCTGACAGTTTTGCGGTTCATGCAGCGAGTGTCTCTGTCCCTGGACATCAGAACACTCACTTCTACAGTTTGTGGTTCAGTCTGTTGGAATTAATTGATCTGTACTTAATTAGACTATAATTAACTGGTCTGTGTTTACTGTAAAGTGTCCTAAAAGTTAGAAGAACTTATATTACTACCCTTTTTAATAGTTTCACCCTGAACAACACCTTTCTAAAAGCTGATTAATATGAAGGTATTGATTAATAGGATATGATAATCAATCTCATATCTGATTAATATCTGATTTTTAATTAGACTATAACGAACTTGTCTGTGTTTACTGTAAAGTGTCCTAAAAGTAAGAAGAACTTGTATTACTACCCCTTTTAATAGTTTCACCCTGAACAACACCTTTCTAAAAGCTGATTAATATGAAGGTATTAATTAATAGGATATGATAATCAATCTCATATCTGATTCTTAATTAGACTATAATGAACTGGTCTGTGTTTACTGTAAAGTGTCCTAAAAGTAAGAAGAACTTGTATTACTACCCTTTTTAATAGTTTCACCCTGAACAACACCTTTCTAAAAGCTGATTAATATGAAGGTATTGATTAATAGGATATGATAATAAATCTCATATCTGATTAATATCTGATTCTACCTGGATGGTAGAATGTAGATTTGGTTTAAATCAAATGTAACACACTTCCCTTCACCAATTACGACTAAAAGAGATAAAAGAGGGTCTGTGACATGTGTCTGATGACAGTTTGGTCCTGTTCTCATAATTCTGTGTCTTTCGTGGCTGCTTTTTGTTGCTTTACGAGTTAACAAAACTTCATGGCAGCAGCAGGATCTGAGCTCTTCCTTTCACACGTCCGTGATCAGGATCAGGACCAGACACGAGTCGGGGATCCAGACGGGGGTCGGCAGCCTGTTAGTCAGTCCGTATCACCATGGTAACCACCTGTGAAGACAGAATGAAATGACAGGATGAAAATGTGACTCGTGTCTCTTCTACAAACCCTCCGGTCTTCTTCACATCTCTGGCTTCTTTTCAATCACTCAGCTTCCTCAGCTTCCTTTTCTGAGACTGGGAGCTTTTGTTGTCCCTGATCTGTGACTGTCAGGCTGCAATAATGATTACAATCATCTTATCTGAACCACGCACGCTTTTGTCTGATTTTACAGCTCAAGTCAGTCTGGTCTTCTTGAAACACACAAACACCACTGAAAGTCAGCACACAAAACAAATAAACGTCATTACAAGTTGCACAACGATGTCATCACCGGCAGAGGCTCACCTATTTAGTCCATGCCATGCTGATGAAGGCGGGAGCCACAGCCCTGCGAGCTGACCTGCCGTATCTGGATCTGGACAAGGCAAATCTGCGCTTTCTTCCAGATCCTCCCCCAGAACAATCCTGGAAGTTAGAGATGGAGAGACTTTAGACGACAAACATGGGTTCTTTTATTTGGAGTGAAGCTGCTGACAGCAAAACTTGACCAAGTTTAGAAGCTTTGCAGCGAGGCGTACCGGCAAACAGTTGTTGTTGTTGTCTTTGACGCACAGGTGGATTTGGCAGTGCAGGTAGACGGCACTAGAGCTGCCCGTGAACTCAAACATGCTGAAAGAGAAATAGCTGGAGGTTCCTTCTCCGTTTCCCTCCACCTGCACCGTCGAGTCGTCTTTGTTTGCACAGCTGTCCAAAAACAAGAAAACACCCTTTGGTCAGCAGTGGCCAACAGCAGAACGATGGTCCATGAATCCGCCCCGGGGAGTCTCAGCGCAGCAGCTGTCTCTTCACAACACGACTCACCCGTCCTTGATCAGGTCATATTTCACGTCGCTGTCAGACGCTTCCTGGCCGGTGGCCCAGCAGGAGTCGATCACCATGGCGACCAAGTTTTCATCCAGCCCGTCGCTCGTCAGCTCCACCCAGATCTTCTGGTCCAGCAGCACCTCGGTGTCGGAGTCCACAGCTTGTGTGTGTTCGGCGTCCGTGTAGGCGCTCATCGTCACCGTGAAACTAGAAGCCACCTCAGATGTGACCTCCTGGGAGACGGAGCTGCAGAGCAAACACAAGCACAACGTCAGCCCGTCGGCCTCACAAACCAGCCGACAACAGAAGTAGAACCGAACCAGCAGCCGGGACACACCTGTCCTTGATTGTGAAGCTCATAGTCTTGATTTTTGGTTCAACGTGGATGCAGGAGAAGTCAATCTTGACCTCGTTGTGGCGAGTGATGACGGAGGAGGAGGAGCTGGACGTGGTTTGGATGGTGTTCTTGTACGACACTTTGCTTTCTTCTTTCTGCAGGATCACATTCAGATGTTTGAGTGAAGGGGCTCAGTCATGTTTCCACCTCCGTCATGTTGCGGTTCATCTATATGTTAACAGTCTGTATGAACTCGGAGCCGCTTCTATCTGTATGTGACAACACAGATGTAGAAGCCACCTGCAGCCACTAGAGGGCCCCGGAGCTCCCCTTTCATTTACGTATTCAGTATTTAGCAAAGATAAGAACCTGGTTTATTTATAGACACCTAAATGTAAACATTAGAGAACTGCACTTTGAAATACCTAAATTATTCCTCCGATGTGTCGTCTGTTTATGATGTAAGAGTGTTTTCTTCTTTATAAATCCAGAATGTTTTTCATTCTCACTTAGTTTTTATTTCAAAAGGCCCTTGTCATTACCCGATTTAAGTCACACATGCGCAGTCGTGTCCAACATCGTCGGCCATCTTGGAAAGCAACATACGGCAACACCACTTGGATTACGTCGCCAGACTTGATAGACAAGATCTAAACACACACTTGTTTTGATATACACTACTCACAATAAGTTAGGGATATTATTATTTACATGATTGCTTTTCCTAATTACTCATAGAACGAGTAATCTTCCATTTGTCAGCTTTTCCCAAACTGGGATGAAACTTTACGGATTCCATGTAGGCATGGAGCTGATGGAAAAAATTAAAGTCGCTCATTTTAATTTAAGTGTGTGTTCAGATCTTGTCTATCAAGTCTGGCGACGTAACTGTAGTTTGTCCAAGTGGTGTTGCCGTATGTTGCTTTCCAAGATGGCCGACGATGTTAGACGTGACTGCGCATGTGTGACTCAAATCGGGTAATGACAGGCCCTCGTACATTGTTGTGCTACCATAGCTAGCATCAGCAGGATTTATGTCAGTTACTGTATCTGGGTTTATTTTTGTAGCTCAGCTTGAATGTTAAAGTTGTACAGGTCCCTAAATGTGTTGAACAGACAACCAACATGACTGCAAACATCTGTAGATCCTAAAGTGGAGGAGCCAGAGAAGCAGCCCAGCTGTGGCTGGAGGAGACTGTGGATAGGGAACCCACCTCCACCAACGTCCCGCAGTTGTCGTTGTCGAAGCTGAAGGTCACCATGTGGCTCTCATCGTCCATGACACCAGTGCACGTTTTGTTGTTGAGGTGTAAGGTGGAATAGTCAATACCTTTCTCCGCCAGGAGACAACCCACCAGAGTGAGTGAAGCTGAGTCCCCTATGCAGACCGTCGGGTCACCTGAACATGAGAATATTGTGTTAAAAGAACAGTTAAATGTTGTTCTCCAATCCCTCGCTCCTGTTTGGTCATTATAAAAGCTGCATTACCCAGATTGTTTGAACTTCTGTAAGCGGAGGCAAAAATGGATCTACAGAGGCAGGTGGGGCTACCGCTGACCAGTCCACAGAACTCATTATCACTGCAAGGACTCTCACAAACGATCTGAGACGTAGCTGCAGGGGGCACAAAGTTAGTTCAAACACGTGCACATTACTAATTATAACATGAACTACAAACTACAAAATGAACAAAGGAAATTTTGATATGGACATGCCCTACTGCCCATTCGTCCCCTCTCGCTGCTTTGGTTTGGGATTGTAGTGGTTGTGTTTAAGGTTGTTTTGGTTGTGTTTAAGGTGGTTCTGGCCATGTTTGGGGTTATTAATAATGGCCAATAATCCAAACCAAGGCCTGGATGCACGTTGCAGTTCGGGTCACAGTTACGGATGATTTATTCATATTCTCCCCCATAAAAATGCATAGGTTTTGTTGCCATGATAACAAGCTCCATAGGATAGAATGGGACAATTTGGCTTGAATAGCTCAAAAGTTGTAAACGATAGCCTAAACGGTATGTTGTAGTCCACATCGTCCCAAGTCTTTTAAGGTTGGAACGATGTCTCTGCGATATCGTGTTACCAATAAGCGTCCATTCCGTTAGTTTAAAAATTAGAATAGTTAAATATCTCAAAAACTGTAATAGCTAGCATGCTCAGAATGAAATATGTTGTAGTACAACGCATCCCAGGTTTTTAGATGTTGTAATGATGTCTGTACGATAAACCATTGCCTAGCAACAAGCGTCCAAAATAAAATGGACATTTTTTCAAAATAAAAAGTTAAATATCGCAAAAACCGTAATAATTAGCATGATGAGGTTGTACGATCCATTAGTGCCAATCGGGCCTAGTGTTTGTAAATTTGAACGATGTCTCTATGATAAAGTTCGGCCGAGCAATAAGCGTCCGAATTTTCGCCATTTTTTTTTGCTTTTTGGCATCTAGCGTTGCCACGGTAACACTTTTGACTGAGAAAAGTAATGCCCATCGAGGCACGATGGAGACGCATCCAACCATGGTTACCATGCATCTGTGCAACGTTGCGGTTCGGGCCGTATTAACGGACGAAAAAAGAGTGCGGCATAAGAAGAAGAAAAAAAGGGAAACCTTTTCTGTATACTAATATATCGCCTTCATTTTCATGTTTTTCCTCGTTTTTTCAGGTGTGTTTTATTTTTTGGGGAATTTTTTTTTCCACATCAGAGCAGGGTCATACTGTACACCCGTTGATGCGCAGTGGGACTTGTGCGACTTTAGCTTGTTAGCAAAATGCTAGCAACATTGCCCTTTGGGCCATTCTGGACGATTGCAATAGTGGCATGCCCATAATAAAAGGGAAAAGACGGGTATGAGTTTTGATGCAAATGGCTGAGTCTTACAGCACTTCTGGTTGGACCTCCATTCCTCCAGTTGGATGTTCACCAGGCTGCAGGCTCTGGCGTAGGCCTCCAGGAACTGACACATGAGGCCGTCCTCATCAGGATATTGACACACGGTGTCACTGCAGGCAGTTATGTAGGGCGCTGGGTTGACGGTGGCGTGACAGGAGGAGAAGGGTTCCTTCATCAGGATGTTGCAGCTGCTCCAACAGAGAAGACGAGACAGAATGTGAGGTTTATCTTCCATCTGATGTCACATGACCCAACAGGTGATTAATAGGAAATGTAGATCAGATCTCCACATAGACTGAGTGTCCCGTTGTCTGAAAGAATCTGCTCACCGTTCCTTAATTGCGTCACAGTCGACTGGCAGGTTACTGGTTTCTGTGGGCATATTCCAACAGCTAGGGGGCGACAAACACCAGGACATTTTTTTAAGTTTTCCTCAGACATCCATTCATATCAGACATGACACTCAAAGGACTTTCACCTTCCTTTATGCCGGACTTCACACAATCACCGCACTTTAAAATACAGAAGACCATCTATGGAACAATTTACCTACATCACTAAAATCAATATCTTCACTGGCTTTGTTCAAAAAACAGTTGAAAAAATCAATCTTTAGTTAAGATCAGAAACACTTCTGGAGTTGTTAAATTGTACTTTTTTCATGCAATTAACCTACATTCATTCATTCATCATTTTCTCAATCTTCTTCAATAACTTATTCTTCATCTTTCAATAACTGGTATTGTTTTTCTTTTTCATGCTAAAATCATTCTGTTTTACATTATGCTTTTCTATATAGTGTTTTTTTCTTTGAAGTTAGCTGCTACTACTACTGCTACTACTACTACTGCTACTACTGCTACTACTACTACTACCACTACTACTACTACTGCTACTACTGCTACTGCTACTACTACTACTACTACTACTACTACTGCTACTACTACTACTACTACTACTAATACTACTGCTACTACTACTACTACCGCTACTACTGCTACTACTGCTACTGCTACTACTACTACTACTACTACTACTGCTACTACTACTACTACTACTACTGCTAATACTGCTACTACTACTACTACTACTACTGCTACTACTACTACTACTACTACTACTGCTACTACTACTACTGCTACTACTACTGCTGCTACTACTGCTACTGCTACTACTACTACTACTACTACTACTGCTGCTGCTGCTGCTGCTGCTACTGCTGTTATTGCTATGTTTGGTTTATAAAGGGGAGGCATTCTCATGAGCCTTTTTGGCTTCAACCTTTCCATCACAAATGCTTCATTTGACCATTGTTTTTACTGTTTACACGGGTTCTGTTTTATGTGCAACTAAACTAAACTAAACTGAAATCAGGACTGCCTCAGTTCCAGTTGTTTTCATAACACACACACTGTTTTTTTGCGAATCATTGATCAGACAGCGTCAGATTCGGTCAGAGGGACATGGTACCTGCCGGACGCGGTCTGGTTGGTTGAAGATGCTTTGTCGTCGTCTCCACACAAACCACCTGGTGGATAATAACCGAATCCTGAAATAGTTCAGGAAAGAACGTGTCAGAAGAGCACGAACCTTCAGACTCACTAAAGTAAACCATATGTCCTGAATGACACGTTTAACTTGATACCTGATGTAGTTTTGAGCTGCGCAGTGTTTCCATCAAAGAACACAGTCACTTCTACCGAATCGTTCAGTTTCAGTTTGGCAAAGACTCCAGCTTCGGTCTTGGAGAGTTTAACACCATCACCATGGTCTTGCAATGAACTGGTGAGCTCCACCGCTGAACCGTCCACCTGCATCACAGTGGAGGTGAAAGGTGAAGGACACAAATGAGTTCACAAATGTGGTTCTAATGTGACCGTGTGGAACGATGAGAGCAGAGAACTTGAGGAAGATTTCTGATAAAAAAAACCCCGGTCTGGATCCAGGACTGTGCTGGAAGGCAGCTCACCTTGACTGTCCCACCTTGTTCCAGGAGAACCTCAACACCGTTTTTCAGTGTTACACTGTCCAGAAAGCTCACATCTGTGCGACGTCGGTCCTTGTAGCTGGCCAGCACTTCAAATTCTGAGACGAGGTCATTATCTGACATCAGAGTGTACGTGCAGCGATCCTCCACAGTGGTGACGTCGCCGTCGCCGTTGATCACAGTGGGTCCGGTCAAAGTGCAGATCCTGTACGGGATGCACCTGATGGAGAAGGAGCACAAACATCAGGAGCTGCTGTTGAGGAACGTGTCCACCAGGAGGTTCTATCTCAGGTACCATCAGCAGCTTTATATAAGCAGAACATACTTTATTTGTTCCTTATTCATACAAGTGTTTATTGAAGGTACTTGTGGGAATCATTTATCTTCTCTGTCTACTGATCTCGATCTGTTCAGAGGTTGAACTCACTGATGAGGTCAACCAACACCTCCATCTGCTGCTGCTTCACCACAATAGTGTCTTCTAAAGAGATTACGATGCTCACTGAATCTCTGCTCAATCAGATTTGATTTTTAGTTCACAGTCAGAATACTTACGTGCCATTACCATCACAATGGTGATTTTCAGGACAACCTTTAACTGATAAGACGCTTTCAGAACTGCAAGAGTAAGTTACACAGGTGTCGTCATCGTACTCCTCCTCTCCAGGGCTGATAAAAACATCTGAGGAGAAAAGGGATGTTTGTATTAATTTAAAAAAGCTCTCCGGATGAAAACACAAACTAACCAAAAATATTAAATATCTGACTCACGGAACCCTTAAATGTTATTTTGAGCCAACATTTACCAACCTGCTTCGGTTCTGCATCCACTCATGTCTAAGACCACGTCTAAAGAAGGAGCATTGTCCTAAACGGGAACAAACACAATCAATTAATCACAACCATGAAGCTGAATCAACAGATTGGAGACAAATGAAGATGAGAAGAGACAAAAGTTTTAATTACATTCAGAAAGTAATTTGTTATGATCTCCTGTTAACTGCAGTGTAAAAAACACCAAATAAATCTAAAGAGTCTAATCTAAAGAGTCAACTTTAGATTTGACTTAAATATTCAAATGTTCTTCATTGCATCATTTCAAAAGACTGAAACTGTTTATTCACACAACTCACAAGAGAATCATCTGGTTTGGTGGCACTGTTCTGAACTCCCACAAATGATCGGGTCTCGTATTGCACAAAAAAAAAAGTGTTCTGAAACGAGTGAAGAGAAAGTTTGATCTTAAGTGTTTCAGGAAGCAGGTCACAGTTTCTTCTTTTTAGCTTTTTTAAAATATTAAACAGTGGAAACTAAAAATATTTAATAAGTGTGATAAAAGTTATAACCAAACAACAATACTTACCCAAGAACCTTTATGGGTAGAATAAGTCATTTTCAAAAAGCACTTCATTTGTTCTTCGTTAGTGGACATCTTTTCCTTTATTGCTTTATCAAGATCATCATCAGGTTGTCCAGTTTGAAAAGTAACTCCAGTATCTCCAGAGCCATCATTATCAGTCATTGCATCAGTGCAGTTTAAGCCAAAACAGAAACGAATGGTCGAGCCGAATTTTTCCGCCTGTTGCAAATCAAAGACACAAATCAAATCAAGAAGTTTCGTCTGAAAGTTTCCTGCAGAGACTAATTGGATCCATGTCTGCTGCACACAAACGGAACAGTCCTGCTAGTCAGAGATTTACTTTCAAACATGTTGATAATTGAAGGACACACTTCAATTACGATGTGAGGGGAGTTGGTTGTAGTTTTGTGGAGTTGAATATATGTGTGGTGATCGCTGGACCTTCATGGGTGGAAATATGTGCACGCGGCAGTTTGAGCATCTTTAATCTCTAATGAGACTTGGTTTCAACTCTGAATCCACCATCTTACAAAAGAATTGATGAATCAGCATTTACTGTATGAACTATTTTTATTGGTCTGATGTAACTTGAACTAGTTTCCCTAGATACAGTTACAATCTTTACATTCCCCGTGTATATATATATATATATATATATATATATATATATATATATATATATATATATATATATATATATATATATATATTGTGCATTTTGTTACAGTAATAAAATTGTCAGTTGTTTACTATAACCATATACTTTCTTGCTCCTGAGAAGCCAGGTCTTAGTAGCCTATACTCTTTTGCAATTTTCTAAGTGCAAGTGCTACAACTACTTTTATTGTTCTGATGTAACTTGAACTATTTTCCTTAGCAACAGTTACGATCTTTACTTTCCCACTGTTATCTGCTTGTTAAATCTGGACGCCAGCAGGTGGAGGATTAAAAAGTGCCAAGATCATCTTCATCCTACTCACGGTGAAAGAGGTGTATTTGATCCCATAGAAGTTGAGGGGACATGAGCTGAAGTTGTACGTATGTGGCAGAGAAAAACTCTTAGGAGCACCTGAACCCCCCGCATCGGCACCTGCAGAGACGGAGACACAAACAGGAAGTGGTCTGAGTCTGAGGACGACAAGTAAAGCTGCAGAAACCAAGCTGAGATGATCCGAGGACAGGCAGATGGATGAGATGGAAACAAGTTAAACGTGAGAAAATAAAGTTCAACCTCTAGCTAACAGAGTAAACCTTCACGTTTATTCTGTTGATGTTAGATGAAGTGGAACTGCAGGAAGGAAAGAAGACATTTATGAACCAACACCAAACACAAAGGTACAAGAAAAACCCAAATATCTGACTTTAGAAATGGAAAACCTTTTGAAGGAAACGGAAATACAATTTTCTGAATTTCTTGGGTCTTTTACAATACAAATGTTTTTAAAATGTTTGAAAATTCCTGTGAAAAACATTTGAAAATTAAAATGTATTGCCATAACTTTGCAAATGTTGAACAAACCCTGAATATTTATTATAACAAAAACTCAGATTTTCCATAAATTGAAAGAAAGACTCTTGGATCACAAGACAGATGTTACATATCTGAGTAAAAATTTAAGATCTCCACAGTGAAAGACTTTAATGCTCAAATATCATCAGAATCAGAATCAGAATCAGAATCAGAAAAAGCTTTACTGCCAAGTCAGACATAAAACAGACAAGAGAACTTGACTCCGGTTCACACCGATGGCACCATTAATACGGACGCCATTTTTAGAAGAAGGATGACACTGGGATGGAGGAGGAAAAAAAGGATCTTCACACTGTGTATTAATACCTAGTGTCAAGGTGCAAAAAAATCATGAAATGAACAGTCATTTTATTTCTTCTCCAAAAGCTGCACATCAAGGTTGGTCTTGTATCGCCCTAGTGGCTCCAGAGGTTTGATGCATCTACATCAGAAACATCTGACCGCAACAGTCAAATCCGGCTCTTTTGAGAATGCTGGACCAATGATAGATAATATATGAAGTAGCTACATTTACTGTGGGATGCTGACAAACTTTAGCAGAAGTTAACTTTCTCAATGTAAGAATAGTTGCTTTAACGGAGGACTTGTAGGACTTTTGCTGAAGGGAAGTGTTGGATATTTCTGTCTCCAGCAGTAAGCGAGTGTCTGACTTACCTGTCAGGGCCACGAGCAAGCTCAGGTAGAACAGGGGACGGAACATGTTGGAGGCGGCGGATCACCCGACAGAGAGCTGTTGGACGAAAAAAAAAGCTGGAGAGTGAAGCTCAGTGATGGTCAGATACTGAATTGTTCAGCAGCCAGAAGAAACACGATCAATTGCAGCTGCGCAGTTCTGATCACACTCTGATCACGTCACACTCAAACATCTTAAACTGCTTTTGGCAAAGCATTAGTAGACAGACGACAGTTAGAGCAGTGAAGACCTGACTTTCTAAACTCAGAAACTGTAAAACACATTAATGTTGCCGTGAAACAAACCTGTGTTGCCGATGAAGGGGAACCTCTTGATTCTGCAGGAAATAAGAACAACAACATCAGTTAATTGCAGCTCTTCATAAAAAACCACATTGGCCATGGTTACATGATGTTTTTTAATTTGGAATTAATTATTCCGAATTAAATAATTCTGAATTCCGAAAAACAAACTTAGCTGCTACAACTTTGAAAAGCTCACGATTTTGATGTTTCCTGTTTCCATCTGTTCTTTTAATGATTTATATTTATTAAATAAATGGTCTTTGCTCTTGACCAGCGTTTACTGCGTGCTGCCATCTTGAAACTTTGTTTGGAAAACAACCCCAGCGTGGAATATAAGCATCATGGAGACAGACGGGCGAAGGAATGAGCAGCGCATAAATAATTAATTTAAAGAGGAATGAGTATATACATGATCGTGGAATTATTCTATTCGGATTTAAATTCAGAATAAACCAGCCACTTACTTCGGAATTAGGTTTAATTCAGAATGGCCATTTTCATTGTGAATTAGGTGTTTACATGGTAAATTTTACTCATTTTAAATCAGATTTAATTTTAATTCTGAATTAAAGAGGAATGAAACTTCCCATGTAAATGCACTCATTGGACAAAAATGAGACCTGTAGGACATATTTAAACTTTCTCAACTCTGATCCTGGTTAGAAAAATATTTCTTTGTCCAGTGAGCGGATGTTAAAGAAGTCTAACCCACAAACTTGTTTAAGTCAGCTTTCCGCTGCCTCGCCTTCTGCAGCTCTGATGAAGATGATCTTGCAGCTGTTGGAGAGATGGTACCTTGATGGAAGATGCCGCTCTGCCTCTCCGTCTCTGCCTGTCTGTTTTTATGTCCATCAGCGCTCCTTTCCACGCCCTAAAGAAGTGACGAGGAGGTTGAGTGCCCTGTGGAGTTGCCTGGTGGGAACCGCCCTCTGCTAATGAATGACCCTCGTTAGATTACCTGGGGGCAGAAAATGTTCAAACTGGTGGGAATATCTGAATAAAAGTGCATTTTCTGAATTTAACATGTTTTTTTAGTTGATAAAAGCTTGATTCTTGATTTAAATATTTTCAGAGACACTTCAGCTAGAAAAGCTTTTTTAATATGTCTATATACTGTTTTAAGTTATATTCTTGTTACTGCTGCATTCCTACACCTAGGAGAGGGTGCGGCAGGCCAGGTATGTAGTGTGAATTGCTTTAATGACAGCTTTGGCATTCCATACATGCCGTTCTTTAGATTTGCAAATTGCCACTGGAACATTGTGTAAGTTATTTGGGTCATAGTTAATTATGGTTTACCGAGTAAAACTGACAGTTGAAATGAATGCCATTACTTGCAATTATAAATTGTCCTAACTGTCATGGTGATTATGAACCAAACAGTACCTCAGAGTACCGACACTTTTTGGATTCTTTGCATGGTGGCTTGAGACTGGCCCTTTTGGGGAATCCCTTGTTGTGCTGGGGAAATTAGAAACGTGGACAATGACAGTGACACCTTTAAGGGTGTGACTGGGAGGAACCAACTCTGATATGAACCCCAGTGATGTTCTTCAGAATATAAAGTTGAAAACAGCTACTTTAATGTTCATGTGCAGAGTTTAGAGGTCAGCTGCTGAAAAACCAGTTTCTGGTTCCTGAAAGACTGTCATCCGTTGAGAATTTAAGAAATGTTGTGCAAGTTATTCAGGACACACTTGAGAGCTGGTCATTATTCAAAACCGCCACATTATTTAAGGAGACGCCGACTGGACAATGTCGAAGCAGGACCTTCCATGTTTGATCAGCTGCTAGAAACACCTTTTTAATATGTCTATATACTATTTTAAGTTATATCCTTTGTGCTGCTGCATTCCTCCACGTGGGAGCAGGAGCCGCAGGCCAGGAATGTACTGTGAATGGGTGTAATGACAGCTTTTTATCTTCCTTACATGCCGTTCTATAGAGTTGCATCTTGTCACTGGAACATTGTGTAAGTTATTTGGGTCATAGTTAATTATGGTTTACCGAGTAAATCAGAAATGACAGTTGAAATTAATGTCATAACTTGCTTTTTTAAATTGCCCTATCAATCATGGTGATTATGAACCAAACACCACCTCAGAGTACCAACACTTTTTGGAGTCTTTGCAGGGTAGCTTGAGACTGGCCCTTTTGGGGACTCCCTTGTTGTGCTGGGGGACTTATGTGCAAACGTGGACAATGACAGTGAGACCTGTAAGGGTGTGACTGGGAGGAACCAACTCTGTGATATGAACCCCAGTGATTTTCTCGCATGTCAGCAGAGTCCACCCTGGTCAGGATACCGGGCTCCCACTACTCAGAAAAATGGCGCAGGTTTTATCCAGGAAATGGAGCCTCTTCCTGGGTGTTAAAAATGTTACTGCAGCAAGACAGACCAGGGCCATAAGTTGGCTGTCTGTAGCCTGGACATGAAGCCTTCCTTCTCAGCATTAGTGGTGAAGTAGAGCTTGGTGGTACATGGTGGCTGGAGGTCCAGAGCCAAGGGGGCCAGGCTGGCTAGCTATTTGGTACCATATGTACCTTTATTGGGTAGGATCAGGTTACAGACAGGAAAAGAGGGTTGAGGGAGTGCAGATGTCAAACAGTGAGGGAGTCCTTGTGTTGAAACGGTGCTGGAACCCCCGGGGAGGGAAACGGTGCTGGACTCCCCGGGGAGGGGGAAACGGTGCTGGACCCCCCCGGGGGTGGGAAACGGTGCTGGACCCCCCCGGGGAGGGAAACGGTGCTTGACCCCCCGGGGAGGGGGAAACGGTGCTGGAACCCCCGGGGAGGGAAAAGGTGCTGGACCCCCCCGGGGGAGGGAAACGGTGCTGGACCCCCCGGGGAGGGAAACAGTGCTGGACCCCCCCGGGGAGGAGGAAACGGTGCTGGACCCCCCGGCGAGGGGGAAACGGTGCTGGACCCCCTGGGGGAGGGAAATGGTGCTGGACCCCCCCGGGGAGGGAAACGGTGCTGGACCCCCCGGGGAGGGAAACAGTGCTGGACCCCCCGGGGGAGGGAAATGGTCCTGGACCCCCCCTGGGAGGAGGAAACGGTGCTGGACCCAACGGTGCTGGACCCCCCGGCGAGGCGGAAACGGTGCTGGACCCTGCCGGGGAGGGAAACGGTGCTGGACCCCCCGGGGAGGGGGAAACAGTGCTGGACCCCCTAGGGAGGGAAATGGTGCTGGACCCCCCGGGAAGGGGGAAGCGGTGCTGGACCCCCCGGGGAGGAGGAAACGGTGCTGGACCCCCCCGGGGAGGGGGAAACGGTGCTGGACCCCCCGGGGAGGGAAATGGTGCTGGACCCCCCGGGGAGGGGGAAGCGGTGGTGGACCCCCCTGGGGAGGGAAACGGTGCTGGACCCCCAGGGGAGGGAAACGGTGCTGGACCCCCCGGGGGAGGGAAATGGTGCTGGACCCCCCCGGGGAAGGAAACGGTGCTGGACCCCCCGGGGAGGGAAACGGTGCTGGACCCCCCGGGGGAGGGGGAAACAGTGCTGGACCCCCCGGGGAGGGAAACGGTGCTGGACCCCCCGGGGGAGGGGGAAACGGTGCTGGACCCCCCGGGGAGGGAAACGGTGCTGGACCCCCCGGGAAAGGGAAATGGTGCTGGACCCCCCGGGGAGGGGGAAGCGGTGCTGGACCCCCCTGGGGAGGGAAACTGTGCTGGACTCCCCGGGGAGGGGGAAGCGGTGCTGGACCCCCCGAAGATGGGGAAACGGTGCTGGACATCCACCGGGGAGGGGGAAGCGGTGCTGGACCCCCCGGGGAGGAGGAAACGGTGCTGGACCCCCGGGGAGGGAAACGGTGCTGGACCCCCCGGGGGAGGGGGAAACGGTGCTGGACCCCCCGGGGAGGGAAACGGTGCTGGACCCCCCGGGAAAGGGAAATGGTGCTGGACCCCCCGGGGAGGGGGAAGCGGTGCTGGACCCCCCTGGGGAGGGAAACTGTGCTGGACTCCCCGGGGAGGGGGAAGCGGTGCTGGACCCCCCGAAGATGGGGAAACGGTGCTGGACATCCACCGGGGAGGGGGAAGCGGTGCTGGACCCCCCGGGGAGGAGGAAACGGTGCTGGACCCCCGGGGGAGGGAAATGGTGCTGGACCCCCCCGGGGAGGGAAACGGTGCTGGACCCCCCGGGGGAGGGGGAAACAGTGCTGGACCCCCCCGGGGAGGAGGAAACGGTGCTGGACCCCCCGGCAAGGGGGAAACAGTGCTGGACCCCCCGGGGGAGGGAAATGGTGATGGACCCCCCCGGGGGGGGAAACACTGCTGGACCCCCCGGGGAGGGAAATGGTGCTGGACCCCCCCGGGGAGGGAAACGGTGCTGGACCCCCCCGGGGAGGGAAACAGTGCTGGACCCCCCGGGGAGGGAAACGGTGCTGGACCCCCCGGGGAGGGGGAAGCGGTGCTGGACCCCCCGGGGAAGGAAACGGTGCTGGATCCCCCAGGGAGGGAGAAACTGTGCTGGACCCAATGGTGCTGGACCCCCCGGGGAGGAGGAAATGGTGCTGGACCCCCCGGGGGAGGGAAATGGTGCTGGACCCCCCGGGGAGGGAAATGGTGCTGGACCCCCCGGGGGAGGGAAACGGTGCTGGACCCCCCGGAGAGCGGGAAACGATGCTGGACCCCCCCGGGGAGGGGTAAACAGTGCTAGACCCCCGGGGAGGGGGAAACGGTGCTGGACCCCCCGGGGGAGGGAAATGGTGCTGGACCCCCCCGGGGAAGGAAACGGTGCTGGAACCCCCGGGGAGGGAAACGGTGCTGGACCCCCCGGGGGAGGGGGAAACAGTGCTGGACCCCCCGGGGGAGGGGGAAACGGTGCTGGACCCCCCGGGGGAGGGAAATGGTGCTGGACCCCCCCGGGGAAGGAAACAGTGCTGGACCCCCCGGGGAGGGAAACGGTGCTGGACCCCCCGGGAAAGGGAAATGGTGCTGGACCCCCCGGGGAGGGGGAAGCGGTGCTGGACCCCCCTGGGGAGGGAAACGGTGCTGGACCCCCCGGGGAGGGGGAAGCGGTGCTGGACCCCCCGGGGATGGGGAAACGGTGCTGGACCCCCGGGGGAGGGAAACGGTGCTGGACCCCCCGGGGGAGGGGGAAACAGTGCTGGACCCCCCCGGGGAGGAGGAAACGGTGCTGGACCCCCCGGCAAGGGGGAAACGGTGCTGGACCCCCCGGGGGAGGGAAATGGTGATGGACCCCCCCGGGGAGGGAAACACTGCTGGACCCCCCGGGGAGGGAAATGGTGCTGGACCCCCCCGGGGAGGGAAACGGTGCTGGACCCCCCCGGGGAGGGAAACAGTGCTGGACCCCCCGGGGAGGGAAACGGTGCTGGACCCCCCGGGGAGGGGGAAGCGGTGCTGGACCCCCCCGGGGAAAGAAACGGTGCTGGATCCCCCAGGGAGGGAGAAACTGTGCTGGACCCAATGGTGCTGGACCCCCCGGGGAGGAGGAAATGGTGCTGGACCCCCCGGGGGAGGGAAATGGTGCTGGACCCCCCGGGGAGGGAAATGGTGCTGGACCCCCCGGGGGAGGGAAACGGTGCTGGACCCCCCGGAGAGCGGGAAACGATGCTGGACCCCCCCGGGGAGGGGTAAACAGTGCTAGACCCCCGGGGAGGGGGAAACGGTGCTGGACCCCCCGGGGGAGGGAAATGGTGCTGGACCCCCCCGGGGAAGGAAACGGTGCTGGAACCCCCGGGGAGGGAAACGGTGCTGGACCCCCCGGGAAAGGGAAATGGTGCTGGACCCCCCGGGGAGGGGAAAGCGGTGCTGGACCCCCCTGGGGAGGGAAACGGTGCTGGACCCCCCGGGGAGGGGGAAGCGGTGCTGGACCCCCCGGGGATGGGGAAACGGTGCTGGACCCCCGGGGGAGGGAAACGGTGCTGGACCCCCCGGGGGAGGGGGAAACAGTGCTGGACCCCCCCGGGGAGGAGGAAACGGTGCTGGACCCCCCGGCAAGGGGGAAACGGTGCTGGACCCCCCGGGGGAGGGAAATGGTGATGGACCCCCCCGGGGAGGGAAACAGTGCTGGACCCCCCGGGGAGGGAAATGGTGCTGGACCCCCCGGGGAGGGGGAAGCGGTGGTGGACCCCCCGGGGAGGGAAACAGTGCTGGACCCCCCGGGGAGGGAAACGGTGCTGGACACTCCCGGGGACGAGGAAACGGTGCTGGACCCCCCTGGGGAGGGAAACGGTGCTGGACCCCCCGGGGGAGGGGGAAACAGTGCTGGACCCCCCGGGGGAGGGGGAAACGGTGCTGGACCCCCCGGGGGAGGGAAATGGTGCTGGACCCCCCCGGGGAAGGAAACAGTGCTGGACCCCCCGGGGAGGGAAACGGTGCTGGACCCCCCGGGAAAGGGAAATGGTGCTGGACCCCCCGGGGAGGGGAAAGCGGTGCTGGACCCCCCTGGGGAGGGAAACGGTGCTGGACCCCCCGGGGAGGGGGAAGCGGTGCTGGACCCCCCGGGGATGGGGAAACGGTGCTGGACCCCCGGGGGAGGGAAACGGTGCTGGACCCCCCGGGGGAGGGGGAAACAGTGCTGGACCCCCCCGGGGAGGAGGAAACGGTGCTGGACCCCCCGGCAAGGGGGAAACGGTGCTGGACCCCCCGGGGGAGGGAAATGGTGATGGACCCCCCCGGGGAGGGAAACAGTGCTGGACCCCCCGGGGAGGGAAATGGTGCTGGACCCCCCGGGGAGGGGGAAGCGGTGGTGGACCCCCCGGGGAGGGAAACAGTGCTGGACCCCCCGGGGAGGGAAACGGTGCTGGACACTCCCGGGGACGAGGAAACGGTGCTGGACCCCCCTGGGGAGGGAAACGGTGCTGGACACTCCCGGGGAGGGGTAAACAGTGCTAGACCCCCGGGGAGGGGGAAACGGTGCTGGACCCCCCGGGGGAGGGAAATGGTGCTGGACCCCCCGGGGAGGGAAACGGTGCTGGACCCCCCGGGGGAGGGGGAAACAGTGCTGGACCCCCCGGGGGAGGGAAATGGTGCTGGACTCCCCGGGGAAGGAAACGGTGCTGGACCCCCCGGGGAGGGAAACGGTGCTGGACCCCCCGGGGAGGGGGAAGCGGTGCTGGACCCCCCTGGGGAGGGAAACGGTGCTGGACCCCCCGGGGAGGGGGAAGCGGTGCTGGACACCCCCGGGGAGGGGGAAGCGGTGCTGGACCCCCCGGGGAGGAGGAAACGGTGCTGGACCCCCGGGGGAGGGAAACGGTGCTGGACCCCCCGGGGGAGGGGAAAACTGTGCTGGACCCCCCCGGGGAGGAGGAAACGGTGCTGGACCCCCCGGGGGAGGGGAAAACAGTGCTGGACCCCCCCGGGGAGGGGGAAACGGTGCTGGACCCCCCCGGGGGAGGGAAATGGTGATGGACCTCCCCGGGGAGGGAAACAGTGCTGGACCCCCCGGGGAGGGAAATGGTGCTGGACCCCCCGGGGAGGGGGAAGCGGTGGTGGACCCCCCTGGGGAGGGAAACGGTGCTGGACCCCCCGGGGAGGGAAACGGTGCTGGACCCCCCCGGGGGAGGGAAACGGTGCTGGACCCCCCGGGGAGGGAAACGGTGCTAGACCCCCCGGGGGAGGGAAATGGTGATGGACCCCCCCGGGGAGGGAAACAGTGCTGGACCCCCCGGGGAGGGAAATGGTGCTGGACCCCCCGGGGAGGGGGAAGCGGTGGTGGACCCCCCTGGGGAGGGAAACGGTGCTGGACCCCCCGGGGAGGGAAACGGTGCTAGACCCCCCGGGGGAGGGAAATGGTGCTGGACCCCCCCGGGGAGGGAAACGGTGCTGGACCCCCCGGGGAGGGAAACGGTGCTGGACCCCCCCGGGGAGGGAAACGGTGCTGGACCCCCCGGGGAGGGAAATGGTGCTGGACCCCCCGGGGAGGGGGAAGCGGTGCTGGACCCCCCGGGGAAGGAAACGGTGCTGGATCCCCCAGGGAGGGAGAAACGGTGCTGGATCCCCCAGGGAGGGAGAAACGGTGCTGGACCCAACGGTGCTGGACCCCCCCGGGGAGGAGGAAATGGTGCTGGACCCCCCGGGGGAGGGAAATGGTGCTGGACCCCCTGGGGAGGGAAATGGTGCTGGACCCCCCGGGGGAGGGAAACGGTGCTGGACCCCCCGGGGAGCGGGAAACGATGCTGGACCCCCCCGGGGAGGGGGAAACGGTGCTGGACACTCCCGGGGACGAGGAAACGGTGCTGGACCCCCCCGGGGAGGGGGAAACGGTGCTGTGACCCCCCCGGGGAGGGAAAGGGTGCCTCGCTCGGGGTCGAGCCTCGCTGGGGGTGGCGGGGTTCGCTCGGGGTCGAGCCTCGCTGGGGGTGGCGGGGCTCGCTGGGGGTCGAGCCTCACTGGAGGGGTGAGCTACAGGACACACCCACTGGACCAGGTCGATGCAGGACCTTCCATGTTTGATCAGCTGCTAGAAAGGCTTTTTTTAAAAATGTATATTCGAATATACACGATAGAGTCATTTTGTACATCGCACAGAGTAGAAGCCGAGATACATCGGCTATCCTCGATATATCGCCCAGCCCTATGTCTATATACTGCTTTAAGTTATATTCTTGTTACGGCTGCATTTCTCCACGTGGGAGCAGGTGCCTAAGGCCAGGTATGTAGTGTGAATGGGTTTAATGACAGCTTTGGCATTCCATACATGCCGTTCTTTAGATTTGCAAATTGTCACTTGAACATTGTGTAAGTTATATATGTGTGTAAGTAATGGATGTGCTGAAACATTTTATCGTCTTGGTAATCTCCTTGAAATTATTTTTTGTTTTTGTTCATTTGGTTTGTTATTTAGTCGTTTATTATTTGTTTGTTTCTTAATTATTAAATTGTACTCGTTTTTCATATATCCAATCATTTTTCTTTTGTGTAAATTCTTTGTAATTTTCCTTTAATTTCTATCATCTATTTATTTCTAACTGCTCATTTGTATATTTTGTTTTTATAAGTATGATATTACATTTTATGTTAACTATAGGTGGAGGCACCTGGTAAGCTCTTTGAGTTTTCGCCTCTTCCTGCACTTTAAATTTGTAAAGTTGGTACTTTTATTTGTATAATGTTTAACTGTGCAAATAAATAAAAAATGTATTTGGGTAATAGTTAATTATGGTTTACCTAATAAAACAGAAATGACAGTTGAAATGAATGCCATTACTTGCAATTATAAATTGTCCTAACTGTCATGGTGATTATGAACCAAACACTACCTCAGAGTACCGACACTTTTTGGAGTCTTTGCAGGGTGGCTTGAGACTGGCCCTTTTGGGGACTCCCTTGTTGTGCTGGGGGACTTATGTGCAAACGTGGACAATGACACTGACACCTGTAAGGGTGTGACTGGGAGGAACCAACTCTGATATGAACCCCAGTGATGTTCTTCAGAATATAAAGTTGAAAACAGCTACTTTAATGTTCATGTGCAGAGTTTAGAGGTCAGCTGCTGAAAAACCAGTTTCTGGTTCCTGAAAGACTGTCATCCGTTGAGAATTTAAGAAATGTTGTGCAAGTTATTCAGGACACACTTGAGAGCTGGTCATTATTCAAAACCGCCACATTATTTAAGGAGACGCCGACTGGACAATGTCGAAGCAGGACCTTCCATGTTTGATCAGCTGCTAGAAACACCTTTTTAATATGTCTATATACTATTTTAAGTTATATCCTTTGTGCTGCTGCATTCCTCCACGTGGGAGCAGGAGCCGCAGGCCAGGAATGTACTGTGAATGGGTGTAATGACAGCTTTTTATCTTCCTTACATGCCGTTCTATAGAGTTGCATCTTGTCACTGGAACATTGTGTAAGTTATTTGGGTCATAGTTAATTATGGTTTACCGAGTAAATCAGAAATGACAGTTGAAATTAATGTCATAACTTGCTTTTTTAAATTGCCCTAACGATCATGGTGATATGAACCAAACACTACCTCAGAGTACCGACACTTTTTGGAGTCTTTGCAGGGTAGCTTGAGACTGGCCCTTTTGGGGACTCCCTTGTTGTGCTGGGGGACTTATGTGCAAACGTGGACAATGACACTGACACCTGTAAGGGTGTGACTGGGAGGAACCAACTCTGATATGAACCCCAGTGATGTTCTGTTTTTGGACCGATGTCATAAGTTGGCTGTCTGTAGCCTGGACATGAAGCCTTCCTTCTCAGCATTAGTGGTGAAGTAGAGCTTGGTGGCACATGGTGGTTGGAGGTCCAGAGCCAGAGGGCCTAGGCTGGCTAGCTATTTAGTACCTTATGTACCTTTATTGGGTAGGATCAGGTTACGGACAGGAAAAGAGGGTTGAGGGAGTGCAGATGTCAAACAGTGAGGGAGTCCTTGTGTTGAAACGGTGCTGGACCCCCCGGGGAGGGAAACGGTGCTTGACCCCCCGGAGAGGGAAACAGTGCTGGACCCCCCGGGGAGGAGGAAACGGTGCTGGACCCCCCGGGGAGGGAAACGGTGCTGGACCCCCCCCGGGGAGGAGGAAACGGTGCTGGACCCCCCCGGGGAGGGGTAAACAGTGCTGGACCCCCCCAGGGAGTGGGAAACGGTGCTGGACCCCCCGGGGAGGGGGAAAGGGTGCAGAACCCCCCCGGGAGGGAAAGGGTGCCTCGGGGCCTCGCTGGGGGTCGAGCCTCACTGGGGGGGTGAGCGACAGGACACACCCACTGGACCAGGTCGATGCAGGACCTTCCATGTTTGATCAGCTGCTAGAAAAGCTTTTTTAATATGTCTATATAGGGCTGGGCGATATGGCTTTTTATTAATATCTCGATATTTTTAGGCCATGTCACGATACACGATATATATCTCGATATTTGGCCTTTGCCTTGAATTAACACTTTGATGCATACAATAAAACCAGTATGATGATTCTATATGTCTACATTGAAACATTCTTGTTCATTTTGCATTATTATATGGTAATTTTAAACATTCATGCAAAAAGGGGGAAATCACAAATAAGTCAAGTTTACCAAAACTGTATTTATTAAGAAAGCTACTAAGTAAGGGGTGGCACAACATAAAAATTGTCATTTCAAAACAAAAAAACAGATTGTCACACAGACAACATTTCAAAACAAGACATTAGTGCACTTTTGTGAATGCTGTAACTAACATGCCATTTCAAAACAAAATTAAAGTACACTTTTGTACATAATGCCACTACAATATTTTAAAACAAATAAAGTGCCTTTTTGAGCATGATGTCCCTAAGATGACATTTCAAAACAACACTAAATTAAAGTTCACTTGTGCATAATGCCACTAGGATATTTTAAAAGAAATAAATAATGCACTTTTGTGCATGATGTCCCTGAGATGACATTTCAAAACACAAAATTAAAGTTCACTTGTGCATAGTACCACTAGGATATTTTAAAATAAATAAATAATGCACTTTTGTGCATGATGTCCCTAAGATGACATTTCAAAAAAACTCTAAATTAAAGTTCACTTGTGCATAATGCCACTAGGATATTTTAAAATAAATAAATAATGCACTTTTGTGCATGATGTCCCTGAGATGATATTTCAAAACACTAAATTAAAGTTCACTTGTGCATAGTACCACTAGGATATTTTAAAATAAATAAATAATGCACTTTTGTGCATGATGTCCCTAAGATGACATTTCAAAAAAACACTAAATTAAAGTTCACTTGTGCATAATGCCACTAGGATATTTTAAAATAAATATATAATGCACTTTTCTGCAGGATATCACACATGTAATTTCAAAATCAGTAAAATAAAAAATAGCTGCATAATAGGAAATAAAATGGTGAAAAAGAAAATGTATTTAAGAATCACAATCCTATGGTAGCAGCCACAATGCCTAAACAAAGAATTCACAAAAGGTGAATGAGGTTCATTTTTGAAAGGTTCACAGCTTTAGTTTTGTATTTTGTTTAGAGGTTTTGTGCCAAAAACACAAGCCTATCAACAGCGTCTGGTTTGAGAGATGCTCGATGGCATGTAACTATATTCCCACTAGTACTAAATACCCTTTCCGATGGGGAACTGGTGGCAGGCACACACAGATACTTTTTTGCCACATTCTTCAGGTTTGGGAACATTTCCTCATGGTTGTTCCACCACTGCAATGGATTTGCTTCACTGTCAACACTCTCAGACTGCAAGTAGGCAGACAACTCTTTCTCAATCCGCTCTCTCTGTGATATTGTGGCAGAGGGTGTTGCTGCAGTTTTAAAGAAGCTACCAAGGGATTTCTTCCTCGGTGGCTGAGCTGGGTGTGAGACTGTTGCATCTTGAGACAGTCCCTGATCAGACTTGGACAGCATTGCCTCCATCTCAGTTATGGCTCTGCTCTTGATGTCCTCCACCTTTTCTCCTGTGCAGTATGTTATCTTGAACCTAGGATCCACTAAGCCTGCCATGTCCAGCAGGTCGTTAGTGGAAGGATCAGAATACTTCTCCCTCATGTAATCAAGGATGGAGGCTTTGATAGACTGAGTCAGTGGAGTGTCATCCTCCTGACTTGCCAAGAGGCTGGAATGGAAGAGATGGAGCACAGGCTTAACATAAGACACTGTGACATAGCTCTCACCGGATAGAGCGTCAGTGAATTCCAGGAGGGGTTTGAGAGCCTTGTGCACTGACTCTAGGACTTCCAGGTCTTGCCAGGTGAGAACGAGATGCCGGGTTTTTTTGTCTGCAGCTAACACTTGAGAAATGGCCTTCTCCTGCTCCAGCACCCGCTCTATCATCTTCTCTCGGGATCCCCACCTGGTAGGAGACTCACTGATCAGCTGGTGTGCAGGGAGATTCAGCTCTTGCTGTGCTGTGGCCAGGTCTCTCCTCCTCTTCCAACTGAAAGAGAAGCTGCTCACCACCTTCTTGCACACAGCAACAGCACGGTCAATACGGGGGTCCTTCATGCTTCTCTCTGAGAATGAAAACAAAAATTAAAAATGTTAGAATAATTTAAAATGTTATAGTAATTGTGAAGATATCCACTCAGCCTAACACCAAAACTAATTTTGGTAATTCTTTTTTTATACAGTAATGTGTAGAAGTGAAGATGCTTTAAAAAAATATAAGTTTCAAAATATAAAAAATGCACTATAAAGAGCAGTCTACTCTACTGACACATTAATGCAGAAAAAGAAAAAACTAACATGTAAGACAATATATATAAAAACTCTTGGGTGCCTCAGCTAAGACACACAGTAATGTACTTTTTTGAAAAATCACACTCACTCTCACACACACACACACACACACACACACACACACACACACACACACACACACACACACACACACACACACACACACACACACACACACACACACACACACACACACACACACACACACTTTAATTGCCACTTTAATTGCATAGATATAACATTATTACGTTCTCTGTGTTATGACCATGCTGTTACAACATTGCTCATAATAAATATGATTACTATTTTATCAGGGGTAAAAACTCACCAATTGCGAGATGCAGGCGATGGCCAAAACACTGTAGACGTGTCCACCGATTCAGGCTCACAGCTTTGATAATGTTAGCACCATTATCGGTGGTGATGCACACCTGACGAGCTTCATTTAAGCTCCATGATATGAGAGCATCTTGCAGACCTTGTGCGATGATCTCGCCAGTGTGATCCTCAGGCAGAAAGCTCGTCTGAAGGCACTTGCTTTTTAACTCCCAATTGTCGGTGTAGTGGATCGTCAAACTGAGGTATGGCTCACAAGTTCTGCTGCTCCACATATCGGCAGTTGTTGAGAAATGGGTCACATTTGTGAGATGACCGGCCAGCTCTTCTCTCACTTTTATGTACAGCTCAGGCAGAGCTGTCTCTGCAAAATATTTGCGACCCGGCAGATGATATCTTGGGTCAAGTGTATTGATGAGTTTTCTGAAACCGGGTTTTTCAACCACACTAACTGGGACCATGTCTTTCGCTATGTGGTGGGTTACTGCGGACGTTATTTCCTTATGTTTAAGACTGTTTTTGTCGTACGGCGTTGCTCTGGAAAAGGACGACGCCAGACTTAATTGTGTGGGTGCTGGTTGCGTCGGCACTTTCTTTGATGTAGCGCCGGGCATTGTGCGGAGTTTCAAGCACTCTTCATTTTCCAGCGGGTGGATTTTCAAATGGTGAAATAAATTTGTGGTACTACTACCTTTTGTGGCGACGCTTTTGTGCCATATTTTGCATATCACCGTTTTTTGTTCAACATCTTCTTTTCTGAACCCAAACCAACGCCAGACGATGGATCCTGTGCTATTTTTCTTCGGAATTAATTCCTCCTCCATTCTCTCCCTCGTTTCAGTAACTGCAGCTACCTTTCTGCGGGGGCGGGGGGGTTTAACGAGGCACGCACGTGTGTGACGTATAACAGGGTGCGCTTGTTTTATGTCTCAGAAGAGGAGAGACGAGACGGAGTGCGAAAAGCCTGTAATTTAATGCCCGCGGCTAAAAGCAAAATGCGTGAAAATTTATATTCGAATATACACGATAGAGTCATTTTGTACATCGCACAGAGTAGAAGCCGAGATACATCGGCTATCCTCGATATATCGCCCAGCCCTATGTCTATATACTGCTTTAAGTTATATTCTTGTTACGGCTGCATTTCTCCACGTGGGAGCAGGTGCCTAAGGCCAGGTATGTAGTGTGAATGGGTTTAATGACAGCTTTGGCATTCCATACATGCCGTTCTTTAGATTTGCAAATTGTCACTGGAACATTGTGTAAGTTATATATGTGTATAAGTAATGGATGTGCTGAAACATTTTATCGTCTTGTGTAATCTCCTTGAAATTATTTTTTGTTTTTGTTCATTTGGTTTGTTATTTAGTCGTTTATTTTTTGTTTGTTTCTTAATTATTAAATTGTACTCTATCGTTTTTCATATATCCAATCATTTTTCTTTTGTGTAAATTCTTTGTCATTTTCCTTTAATTTCTATCATCTATTTATTTCTAACTGCTCATTTGTACATTTTGTTTTTATAAGTATGATATTAAATTTTATGTTAACTATAGGTGGAGGCACCTGATAAGCTCTTTGAGTTTTCGCCTCTTCCTGCACTTTAAATTTGTAAAGTTGGTACTTTTATTTGTATAATGTTTAACTGTGCAAATTAATAAAAAATGTATTTGGGTCATAGTTAATTATGGTTTACCGAATAAAACAGAAATGACAGTTGAAATTAATGCCTCGGGGTGAGCCTCGCTGGGGGGGGCGGGCTTTGCTGGGGGGGGTTGCTGGGGGGGCCTCGCTGGGGGGGGGGGCTTCGCTGGGAGGGTGAGCCTCACTGGGGGGGTGAGCCTCACTGGGGGGGTGAGCCTCGCTGGGGGGGCGGGGCCTCGCTGGGGGGGGGTGAGCCTCACTGGGGAGAGTGAGCCTCACTGGGGGTCGAGCCTCGCTGGGGGGGCGGGGCCTCGCTGGGGGGGTGAGCCTCGCTGGGGGGATGAGCCTCACTGGGGGGATGAGCCTCGCTGGGGGGGTGAGCCTCGCTGGGGGGGGTGAGCGGGGAGGGTGAGCCTCACTGGGGAGGGTGAGCCTCGCTGGGGGGGTGAGCCTCGCTGGGGGGATGAGCCTCGCTGGGGGGGTGAGCCTCGCTGGGGGGGTGAGCCTCGCTGGGGGGATGAGCCTCGCTGGGGGGGGTGAGCGGGGAGGGTGAGCCTCACTGGGGGGGTGAGCCTCACTGGGGAGGGTGAGCCTCGCTGGGGGTCGAGCCTCGCTGGGGGGGTGAGCCTCGCTGGGGAGGGTGAGCCTCGCTGGGGGGGTGAGCCTCGCTGGGGGGGGTGAGCGGGGAGGGTGAGCCTCGCTGGGGGGATGAGCCTCGCTGGGGGGGTGGGCCTCGCTGGGGGGGGGGTGAGCCTCGCTGGGGGGGTGAGCCTCGCTGGGGGGGGTGAGCGGGGAGGGTGAGCCTCACTGGGGGGGTGAGCCTCACTGGGGGGGTGAGCCTCACTGGGGGGGTGAGCCTCTCTGGGGGGGTGAGCCTCGCTGGGGGGGGCTCGTATTTTAAATCTTGTAAAGTGTGTTTGGGTTGGAGTCGCTCAGGTTTGAGTCCTGTAAATTCTTTTATGTTTTATTTTACTTTATTAACTTATTATTCTTATTAAATATTATTTGTTTAATTTTTAAATCATGTGTTTTATGTACGTTTTAATGTCTTGGTGAACAACTGTGAATACATACAATTGCTTTGCTTTGCTCTCAGTTCTGTTTGAATGAAGAAATACATTTATCCACCGACTGTTGAAAATAAAACTTATCACTCCGTAGGAAGTTTGAAGCAAGACTTCATAACGAAGTTAAATAAATCACTCTGTAGGAAGTTTGAAGCGAGAATTCATAACGAAGACAATGATTGAACATATTTGGAATCCTGTGCTGATGTTTTTGTTCAGAAAATAATTACAATGCTGTTTATTACATGAGAGGAAACCATTAGGAGTTGAAGGAGAGGGTTTAACATCTCTGTCATCAAACATGTCTGTGTTTCCAACAGGATTTGCACGGTTTAAATTTAAAACCCATTAGAGTTGAAAGCTGAACTGTTGCAGTTGCACCATCTGACCACCGGGGGGAGCTGTTGCTCCGTTATTCCCTCTCCGTCTCTGCAGCCAAATAACCGAATTTAATTAAAAATAGGCCGTTTCCTTTTCAGTATGGAGGATTTTTTGTGCCAAAATTAAATAAATAAATACATTATTGATTAATTAAAATGGGAATGAAATATATCATTAATTAATTAAATGTGTCATTAATTAATTAAAATTAGAATGAAATATGAAATGAATTAATTAAAATACAATTAATTTTAAGTAAAAATATATATTTATTATTTCAGCATTTAATTAATTAATGACACATTTAATTAATGATTTCGTGTTGCGTGTGAATCATGAAATGTAAAACTGCATTTAATTAATTAATGACACATTTAATGAATGATTTCGTGTTGCTGAATCATGAAATGTAAATGTAAAACTGTCAGTTTCACTCGTCAAACTCAGTGGGCGGATTCCAAACACCTCATTGGTTCCCCTGAACATCAAGTCAAGGCAAATCGAATCCATATAATGGATTGTTGCAGGGCTTCGGGACACATTCCGATAAACTAGGGCCGCGTTCAGACTGCAGGCAAATCTGATTCATATCTGATTCCTTCTCATATCCGATTTTCAGGGCTGACTGTCCACACTGTGTTTAGTGTCTATATTGGATCTGGCTCTGTTCAGACTGGGCCATCATTGACTGATCTGACGGGTTGCCGTAGCAACGACGTCGGAGCGGAGGCGTCACCCAGCGCGTGTATTGTGTGAAGTCATGTATTTTTTTATATATATAAAAAAATATAAATATATATACGTATATATAAAATATAAAAATATATAGTAAAAAATCCCAAAATATCTGTACCGTTTCTGATTGGGTCGGCACTGCGCATCATTTTTAGACATAAAAATGAACGCATACCGCAAAAGTTGTGTCTCGGCGGAGGGACCCGGCGTCCCAGCAAAATGAGAAACAGAGAAAGGTGTTCAGAACAAAACCACCAGCAAACTAACAAACCAACCAACCAACAAAGCTCAGAGTTAACAAAACGAACCAACAATGAACAACTGGCAGCCTCTCCTCCTGAGCTGACGGGCTGCAGGTTCAGGCTCACAGCGCGACTGAAGGCTGATTTATGGTTCCGCGTTACACCAACGCAGAGCCTACGGCGTAGGGTACACGACCCGCACCGTACGTGGTGCGGCCCTTTTTTCTGCTATTAAAACATGATTTGTAATATGAATTTGCAACACTTAAACTACAAATAATAGTTTTTGACGTGACATCAGAGATTGTACATAGCCTACAAAATGTGAAAATCCTGCCCAGAGCTCCTGAGAGAAGCAGCGAGTTTAATTGAAGAAGATCTGAGCAGAACTCCTCCGGCTCCAGCGGCTCCGTCACAGCAGATACCTGCTGCTGCATCACGCAACTCTCTACAACACGCGACTCACAGCTGTCATGTTTAGAAAGGCTCCTCTTCTACCTCCAGTTTCAGACCAAAGCAGTGGATTCCACTAGATTTGCGTTAGCTCCGCCCACTGAGTTTGACGAGTGAAACTGACAGTTTTATATTTACATTTCATGATTCAGCAACACAAAATCATTAATTAAATGTGTCATTAATTAATTAAATGCAGTTTTACATTTCATGATTCTCACGCAACACGAAATCATTAATTAAATGTGTCATTAATTAATTAAATGCTGAAACAATAAATATATATTTTTACTTAAAATGAATTGTATTTTAATTAATTAATGACATATTTCATTCTAATTTTAATTAATTAATGACACATTTAATTAATGATATATTTCATTCCCAATTTAATTAATTAATGATGTATTTATTTATTTAATTTTGGCACAAAAAATCCTCCATATTAATAACTCGTGGCCACGAGTTATTAATGCGTGGCCACGCATTATTTTATTTTTTTCAAATGTCACATGTTATTACTACACTCGCCATGACAATACTCTTGCTCTTTAATATAAACAGACTATAATTACCGTTATTAATGATAAATAACCATCCCACCAAGGAAGTTGCATCCAAGAAGTCCAGAAAGTAGGTTATAATGCCATCCACGAGTAAAATAATGTGTGGCCACGCATTGATTAACTCGTGGCCACGAGTTATTAATGGGTGGCCACGAGTTATTTTATTTTTTTCAAATGTCACCAGAGGGGCTCCGTAGTTTCATTTTTTAATTGCATATTTAATTATTTCATGGTTCCTGCATTGGCAGGGAGGAAGAAAACATTAGTATTTTTATTTATTTATTTTTTCCTCCTTGAATAAACGGCCACATGATCAAACTTGGTGGAACTTTTACAGGTGGAATAATTTAGGACCCGGTCAACATGACTGTTTTTGGTCTAGTTTTGTTATTTATTTTATTTAGGAGATTTGCGTAAATTATCATATGGTTAAGTATGACAGAGGTAATTTATTTAAAAATCTTTTAACCATTTGTTGTTAAAGTGACACAGCATCTGCCGATGACCCACAATGCTTTGCGTCCCTCGCTCATCAGCTGATTTCAGCGAGGCTAAAATGCTAAACTGACACTTTCTGATCCGTGTTGAACAAACTGCTTCATTTTGAACTGAGTCCACATATTTGGCTTTTGTTGTTAAACACAGGAAGAGACTGCCAGGTGAAGAAAGTCCCGTGGAACTCAGCAGAACCGGTTTAAATACGAAGTAAGTCTTTAGTTCAGGTTAATGAATATCGTGCAGAAACATCAGATTTTCCAGTCTGCCGCATGTAAAGTAACAGCTGTTTTAACCAGCCAATATTTGGACTACAAAGCTTATTGCATTCTCTTGTATTGTGCATTTTAAGCGGTCCTCTTGTGGTTTCATCACTGAGAGATGCTTTATTTAAAAAAAAGGCAATCAGGCAATTGTGCTAAAGTTGAAAAATCTCAAATTAATGCTTCAATGTGTTGATTTGTCTTTGGTCTTATGTTATAACCAGTACTCGAGTTGTAAAAAAAATCAGGGGGATGGTGGATTTTATCATATGGCGACAGATAATTTGTGCTGATTACAAATAATATAATATATTACAAATAATAGCACTGACCAAAACTCCTGCAGAAATACTGCAGGAATGACATAGCAGCAGTTAAATGCAGCCTTCTGTAAGCTTTAAATATCCACTGGGCTTACATCTAATACATCAAAACACAACAATAAAAAACACTTTTCTGAACTTATCAATATGACTCTGTACTTCACAGGATAAGTAAAATGGATCACTGCAAAAACTCAAAATCTTAACAAGAATATTTGTCTTATTTCTTGTTAAAATGTCTCATTTTAGTAAAAAAATCTCATTACACTTAAAACAAGACGTCGAAATAGCAGTAATACCACATTCATTGATGAAATGACATAAGCGATGGAAAGGGGGGATGATTTTGACCGTTTTTATTTCAGGGGGGAAGCCATCCCTCCTCATCCCCCCTCAACTCCAGTACTGATTATATCACTTACATACTGGTAAAGGTGGCATTTACATGGTGCAGCCTTTTTCTTGTTTCTCACAAATATTGATCATGGCAATGTAGTTGTAAAGGGAGAAGTGAGAAATGGCATAATGCAAAGTCTGACAACTTTGCACTTTGTGCAATTGTGCATGTGAAAGGAGACGTAGAGCAGTAGTAAGCAGTTTTTCCGGAGGGTGGGGTTTCTCAGCCAGATAAGA
Organism: Cololabis saira; assembly: GCF_033807715.1. Classification (NCBI taxonomy): domain Eukaryota; kingdom Metazoa; phylum Chordata; class Actinopteri; order Beloniformes; family Belonidae; genus Cololabis; species Cololabis saira. The sequence goes on from NC_084601.1 coordinate 7,449,722, forward strand.
CAGTAAAACACTGCCACACTCACCATTCTGCCTCTAAAACCCTCAGCTCCTGCTGTTTGCAAAAATGTCTCATCTTCCAGCGCTTTTCAAGTATGTGGACGAACACCAGGACCTATATGTGCAGGTATGATCATTCTGAGAGACACTTTACTTACTTTACTTTACTTACTTCAGGATCTTATTAATGTGCTCTTCTGTCTATTGTAGCAATTAAGTTGTACACAGAAAACTAACTTTACCTGAAATCATTGACTTTGCTCGTTTCGACTGAGCTGGCACGAGGTATGTGCCAAATGTCATAAATGTAGAACCAGTAAACTTGAGGAAATCAACTTCAGTCACATGTTAACTGGGGCTGAAGTTACACTTTGATTAGCTCTAAAGCTTTAATCACGTCAGCTGATTGCCCTGCTGAATGATTAAAGAGATAACCACTGCATGTTTGCAAAAGGCATTTTCTCTGTATATAAATTTAATTTGTTCTTTTCCAGCGCCTTGCAGAATGGGTGGCTGTCCCGAGCGTGTCTGCATGGCCCGAGAAACGTGGGGAGATCAAGAAGATGATGGAAATGGCAGCCAAAGACATTGAGAAGCTGGGGGGGACAGTAGAGCTTGTGGACATTGGCAAACAGAAGGTTGGAGGAAATCTATTACTTTATTTCCCGTTTGTGTGCTTATATTTTACACAAATCTTCACTGAAATTATGACTTTTTCTTGCAGCTTCCTTCTGGAGAGGAGATCCCCCTCCCTCCCATTGTCCTGGGGTGTCTGGGCTCAGACCCCAAGAAGAAAACTGTGTGCATTTATGGTCATCTTGATGTCCAGCCAGCCCACATTGATGACGGCTGGGACACGGAGCCTTTCACCCTGGTGGAAAAGGATGGTAAGAGCAGAACAACTTTTACTTCTGGTTTGATATTTTCAGTAACATGACCTTAAAAGTGAAACAGAACAGCTGTGTTGAAGGCCCTGGCATTTCACTGAAGTGTTCACTGGAGATGTAAGACGAGACGTGACTTGATTCATTTCAAAGTTTCTGTTACCAGTTCCCTTTGTAATGGTACACTATCTCCATTTTGGCTTAGCAGACACATCTCCCTGAAATTATTGAGCCATATTTTCAAAAAAAAAAAAGAAAAAAGATCTGGTGTCAGTGTGGCTAGTTATGATGAAATAAGTAGCTGAATGATGCAATAATGACACAATCATGATTAAATGTACTGAAGGTACGACCTTTTAAAGAAAGCACATCGTTTACACCTCAGAGTAATCATGAGCAGTCACACAATGATTAAATGTATTAGAGATTTTGATCTCATCATTAATTAAACTTTAACTCACATTTACATGATCTTTGAGCTTTTATCAGCTTCATACTTACTATCATATCACCTCTTGCTTCATATTTCCAAAGTCCAGCCCTTTTTAGGATACAGCTGTTTTGTCTTATCTGCAAACTTTGCTTTTAAGAGACACTTGCAATTCAGTTTATGTGAGACACTTGAAATAATTACACAATGGCAGCTCAAATCATTTAAAGCTTGAGGTTCACTAATACTGGCACTGAAACATTTCTCACGTGGTATCTGGAGACAGTCAGCTGACAAACAATTTTGCAGTTACTTCCTCTCGTGTATTTTGTGCCAGGTCAGCACTGATTATATCTGCCTCCAACTTTTCTTAGTGAACATGAACTTATCTAATCACGCTAGTTATTCATTCCCATTGATAAATGTAGATGAATGAAAAAATGATTGTCATATTCGTGAAACTATCTTGTTTTTGAACAAAACGTGAGAAGAATTTGATCCTTTGCAGGAAAGATGTTTGGAAGAGGATCTACTGATGATAAGGGCCCAGTGTTGGCCTGGTTTAACTGCATTGAGGCCCATCAGAAGATTAAACAGGTACAGTTCTTGCTTCTGTTTTGCTTCTTTGCCATTAAAGCATGATTTATTACTATTTGCTGAAAGAAATTATAAAATGACCTTTTTAGAGGTAATTCGGTATGAGGTGAGAATACTGCATAATCTGGAACTGAAAGAAAAGGTTTTGAAGGCTTGATAATCAGTGTTTGAAAATGTAAAACCTGAAATAAAGTTTTGAAAGTCTGAAAAATGTTTTGAATTTCTACAAACATAATTTTGTACTTGTAATTTTGTACATTTTTATTTTTTGCAAGTGCAACATTTCAGAGTTTCAGCTTCAAAGTTTCAGAGGTCCAAACCTGTTGTTGCACCCTTGCTGTTTTGCAGGCTTACATTTTCAGAGTTTCAAATATGGCACTGTTCAATTTGAAATTCTGAAACTCACACTCGAGGAAAAAAAAAACAAACAAACCCAACCCAAACAGCTCGGGGGTAGGGACACCTCCCCCTTCTAACCTATCATGTATCTGGTAAAGTATAGTTCAATCACATGTAAGATCAGGTACGACTGACAGCGCATCATGCCTTTTGCATGCTTAAATAATTCAAAGGGCAGCTGTAAATGAATGAGTTTTTAACCTTGATTTAAAGGACTTGAGGGTTATATGACTTTTTTTTTATCACCTCAATATTCCACCATTTTTTCACGTGACCGTTTTTTCTGTACATCTATTTTTCAAGTTTCCTGCAGTTTTCTGGAAGTTTGTGATTTCGACAGATTATTGCACATACTGTATGACTGACCTTTTTGATTGATACATAAGTATTGCTGTTGAATAAAAGGTAAAACAGCAACTGTTTACTATGATGATGTGGATATTGACAGTATCTCACTTAACACTGAAATTTAGATCGACCAGTGATCTATAAACTAACAGAGGAATTTCAAGTTTCTCCTCTGAGATACAGGGAGCCAGTGTAAGGACCTCAGAACTGGACTGATGTGATCTACTTAGTTTTAGTGAGAACTCAGCGTTCTAGATTAGCTGTAGCTGTCTGATTTACTTTTCTAGAGCTAATAGAAACGCAACTTATTTTATGTATAGCAGAAACTATTGTGGTTCCCTGACACTTATCTGATGTTGTACTTGAGTTTGCATGTGCAGAGCTTATTTGCCATGCAACATGTTTGATTCAGGATGGTGCATCCCATTGTAGATGGAGACTGTATGTTTTTAGGCTTCTAGTTATAACTGGAAATGCACAATTTTTGCTATATAATTTTGTGTGCAACAGCAGTTATTGATGTGGTTCATCATCACCACACAGATGTTTTTTTTATCTATTAAATATAATTTTATTTTTATTGATTTGTATTGATGTGCAAATCTAATTGTTCAGTCTCTATACATGTATACATCTTGCATTCTATATGTTTTTTTTTTTCCTACGCTTATAGGTTATGCAGAGCTTTAATTAGGAACAGTCAACACACCCAAGATGTTGTTTTGCAAGTGTAAAATACTTAGACGTTTTATATTGTTTGAAATCCAGAGATTATGATTATGTGCAAGACTATTGATAATTTTCACATGTCTATGTTGCAGGAAATTCCCATCAACATAAAATTCTGCTTCGAAGGGATGGAGGAGTCTGGATCTGAGGGCCTGGATGAACTTGTGTTTGCTCAAAAAGACAAATTTTTAAAAGGCGTCGACTATGTCTGCATCTCTGACAATTACTGGCTGGGCAAGACCAAACCCTGCATCACCTACGGTCTGAGAGGAATCTGCTATTTTTTCATTGAGGTGGAGTTCTACTGTGATGCTGCAAACAGTTACAGGACAATGTCTTGTGTGGTATATTATGAGACTATTTGATTTCATTTTTAACTTAAAGGTGGAGTGCGGTGGGAAGGATCTACACTCAGGCGTGTTTGGTGGCTCGGTTCATGAGGCTATGACTGACCTCATTGCGCTTATGGGTAAATGATGCTCATGACTGTGCTGCATCATGATAATCCAAGTCTGGTGTTGGAAGGAGTTTCATTACCAATTTGTATTTCTTACTTTTGTCATAGGTTCCCTGGTTGATAAGAAGGGAAAGATTTTGGTCCCTGGGATGTACAACAATGTGGCCGCTCTGACAAAAGAGGAGGAGAAGCTGTATGAGAACATTGAATTTGACTTGGGTGAATACTGCAAAGATGTGGGAGTTAAAAAGCTGTTGTATGATACAAAGGTAAGGAAATGACTTGTTACTTTAAATGCTCACTAGTTTTAAAAGAAAGTGTTGTATGATCTGAATCACTAACTTGTTTGTTGTACTTTTCATTTGCTGTAGGAGCAAATCCTCATGCACCGCTGGAGGTACCCATCTCTTTCTCTTCATGGTATTGAAGGGGCCTTTTCTGAAGCAGGAGCCAAGACTGTTATCCCCCGCAAGGTCACTGGAAAGTTCTCCATCCGCCTTGTACCTGACATGGACCCTGATTTGGTGGAAAAACAGGTAACATTACATTGACTATGACCCCAGTGTGGCGGATGTTCAGGTTTGATAATTGAACTGGAAGTTTTCTCTTCAACTGTGAAGGTGATCGAGCATTTACAGAAGAAGTTTGCGGAACTTGAAAGTCCCAACAAACTGAAAGTGGAAATGGGTCATGGAGCCAAAGCCTGGGTCTCTGACTTCAACCACCCTCACTACATGGCTGGCCGAAAGGCTATGAAGACAGGTGAGACGGAGTGATAGTCTGCAGGGGATTTGAAGCAGCACAAAAGAACGTTTGTCATTTTTAGCTCTTTTTGTTCCCCTATAGTTTTCTAGAATGGAGGAAATAGCATTTCTTTTCCCAATATTTTTTTCTGGAAATAATCTGTTGCTGTGGTTTGGTCAGTTTGTCTTTCTTCGTATCTCATGCAATTTTTTTTCCCCTTTTCTGCTTAGCTTTAACCCATTTAATCAAGTTCCCTTCTGGGATTGATAAAGAATTTTGAGTTGAATTTAAATTATGATATAGAAAGTGTTCCATTCTGGTTGGGATGCTGTTGTGCCTGGAAGATTTCTACTGGTTCTGGCTCTTTTAAACGTAATGATCAGTAGCCATGACAACAAAAAGTTGTCATGGAACATCTTGAAGCAACTGATTAGCATTTCAAAGATCAGCTAATGGCTGCGTCCGAAATCCCATACTTACACCCTAATGAGTAGCAAAAACAGTGTGAGATTTTTTAGTGCGTCTGAAACATTAGTACATACACAATAGTATGCGCTATCCATACTCATTCTGGAGAAATTAGTGTGGATTGATATATGTCATAAGTATAATATTATTATATAATATTAATATTCGTATATGATAATATTATATAATGTCATCTTGTTTGGGCCAGGATAAATGGGAAAGAGCGGAGCGGTGCTGCTGTGACAGGAGTTGTTACCACGGTAACGACTCCCCCTCCCAACGGCAGGAAGTGCCGTGTGGCTCTGAGTAGTACGTCCCAGTTAATGCAGACTACTGATATTTACTCAAAAGTTTGCCGAACTAGAGTATACTTTTTGAGTATATACTGTTTAGTATGGCATTTCGGACTCACCGACGGATTCAAAAAAGGGCCTTAGGTTAGGTAACCACAAAAAATAAATCCCCAAAGCAATTGGTTGAAAAGGGAAAAAAATAAGGGGAGTAAACATTTCTCAGGTAGTGAACATTTTGTTAAAAATATATATATGTTATAACTTCTTAATCTTTCTTTTTTAGTATTTAATCATCTTCTAAAATGGTGAAAATAATATAACGTGTTTGGTCACATTGAGTGTTTGGTCTCGTGTGTTTTAGTGTTTGGAGTTGAGCCTGACCTGACGCGTGAGGGCGGGAGCATCCCTGTGACCCTGACCTTCCAGGAGGCCACCGGTCGGAACGTCATGCTGCTCCCTGTAGGCTCCTCTGATGATGGAGCTCACTCCCAGAATGAAAAGCTCAACAGGTTTGTCAATATACTGTTTAATTCTTTTTAGAGAAATGTGTAGGTGAAGGAGGAATGGCTGTATTTAACTGTATCTATACATTGCATTTTTGTTAGTTCACTCAGCTTAAAGGGCAGATATAAGTTTATGTGAAGGTTTTCAGTCATAAAGAACCTTTTCATCTTTTCATTTCCAGATCAAACTACGTTCAGGGAACCAAGATGCTAGGTGCCTACTTCCATGAGGTGTCACAGTTGGAATGAACTGATGTATCATCATAAAAAATGCAAATTATGTCAATCCTTGCTATCAAAGCTGTAATAATTCTGATACAATTTGACCTCCACAGCCTCCATTTTTATATGTGCTTCCAACAATAAAGTATTTTTATTTGTTACACTGCTGTGTCCCATTTAATTAATTGATGCATTTTTTTCAGAGTAGCTGAACTGCAGTGCACTTTTAATCAGAAAGCAGAAGGTCACAATAATTTGACTATTCAAAATAAGATAAAAAGTAACTTGATAAGTAGGTACCAAATATAATCAAAGCTTCAGTGATGATGGGTAGAAAAACGGTGCCACACAGAACGACTCTTAATATATGCATGATAAGCACTCTGATCAGAAATTGACAATTTTTGATTTAGATAATTAGAAAAAACCCTGCACAGATTCTGGATTTGAATTTGGGAGAAAAATAGACTTTTTTGCTAAAGTAATTCAGGTTGCCTTAGATGCTTCAAAAGATTACTTGATAATCAGATATGCCACTGCTTGCACAAAATTACAAATATATTTATGTAGAAATATGTAGGCTGCATTAAACTGCAGAGCTGGTCAAATCCAGCACCAATCCTGCTACCCGCGTTCAGCATTTGTGAGAAAAAGCTCTAACGGTACATTTAGAAAATATATTCATTAAAAAGAGGGGGAAAGAAATCTAGTGTATATGATTTCCCATGTTAATTATGATCTCACATTCTTTGTTAACACCTCGATACAAAGGACAAAAGCTCCCTCAGGTTATAAAAAGGTGTAGTGAGCCCTTACTGATTGGTGTCTGGGTGTGCTGCATCCCAGACTGGTATTTGTGTTTAGCAGATGCAGAAGGCTCTGCATGGGCTGATGAACAGCCCCTAAAAATGTCTGTCCTCCTCTCTCCCTGGATGGAGATTGCCAACACTTGCTACCCAGGCGGATCCCTAGTCACCATCTCAGACACAGGAAACCTTCTGGTTGACATGCTGCCCTCTTTGAAAAGATGAATGTTGAACTAACATGTAAACAAATGTTGAACTAAGATATTTAACCAAAGATACTGAAGTACACAGGAAAGATATGTTTTGTTTTCTTTTTATTCCTTGTGTTACCTTTATAACTCACGTGCAATAGGTTGTAATTACTTTTTAAAATTTTTGGACTCATTCATTGACTGGAAGAACTGGAGCTGTATGCCTTTTAACCATCACTGACAATAAAGGGTTTTTGATCTAATTCTGATTTTGACCTGTTTTATTTCAGGTATTTTTTTTCATAGCCATAATTATGGCATATAATTAATAATTAGATGTTTTTAAAATAATTGTTCATTACAAAAATGGTCAATTGGAATTCGGTAGCTGATCTAATTTAAATCGATCCTATTCTTTTTTTTTTTTTTTCTCGTGTTTGGGTAGTCGATGTAATGCATATTACACAATAAACATTTTTAAAAGGATTCGACAAATTACCCCGTTTTATATTTTACCACACACACACACACACACACACACACACACACACACACACACACACACACACACACACACACACACACACAAAAGTAAATAAATAAAGACACAAAACTTAACATAACAAACCCCCCAAAACACACACTATAAAATACATAATTATAAACGAGTCCCAAAGTAAGTACCAATTACCAATCAAACTCTGACTGAAGACAATAATAGGAAAAATAAAGTAATAAAATAAAATACAGGACACACGAATCAACAACAAAAATAATAATAAAATAAAATGTCATGAAATAAATAGAAAACAATAAAAAATAAAATAAACAGACATAAGAGGAACCCTAAATAAAAATAAAATAGAAATGGTTAGCAATATCATACTTCCCTATAATTAAATTTAATCAAATGAAATTAATCTTCCAAGGATGCCAAAGAATTAACAAGAGAAAGAATAGGTTCCCAAATATGAGAAAACTTATCAGAGCAACCCCTAATACCGTATTTAATTTTCTCTAAAATACGTCTACGAGCTACAAAAGAGGAAAAAGCAATTATATCGATCCTATTCTTATCATTTATTTTTCTTGCAGTCCACGTCCTTGCGAGTGTCCTGTCCCTTTAAGACTCAAGCTCCGCCCACTCCGGAAGTGCCACTTTTGTTTCCAAACCGTCTACTGTCATGCAGTATACATTTTAATATTTTACTATTATTGCCTATACATTTGATTTTTATCAATGCCATCTAAAAAAGTCGTATGTTAAATAAACTGAATTTTACATATATCTCAAAATACAGCCGTGTATTTCAAGAGTTAGGCTTTATATAATTTGGAGGATACGGCAACAAACCTGGCAACCCGGGCTGTCGTCTGTCGCGGGAAGATCCTAAACATCACAACGCTCTTCCGTAGTAGTAATGTGCTATGAAAATACATCTGTTTTCCCCGTTAGAAATATAAATTTCTTTCTTAAGACATAACATGTTATTGCTAACGCCATGGTTTTCTCAGCGCCTATAAGAAAATAAGATAAATAACGTCATGAGAAGTGTTTCCATTATCCTGTAACATGGATCGCTACAACGAGGTGAAACTTTTACTGAAAAATTGGGAGCAGGACTTTGTCAAACAGCATAAGACAAAACCTAACAAGGTAGGTGATTTAAATGTTATCACGTGGCACGAATATTGCCGTAAATATAACAAAAATGATGCTGTGAGTTCGTTTGTGTTGACGTATGTTTATACACCTAAAAAAAGATACTGTTGGTGTTTTCTGTCAATCTACTTTCAATTCAAAAAAGCTGAATAAAACTAAAAATAATTTCCAGGAGGACATTGATCAAGCTCCAGAGGAGACTAGGCGTGAGTACTGAACATGTTTTAATTTATGATCATGTATCAGGTATGCCCAGGACTCGAGTTGTTAAATAAAATCAGGGGGGATGGTGGATTTTATCATATGGGGACAGATAATTTGTGCTGATTAAAAATAATATAATATATTACAAATAATAGCAGTGACCAAAACCCCTGCAGAAATACTGCAGGAATGACATAGCAGCAGTTAAATGCAGCCTTCTGTAAGCTTTAAATATACACTGGGCTTACATCAAATACATCAAAACACAACAATAAAAAACAGTTTTCTGAACTTATCAATATGACTCTGTCCTTCACAGGATAAGTAAAATGGATCACTGCAAAAACTCAAAATCTTAAGAATATTTGTCTTATTTCTAGTTAAAATGTCTCATTTTAGTAAAAAAAAATCTCATTACACTTAAAACAAGACTCATCACTGGAAAAAAACAGCAATTTCCCCCTGTTTCAAGTAGATTTTCACTTAAAATAATTAGAAAAATCTGCCAGTGGAACAAGATTTTTTTGCTTGTAATAAGAAGAGAAATCTCGTCCCACTGGCAGATTTTTCTACTTCTTTCAAATGAAAATTTACTTGAAACAGGTGAAAATTGTCAAATAAGTTATTTTTCTGGTGTTATTTTTCTGGTGATGACTCTAAATGTTGAAATAGCAGTAAAACCACATTCATTGATGAAATGACATAAGGGATGGAAAGGAGGGATGGCAGGTTTACAGGGGGGGATGATTTTGACCGTTTTTATTTCAGGGGGGAAGCCTTTCCCCCTCAACTCCAGTACTGGGTATGCCTCAGTTTTAGTAAAATGAGTAAAAGTAAAATGACCTTGACTCTTGTTTCCAGAGCTCTATAAGGAGTACAGCAGGTTGAAACAAGCCAAAGGGAAAAGCAGCAGAGAAGCAGCAACCAGTGATCCTGGTTCTGCAACCAGTGATCATGGTCCTGCAACAAGTGATCCTGGTCCTGCAACAGTCCCAGCTGATTTTAAATCAACCCAGAAGGTCCTTGAATCAAAGGAGGTCTGTTACTGTGCATGCATGCTTTACATGACAACTTCTGTGCTGCTGCCCTCAAATGTTTATCATCCTCTGTTGCTGTTCCTTTCTCTGTTATTCATCAATCTGTTCTTTGTTTTTTTTTTCTACATTTACTCTTTTGTTTATTTAGGAGTCAGATTTTTGGGGGACTCATCTGAATCGCAAAGCAATGCCAATATCTTCTCCCACACTAAATTGCCAGGAAAGAGAGAATCTTAATGCTTCCTCCCAATACTATGGGCTTAAGCTTAAAAATAACCTGGCTACGCTGAGTAAGGTAGGACTCACTTCGTAAATACACCCAAGATCGGTCATAAAGTAAGGGTCTTGACCAACATTTACTGATAATTTATTTGATCTATTATTTGAAGGAAAGACCTACTTCACTGAAGAAATCGCACATCTCTGGTCGGGTACCTCTGAACTATTTAAAAGATGGACAAACTATATCAAAAAATAGTCCAAATTCCGGTGCAGCTGCAGAGACTTCAACCACTGGCCAAGCACCCGGCCTCTTCTCACCAGGGTAATGAAAAGGAAAACTCTTTCACAGGCCTTTGTCAGTGATATATAATATCATATAATTGATTTTATTTTTAATTTTTTTGGTAACTGCTATAACATAAACTTCACACAGATTGAAAAGTGATTTCTCCGAACAAAAAGTTTGTTATTAGAGGTTTAAAGGCTCGTGTAATCACTGCCTGTCCTTCCTGCAATCTTTTATTTCCTATGATGATCTAGAAAAGAAATAGTTTAAATTCCTCTCTCTCTGTTTTGCTCCGGCACTTCAGCTGCTCTCGTCTACAGCCTATTGGACATTTGGGGGATTTTCTTTTTGTATTTGTTTGAGTTTTTAAATGTTAATCAAGTGCTTACACATAGGGCTGTTCGATTTTGCCCAAAAATAAAATCTCGATTTTTTTCTCTCAAAATCCGATTTTCGATTACGATTATTTTGTGAATTCACAAAAGGCAAAGAAATGATTTCAAATATGCTGTTTTTTTATTGAACATTTGCCCCATTGGGCTTTAAGTGCAAACTTTGCTCTTATTAAATCTAATTAAACTCTGTAAAATAAGTTGAAAAAAAGTTTTAAAAAATATAATAAAATATAAAGTTTTATCTCTGGAAAAAAAAAAATCAGCAAATCAGCACTTGCAAACATACAGTAAGTTAGATTTCCAATTAAATAAAACAAGACATTTTCTAATTAACTAAACTGGGTCTTTGCATGCTAAATAATAATGCAACCCATGAAGGAGGTAGAGGTGTGTAATGTCACTCATTACATTTGCTATTCACATTTGCAAGTTTTTTGCAAGGAACACGAGCCGGTCTACGGCATCTGGCTTGAGGGATGCCCGGTGGCATGTTACAACGCCCCCTCCTACACTAAAGAGCCTCTCCGATGGGGCACTTGTCGCAGGTATTGAGAGGTATTTCCATCAATCATTAATATGGTATCAATCATTAATATGTGTGCAGACAAGGTTATAAAAAAAAAAAAAAAAAAAAAAAAAAAAAAAAAAAAAAAAAAAAAAAAAAAAAAAATGTAAAATCGATTTTACGATTTTCACGTTTTAACATCATTCTAATTACATAATCGCGATTACGATTTAAAATCGATTAATCGAACAGCCCTACTTACACATGTAAACAAGTCCCCTGTTGTCATAGTTACTCATCATACGAGATGCCAGGAGAGCAAGCAGAAACTTCTCAAACAGCACAACATCCCAAGTGCCAAATATAAAAATCTTAACAATGTGTTGTGTTGCATGCCCATTTAAATTCAGTAGTTTTGAGTACTTTGCAATGTCCATAATCATTGCTGGTATTCTCATTTGGCCACCTTTTATTTGAAATAATTGTCAGCATCATGTCAGTTAACCTGTAGACCAGATTCCTTTTGCATTATGTGCCATTTATTAATGCTGCCACTAGTTTTTTTTACTAAATTTTTTTATTTCTATAACAAAGTATATTTAATACCTAAAACAGTGATTATTTAATAACTTCTGGATCCTTATTTTTGTGTTTTTTTTTGTGTGTGTAGAAGAATGAAGGCATGCCAGAGGTCACTAACTTCAAAACCCGCTCCCCCAGAGGAGCCTGAAGACCAGTTTAAACCCTTTCAGGCGGAAACTCCAGATTCTGTCAGTTCTTTCAGTAGTAATGGTTATAAAAGCATTGATCAAGACAGTAGTTCTCATTTCAGTCCAACTAGGTTAACTTCAACCACACCTTCTTCCCTGCTGTCATCTCTATCTCCTAAATCTACCTTTGGAACATTGAATGAAGTTTCTGGAGCCAAAGAGAAGTTAAATGAAAACACAGGATCTTTAAGAGACCAAAAAGAGAATTTGGTCTCATTAGAACATCCAGATAGGAGTATTGACTCTGGGATTTCAGCTGGATTTAAAGGCGGTCCGCCGTTACTCAAAGAGGGATCGGTAGGACGGCCATCTCCTGCCAGAAGGTTGACTTTAGTCGACAAGAAGTGGCTTCAGAGGTGTCAGGTGTTTGGAGAATTGGAAGCTGAAGAAAAACCTGGAGCAGGTAACCATGACATAAAAATGGATAAAAGAATAGAAAAAGAAAGAGAGCCGGGAACGGGAGTGCAAACGGCAGGAAAAGAAGATGTAGAAGAAAAAGAATCTTTTGAAAGAGATGGAAAATTGTCAGTTGTCATAAGGGATAAATTAGTTGGAGAAAATGAATCGCAATCTGCTCAACAGTCCCTGGGAAAAGCCAAAGGAGGAGGGGAAGGAAAAGAGAAGAAGAAGAAGAAGAAGAAGATGGATGGGGAGGTGGAAAGAGCACCAGAATTGGTCGTTAGAGCAGATGATGACAATCAGAGTAGCCCCAAAACAAAAACTGTAAAGAAGAGGGCGAGGAAGAGGATGAGAGAGGGGGATGACATGGAGGATAACACTACTGAAGAAGGAATGGTAAAAAAGAAACGGAGGAATAGTAAAAAGAAAGAGGAGACCCCTATTGCAAACACAAACTCAACTACTGCAGGGAGAGCAAAGAAAAAGAGAAGCAAGAAAAAGGGAGAAGACGAAGAGGATGAAGATGCAAAAGAACCAGAAGTACCAAAAAAGGTAAGTGAACTCATGTCTCATATATGCTGTGTAAAATGCATCGTGTGCAGATTTTTGAAGTTACCGACATGTGTTTTAAGGCTCCAACGGAGAACTTGTTGGGAGAAATAGATGAAATAGAATTCAGAAGTAAAAGAAGATATCCCACACAGTCTGTCAAATCCAGGTAAGAACTGTGTACCTGAGCAGCAGAGCGCCATTTGAAGAACTGCAGCCTGTTTAACTGTTTTATTCTTTTAACAGTTCAGCAAAAAATGCAGAGGGGAACTTTGTGAAGATAAATCTGAAGAAGAAATCCCATGTCAAAGGTTATGCCCTGAGAGGGATGGCGCTACGCAAACAGGTACGTTTTCTGAACCGATGGAGTTTGCCATCATCTGAACGCACAATTAGTCACAAACACTGGCGTGTTTCATTGCTATTTCTTAGAAATTATTGTTCAGTCAAAACCAAAATGAAAATGGTAAAGCTGGATCGTCTTAAAGCTACTATGGATGTAAGTCACGAGAGGATTTAAGAGATACAGGAAAATTAGAATATTGTGATTTTCTGTAATGCAATTACAAAAATGTCATACATTCTGGATTCATTACAAATCAACTGAAATATTGCAAGCTTTTTATTATTTTAATATTGCTGATCATGGCTTACAGCTTAAGAAAACTCAAATATCCTATCTCAAAAAATTAGAATATTCTGGGAATCTTAATCTTAAACTGTAAGCCATAATCAGCAATATTAAAATAATAAAAGGCTTGCAATATTTCAGGTGATTTGTAATGAATCCAGAATGTATGACATTTTCGTTTTTTTTAATTGCATTACAGAAAATAAAGAACTTTATCACAATATTCTAATTTTCTGATACAGTCCTGTATAGTTATAAAATACACTCATTTGCAGCTTTATTTCTTTTAATATCTTAGAAAATGTTATTGTTTATTGATCATTTAGAATAATACAGATCATAAAATGATCAATAAACAATTAAAAAAAAGGTAATAATTCAAAACTGTTGTCAACATTCTGGTAAAAAAAAAAGGAAGTGAAAATTGAATTTATGATAAAATTAGATGCAGAGCAGTACAAATGTGAATGTGAATGTGTTTTATTTGTTGTTGTTGTGCGACTCAGATTTCACGTGCGTCTGTCTGTGTCTTCTAGATGCACATGCATAAGTTCCAGCTGAAAGGAGAGCGGTTTGGCGGTGGAGGTTACGGCCGCGGTCGGGGGGGTTGGGGGGGGCGGGGTGGCTTCAGGGGGGGGCTCAGTCGTCAAGGTGACAGCTGCTACAAATGTGGAGGGACCGGACACTGGGCCATCGACTGCAAGGGACCAGGTAGAACAGCACAAGGTTTTCTGCTCTATCTTAAACGGTATTCTCCTGAACACATTTAGACCAGGGGTCGGCAACCCAAAATGTTGAAAGAGCCATATTAGACCAAAAACACAAAATACAAATATGTCTGGAGCCTCAAAAAATGAAAAGTCTTGTATAAGCCTTAGAATGAAGGCAACACATGCTGCATGTATCTACACTGTATATTAGTTATAACTGGGGGAAGATTATTTTTTTCATTATGCACTTCGAGAAAAAAGTTGAAATGTTGAGAAAAAAGTCAAAATTTCGAGAAAAAAGTCGAAATGATGAGAAAAAAGTTGAAATGTTGAGAAAAAAGTCAAAAAATAAGGAAATAGTCGAAATGTCAAGATTAAAAAGGAAATGAAAAAGAAGAAGAAAAGAGAAAAAAGAAAAAAAAAAGAAGGAAAAAAAGGATAAAAAAGGTCAAACATTTTTGAAAAAGCTCCAGGAGCCACTAGAGCGGCGCTAAAGAGCCGCATGCGGCTCTAGAGCCGTGGGTTGCCGACCTCTGATTTAGACAATGCTCTAGAGATGTGGGGACCAAAAAGCTGTTTAATTCACAGATTGGGCAGGTCAGTTGCTTTTTCAGCTAAATTGTCTGAAAACATGAAAGCAAAATTAAAAATCAGATTCCTTTTGTACGTATATGGTATTAAATAGTTTTACTGCAGCTGTCGTAGGAGCAAAAATAGATGGGTGTAGGTCATGTGATCTTACTTCCCCTCCCCTGATCCCTGCAGCTCCTCCACCTCCCGGTCCCGACGACAAGTTTGCTGAAGAGGAACCATTTGAACTTCCCACCTTGGAGGAGGTTGCCCGGGCAACGGGAACGCTGCAACCTCAGTCACTAGGTACACTCGTTTAACTCCCAACCTGCTTCATCAACAAGTTTGTTCATGACAACATTGTTTATTATATATAACATGTGGTTATGGTATGCATATGTATGTATTCTCTATAGATGATAGTATTTCATCGATATTCTGGAATGTTCTGGACTTTTTTTCTTCTTGTTTTCACTGCATAGGAAAAAAAAACAAATGAAATTTATGTCTAGATCACCCAATGGGTTTGTATTACTTTTGTAATTTTTTCCTATAATATTATAACTACTTGTATGCACTATCTCTGACCTGGGCCTTTTTAAATCAAGGCTTAAAACCTATTTATTTAGAATGGCTTTTAATACCCAGTAGTGTGGTGACACTTTTTACTCTTTTTCTTTTATTCTACTTATTTTTTAGTCTGTCTTATGATTGTACGTTGTATTTCTGTATGTTTTATTCTGTAAAGCACTTTGGCTCACTTAGAGGTGGCTGTAAAGGGCTATATAAATAAAGTACATTTACATTTACTTGTATTTGGTAGACTGTAGGTGTGAAGATGGTTCATAAATACTTCACTTTCATATTTTCATGTGCTGTAGTAAAAATGGGGCTTAGAGAAATCTATTTCTTTCCCTCCACTTTTCAGGGTTTAGACAATGTAGCTTTCAATGGGAGACTAGATCCAGCGGGACCAAAGGAGGTTAAGTAGAGACGATGCAGCTACTGTAAATCCCTCCAAGGGCTAGGATGCTTGGGATGAAAGGATCAATCAAAGAGGATGATGTTCCAGTTTCTTAATTAATACGTACAAAGTGATCCTTGCTCGTCTAGTTGGAGGGGTTTAAGACGGAGTGTGAAGGAAGGGGGAACTGTGGAAGCAGGGGTGTAGGGTAAAATACTATCATTGGACTTTTTAGCACCTCTTTCAACATCCCTTTTAATGACTTACTATCCATGAAATTGTCAAAGTTGCATGTAAATGAGATTTTTTTCTTTCTGCTTGACTTAATTTGTGTATGTTTCAGTGGCATATCCCAGTGTTAAAGAGGAACAGCACCAGCTGGAGAAGGGAGCGGACAGCAACAAAGACGATGAGACGTTGCTGAACGTGATTCGTCCCGACTACGAGCGTCCTGCTGCTCCACCGCCCATGGAGCCTCTTTATCCTCTCACAGATACTGGGAAGGTCCAGGGTAAACACTGTCAACCTTTGTCAAGTATTTAAGTGGTAAATCTTCTAAATAAAAGTAGATTTAGGGCCAATCCCAATCCCCCCCCTACTTTCTACCACTAGCCCTAAAAATGAAGCCACAGGGTTAGGGCCCTTGTAATCTTCCCTAGGGATTGGGACACCACTTGCTACGTCACTGCGTGGTTTACGTTCAGGTACGTAAGCGACTGCGTAGTTACGTTTGCACATACGTCACACCATATCAGGAAGCCGAGAGCTAGAAGCTGTTTTAATTTCAGCTGTAGCGCTGTTAATATGCCACTTTATTAAGTTTTAATATTTTTCAGGCGTAAAAGCGCAGAGCTTTTGCGTTGGTGTAACGCGGAACCATAAATCAGCCTTTATTCTGGCGAAATCTGAAAAAACGTATTATTATGATTATGATGATTATGTACATTCATATTCATGAATATTATGAAAGTAAAATAGATATTTCTCGCAAGAAATGTAATCAAAACGCATTTTAATACAGAAACTAACTCAAAATATTGATTTTATTCACTAGAAATTTGAAATGTCCGCCATGTTTTTTTGTTTGATTCAGTCTGCAAATGATAAAGCATTCTGGGAAATTTTTCTGCCCCTCCGTCGCAATGTCAGCATCTGAAATCCCTCGCTCTGAAGGGCTAGATTGATACTCACTAGCCCTCGTTATGTCCACTACCCCTAGATGCAAAGAGAAATTGGGACACCACTACCCTCACGGGAACGCGCAAAATTTAGGGGTAGTGCTGAAAAGTAGGATTAGGGGGGGAGATTGGGACTGGCCCTTACATTTCCCTTGCAATTTACTCTGTTGTGCATCTTCCCGTATGTTCAGACGCCCCTGATGAAGTCCATGCTGCTCTAAAAGACCTCGGCTATCAGTCGTTCAGACCGGGGCAGGAGGAGGCCATCATGAGGATCCTGTCAGGTGCACACATTTGTGTAAAACATATGTACCTGCAAACATCTGAACATAATGTATTTACAGAGCATTTCCAATTTAATCTCTTTATTTTTAGGTCTCTCTACCCTCGTCGTGCTGTCGACTGGAATGGGTAAATCATTGTGTTATCAGCTCCCAGCTTATCTGTACGCTCAGCGATCAAAATCCATCACTTTGGTCATTTCCCCTCTCGTTTCTCTGATGGACGACCAGGTAAACCCTCAGCTTCTGGTACATGCATGAAAAGCTAATACATTTGTGAATGAAATTAATTGAGTCTGTGTGATTTGTGCACACAGCTTTCTGGTGTGCCAGCTAAACTGAAGGCGGCTTGTATTCACTCCAACATGACAATGAAACAGAGAGAAGCTGCAATCGAAAAGGTAACGCACCCAGACATGGAGGTCGCTGAGGTTTTATTGATGACATGGCAGATTCACACTTAAAGCAGCCCTTTTATGTTTGTCAGTAGCAGTTATGTGTTAAGGCTGGATTATGGTTCTGCTTTACACCAATGCAGAGCCTACGCCGTTGCCGTGATGCCGTTGTGAATCCTCCGGACTTCTCTGTCACTCCATTTCTCCGTGGTGCAAAACCCCCCGCGAGCGCTAGGGGGGTGCAATCTTTTCCTGAATGGTTTATCCGACTTTTCTGGTCACAGTGAATCAAAGAGATAAGGATAACTATTGTGCAAAAAAACAAAACAAAATAAATCACACACACACGAAGAAAAGAGCGCTGAAAGTTCACGACCGCTTCACGAACCGGAAACAGGAAATGTGTTGCTACCAAGCAAACCAATCACAGCCCTCTCGGTCTGCGTTGGTCTGCGACCTCTTGACGTGTAGTTACAATTTGTGGGAGGTGCCCGTCAGGCACGGCGTGGCGTGGGGTGTGGGGTGTGCGACGCGGCGCAACCTGCAGCGTAGGCTCGGCGTCGATTTGTTGCAGAACCATAATCCAGCCTTTACTATGTGATCTATTAGTTGTATTGGTTCATCAACAAGTTCCAAAAAGTGATTCATGATGTGAGAAAATGAAAGCATTAGTTTGGGCAGATGACTTAATCATTTGTTGCAGATTCAGTATCAAATGAGCATAAATAATATTGGATTGGATTGGATTCAACTTTAATAATCCCCAAAGGGGAAACTTCATTGCCACCATGGCCACAACAATACAACATAAGACAATCAACAATACACATTAACAATATCTCCACCTAGGGACAGCAGTGGATCAATACAACAGCAAAATAACCAAAAAATGACCCCCCAAAAAAGGGAAATAAAAAAAAATGCATAAAAGAATACAAATCCATTTAAAAGTGCAATATGCAGGACAAGTATAGCAGCAAGTTAAAGTTATGACAGCCTAAAGAGTGGCTTAGTATAGCAGCAAGACATGACATCAGCAGTCCAAATTAAAAAGTCTGGTTGCTGCAGGAACAAAGGACTTCCTAAGTCTCTCTGTGGAGCATCTGGGCAAAAGAAGCTTCTACTTCTGCCACTTCTCGCAAAAAAGCTGAACAGGGGATGATCATCTTTGGACAGGATAGCTCTGAGCTCTGAATATCAGTCCTGCTGTAAGATTTTAAAACCAAAAAGAGTAATAAACTTTACTGATGTGATTTAGTAATATGCTGTGTGTTCTCCTCCTGCTGTTTTTATTTCCAGGTGAAGGCTGGCCTGGCGTGTGTGCTGCTCCTCTCTCCGGAGGCTCTGGTGGGTGGAGGCGGCTCCAGCGCGGGGTGTCTGCCCTCGGCCCAGGAGCTGCCGCCGGTCGCCTTCGCTTGTATTGACGAAGCTCACTGCGTGTCAGAGTGGTCACACAACTTCAGACCCTGCTACCTGAGGCTCTGTAAGGTGGGTGGATGAGGGGATGGACGCCTGGACTGACACCCAGCTGTCTTCAACTTGTCCATTCCTGAATTAGGGAACAGTGCATGGACATTAAAATCATAAGGCCTGGGCAAAATGATGACCTCCTGAATTTAACGGAGCAAAAAGATCGGAGGCAACGAGCTTAATTGATTAATATGTTTCAATTGGCATCAAGTGCAGCTGCAGTCAGTAGTTCCTCTTCTTTCTGTGGAGCAGATGTTGCTCTGTTTCAGGTTATTGTCTGTTGTCAGTAATTGAAACAACCGAGGAGATTGCTAAACTAAAATTGGGTTCAACATGTTAAAACCTGTTGGGATTTCAATGAGCCATCATCATCTTTGAGGAAAACACAAAGCCACGGATGCTCATGAGCAGAGAAATAAATACCTAGCAAATTAAATAAAATGAACGGAAGTCATAACAGTGTTTGGTGGTGAAAACAAGAACATTTCCATGCCCAAAACCCAAGCTATTGGAAGTATGTGGCCTTGAGAAACTCAAATTAATTGGGGGAAAAAAGGTTGTCAGGGAACATAAAGACTGGACTTTGGAGAGGAACAAAATAATCATGTGGTCTCACAAGCCCCATCTCTACCCTGCTTTAAAGGGATGGCAAGGTACAAAGAACCCGTCATGCCTAATCCCTACTGTGCAAGTCTGTGAGGGTCGCGTTACGACAAAAACTGGATAAACTGATTTTTCATTCAGTAGATGGCATATTCCAAATTAACAGAGCCGGATTCAGATTTTGAAGAAGGTTTCACAGACCAAACGTATATTGGCCGCCACATGGTACAGACCGTAACCCCAGTGAGAGTCGACCATCACCAATAGAATATTTTGGAGAAATCTGAACAGATTAAAGATTGTCCAAAATATAAGTTTGACTTTTTTTTTCCCCTTTGGGGCTATATAGTATAATTAAAGAAGATATATGAGTTTGGCAGTTGTATTGAATTTACAGAGTGAAGAGAACTGCAGTAAACATTCTGATGTATCTCACCCAATATTTATATACAGGACTGTCTCAGAAAAATTAGAATATTGTGATAAAGTCCTTTATTTTCTGTAATGCAATAATGTCATACATTCTGGATTCATTACAAATCAACTGAAATATTGCAAGCCTTTTATTATTTTAATATTGCTGATCATGGCTTACAGCTTAAGAAAACTCAAATATCCTATCTCAAAAAATAGAATATTCTGTGAATCTTAATCTTAAACTGTAAACCATAATCAGCAATATTAAAATAATAAAAGGCTTGCAATATTTTAGTTGATTTGTAATGAATCCAGAATGTATGACATTTGTTTTTTTTTAATTGCATTACAGAAAATAAAGAACTTTATCACAATATTCTAATTTTCTGAGACAGTCCTGTATTTTAAAAATAAGGTTAATTGACAAGAACTGTTTTTTTGTGTGCAAACATCTGCTGCCAAAGGTCTTCCAAAGACTGAGTTAAAATGCAGTTTACAGGGTTAACAGAAATGTTATACATTATTGTTCATTGTTGTTTTTGGTGTAAAATCATATGAAAATCTCTTTTTTTCCGGCAGCCCAAACCACACACTAATTCGAGAGAAATTTTGAAATGTAGCTATAGTAACATCAGCAACCACAAATTGAAACTTGTCCGTAGGTTCTGCGGGAGCGTCTGGGGGTGCAGTGCCTGCTGGGACTCACAGCTACAGCCACTCTGTCCACGGCCATGGACATCGCTCAGCATCTGGACATCACTGATGAGGACGGGATTGCAGTGAGATCTGCAGCCGTGCCTCCAAACCTCAATCTGTCTGTGTCCACGGACAAAGAAAAGGATCAGGTATCACCAGTTTCATGCAGGTTGGTCATGTGTCTTGTCTTGCGATAATAATGATGATGCAATTCTTTTATTTTCCCCTACGTCTGTCTCACATGTGTATATTCCAAGGCTTTAGTTTCCCTGTTGAAAGGTGATCGTTTTGGTTGTCTGGACTCCATCATCATCTACTGCACCAGACGGGAACAGACTGGCCGCGTGGCGGCGCTGCTGAGGACCTGCCTGCAGGGAGTGCTGCTGAAAGAAAACAAGCAAGCAGGGGCCAGCAGTCAGATGCAGAGCAACCCTGTGGCACAGAAAAAGAAGGAGTTGGGTTAGTGTTTTTCAATTCATATTTATTTCGAGCAATACAACATAACATAAGTGACCTGCGTGCAACAGAAAATTAAACAAATACCTTTTATCAGGTGCAGGTTCAAAATACAAATTAATTCGTTAACACTCGAAAGGGAGTGGGAAGAAGAAAACGTATTTAATCCCACCCCTGTTTCTCATTAACAAATTTTTTTTTTCCAACAATATATTTATTTATTTCAAAACATAAAAGTACATACACACTGTATAACCCATGGGACTCAAAACATGTGCCCCAAACTGTGCAGAACCCATGCCCTCAATTCACAACCAAATCGTGACAACAAAACAACAAATAATACAAATAATAAATATGAATACCTAACGAAAGACAGGAATTCAATACGTAATGAAATAATTATACATTGCTGGAGTAAGTGAAATATATAACAATAGAATAGTTAATAAAATCAAATAAAAAAAAAAAAAAAAAAGGAAAGGGAAATGGGGAGAGTAGAAACAAAACCAATCATACATTTCTCATACAAGTTTGCACTGCACATAAAATTGACAACAATCACTCAACACAAGACTGTAAACCTTTTTGAAGCTACAGAGGGCTACTTATGGATCATCCCCATGTGTTTCCACCAAACCAGACAAGTCTTTATTGGAAAGAAAGTTTTTAAATGGGCCCCAGATGAAAGAAAGACTGCTTACCCCTGATTGTAAACGTGATCTTTTCTAAGGGCACTTACCTATTCATCGATTTCATGTGACGTCACACAGTACTCGCAGCGCCATCTTGAGGACCGACTTTCAGCATGCCGCCTATCTGTTGTGCCGTGGGATGCGACAATAATAAGTCTAAAAAAACGGGATTGACCTTTTATCAGTGCTTTAAGTGGGCCGTGGGATATTGTGATGTTTAAATGTTCTTTTATTTTCTTCCTTTCACTCGTGTTGAAAGCCGGTTGAAAGCGCTGTAGGAAACAGTCACGATGAGGAACGGCTGATCCAGTTAGTTGAAATGAGAAGTTATCTCTATGATTCCTCCTCATTTCACCACAAAAACCACAATAAAGTGGCAGAAATAAATAATATCCTATTTTTATATAGGTCCCAGAACATCGGACGGGAGGGAGAGAAAAGGTCCTGTAAGTGGGGGGGAAAACAAAACAATTAATAACTGCGTGTGGTGACGCAATCAAACAGCGAACAGCGTGGAATGAGCGGCGTGTTCGTGGTGTTAAATGCAGCAAACATGTCAGCATGTCAGATCATTACTGAGATGTGGGGAAAAAGCAGAGGACACGAGAAATGATCCAGGCTGAGTTGGATTTGGGAGAGCCGCTTGGTGATGGAGACGTCACGGGACGCACCGCGCAGGAGATCGGGAGCGCAAGATGAACATTTGCATTAATAATATAATAAATCATATTTTATATTTTATGTTTTAATAAAGTTTTATGGTGACATGATGATATGCTTTTACTTTCTAGAGTAGTAACGTTACTGAAAAAGTGAACTGCCTTCTTACTTTTCATTACATAAACGTAACCTGTGCAGGCAATTCAATGCTTATGCTATTCATCACCAGACTGTCACTTACCTTTCCTGTTACCACCAACATTTTTTTGGCCTCCGAGTCCACATGATGAAGTTTGGCATCTTTAACCCATCATGATGTGAAGTAGCGGTAAGCTTTGGTACTTTAAAAGCTTTGAGAGCTTTGCCGGTGTATGGAGAAGGATTGTGGACCAGGTAGATATATATGTCCGCAAACGACAAATCTGGAAGGTTTTTGGCAGATTGGAGTGGAGTCAGTAATTGATTAAATATTAGATACGGATCGAAACCTAAAGTGTCAATTTTCTGTAGATACCGTTGCTGTTCTTCGGGAGTTAAGTGAGTTATTAGGTGAGACGTCATATTGGCTGCGCGACGGAAAGGTCCTCGGTCGGTCCTCAAGATGGCGCTGACAACAAAAAATGTCACGTGACTGAAATCCATGAATTCTTGGTCTATCCACCTCTTTCCAAGCTAATGCAATGACTCTCTTGGCCAACAGCAAGCCTATATCTGAAAATAGTTGGTGTTTCTTTCTTATGTTACAATTAGCTGGGTAAATACCCAATAGGAATAATTTTGGCTCTAAATGCAAATGTATCTCTAATATTTCCTCAACTCATTAACAACTTAACAGATTTTTTTAAGGCTTCCTCCTGTCTCAACATTTAAACCAAAACAATGAACAAAAGACCTATATCAAATTATAATAGAAATTATTTTACAGTTCACCTCACCTAAATTTACACGCACTATGGTTGTGAAATGCAGATGCATTTCACAACCATAGTGCGTGCAAATCCAGGAACAATCTATACTGTCACCACGGGTGACAGTTAACCGTTAACTTATATTTATAATACACCGTTGACTTATATTTATAATAAATACCAGCAATGGTAAGGACAATAATACCAATATGGTAACAACAGTACCAGAAGGTAATGGATAATACATACTTACTAAATGAGGAACAACAATTACACAAACATTTCAAGACCGAAGTTGATTTAACATCGTGTTACCACCCACTCTCTTTATAATTTGACCAGACCATGTGTTTATATAGAAATTTAAATCTGTGGATATTTTGGCTTTGCTTGTGTTGGATATCCAGACTTTTCCAAAGTCTCTTTTTATTTTTCTTTAAAACAAAAAACAGTTACTTTACTCTCTTTAACTTAACCTTTTTCTAACATCTTTTCCCTTTTATATTCAGCACGGAAGAAGATTCGTAAGCCGCTGAAGTGGCAGGCCGAGTCGTACCACGCTGGCCTGTCGGGGTCGGAGCGCCGACGCGTCCAGAACAACTTCATGTGTGGAGAGCTGAGGATCGTGGTGGCCACCGTGGCGTTCGGCATGGGTCTGGATAAATCTGATGTTCGCGGTATCATCCACTACAACATGCCAAAGGTAGGAAGTGGACTCATTTATCTTAACTACCTTATTTTTATATTAAATTTAAAACCACGATTAGATATTTTGATTTGAATGGAGGAAGATTGTAAGGCGGTTAACACAGGAAAATCACCACAGGCCATCAATATATTTAATAGAGGCGTTTAATGTGATGTTCCATCTTAATCTCAATAAATAGACTTCCAATTAAAATTTACCATGACGCACATTTTTTTCCAGAGCTTTGAGAACTACGTTCAAGAAATTGGGAGGGCAGGGAGAGATGGAGATCCGGCTCACTGCCACCTCTTCCTTGACCCTCAGGTGAGACTTTCCTGCCAATAATGAGAAGTTTATGTGTTTATATGTGTGTTTTTCCTGCAGTGACTTTATTTTAGTGGAGTTGATACTAAATAAAGCTTTGAACACATGATTGAGAGGATAATATTTCAACACTTTAATAGTGTTCATAATAATATCCTTCACATATTTAGGCACACATTTTTTTTTAATATGTAGTTTGTGACTATGCCATTACTAGCTCCTGGACAGGCTTGGGGGGTTGTCCAAGCAGCTTACATGGACTTTGTCGATTTTGGAGAAGACATTTGACCCTTGGTGTCCCTCAGGGTACTTAGTTGGTGTTACTGTTGGAGCAGGGGAGCTGGTTCTGTTGTTATGGGATGTTCAGTTTATTACAGTCGGAGCAAATGTTTGGTCTGCATTGGTGTTGCTAAGTCGTCTGTTCATAACATTTATGGACATAATTTCTAGGTGTGGCCAAGGGGCGGAGGAGATTTAGTTAGGTGGTCTCAAGATTCCATATTCTGCTTTTTGTAGATGATGTCGTCCTCTTGACGCTATTGAGCCACGATCTGTGGCTCTTTCTGCAGTTTGTGAAAGAGAATCAGCTCCTTGAAATCTGAGATCGTGGTTCTCAGTTGGAAAAGGGAGGAATCCCCTGTTCAGGTTGGGAGTGAGATGCTGGCCCAAGTGGAGCAGCTAAAGTATCCTGTGATCTTGTTCATGGGTGAACGAAGAATGGAGCGGGAGGTTGACGGGGAGATCGGTGCAGCGTCTGCAGTAATGTGGACTCTGTATCGGTCTGTTTTGGTGAAGATGGTACTGAAGAAAAAGCTAAGGCTCTCAGTCTGTGGTTGGAATAAGATGCTGGATACAAACAGCCAAAAACAGTTTTGTCTGCAAAATGGCTGGAATCTCCCTCATAGACAGGAAATGGAAAGTTTAGTTTTTTGGGAGGAACTCCCAAGTACAGTTGCTGCTCCACCACATAATGAAGACCCAGGCCACGTTTACACATAGCCGGGTATTTACAAAAAACGGATATTTCCCCATCTACGTTTTGAAAAATACCATCATTTACACGAACCCGCATAAATACACTGTTAAGGTGCTATGAGCAGCCAAACCTACAGGGGGCAGTGTAACGAGAAGCATAAAGTCATGTTAGCCAATCAGAATCCTGGAAAAAAACATCAACAAATGACACGAGTAACTTCCAGTTACTTCCAAGATGAACGAGAGTCTTTCGTTTGGAGTGACAAAGAAGTGGAGTTACTTTTAAGTGTGACTTTAGAATATAAAACAGGTAAAATACAAGAAAATATTGACGGTGGCAAAACAAATTGTAAGCACAGGTAGCACACATGACGCTGGTGACGTTTCTGTGGCAAAATGTGACGTTCTGAAGCCTAAATGTCCGTTTCTCTCCGTTTACAAGCAAACGTGAAAACTGAGTTTTTGCAAATCTGCACTTTGGCCGGAGTTTTCAGAAACGATCGTTTTTGGTGACTTTGAGCTTCGTTTTGGTGTAAACGAACGGCCAAAACGCATGAAAACACCACCGTTTTTGCTACGTGTAAACGGGGCCCCAGGTAAGGTGAAACACACATCTAATTAAGATGCATCCTAGACGTCTTCCTGGAGTAGTCTTTTAGGCATATCCAACTGAGAGGAGGCCTGAGACGGACTCAGGACATGCTAGAGAAGACATGTTGTTCAGGTTGGCTTGGGACGGTCTTGGTATCCACCTGGAAGGGTTGAACGATCTCGGAGAGTCTAGGTGTCTGTGCTTAAGGCCCTGACACACCAAGCCGACTGTCGGCCGTCGGGCCGTTGATGAGCGTCGGTGCTCGTCTGTCGGCCTAGTTTCCCCGGGTCGCCCGCACTTCGCCACAGGTCGGCCGCCCATCGGCAGCTTTTCAGCCGATTCGGCATCGGCCGTCGGCCAAACGGCTCACTCTGTGATTGGCTGTTCAGGTAGCGAATCAGTGCACGAGAAGAGAAACCCCTTGAGCCTGTCGCTGTTGTATCCATGATTTCACCCATGTAGTACGGTTTCTTCTTATTTTTCGCCTCCGCCTCCTCTTTTCTTCTTCCACAAGCTGAAGGCCGAGGGCTGACAACGCCAGTGCCGATTCTTTATTCTTACGCATTGTGGTAGCGAGAGTGGTGTGGAAATGTGGTGTGAATATGAAGCCTATTTGTTTTGTTTACGGCTTCCCCGAGCTTCCGGTTTTCCCTTGTTTTTGAGTGAATACAGACTACCGCTGCCTGCTGGTATGGAGGGGAATTACCTATCACGCATGCGCAGAACATACGTTCTAGTTCCAGTTGGCCGTTGGGTGTCGTCTTTGCGGTGTGTTCAAGTGCTTCTTTTTGAGCCCGACACAGGCGACGCGATGCGACACAGCAGTCGGCCAACAGCGGGTGACGTCGGGTTGGTGTGTCCTCGGCTTTACCCCTCGTTCACACTGAAAGAGTCACGGGCGTCTCGACGCCAGCATCTCGCCGCTTGGTGCATTCACACACAAAGCGTCAGTGCCTGCAGCGGGGCGGGGGTGGGCGGGGTTTCAAGCTGCGCTGCAGAACTGAAGGGAACAGTGGGAACAGCCTACACATATAGCGTACACATCTTAATTTTCATATTTCACCATAGATCACACTTTGGGACGCCTTCTTTATATTTTAGCGTTATTTCCGCGTAGATAAGAGTGAGTTTGATGCTCCTTAACAAGTTTGGTCCTGGATCAACATCAACCCAGCGAGCACTTGCTCCCGGTGGCTGATTTATGGTTCCGCGTCACACCAACGCAGAACCGACGGTGTAGGGTTCGCGGCGACGCACACCGCACCGCGTCCCTACGCCGAAGGCTACGCCGTCGATTTAACGCAGAACCATAATTCAGGCGAAGCTGCAGTCTGTCTGCGCTGATACTGACACACCGGGTTGGAGCGGATTTGGTCATGATGTTTAAACTGTGTTTTGTGATTAATAAGCACAGGTTTTAATTATTTTTCGTTGGATCAATTGGCGCTTTTGCATTAGTACTTCAGCTCGGCTCAGCTCAGCTTTCGCACTAGGGCTGAGACGGGTAGAGCCGCTCCAAGTCGATACTTTTTTCTGTAACCATTTCAGCCAGGTTCTTTGCGGGCTGAGCAGGGACTATTTCTGAGGTCACCACCCTCCACGCCTCTGATTGGTTGGGGGGTCGGGCCGTCAAACGTTTGAATCAGGAAGCGGGAGTCAGCGCGAGGTGATTTTATTATAAAGCGCAAAACGTCTGTTTCATGATCCAACTCTGAGGAGCAGATGTTCATAAACCTGGTGGCTGTCGAGAAAAAATTAAAAAAGCGATGTAGACGGGCTGTTTTACTCTCAGCCGCTCCCGGCTCCAGCTGATTTCTCATCAGCGCCGACATGAACAAAGGTGCTGCGCAATCGAGTACGTCACAGCAGCTTCACCCCACCCCCCCCACTTCTCCCCTGGCAGTGCTAAAACACACGTGTGGAGCCGTGTAAAGCCGCGCCGAGCCGAGTCGGGCCAAGTAAGTCCTAGTGCAAAAGCGGCAAATGTAGCAAATAAAATCGTTGACCATCCAGCTCCTCAACCATCAGTTACTGTTTCACGTGATCAGTTCAGGTAAAACGGCAGTCAAACCAGCAAAAATGTAATTTTGCTGAATGAAATATATTAATTCCTGATAAAATAAGTTTGTAAGTGCACAGCTCTGCTCCTGTACGCATGTGAATCAGTGTACGTTTGTGTCTACATGAAAGTACAATCTGCATTGAGAGTTCTCGCTTCGGGAATCCCGGTGTGTGATTGGACGACGCCTCGGCGTCGCTGCTGCTCATTTGCATAAAGTTCAGATTTTTCAACTTTTAAATTGACGCGCCGCTCCCACCGGTCCCGCCGCCCCCGCCGCCTCTCGACGCCCGTTTTTCTTTTTTTTTTTTTTTTTTTCTTTACCTTGTCTGCACACATATTATTGATTGATACCATGACGGTAGAAACCAAAAGTGTATATATGTGCATTATTACTATATTTAATATATATACATATATATACGCACACATGCGTACACATACATAAATATACACATACAAACCCAGTGTTGTGTTTTTTTTTTTTTTTTTTTTTTTTTTTTTTTTTTTTTTTGGAGGGGGGGGGGGGGGGGGTGACGACATCCACTGCCAATCCAGGAAGCAGGAACACACGGAAACACACGTCAAGCACTGGAAATCTGCAAAAAAAAAAAACCCACAAACAAAGCACGAAACCGGCACGGAGCCAACCAAAACAATAACAGCAATCGACCTAAATCTTGAGATCTGATCGCAGTCTGAGCTAAGCTATCGCTACCGCTACCTAAACCCAAAAACTAGAGAGCCGGCATGCAGGTGAACAAGCCTGTGTGTGTGTGTGTGTGTGTGTGTGTGTGTGTGTGTGTGTGTGTGTGTGTGTGTGTGTGTGTGTGTGTGTGTGTGTGTGTGTGTGTGTGTGTGTGTGTGTGTGTGTGTGTGTGTGTGTGTGTGTGTGTGTGTGTGTGTGTGTGTGTGTGTGTGTGTGTGTGTGTAAACCAAACAAAGCTCCACCTGAAGTGTATCTATAGTGGGGGAGGGGGGGAGCAACCCCGCCACCCGCGAGACCAGAGGCCGACACGGAAGAGCCCGGAACCCAGGCCACCGGCAACCCCACAGAGGGGAGAAGTAGGAGGGAGGCAACCCACCGCCTGCGAGGCCCCCCCCCCGGCGGCGGCCGAAGGGGCCCGCGGGCGGGGCCCCCACGGCGCGGGAAGAAGCAGCCAGGGATCCCGCGGCGGCGGACCGCGACCCAGACAATCCCCGGCCACCCGGTCCGGGCCGGACACGCGGCCAGGAGGCCCTCATCCTTCAGGCCAACGACCCCCACCCGGCAGGGGGCCAGCCTGCCCGGAGAGACAGAGCCGCCCCGGCCGCCAACGCGGGCAGGCGCACCCGTCCCCCACGAAAGTGGCCCTCCAAGACCAGAGGGGCGCCCCGCCGCAGAGGCAGCGGGGGGGACCGGAGACGGGCCCGGAGAGAGGGAACCCCCCAACAAGGCGACACCCGCGCAGGCCCGACAACGGAGGGCCCCAGACCCAGGCATCCCATTCATTCATCCATTCACCTATCCGATACCTATACTAATAATAATATAATATACTATACATAATAATAATACTACTAATAATAATAATAATACTAATAATAATAATAATAATAATAATAACCATCTTTGTATAATATAATATTCATAAATTATTAAGTTTTGATGTCCTGCCAATGGAGGCTCAGATCCTCCATGGCAGGACCCTTCCATACCGCATTCTCACCGACACAGACATACAATCACGCACCGTTTCCCCCTCCCCGGGGGGGTCCAGCACCGCCAGAAGGCACCCCAGGCTGCACGGCGGGCCCCGCCAGGCCCGGGTAACCCGACCCACCCGTCCCAGGCCGGTGAGGGAACGCGGGTGATGTGGGACCCCCTCCCGCCCCTGGTGTTGAGTGCGTGTGATTAATGCCATAAAAACAGGGAGGGGGGAGGGCCAAGTATCGATTGACACCGACCCCCCCCCCCTCCCGAACTACGTGTCCTTGTCAAATGTATTTATTAAGTGTTGAATGTGCAGTGTCTATTTTGCTGTTAAAACCGTGAGGCGGGGAGTGCCGGGCCACGCGGGACGGTGCCCCCCACGACCCGGACCCCCCGCCCTTCGCCTATGTACGTATGAATCGTGTAGGGGGGGGGAAAGAGGGGGAGCGGAGGCCGAAGCCAGGAAGCAGGACCAGCAAAGCCGGCCCTGATAAGACACCCGCGTCCCCCCACCGGCCATCCAGTAGACGGGGGGCGGCCCTCCGGGCCGGGCCAAGGCCCCACCGTACCTCCACGGGCGCCCCCGGCGCCGCCGGAGCCCCCAGATGGAGGGGGAAACGGTCCAACATCCTCCCATTCATACTGACAACATAAGACATAGATACCTGGGAATGGTGCCACCCCGCCGTCGCGCCCGCCCGTGCACCCCCCGATCAGGGGAGGCCCGCTCCCCGGACCCGGCCCCACCCCCCCCCGAGGCCACCCCGGCGGACACCCCAAGGGTCACGGAGTCCCCACATCCGCAGGGGCACTTGGCCCCCGCCCAGCGACGGAGGACCAAGGCAGCAATGCCCCCCCAGCGCAGACAGCCACCCCCCACCCAGGCAGGGTCGGGCCCTCCGGGTGGGACCCCCACGTCCACGGCCCAGCCCCCCCCGGGAGGCCCGGAGACGCCCAAGCCACAGCCCCCCCGCCCGAGCCCTCCCCAGCCACCCCTTTGAGTGTCTCCCAGGTGACCTAATATACATACCGTGGGGCACACTGGGATTCTGTGGTTGATCCATGTGGATAAATCCTCACAAATCTCCTTCCAGAACCTCTGTACCGGTGTACAGAACCATAAAGCATGCATATAATTATCTGGGGTGTTCTCTGTGCACTGTGAACAGATACTAGAGGTGACAAAGCCCATCTGGAACATCCTTTGTCCAGTATAATGTATTCTATGAAGAACTTTGTACTGTATACGTTGTAGGTTTGGGTTTTTAGTCATAGTAAAAGTATTTAAGCATATTTGTGACCAAGAAAACTGGTCAGTATTCAGAGAGAGATCCGCCTCCCATTTGGAGATCGGGAGAGAGACTGAATCGTCCAGTTTAGACACTAACCTGTAGAGTTTTGATAACAACTTTAAAGTGCTTAGATTCAATAAATCTATTATCTTAGCGGGAAGTTGTAAATCTAATTGGCTAATTTTGTATGTTTTATTTATTATTGCCTTAAGTTGTTGATACTCTAAAAATGTATTCCTGCTAACTCCGTATTGAACAATAAGTGTATTGAAAGGTACAAACTGTCCTCCTACAATTACGTGCTGTAAGTACCGTATTCCTTGATCCCTCCATTGAACGAAGTTAACCATCTTTTTATCATTTTTCACGATGTCTGGGTTGTTCCATATGGGTGTACGGTCACATGGAAAAAGTGAAATTTTAGCTATTTTAAGAAATTCCCAACGCCCGTTTTTCATAGACAATGAATGGCAGCCAGACGCCTATGACGCCCGTGACGCTTTCAGTGTGAACGCAGGGTTAGGCTGCTGCCCCCAGCCACCTGTATGGAGCTGAAATAATGAATAGATGGATGTGTTTTAAATGTCTTGTTATAAAGCCTTCTGGAGTTGATTTTTGTTAATGTTTCTTTTTATTTCTTGTCCTAGTTTTAAATGATTCACTGGGAGTGTTTTGGGGTTTTCAGGGTGAGGATCTCCATGAGCTTCGTCGGCACATCTATGGAGACACAGTGGACTTCTACACAGTCAAACGACTCGTCCAGAAAGTTTTCCCTGCATGCAAATGTAAACAAATACACCAGAAACAACAGGAACTTTGGGAGGTAAATCTTTTTTATCTGTCTGAGTTCCAAGCTGTTCCAAAATGTCCTATACTCTTAAAAAGCCTTGATCTGTTGTATTTCCAGGATGTTGAAGACGCTGAGATGTTGGAAGCCGTTGATGTCTGTGATCAGGAGAGCAAATTCAACTGTGGTTCTCAGCAAAACGTTCTGCATGAACCTTCTGATGCACAGGTGATTGAAAGGGAAAGTCTTAATCTTGATAAAAGTCAGTGAAATGCAGATATGACTGCAGCAAAAGAGCAAAGTTTATCAATATATACAGCATGGTACGACTCGGCCTGCAATATACACTGCAAAAACTCAAAATCTTACCAGGAATATTTGTCTTATTTTTAGTTAAAATGTCTCATTTTTAGTCAAAAAATCTCATTCCACTTAAAACAAGAGTCATTACCTGAAAAATAACTTATTTGACCATTTTGACCTGTTTCAAGTAAATTTTCACTTGAAATAAGCTAAAATCTGCCAGTGGGACAAGATTTATCTTCTCATTACAAGCAAAAAAAATCTTGTTCCACTGGCAGATTTTTCTACTTATTTTAAGTGAAAATCTACTTGAATCAGGTGAAAATTGTTGTTTTTTTTCCAGTGATGAGTATTGTTTTAAGTGTAATGACATTTTTCGACTAGAAATAAGACAAATATTCTTGTTAAGATTTTGAGTTTTTGCAGTGTAATAACATCAATAGCTGAGTCATTGAGCAAAAATGGGCAGAAGATCTTCTATTTGTCTTTAGATGTTTGAGAAAAATTAGATTATAAAATATTATTCCTCCTATTCCAACTTACTCTGATCTACGAGTGTGCACATTGTTCAGTTCTCTCTAAAGGGAAGGAGTACTTAAGACTAAATATATGTTTACTGCAAGATGTCAGATCCTGATTCAGCCAGGCAATCCTCTCAAGAGGATGGACGTGAAGACGAGGAGAAGAAAGAAGAGGGCGAGAGGAATGGAGACGTGACAGTTAAGGACAAAGAAGCTGATTGTCAGAAAAGCCCAAAAGTGGAGACTTATTATTGGCCGAAGGAGCGAGTGTGTCACTCTCATGAAAGAGCGATTCCCATCGAAGAGAATATGCAGGGTCTGGATATCACAGAAGAAGGTGAGTACATTTGTTTGGAGCCCACATCATGGATCCATTCGTACACAGAAAACACAAATATTTTAAGAACTGTCTTGGGTATTGACGGACGGGGACTTTGATTTTAACCGTTGTACTGTCTTTGGGTCAAAATGACCCAATTCTTTTATCCTTCTTTCCTCCTGCCATGCTCTCTCCTTCCTTCTTCCTTTCCTCTGTTCCTCCTTTTTTACCCTCCTTTGCTCCTTTTTCTTCCTACCTCCCTTTTGTCATTCGTTCCTTTATTACCTTTTTTGCTTTTCCTTCCTTCTTTCCTTATTTTCTCCATTCCTTCCTTCTTCCCTTCTTTCCTTTTCTCCCTTCTTTCCTTCCTTTCTCCCTTCCTTCCATCTTTTCTGCCTTCCTTACTCCCTTTGCTACTTCCTTCCTTCTTTCCTTCTTTTCTCCTTCCTCCCTTCCTTCCTTACTCCCTTTCCTACTTCCTTCCTTCTTTTCTCCTTTCTCCCTTCCTTCCATCTTTTCTCCCTTCCTTACTCCCTTTCCTACTTACTTCCTTTTTTCCTTCTTTTCCCCTTTCTTCCTTCCTTCCATTCCTCCCTTCCATCTTTTCTCCCTTCCTTACTCCCTTTCCTACTTCCTTCCTTCTTTCCTCCTTTCTTCCTTACTTCCTTCTTTCCTTCCTTCCATCTTTTCTCCCTTCCTTACTCCCTTTCCTACTTCCTTCCTTCTTTCCTACTTTCTTCCTTATTTCCTTCTTTCCTCCCTTCCATCTTTTCTCCCTTCCTTACTCCCTTTCCTACTTCCTTCCTTCTTTCTTCCTTCCTTCCTTATTTCCTTCTTTCCTTCCTTCCATATTTTCTCCCTTCACCCTCCCTTGACCCAAAGACAGCACAAGGGTTAAACATTGTTCAAAGCCAACCTGCTAAAATCCAATTGGTTTGAAAAGAACATAAAATAATCAGAGTTGTGTTTGTGTGTTCAGGTGTAGAGACGCTGCTGTGCTACCTGGAGCTGCACCCGCAGCGCTTCGTGGAGCTTCTCCACCCGACCCTGTCCGTGTGTAAAGTCAGCTGCTACGACGGACCGAAACAGCTGCAGAAAATCACTAAACTGTGAGAATTGCTTGTCTGTGTTGTATTGTGTTCACATTTTCTTTCAGTCCTTGGATAATCTCAATTAGTATGAATGTTTATTTAAAAAAAAAAAAAGACAAAAAAAAACTTTTTGGGACGGGTGTAGCTGGAAAAACGATTGCTTTGCTTCATTCTTCCCCACCAGTTGCGCTCCGATTGCGGTGGTGTTGGCCAGGATGAGGATGGCGGGGGAACAGGTGGAGCGGTGCAGTCAGGTGGAGTTTGACGTCGTGGAGGTGGCGGACACGATGGGATGGCAGCTTCCTCTCGTGAAGAGAGGACTCAGACAGCTGCAGTGGAGCACGGATAGAGGTTTGTTGATGAGACTCTGACAGTTTGCACAAACCGTCCTCTTTTTTCTTTTTCACTTAAAGGGGACCTATTATGAAAAACATGTTTTTTCTTGCTTTAACATATATAAAGTGGTCTCCCCTCAGCCTGCCAACTCAGAGAAGGAGGAAAGCAACCAAATTCTGCAGTGTCTGTACAGCCGCCCGGATGAGCCGTCCAGTGTGATGTGGATCTACGAGCCAATAAGATTCTGCTCTCTTTCGTTACGTAACCAAAATGCAATTTGCATTGGTCGGCCTCCGATGCGTGAAACCAGGCCCACAACTAACTCTGGCCGGAACAACAACTAACTCCACCGGCCGGAGCTTCTGCCATTTTTCGTATCGGTGTATCGTGTCATTAAGGCAGCCAATCAGCACAGAGCCTCATTATCATAGCCCCGCCCACTCAGAATCCTGCATAGATAATGAGGTTAGAGAATGGGAAGATAAAGACATGGTTTAGAGGCTGAATGTCTAATTTATTTAGAGAAAACAATCAAAAGCTTGTTTTTAAGACATTCAAGGCCTGTTTAAAATAGGTATTATATGCCATAATAGGTCCCCTTTAATGTATTGCTTTAAAATATTTTCAGACCAGAAGGGTCGATTTTTCTATCAAGGTAAAGTCTTTAACCTGATTTTAGTCTTGTTAATATACTCTTATCCCTTGCTCTTGGATGCTTTCAGCCCACATCCAGCTATGAGACTTTGTTGCACATGATCCCAAAGCTTTTGTTTCTCTGAAGCAGTTGTGTCTTAACGTTTCAGGCGGACGAAGTGGCATCCTTGTTGAATTCTCCTCCCCTTCTTTCTACTTCCGTTCCTGCGGTGACCTGAGTGATGAGGAGATGGACAGAGTTTGTCAGTTCCTCAATAACAGAGTGCAGGAACAAGAGAGAACTCGGCTGTATCAGCTCACAGCTTGCTTTAAGGCCTTTAAGAGGTAAAGTCAGTGGTTCTTTTTTTTTAAGTAGCCATCAAATGTGTCTCATACCGGTATTAAGGTGGTGGATATTGCAACTTTATTCTGCTAAAGGATGAAAGATCATTTGTGGGAGTAGATCAAGCTTGTGGGTGCAGGTGGTTAGATTTTAACATACTTTTTCTTGCAGGTTGCTCTTTGCATGAATTCACATCCTGAATCATTCAAAGGACTTTAATTATTCAAAATTACTTTTTTTCTGTGGGTTTCGTGGTTGAATTTATTCCACAAGGAGATCTAGTGGCGTATGGGAGGTCGAGGAGAGTTATGTAATGTTCTATCTAGAGCAGGGGTCGGCAACCCAAAATGTTGAAAGAGCCATATTGGACCATAAACACGAAAAACAAACATGTCTGGAGCCGCAAAAAATGTAAAGCCTTAGAATGAAGGCAACACATGCTGCATGTATCTATATTAGTTAGAACTGGGGGAAGATTTTTTTTTTCATTATGCACTTCGAGAAAAAAGTCGAAATGTCGAGAGAAAAGTCGAAATTTCAAGATCAATGTTGAAGTCCAATCTCAAGAAAAGTCAAAATTTCGAGAAAAAAGTCGAAATGTCGAGATTAAAAATGAAAGGAAAAAGGAAGAAAAAAAGGGGAAAAAAAAGAGAAAAAAAAGGAAAAAAAGGTCAAACATTCCCGAAAAAGCTCCAGGGAGCCACCATGGCGGCGCTAAAGAGCCAAAAGCTAAAGAGGGCTCTAGAGCCGCGGGTTGCCGACCCCCGTTCTAGATCAATATTAGGGATTAAATGGTAATTTGGGCACTCACTAAATGTAATGTACACAAAATATGGACAAAAGTATTTGGCCACACCTGGAAATGATTGAATTTAGGTGTTTCAGTCAAACCCATTGACCCGGGTGTTTTCGAATCAAGTACTTAGTTACGCACAGTCTCGTTTTGTGATACAAAATGGATGGTGAAAATAGCTGAACCAACATTGCCACAGTAACGGTAACATTGTAACGTAGAATATTTTGAGTGGCAGTTAATGTGTTGTTGCCTTGGTTACAGAGACACTCTTCTTATGCCGGTTAGTTAGATGAAGTGTGCTTGTTATTAAAGTGAATATTACGGATCAAGCCGACCCTCCATCATTTTACACTGAGGAAGACGATGATTTCAAGCGCGGTGCTATGACAGGAAGCTGCATTTGCACGGCGGATCGTGAAATTTAATTCCCGGCAGATGTTCCACGGCCAACTGGGAGGAATATTATTAGAAACTATAAGAACAGAAACTCAGCTGCAGAAAACCAGGGGGGTAAAAGACTGATAACGAGGATTGCGTATAGAAGCTGACAAGGATTTCTGACTTTGTGGAAACATTCTGTCTATTCCAGCGTGACTGTGCACAAAGTAAGGGCTATGTGGACCTGGTTTGATGAGTTTGGTTTGGAAGAACTTGACATGCAGACACCAATCCCCCATAAAGGAACCTCTGGCATAAACTGGAAGAGAGGCTGCGTGTGAAATCCCATCCTTCCCCCCTAATGAGTATGCAAAATGAGTATGCAAGATTTTTTAGTGCGTCCGAAACATTAGAACGTACTCAATAGTATGCGCTATCCATACTCATTCTGGAGAAATGTATTAGTGTGGATTGATGGACACTAGCTAAGCAGAAACTTCCCACAATGCAATGCAGTGGTGTTTGGTTGCTAAGTTTATAGTTTATAGTTTTATTTGGATCCCCATTAGCTGCAGCAGAACTGCAGCTTTTCTTCCTGGGGTCCGACACATAATAATAATAATAATAATAATAATAATAATAATAATAATAATAATAATAATAATAATAATAATAATAATAAGCTTTATTTGTATAGCACCTTTCCAAACACAGTTACAAGGTGCTTTTACAAAGCAGAATTAAAAGGCAGAATCCAATAAAATGACAAAAATATAAAAACATAAGAACATAGAAATACAATAAAACATTAGAAAATAATAACATTGGATATTATAAAGTACATTATTAGATGTTAAGTAAAAGCACATTTAAAAAAGTGTGTTTTTTTTTAATTCAAGATCTTTTTATTAAAATTTTCACAAAGTAAAAAAGGTGAAATGCTGCATGTCAATTACAAATATTTTGAGTAGGCATGGGCATGTTAATCATAGCATACACCAGTGTACAAAATATAAAAAACAATTAAACAGTATGAAAAAATATAAAATAGTAACAAAAACAAACTACAGACCAAACTAAAAAAGTGTGTTTTTAAAAGAGATTTAAAAATGGACAGAGATGTGGCTCGCCTGATCTCCTCCGGCAGGTCATTCCAGAGCGACGGGGCCCTGATAGCAAAGGCCCGGTCGCCCTTAGTTTTTAGTCGAGATCTAGGAATCTCTAATAGGGACCCGCCGGAGGATCTCAGGCTACACCTTGGCTCGTATGGGACTAAGCAGTCTTTGATGTACTCAGGGGCCAGTCCCATCCGGGCCTTAAAAGTGATCATTAAAATCTTAAAATCAATTCTAAAACGCACAGGTAGCCAGTGTAATGAAGCTAAAATCTGGGTTATGTGTACTCTTTTATTTGAATTTGTGAGGAGTCTGGCAGCAGAATTTTGGATAAGCTGAAGTCTGGAGAGATTATGTTTACTTAGGCAGGAGTAGAGTGAGTTACAGTAATCTAAACGGGATGTGATGAATGCATGAATGACAATTTCCAGGTTCTTGGGAGACAGAAAGGACCGGATTTTGGAGATTCTGCGTAGTTGAATGAAACAAGACTGGACAGTTGCTTTAACATGCTGATTAAAGTTGAGATTACTGTCGAAGATGATACCAAGATTTCTGCAGCTGGGGGTAATACTGGTGGAGAATAAACCAAGTTGTGGTGAGATGTGACTGTGTGTGGTGTCTGGGCCTATGATAATGACTTCGGATTTGTCCGGGTTCAATTGAAGGAAGTTATTAGACAGCCAGGTTTGTACTTCATTTAGGCATACTTTGAGAGTGTGTAGTTGATGGTTGATGGTAGGGTCGAAAGAGAAAAAAAGCTGTGTGTCATCTGCGTAAAAATGGAAACTAATATTGTGTCTGCGGATTATGTGACCTAGAGGTAACATGTAGAGTGAGAAGAGCAGCGGGCCAAGGACTGACCCCTGAGGTACTCCACAAGACAGAGATGCTGTGGAAGATCTGCAGTCACCAATAGCAACATTAAAAGTCCTATTGTGGAGATATGAGTAAAACCAGTCTAAAACAATGCCAGAGATGCCAACCCACTTATTGAGACGTTCCAATAAAATCAGGTGATTTACGGTATCAAAAGCTGCAGTGAGATCTAAAAAGGATTAAAATAGATGAATGGCCAGTCAGCTGCTAAAAGGGGATCATTGAGCACTTTGAGGAGTGCAGTCTCTGTGCTATGGCCCGTTCTAAAGCCAGACTGGAATTTTTCAAATAGGCCATTTCCGGTCATAAATGAGATCACCTGGGGCCTCATGTACAAAGGGTGCGTACGCACAAAAACATGGCGTACGCCCTTTTCCACGCAAACGTTAAGATGTTTCAAGAGTGAAATGACCGTGGAAATGTGCGGTGCCCGACGCCAACTTCATGGCTGGCGTACGCACGTTTCCACAGCTATTGGTCCGTTGGCGACACTTAGTGGTGATGCTGGGAAACTGTTAATAATGTGAAAACAATTACCTCTCAGAGTGATGTGCACATCAGAGACACACTGAAGAACAATTAACACATTCAACTGTCTGCAATTACACGAGTGGATATTAAAGCATGCGCAAAGTGGTGCAGAAATACCGTTAACAACAATGGCAGCTTTGGCAGTGTTAGAAGAAAGCGCCAATGGCGCAGTAAGAAGAGAAAGAATATTTAGCTGGTTTTCCTAATGTAATCGGAGCTATCGACTGCACACACATTGCTATAAAAGCACCATCACTGGATGAATATGTGTACGTTAACACGAAGCATTTTCATTACATTAATGTACAGATTATATGATTAATTTATGTTATTTGTGAAGTTATTTCTTGGAAAAAGGGGAAGATCAGATAAAATTCTTCTTCTTTCTGCTTGCTTTTCATACACTAGTTAAGAACATTTGTATTGAATTATTTTATTTTTTTGAATGAAATAAAGAATATTAAAAAAAAAAATAAAAAAATATGTCACAGGTGTCAAAGTGAATCCCAGAAGGGCCGGTGTCCTGCATGTTTTAGATGTTCCACTGCTTTAACACACCTGATTCTAATTAATGATCATCACCAGCTTGTCATCAAAGTCTGGATAGTTGTGTTGATGACACAGCTCCTTGTATCACGGTGCAATTAAACAGGGACACCCGCCCTCGAGGGCCTATTTAAATACATTTGCATATTTAAATGGGGGCGTGGACAGGGAGGAGTCTGGTACTCCTACATGTGCGCTCAATTCCACGTTGATTGGGATGTACAAAGGAAATGTGCTTGGATTCATGCCTACGCACAGTTTCATACATCTGGATTTTTTTGTGCGTAGAACGTTTTCTGGATTTAAGCGTACGCCATGTTTCAGTAGGAAATCCACGCAAGTCTTTGTACATGAGGCCCCTGTTCTGCAACAATTTTTTCTAAAACCTTGGCCAGGAATGGAAGTTTGGAAATGGGACGAAAGTTGTTCAGGACATGAACAAAAAATTAAAAGCAAACCTAAAGAGGTAGTAAAGAAAAAGAAAATAAAAAGAAAAAAGTAAAAAAAGGAAATTCTATCACAAAATATACACTAGATTTCTCTTGGAAGTGGAAGTGACGTGTGCGCTCTTAATAGTACATCCGAATTAATGCACACTACTGATATCTACTCAAAAGTGTGCTGAATTTAAGTATACTTTTTAGTATATACTGTTTAGTATGGCATTTCAGACGCACCGAGAGTCTCTGAACCAATGCCTGATGTCATAAATGCTTGAGAACGAATGAACAAAAACACTACAAAACATTGTAGAAAGTCTTCCAAGAAGAGTGGGAGCTGTTGTAACTTCAAAACAGGGACAAACCCCATATCTAAGTATTTGTATTAATATAAAAGGGCAGTACAGTCCTCTTGTCCGGCTGCTGGTGTTAAAGTTTGTGTTTTGTGTTCCAGTGTTGCCTTCCAGAATGTGACCTCATGTGTGGATGAACTGGACGGGAGTCGCAGCGTGAAGCTGAAAGAGCTGCTCTCTGAATACTTCGATAAGAGGCGGGACAAAGACCTCACACTCAAACCCTTGCAACTGGAAGAGCTTGACAATTATAAGGTAAAACTGGCATTTTTGGACATCTTTAACTATTGCGGCTTATATTTTTATATATATATACATTTATGTGTCTTTGTGTGTGATTGGTAGCTGTTGGACTGGGAGACTCAGATCAGATCTGACATCAGAAGTTTTCTCTCCACCCGAAGTGATGAGAAGTTTTCTGGAAGAGCAGTCGCTAGAATCTTGCACGGCATAGGTGAGCAAACACACACACCATACGGTATAACGGAGCTGTAAAAGCACTGAAGCCAGTCTTTTTTTGAGGATCCAGTGGTATCTGTTGAATATTTCCCGTGTATAGAGCATTTTACAGACGTCAGACACATGTTCTACAAAATAACTGAATCTCTAGACCTCTAGAGGCCACTAGAGATCAACTTCAG
Source organism: Cololabis saira (assembly GCF_033807715.1). NCBI lineage: Eukaryota > Metazoa > Chordata > Actinopteri > Beloniformes > Belonidae > Cololabis > Cololabis saira. The sequence continues at coordinate 7,491,089 of NC_084601.1, forward strand.
AAACATTTTGTGTTTAGTTACTCTGAGATCATATTGGTTCTCAATGTGTAGATTTAACATTTTGACAATCACTTTTACTTTTTATTTTTCATATACAGGACTGTCTCAGAAAATTAGAATATTGTGATTTTCTGTAATGCAATTACAAAAACAAAAATGTCATACATTCTGGATTCATTACAAATCAACTGAAATATTGCAAGCCTTTTATTTTTTTAATATTGCTGATCATGGCTTACAGTTTAAGAAAACTCAAATATCCTATCTCAAAAAATTAGAATATTCTGGGAATCTTAATCTTAAACTGTAAGCCATAATCAGCAATATTAAAATAATAAAAGGCTTGCAATATTTCAGTTGATTTGTAATGAATCCAGAATGTATGACATTTTTGTTTTTTTAATTGCATTACAGAAAATAAAAAACTTTATCACAATATTCTAATTTTCTGAGACAGTCCTGTACATCAGTGAATTATGAAAAGCATTGCATCTTAAACATGGTAATTTTTTTCCCTTCAGTTTGATCTTGTCTGACACAATCACGTGCACTGATCTTTTCAATTCACTCACTGAATAGTTGTAAATAGTTTTTAAAGGTGTGTTACTGTTAACAGATCATATCCAAGCAGAACTATTGTCTACTCCAACTCTCTAGTTTAAAAGTCCTCCCCTCTCACATTCACAGTTATTATTTTTATTACCAATGTATTACTTCTTGCTGAGTAGGTTTATTGCCCAGAAAACAGGTGTGTTGTTGCCACGGTAGCACGGCACTGTGATTAGCAATCCAATATAGACGTATGGCTCTTATCTATTGGCAGATGTTTTGTGTGCAAAGTTCTGATGCTGGTCTATAAAGCTCTGAATGTTCAGGACCAAAGACCCAGTATGAACCTTCAGACCCCTCAGGTCGTCTGGATCTGGTTTTTTATCAGTTCCTATAGTCAGAACCAGACATGGAGAAGCTGCGTTCAGCTTCTATGCCCCACATGTCTGGAACAAACTCCCAGAAACCTCAGATCAGCTGAAGACTCACCAGGTTGAAGACTCACCTGTTCTCAGCTGCATCTGAATAAAGCTCCAAATCTGCAGCTCCAAAACTTCATCATATTTAAACTACTGATTTGATCTATGGTTCTTTTTTTGATTACATTTTAAATCATGCTTTTTTATTTTTATGCAATGTTTTAATATCTCTTGTTAAGCACTTTGAATCACTTTGTTGTTTAATTGTAAAGAAATAAACTTGCCTTGTGGAGCATTTGAAAGTTTTGAGTTAGAACTGAGTACAGGACTGTCTCAGAAAATTAAAATATTTTGATAAAGTTCTTTATTTTCTGTAATGCAATTTAAAAAAACAAATGTTATACATTTTGGATTCATTACAAATCAACTGAAATATTGCAAGCCTTTTATTATTTTAATATTTCTGATTAAGGCTTACAGTTTAATTATTTGAGTTTTCTTAAGCTGTAAGCCATGATCAGCAATATTAAAATAATAAAAGGCTTGCAATATTTCAGTTGATTTGTCATGAATCCAGAATGTATGACTTTTTTGCATTACAGAAAAAAAAGTACTTTATCACAATATTCTAATTTTCTGAGACAGTCCTGTATATGATTGCAGTCAAATGGTAATTTAATGGTCAATGGTTAATTTAAAGTCACTTTAGTTTGTCTGTAGGGATCCCGTTTAGACTTTCCCAAGTCAATGTTCCAGGAACAAATGGTAAAACAGGTCGCGCACATCCAATATCTCAACAGGTGCTGGTCCCAAAACATAGATGCAGGAAAAAACAAGAGAGGAGACCGCACACTTTTGCTCCCTAGTGCAGATTTATTTAGCACATCAAACGTTGTAACGTTTCAAGCGCATTTTGCTCTTCTTCAGTCTGAAGAAGAGCAAAATGCGCTCGAAACGTTATGACGTTTGATACTCCAACACACCTGTGTTGAAGCAAAGAAACATCTGAAACACAAAACCTGTACTGACATCCTCAAGTGAAAAGACGTTTTTGAGTTGAAGGTTTACACTTCTCATTATTTTATAATAAACCTAGGATTGTTTTTATCTTTGAAACAGGCATATTTTGTTTTGTATTTACTTCTAATTGTTACACTACATATTTTATAGCTTGTTTTTATGACTCATCAGCCAAAGGGAAAACACAGAAACTAACTTTTCTCCTTTTTTTTCCCCGTGCAACAAGCTAAAGTGTATTCATCAATTTTGGATGTTAAATGAAAGGAATCTGTGTTGCAGGCAGTCCGTGTTATCCTCCTCAAATATACGGCAGAGACAGACGTTACTGGAGGAAATACATCCAGTTTGACTTCAACGAACTCATCAGACTGGCAACTCAGGAAATCATTCGCTTCAAGTGATCCGTCCAAACCGTGCACACATACTAAACAATCCACCCACAATAATCTGTGTGCACAGCTCGCACACAAAACAGGCTCTTCAAATGTTTGCTTTTGTCATAGCAGTCCATGTGAGGTTTCATTTTGTTTTATACATTTTTGTCAATTGTATGTCGACCCCAATTCAATAAAAACGTATATTTTTCTAATTTAACCTTTTTAAAAAGTGGCATTATTTTTAAAACAAGTTCTGGAACATCTGATCAGAAAAAGAGCTGGGTGATGAGTGAGAGGATATCTGAAGAATTGAGATGTGTGCTGCTGCCAATTTTTTTTAAGAATAAGGGAGACGTGCAGAGTTGTGGCAACTACAGAGAAATAAAGTTGATGAGCCGTACCAGAAGTTATGGGAAAGAGTGGAAGCTAATTATTATTATTAAGCTCGGCTAAGGAGCATTTGAGAGCAGCATTATGGTTTTCTGGGATTGGAGGGAGCTGCTTTGTATCTTCAGACCTTGAGAGCATATGATGATGATGATTTTTTTTCTATTTTTAATACTTTTATGAGTCATCTTGTTTTGATTTTAAAAGATAAAAGAGATTGGGTTGGAAGGCTACAATGACCCAGCACTCAACCCCCACAAAGAAGACGTTTGATCTGAGATAAACCTGAATGCAGAAGTAGAAAGAGAGTGAAAGCAGAGCGGGAATTATCACTCTGGCCTTCATTCATATCATTATAACTGTTGACTTAGGTAAGTTGATAAGAAAGCTAATAATGACTTGTGCTGACTGGAATTTCTTTTAATGTCGGCCAATTGTTTGGAAAAAAAAATGGCAAAGGATTACTCATGAAGTAGTTTGTAATTTTTTGGTTTTGTCATTATTAGGGCCCGAGCACTTGCAGTGCGAAGGCCCTATTGTATTTGCAGGAATTTTTATTATTATTATTATTAGGGCCCGAGCACCTTCAGTGCGAAGGCCCTATTGTATTTGCAGGAATTTTTCTTCTTATTATTATTTTTCTTCTGACAAAGTGATGGCCTTTTTGCCCCCCTTAACATGCCCAAAAAGTCACCAAATTTTGCACCCAAGTCAGGCCTGGCGAAAAATTTGATATTTAATGGTTTGCATTAATGGGCGTGGCAAAATGGCTCAACAGCGCCCCCTTGAAAACTTTGTGCCTCAAGCCCCACGATACGGTTTGACGTACATGCACGAAAATCGGTACACACCTGTATCATGGCGCAACTTAAAGAAAAGTCTCTGGACGTCATGTCGAGAAACCGAACAGGAAGTCGGCCATTTTGAATTAATCGTGTCATTTTGGCGAAATTTATGCCTTCCTTCGGCAGTTAATTCAGCCCGAACCGTAACGTTCCCCCAAGTGTGTTATACATCAAAATGTGCGTCTCCATCCTCCGACCCCACGCATTACTTTTCTCTTTCAAAAGCATTACCATGGCGACGCTAGACACCAAAAGGCGCGCCCCCCCTTCATGTGATTGGTCAATATTTGATAGTTCTCCAAAAGTCACCAAATTTTGCATGCAAGCCAGGCCTGGCGATAAATTTGATATTTCATGGCTTGCATTAATGGGCGTGGCATAACGGCTCAACAGCACCCCCTAGAATACTTTTCTCTGCCATAACTTTTGAATGGTTTGACATAGAGAGTCGTGGGTGGTGTCATGGGACTCTGTAATGAGTCCTCAAGCTTCGTTGGCCTTAATTAGCCCCGCCCCTTCTTCTGATTGGTTGTCCCGATTTTCTGCTATAACTTTGGAATGGTTTGACATAGAGAGTCGTGGGTGGTGTCATCAGATTCTTTATGGAGCCCTTGACCTTCATTGGCCTGAATTAGCCCCGCCCCTTCTTCTGATTGGTTGTCCCTTTTCTCTGCCATAACTTTTGAATGGTTTGACATAGGAAGTTGTGGGTGGTGTCATGGGACTCTGTAATGAGTCCTTAAGCTTCGTTGGCCTTAATTAGCCCCGCCCCTTCTTCTTCTGATTGGTTGTCCCGATTTTCTGCTATAACTTTTGAATGGTTTGACATAGATAGTTGTGGGTGGTGTCATCAGATTCTGTATGGAGTCCTTGACCTTCATTGGCCTGAATTAGCCCCGCCCCTTCTTCTGATTGGTTGTCCCTTTTTTCTGCTATAACTTTTGAATGGTTTGACGTAGGAAGTCGTGGGTGGTGTCATGGGACTCTGTAATGAGTCCTTAAGCTTCGTTGGCCTTAATTAGCCCCGCCCCTTCTTCTGATTGGTTGTCCCGATTTTCTGCTATAACTTTGGAATGGTTTGACATAGAGATTCGTGGTTGGTGTCATCAGATTCTGTATGGAGTCCTTGACCTTCATTGGCCTGAATTAGCCCCGCCCCTTCTTCTGATTGGTTGTCCCTTTTTTCTGCTATAAATTTTCAATGGTTTGACATAGGAAGTCGTGGGTGGTGTCATTTCTGATATGCTTATGGGGGGCGGTGGCCGTGAGTGCGAGGGCCCGTTCATCGCTGCTTGCAGCTTTAATTAGGGCCCGAGCACCTTCAGTGCGAAGGCCCTATTGTATCTGTAGGAATTTTTTTTCTTTTTCTTTTTCTTCTGACAAAAGGAAGGCCTTTTTGCCCCCCTAAACGTGCCCAAAAAGTCACCAAATTTTGCATGCAAGTCAGGCCTGCCGAAAAATTTGATATTTAATGGTTTGCATTAATGGGCGTGGCAAAATGGCTCAACAGCGCCCCCGGGAAAACTGTGTGACTCAAGCCCCACAATACGGTTTGACGTACATGCACGAAAATCGCTACACACCTGTATCAGTACACAACTTAAAGAAAAGTCTCTTAGCGACATGGCCGAAACCGAACAGGAAGTCAGCCATTTTGAATTAATCGTGTCACTTTGGCGCAATTTATGCCATTCCTTCGGCAGTTAATACGGCCCGAACCGTAACGTGCCCCCAAGTGTGTTATACATCAAAATGTGCGTCTCCATCCTGCGACAACACGCATTACTTTTCTCTTTCAAAAGCGTTACCGTGGCGACGCTAGACGCCAAAAAGCGCGCCCACTCTTCATCTGGTCTGTTCAGACCGAAAAAACTTTGCGCCTCAAGCCCCAGAATACGGTGTGACGTACATGAACGAAAATCGGTACACACCTGTATCATGTCGCAACTTAAAGAAAAGTCTCTTGGCGCCATGGCCGAAACCGAACAGGAAGTCGGCCATTTTAAACATTCTGAATTAATCGCGTAATTTTGGAGCAATATGAGCCATTCCTTCGAGAATTAATACGGCCCGAACCGTAACGTGCACCAAGGTGTGTTATACATCAAAATGTGCGTCTCCATCCTGCGACTACGCGCATTACTTTTCTCTTTCAAAAGTGTTAACGTGGCGACGCTAGACGGCAAAAAGCGCGCCCCCCTTCATCTGATTGGTCCATATTTGATAGTTCCCCAAAAGGCACCAAATTTGGCATGCCAGCCAGGCCTGGCGATAAATTTGATATTTTATGGTTTACATTAATGGGTGTGGCAAAATGGCTCAACAGCGCCCCCCGGAAAACTTTGTGCCTCAAGCCCCACAATATGGTTTGACGTACATGCATGAAAATCGGTACACACTTGCATCATGTTGCAACTTAAAGAAAAGTCTCTTGGCGCCATGGCCGAAACCGAACAGGAAGTCAGCCATTTTTAATTTATTGTGTAATTTTGGCGCAATTTATGCCATTCCTTCGACAATTAATACGGCCCGAACCGTAACGTGCACCCAGGTGTGTCATACTTCAAAATGTGCGTGTTCATCTTGCGACTACGCGCATTACTTTACTCCTTCAAAAGTGTTACCGTGGCAACGCTAGACGCGAAAAAGCGCGCGTCCCCTTCATCTGATTGGTCCATATTTGATAGTTCTCCAAAAGTAACCAAATTGTACATGCAAGCCAGGCTTGGCGATAAATTTGATATTTCATAGTTTGCATTAATGGGCGTGGCCTAACGGCTTAACAGCGCCCCCTAGAATACTTTTCTCTGCCATAACTTTTGAATGGTTTGGCATAAAGAGTCGTGGGTGGTGTCATGGGACTCTGTAATGAGTCCTTGACCTTCATTGGCCTGAACTAGCCCCGCCCCTTCTTCTGATTGGTTGTCCCTTTTTTCTGCTATAACTTTTGAATGGGTTGACATAGGAAGTCGTGGGTGGTATCGTTTCTGATATGCTTATGGGGGCGGTGGCCGTGAGTGCGAGGGCCCGTTCATCGCTGCTTGCAGCTTTAATTATTATTATTTTTCTTCTGACAAAGTGATGGCCCTTTTGCCCCCCTTAACATGCCCAAAAAGTCACCAAATTTTGCACCCAAGTCAGGCCTGGCGAAAAATTTGATATTTAATTGTTTGCATTAATGGGCGTGGTAAAATGGCTCAACAGCGCCCCCTTGAAAACTTTGTGCCTCAAGCCCCACGATACGGTTTGACGTACATGCACGAAAATCGGTACACACCTGTATCATGGGACAACTTAAACAAAAGTCTCTTGGCGACATGGCCGAAACCGAACAGGAAGTCGGCCATTTTGAATTAATCGTGTCATTTTGGCGAAATTTATGCCATTCCTTCGAAAGTTAATTCAGCCCGAACCGTAACGTGCCCCCAGGTGTGTTATACATGAAAATGTGCGTCTCCCTCCTGCGACCACACGCATTACTTTTCTCTTTCAAAAGCGTTACCGTGGCGACGCTAGACGCCAAAAAGCGCGCCCACCCTTCATCTCGTTGCTTCAGACAGAAAAAACTTTGAGCCTCAAGCCCCATAATACGGTTTGACGTACCTGAACGAAAATCGGTACACTCCTGTATCATGTCGCAACTAAAAGAAAAGTCTCTTGGCGCCATGGCCGAAACCGAACAGGAAGTCGGCCATTTTGAACATTCTGAATTAATTGCGTAATTTTGGAGCAATATATGCCATTCCTTCGAGAATTAATTCAGCCCGAACCGTATTGTGAACCCAGATGTGTTATACATCAAAATGTGCGTCTCCATCCTGCGACTACACGCATTACTTTTCTCTTTGAAAAGTGTTACCGTGGCGACGCTAGACGCCAACAAGCGCACCCCCCCTTCATCTGATTGGTCCATATTTGATAGTTCCCCAAAAGGCACCAAATTTGACATGCAAGCCAGGCCTGGCGATAAATTTGATATTTCATGGTTTGCATTAATGGGCGTGGCAAAATGGCTCAACAGCGCCCCCCGGAAAACTTTGTGCCTCAAGCCCCACAATACGGTTTGACGTACATGCACGAAAATCGCTACACACCTGTATCATGGCACAACTTAAAGAAAAGTCTCTTGGAGCCATGGCCGAAACCGAACAGGATGTCGGCCATTTTGAATAAATTGTGTCATTTTGGCGAAATTTATGCCATTCCTTCGGCAGTTAATTCAGCCCGAACCGTAACGTGCACCCAGGTGTGTTATACATCAAAATGTGCGTCTACATCCTGCGACACCACGCATTACTTTTCTCTTTCAAAAGTGTTACCGTGGCGACGCTAGACGCCAAAAGGCGCGCCCCCCCTTCATGTGATTGGTCCATATTTGATAGTTCTCCAAAAGTCACCAAATTTTGCATGCAAGCCAGACTTGGTGATAACTTTGATATTTCATGGTTTGCATTAATGGGCGTGGCCTAACGGCTCAACAGCGCCCCCTAGAATACTTTTATCTGCCATAACTTTTGAATGGTTTGACATAGGAAGTCGTGGTTGGTGTCATGGGACTCTGTAATGAGTTCTTAAGCTTCGTTGGGCTTAATTAGCCCCGCCCCTTCTTCTGATTGGTTGTCCCGATTTTCTGCTATAACTTTGGAATGGTTTGACATAGGAAGTCGTAGGTGGTGTCAAGGGACTCTGCAATGAGTCCTTGAGCTTCTTTGGCCTGAATTAGCCCCGCCCCTTCTTCTGATTGGTTGTCCCTTTTTTATAATAAAATCGCCACGAGCCGCCAGTCGCTCTCGCGCTGACTCCCGCTTCCTGATTCAAACGTCTGCCGGCCCCGCCCCCCGACCAATCGGTGGCGAGTAGGGTGATGACGGCCCCGCCCCCCGACCAATCGGTGGCGAGTAGGGTGATGACGGCCCCGCCCCCCGACCAATCAGTGGCGAGTAGGGTGATGACGGCCCCGCCCCCCGACCAATCGGTGGCGAGTAGGGTGATGACGGCCCCGCCCCCCGACCAATCAGCTCCCTGTAATGTGGTGACGTCAGAAATATTCCCCGCTCAGCCCGGTTACAACCTTGGCAGAATGGTTACAGAAAAAGTAATAATTAAAATAGTAGGGTTTTACTAATATTTATAACTTACAAATATTTAAAAAAATTAGAAAAAACAGCTCCAGACTTACATTACTAAATATCGATATGTTGGTCTCTCATAAGTCAGTAGGTCAAATAGAAATGACAAGCTGAGTCTTAGCTCAGCCAGAGTGTTCCCGTCTTTGGAGTCAGAGATCAGAGTTCGATTCCCGCAGTATCCACACTTTTTTGTCAGCAATTTTTTTTTTTCTACATCAATATGTGCGTCCCTGTCCTGCAACGACGCACATTACTTTTCTCATTTAAAAGCGTTACCGCGGCAACGCTAGACACCAAAAAGTGCGCCCACCCTTCATCTGATTGGTTCAGAGGGAAAAAACTTTGAGCCTCAAGCCCCATAATACGGTTTGACGTACATGAACGAAAATCGGTACACACCTGTATCATGTCGCAACTTAAAGAAAAGTCTCTTGGCGCCATGGCCGAAATTGAACAGGAAGTCGGCCATTTTGAATTAATTGTGTAATTTTGGCGCAATTAATGCCATTCCTTCGGCAATTAATACGGCCCGAACCGTAACGTGCATCCAGGTGACTTATACCTTAAAATGTGCGTCTCCATCTTGCGACTACGCGCATTACTTTTCTCTTTCAAAAGTGTTACCGTGGCGATGCTAGACGCCAAAAAGCGTGCCCCCTTAATCTGATTGGTCCATATTTGATAGTTCTCCAAAAGTCACCAAATTTTGCACGCAAGCCAGGCCTGGTGATAAATTTGATATTTCATGGTTTGCATTAATGGGCGTGGCAAAATGGCTCAACAGCACCCCCCGGAAAACTTTTCTCTGCCATAACTTTTGAATGGTTTGACATAAAGAGTCATGGGTGGTGTCATGGGACTCGGTATTGAGTCCTTGACCATAATTGGTGAAAATTAGCCCCGCCCCTTCTTTTGATTGGTTGTCCCTATTTCCTGCTATAACTTTTGAATGGTTTGACATGGAGAGTCGTGGGTGGTGTCATCAGACTCTGTATGGAGTCCTTGACCTTCATTGGCCTGAATTAGCCCCGCCCCTTCTTCTGATTGGTTGTCCCTTTTTTCTGCTATAACTTTTCAATGGTTTGACATAGGAAGTCGTGGGTGGTGTCATTTCTGATACTTATGGGGGGCGGTGGCCGTGAGTGCGAGGGCCCGTTCATCGCTGCTTGCAGCTTTAATTTATTTTACATCTACTTAATTTTAGCAAACATTATGTTGCACTGGAGGTAATGAAATGAGTGAACAGTTCACTTTTAATACATGAGGAGTATATTTATCTCACGTATTGTTTTTTTTCAGTATTCTTTTTTTAATCAGTTTGGTGTGTGATAGTGTGAGCTTGGTTTTCACTGTTCCTACAGGATAGGAACTGTAGACTGTTGTAGTAATAATGCAATCAAAGGATTAATGAGTGTTACTTTTGTCCAAATTTGCAATTGAATGGTATCTGGAAGACATTCGGTCCTAAATAAAGCATACCATCGTGAAGGTGGTATGGAGTCGGGTGGCTCGCTGCACCCCATAAAACCAGAAGAGGAAAAAAGGCATGAAATTCAAGGTTTTCATTCACGGTCTTTTTTAATTGTCGTACTTTAACAAAAACATGTTACAGATATTTTATGAAGACCATGTGAATTTATGTGAACTTGTAAAAAAGAAAAAAAGTATAGAATATGTCCTTTAAAAAAAGAAACTGCTGCATAATAGAGGTTAACCCTTACCAGATAAAAACGTAATCCTGGTTAATGAAAGACTTGCAGTGAGTGTTCAGCCTCACGCAGCAGAAACATGACATCACACTTCTCTGAAAGTGGTGTAAACTAGGTCATCACGTCAGCATTTTCCGGGAAAAAGTCTAATTGTGGAGGCGTAGGTGTGGCTCAGTGGACAGTGGTGATTGTCCTCTCTTGATTAAGTCATACTAATTCCTCGATTTGTCAGATGTTATGTAGGAAACCCCACATTGTTCCTTTGTGTGCAAATCGGGCTGTGATTGTAAAAATCTGTAAATTCTGTGATTAGAGTTGTTGTAGTGTGAATGGCCAATGCATGGTTTTGAAGGACTGGGATAAGGTTGATGTGTTATATAAGATCAATTAATTTACAATGTAATTGGAGTCATAATTCTACAGTTAAAGGAGCTTGAGGCTGGATTGTGGCAAGATTTATGAAAAAAATGCGTATACATTTTAAGTTTTCTAGTAATAATGTCAGATGAAGCGTTCCAAACCCAAAATAATGAGCCCTCTAGTGTATCTCTCCGTTGCCTTGAACAGGCTGTGTGCTGCAAAATGTGCTGCAATTCGGTCCCGAATTTCCCGCGCTGGGCTGCGGATGTGACACATGACGCTGCATGCACGTTCTCCCCGTTCTCCCGTGCCGGCTTCACTGTTGGCTGCAGTACCCCCGACGGCCGTCGTGGTGAAGGGTGGCGCTAGAGAGTCTCATTTCTTAAAAGGAGCCTCAAGCTCCTTTAATAGACATTCCCGGATAAGTTTTACCCTTTTCTTTTGGTGCTTAGAGGATCAATAACAAGACACCAGGAGATTTTAGTGAGAAATTAGTATTTTTAGTTGTAACTGGCCCAACTTTTTATTTTTCTCATTCGGCCTCCTCAGTGGGAATATCTATGGATATTAAAACATTGTTGCTCAACTGTTTGAATTTGACACCTTTTTAATTCCCCCAAATCAAGCTCAAAGGACATATTTGAGAGGCCCTCCACAGTTTCTTAGCACTTTTCTTTAGACTTGGCCGCTCTAAAGCTTTATAATTCTTGTTCTTCACCAGTCGCCGATGGTTGAATGAATCTGTGAGCGGTGAGAATCTGAACCACAGAGTCCTGCTTCATTTGAAATGTTAAAGGTTTCTAGAGATGAAACTGCCACAAAAAGGCTGTAAACTTGAGAAATGCCATAAAGGAACCACTTCCAGTTTCAAATAAACTGCAGCAGAGGCAGAGACTTATTTCACCTTGTAAACTTGTTAATCTGTGACCGGCATTATGTCAACTTGTCTTTGCAGCTTGTACTCATGACCGAGTGAACGCCCATCCTCTATCTCTGCGCTTCACGAGGACACCGGCCGGCTGATAATGTCATACCTATTAGTCATTTTGGATTGCCATTATTTGTTACACTGGAAACTACTCATTCTTATTTTGAACTGCAAAAGTTATCCCACATACAGCAAGTAAAACAGTTAAAACTGATCTGTTAAATTGTGAATGGAAATTTGCACTTTCTTTTATGGTTCGAATGATTTTAAAAACAAAACAAAACTATTTATGACATTCACTTTGAGTTGAGATTGTGTAATCTGATGTACCTCATCATATTTCTGGTAAATGTCTTCCAACAGTATTATATTTCGCATTCTGTTTTGACAAAGGTTGATTGTTCAGGGCTAAACCGAGAAATGAGGAGCTGTAACTCACACTTAATTATACTTGTTTTGTCTCTCATTATTTGAACATATTTAAAGTTGGTATGACAGATTATAAATGGTATACTTGAAAAAAAATATTCAGTGACATTTCATCCAGCAAGTTTCTTGTCTTGCTACAAGCTGACTTTAACTGAAGGTTTTTATTTATTTTTTGGTGAGTATTTTAGCCATGTGGAAGATGCAGCACTGATTTAATGGTTTATTTTTTAAAAAAATCCTTTTTTTTTCTCTCTCTCTTTCCATAACAAAACTTTTTTTTCACTTTGTTTCATTAGTTAAGCCATTTCATTCCTCCTACCCACAAGGCACTATAAATACCTTTTCAGCATCAATAGTTAAAAGAAATATGTATATATGTTTTTGCTCAATCTTAAGAGCTTTTGTGCTTATCATTCGTGTCGTAACTCACACTTGGTGTGACTCATATTACCGCCGGAGCCCTTACAGTAACAGTTATAGTCTTTCCTGGACATCCATCTCTCATTAAGTTCACTTGATAACGGTCATTGAGTTTCAACTCTCCCACAACATAACTTCATCTAAGTGTCACCTATATTGAAAACTACATTACGGATGGTTGAGAAGTCCCCACTTCATTTACTAAAGACCATGTCTGTGACTTAATAACAGTTTATTGTATAAGACCTGGCTGCATGTTTTAATGGGCTGCTTTTATTGGCGTTTATTATGACATTCATTTACATTACAATGCTCTCTTTTTCTTTTCCTCCTGTCCGTCGCCACCAACATGTTTTATTGGCACAGTAAGTCAATGGGTTCTTGAAACTCATAAAAATGTCTTAAATGTTTCCATAAACGTGTAATATATATATATTAAAAAAAAAACCTAAATCATTTAATTGATATTTTTTTAATTTGAAATTTAACTTCCCCAGCTAGGGCAAGTAAGAGGAAGAGATGTCAGTTCTGCCCTCAAAAGAAGGACTATACTGTGTGCTGGAGGTGTAATAAATATCTGCAAAAGGCTTATATATATATATATATATATATATATATATATATATATATATATATATATATATATATATATATATATATATATATATATATATATACACACACACACACACACACACACACACACACACACACACACACACACACACACAGGACTGTCTCAGAAAATTAGAATATTGTGATAAAGTTCTTTATTTTTCTGTAATGCAATTAAAAAAACAAAAATGTCATACATTCTGGATTCATTACAAATCAACTGAAATATTGCAAGCCTTTTATTATTTTAATATTACAGAAAATCACAATATTCAAATTTTCTGAGACAGTCCTGTGTATATATATATATATATATATATATATATATATATATATATATATATATATATGGGAGATTAATTCTTTTTGGACAGCTTTTTAAACTGACCTTTGGAACATTTGTTTTCCATGTCAGCATTTATGCACTCTTATCTCTGTAATTATTCTGGCACAAAAGGCTCAGTAGACGCTTTAACTGATGTCATTAAATGGGTGAGTTTAACAGGTCATCCTTGATGTCACTCATGCAGCAAATAGTCGTTGTAGGAATGCACAGTCTTACCCAAAGTGATAACCACCTGTGTGCGTGCGTGTGCGTGTGCGTGCGTGCGTGTGGTGAGTTGTCATCGGACTCTGTCCTTAGTCAGGATGTTCATGTAATTATACGTATTGTTTGTGTTCCTCAATCCTGGTTCTCACACCCATTATCCTTCATGCTTTAGATGTTCCTCTACTCAAACGCACCAGGCTCAAATACATCAGTTATCAGATGAGTTTGATGACAACCTGAGGTGATTTGTTTATTTTAAATAAGTGTATTGTTTTAGAAACATGTTAACCCTCCTGTTGTCCTCATTTTCTGAATACATCCGTGTCCTCTGGGTCAAAATGACCAGTCTTCAGTAAACCCCCATTATAAGCAGCTTAATTGACTTTTAAACACCAAATTTCATCTTGCTTGAAGAAACAACTTGTCATTCATCACAAAATGTGAGAATGCTTAAGTTTTCCCTCTTTTTCATCTTCTTTATTTCTATAGGTAAAGAAAGAAATGTGCAAAAGGGAGTTTTGAATGCATTTTTATTCATCCCAATGACTCAATTTTTGATAATGTATAATATGAAATATAACATCCCATTCATCTAATTATGACGTATAGGGCAGTATGCAAGTGTGCAGCCTTTTGCAGATATTTATTACACCTGCAGCACACAGTATAGTCTTTCTTTTGAGTGCAGAACTGACATCTCTTCCTCTTACTTGCCCTAGCTGGGGAAGTCAAATTTCAAGTTAAAAAAATATCAATTAAACGATTTAGTTGTTTTGTTTTTTAAACACAGTGGCAGGTCATGGTGACCCGAGGACAACAGGAGGGTTAAACAGTGTTTCCACTCATTTGAATCAGGTGTGTTGGGAAACGCCTTAAACATGCAGGGCCGCGGTACTTGACAACTGGAGCACAGAGACACTGATGTACAATAAAAATATAAAAAAAGAAATAACTGTTCAAAGTTTAGGGAAGGCGATTTTATATAGTGTATATTCTGATAAGAACCTGTCCAATATAACTGTTCATCAGATACTGCATTAACACATTTGTAAATCATTTTGTAACTTGTCTGATATAACTTTAAAGGGGACCTATTATGGCATTTAATGTATATTTTAAACAGGCCTTGAATGTCCTAAAAACAATCTTTTGATTGTTTTTTCTACATAAATTAGAAATTCAGCCTGTGGGCCATGTCTCTAGTTTCACCGCTTTTAACCTTCTCTATGCTGGATCCTGAGGGGAGGGGGGGCTATGATAATGAGGCTCTGTGCTGATTGGGTGCCTGAATGATGCGTAGCAGGGGAGGCACAAAGCCTCTCTGGGCAGAAGAGCAGCCGGCTGCGTACACTATTAAAGCGTGTCCCATGCGAGCGAGCGTCAGCGACAAAATCAATTCCATTGCTTTATTTATTTTCTATTGGACTGTCCTAACTGGCCGTGAGTTTAACAGTTTCAGTGTGGACAGAGAGCGTCTGATGTCACGCAGCTCAACGCGATAGTTGGACGCTTGCGTGCAGTTACACAGTGCAAACGACTCCCTGGGATGTTAAGCCTGAATTACGGTTCTGTGTTAAACCGACACGTACCCTAGGCCGTAGGCTCTGCGTTGGTGAAACGCGGAACCATAAATCAGCCTTTAGTTCCCTGAAGGGGGAACCGGGTCACCTCGTCTTCACACTAATTCACACAGGAAGTTTTGATTGAATTCTAAACAGGTAAACCACAGTTCAAAACAATGGCGGAGTTCTTGTCCCGGGGGAGTTAGTTGTGGGCGTGGTTTCACGCAGCGGAGGCCGACCTATGAAAATCCGCTCCCGTCGTGACTCACAACGGGAGCAGAATCTTATTGGCTCATAGAAGGCACATGACACTGGATGGCTCATCCGGGCGGCTGTACAGACACTGCAGAATTTGGTTGCTTTCCTCCTTCTCTGAGTTGGCAGGCTGAGGGGAGACCACTTTATATATGTTAAAGCAAGAAAAAACCTGTTTTTCATAATAGGTCCTCTTTAAACATTTTTAATTTGTGTTGTGCTGTGGTGCTCCACATAGAAAGGAGCCATTTGAGCTGGTTTGTGCATCTGGTGAGGATGCCCCCTGGAAACCTCCCTTGTGAGGTGTTTCAAGGATGTTCAACCGGTAGGAGGCCACATAAATCCAGGACACTCTGGATAGATTATATCATTATATCTGTCAACTGGCCAGGGAACGCCTCGGTATTACCCCAGAGCAGCTGGAGCTGTACGGGGGGAAGGCCTGGGCCTCTTTGCTTAGGCTACCCCTGTGACCCAACCGTGGATAAGTAGAAGTTGATGGATGGATAGATATGAATCTTACCAAAAATACCCCTATAACATTGTAGTTTGCGATGGTGTTCCGCAGGGTTCAGTGCTAGGGCCAATCTTGTTCAGTTTATACATGCAGCCATTGGGAAGTATAATCCAGAATCACGGCATACATTTTCATTGTTATGCTGATGATACTCAGCTGTATTTGTGTATGAAGCCGGGTGAAACAGAACCTGATTTTTTGCCTCTAAATTCCGATAAAAAGAGATTATTATTTTTGGTTCCAAACACTTTAGGAAGAGATTAGGTAGTGTAGTGATGGGCTCCAGTGCTACTGTGCGAAACCTTGGTGTTACTTTCGATCAGGATTTGTCGTTTAAACCAAATATTAATCAGGTTTGTAAAACAGCTTTTTCCCATCTCCATATTATTGCAAAGATTAAGAACATCCTCTCCCAGAATCATGCTGAAAAACTAATTCACACGTTTGTATCTTTTAGACTAGATTACTGCAATGTGTTATTAGCAGGATGTCCAAGTAATTTACTGAAAAAAAAGGAATCAACAAAAGAGACTATGTCTTACAGCAGTGGTTCTCAAATGGGGGTACGTGAAGACACTCCAGGGGGTACGTGAGATTTTAAAATATACATATATTTAAAAAGTAGCATCCATGCAAAAATCCTTTAAAAATAAATGTTTCATAAATAATTGAGGAAAATATAAGTCGAAATTCATAAAATGAATTTTATCTTCAGGAGTAGGCTATTCAACTTATTATCTTAAAACCGCAGAGTATCCCCCACACCAGGATGGTTCCACCTAACCTGTCAATCACCTGGCTTCACCTGTCAATCACTTGGACCAACGATGGAGTCGTGGTTGAAGCGTAGCAGCAATATTTTTATGTTTAATAAATCAGTTACTGATGGCACAGTGATCAGTTTTAGATCTTTTTTTTACAACCAAAAGTGCTTTGCACTGGTTAGGGGGTACTTGGCTGAAAAAATATTTCACAGGGGGAACATCACTGAAAAAAGGTTGAGGACCACTGTCTTACAGTGTTAACGGCCCTCCATAGGCTTAAAACTTAAAATCTTAAATTGTATTACTTGCGTATGAAGCCGAAACGGCCTAGCACCATGATATTTGCAAGACCTAATAGTATCTTATATTCCTAATAGAGCTCTCCCTAGAGTACCGAAATGTAGATTTGGAGGACAGGCGTTCTGCTACAGTATCAGGCACCATAACATGGAACCAACTTCCAATCTGGGTTAAGGAGGCTGACACCACCTTCACCTTTAAAACCAAACTTAAAATGTTTCTCTTTATTAATGCCTATAGTTAGTGTAAACTCTAGTGTTTTAGGGCCAGTAGTCATAGCTGCAACTACAGGACACGACTAGAGCAGCTGGTCTTAAACAGAGCTTCATTGTAGATCCGCTGCTACAGACCTAAGCTGCAGGGAGACACCAACACCAGAAAATGCTAGCGTCTGCAGGGCCCACTTTGTATCAGGTAAGGTTATCTATTTACTCTTTGGTTTAACGAGAAAGCCTTGTTTACATTAGTGATTGTCTGTATAGATTGTAGATAGTCTGTAGAATATTAATCAAATGCAGCTAAGGTTTGATAAGCTGGCGTTAGATTTGGCTGGTGGCTTGCAAGGCTAAACAAACTTGTTTGTGTTTTTATTTCTGCAGGCGAGGCGTCATTGGACTCTAGTAGTCCTGGTTTTGTGTCATCTGTGTTTATGTAAAACAGAATACAGGTGTGTGAATGAGAGGAACCCAAGTGGAACGGTGAGGCTGCAGGGAGCAGAGATAAAGAAGGTGGACGATTTTAAAAGTAATGCACATCGTCGCAGGATGGAGACACACATTTTGATGTATAACACAACTGGCTGCACGTTACGGTTCAGGCGAAGAAGCGGCCGAAGTAGTATAAATTGCGCCAAAATAACACGATTAATTCAAAATGGCCAACTTCCTGTTCGGTTTCGGCCATGGCTCCAAGAGACTTTTCTTTAAGTTGCGACATGATATAGGTGTGTACTGATTTTCGTGCATGTACGTCTAACCGTATTGTGGGGCTTGAGGCACAAAGTTTTCTAGAGGGCGCTGTTGAGCCATTAGGCCACGCCCATTAATGCAAACCATTAAATATCAAATTTTCTGCAAGGCTTGGCTTGCGTGCAAAATTTGGTGACTTTTGGGGCACGTTTAGGGGGGCAAAAAGGCCCTCATTTCGTCGGAAGAAAAACCAGAATAAAAATAAAAATGAGAACGAGAACAATTCCTACAGATACAATAGGGCTTTCGCACTGTAAGTGCTCGGGCCCTAATTAATGGTTTGGAGCACAGGCCTGATTCCAGTCCTCAAGGGCGGCTATCCTGCATGTTTTAGATGTCTGCTTGCATTTATACACCTGATTCAAATGAATGTGCATCCTCAGCATGTCATCAAGGTCTGCACAAGTCTGTAAATGACGGTCATTTGTATCAGGGCATGTTGAAGCAGGGAAACATTTAAAAGAGGCAGGACAGCGGGCCTTGAGGACTGGAGTTTGACAGTCCTGGTTTAGAGACTGTGGCACTGAGGAAAAGACGGGGCAGAGTTGGAAGTAGCAGGTTTTAATGTTGAGGGTTTCTGTGGGAGTGAGGACGATGGTAGGTTCAGAAATGGATACATCAGAGCGACAGCACACATCTATTTTAATTGTGGGATCTTGAAATTCTTTGCAATTGTACATTGGGAACATTTTCCTGAAATTGTTCGTTTTTTTTTCTGCCACATTCTGTGTTTAGATTGATTAACTTTAACCAATCTTTTCATCTAAGAGACTATGCCTCTCTGAAATCCCCCTTTTATACCCAGTCATGTTACTGACCTGTTGGCAGCTAATCTAGTTAGTTATCAAATGCTCCACCAGTTATGTTTGATTAGTGCCGATTGCTTTTCCAGTCTTTTTTTGCCCCTGTTCTAACTTTCTTAGAAGTCAAATTCAAAGTGAGCACTACGAAATGGCAAAATGTCTGTTTCAACAAGTTATCTTGTTTATGTTTTATTGGGGATAAAATATGAGATTTGCATTCTGTTTTTATTTACATTTTACACAGTGGGCATTTCAGGAAATAAAGAAATGCAGGAAATAAAGAAAAATGATGTATGTATTTTTTTCCTCTCCCAGTAATGCAAAGCAGCCTCTTACTGCTGCTCAGAAACTTACTTATTTTGATGCATACGATCCCATTACATGTTTTTTTTCAAGGTGCAGCACAATTTCCTGACAAAATATCAGTGACATTTCCTGGGAAAAAATACCAAAAGAATGCAGTGCAAAGCCACATTTTAAACCATGTCCGTACACCTTTTGTTTATACCGAGAAGTTTGAGGGGTGGATTAAGTGTTTCCACTACTTATTTTAAGGATACAGTAAATGCACAACTGTAGTATGTTTGAATTTTTGAGAGGATATTCACTTTAAACACCAAAATATGTGCTTTCAAACACAGATGGGTATTTGTACAATCTATACCCTGCAACATTAGTTAGTTATCTTTAATTAACTCAAATGATTTCAACTTGGTATTTTGAAACCAAGTTAAATGTGGTCGGTGACATGCCTTGTAGTCCCAGCACTGTATTGAATATAAATCTGATATTTTACTGTTTGAGGAACAAATTGGTGATGTGTTAAGAATATTTATCATTTTCTCTTTTCAATTCAGTTAGCATAGTACCTATGAATCTATGAATGTCAAGAATATTAACTGATAATATTATTATAAGAATTTATTGCCACTTGAAGGCTGTCAGGTTCTGATAACAGTCTCTGCTTTTAGAAACATCAGTGTTTAACAAACAGTGTTTTCAAGGAAAAGGGTTAATGAAGACCATCGAAACAGTAAAGACAGACATAGGCATTGGTAAAATGTTAATTTTGCATTATATTTACATTTATTTCTCAACATTCAGACAATAATTATTTTAAATACAACAATAAGATTGCAAATTCACATTATTCTTTGGTACATCTAAAACTTATTACAAAACACTCCAGCTCGTTGTGGTTTCACTGTTACACACAGTCAAAAATGTACATGAGTGCACTGAGTTTATAAAGTATTTGTATCACTTTAAAAGTCCACTTTAATCTCTTTTCCAAAACATTACTTGACTTGTTAGTGAAGTTTTATGTTTAGTCTGGAGGACCTGCCTCATCCTTTTGGCCACAGAATAGATGTCCAAACTCCTAGTCATGTCTGTGATTGTTGCCCAAAGGCTTTACCCCAGAAACAAGATGAACCAACTCGGCAGGCAGCGGTGTAAGATGAAAACTGTTAAAAGCTGATTTGTTCTTCATAAATTGACAGCAACAGCAAAGCACTCCACCCAGTAAGAAGTCCAAGGTTCTGCAGAGCAAACATCAGCCACGGCCTCTTGCTGTTCACATGGATCAACGTAGGCAGCTGGAAGAACAAAGATGGAGTGAAACGGTTTGTCCTGTTTTAATGCAAGCTACATTGTTTGTCTTGTTTACCAGGTATACAGGTCTGTATCAGAAAATTAGAATATTGTGATAAAGTTCTTTATTTTCTGTAATGCAATTAAAAAAAACAAATGTCATACATTCTGGATTCATTACAAATCAACTGAAATATTGCAAGCTTTTTATTATTTTAATATTGCTGATTATGATTTACAGTTTAAGATTAAGATTCCCAGAATATTCTAATTTTTTGAGATAGGATATTTGAGTTTTCTTAAAGGAGCATGAGGCTCCTTTTAAGAAATGAGACTCTCTAGCGCCACCCTTCGCCACGACGGCCGTCAGGGGTACTGCAGCCAACAGCGAAGCCGGCACGGGAGAACGGGGAGAACGTGCATGCAGCGTCATGTGACGTCACATCCGCAGGACAGCGCGGGAAATTCGGCCCCCACAATTGCAGCACATTTTGCAGCACACAGCCTGCTTCATCTGACATTATTACTAGAAAACTTAAAAACGTATACACATTTTTTTCATAAATCCTGCCTCAAGCTCCTTTAAGCTGTAAGCCATGATCAGCAATATTAAAATAATAAAAGGCTTGCCATATTTCAGTTGATTTGTAATGAATCCAGAATGTATGACATTTTTGCATTACAGAAAATAAAGGACTTTATCACAATATTCTAATTTTCTGAGACAGTCCTGTAGTTTACCATGAACAATAACACTCACCATATCAGCCAGTCCCACGTACAGAAAGAGTCCCCCGGCAACAGCAGCTATCCACTGCTGGGTTGCAATGTCAGTGGCAACTGACAGAGCAATATAGAGGCCGATGAACGAGGTCAAGGCACTGCCAACATTGAGAAGCAATGCTTTGCAAACAGACATGCCGCTGTGGAGCAGAATGGCAAAATCCCCTGCAGAGAAACAACAGCAACACCATTATGTTCATGGCCCTTCCCTGAATAGAGATAAACTCAGACATTGTGTGTGATAATTACCAAGTTCATGTGGCAGTTCGTGGCAGAGAACCGCCAGCGATGTGGAAAGCCCAGACCTCCACGACAAGGAGAAAGCTGCACCTATCGCTAATCCGTCCGCAAAGTTGTGAATCCCATCGCCAATGGTAATCATATAAGGCAGCAGACGCAGCTCTGTAGACGCAAGAAGAGTGAAGATTATAGCGTGTGCAGGAGCAGCCGTGGTAATTGTCCCAATTTGGTGATGATATGCTTGTTTTGTGTTGGAGATAACATTGCTCACCTCTTTTGCTCGCATTCATCTCTGATAAAGTATTTTCTTTGTCATCACTGTCAACCTGAAATGCAGATTTGCATAATAATTAAATACAGAAAGAAACTGAAATGCATGCATAAATACAGCAAGCAATTGTATCAAGTGTGTTTGATTTTGAAGAGATTTACAGCCTCTAAGATATTGGCTGAAATAGTGAGAAGTGACTGTTTAACAAGTTGAAACAGTCAGGAAACAGGAAATAGTAGCTGCAGTGCACTAGAGGTTGAATGAAACTAGTGATGTAATGCAGTTCCATCATTTTAGAACAAACATAAACAAGCTGCAGTCATGTCTGAAGGTCTTGGTTATTTTGACTGGATTCAATTGTCTCACACCTGCTATTAGTTTAAATACATATGTTGTCTAGGAGACTAAGAGTCACGGTCATTCTTAGATTTCAAATCACCTGAAGATTTTTACTTGACAAAATCCAGCTCGCATTGTGTATGTTATGTATGTTGTGATCGGTGCAGCTTCATTTCCTCAGTCACATTACCTGCTCCACTTCCAAGTGACACTAAGATTATGCCTTAAATCTTCTATCTGTTGCCAAGTCTTCTCTGAAATTATTTGCTTAGCAAGTGACTTGGTAGTTGTTGCTATCCTGCTCATGTTTCGGTCAGATACAGTAGCAGATTCGACTGGTGTTATAATAGTGACTGTACTGAAATGCTGAATGTGTTTTCTGTGCAGGTGAATAATATCTGTTTACCTTTCGCTTCAACTGATTCAGCTTAAAGGAACATTCATGAGTTTTAAGAAAACTATGTCTTTTACATAGAAACAAACTCCCAGAATACATCAGAGCTACGGAAACTTTCAGTTGCTTTAAATCCAGGTTGAAAACCTTTGTATTTACTGCTGCATTTCAGTCATGCACCATAATACACTGAAACCTTTATTTCTTGCATCTCATATGTTAATTATTTTTAAGTGATGTCTGTTTTGCTTTTTTTTCTACACTGGTACTTTTAAATTTGAGTTTAAAAACGTAATCAAGTTTTAAATCCTGTAAATTATGTTTGGGTTAGAGTCCTCAGGTTTGAATCCTGTGAATCCTATTATGTTTTATTTTATTATTAATTTATTTTTGTTTAAACTTCAAATCATGCATCTTATATATGTTTTAATGTCTCTGTAAAGCACTGTGAATCCCTCTGTTGTTGAATTGTGCTACATAAATAAACTTGCCTGGCCTTTTACAGTAAGAAGTAAAATATATCATTATTGATCTATTAACTACAGTATGTTAATCAAATAAGTTTTGAGTGAAAACAGAACATGTTTGCAGTAAAATGGCAGTTGATGTTAGCACAACACTTAATACTAAGCAGAGGCGTGAACTCTCCTCCCCTGGAGTCTGTTGACAGCAGTTTTCTGTCAACAGACTCCACGATAAGTGGAATTATAGTTTTGAGTCTTGTCAGAGACTTAAAATGACTTTTCTTTTTATTATATGTATCTTGATGGAGCTATTATCTCCTCCAGATGCTAATATTAATCACCAGTGACCTGAAAATACATATTCCCTTCGCACTCAAAGCGTCTTTGATTCACAATGTTTGTTCCCTAATGAAAGTTTAAACTCCATAGTATCAAATTATAGACCTTAGGAGTAATTTAACTCTAGAGTGTTTCTTTAAAACCTTTTAAGTTGTGTCATGTGATTCTTACCAAGTCTGCTTTGGATGATGACTTAATCTTTTTTTTCTGTTTCTCTTCCTGTTGATACATCTCTAATACTCTACCGTGGTCACAGTGGTGAGGATCAGATTCTTCCTGAAAGGAGAAATGGACACAATAATTCATGAATTCAGCCTTAAGATCAAGACGAATTGGATTTATACATGTTAAAATCCACAGAGATGCAGTACAAATATTATGTTTTGGCGTTTTATCTTACCCCATGGTGATGCTGATGATGATGATGCTTATTTTTATGTGTGATCAGAGAGAAAATTGCTTCCATCAGGTAAAAGAAGTAGATCCCACCGATAGTTGCCAGCATCTTTAATAAGTAATCAGGAAGTCCTTCGTCGTGATCGTGACTGTGGCTGCTGCCAGGTACGTGCACATGCAAACCCAGAAACTGGACAAGACGAAGACAAAATGTCAAGTCTTTTGAGCTATTTTCAAGACTGTTTACGAAGCCAGAAATGATTAAATTCAATTTAGAAAAATTCCTGTCAGGTGTTAAATGTGGAGATCCCTCACCATGGGTAGCAGGTGCAGTAACGCGTCTCCGGTCAGTGAACCGACTGCCATGCTCACGCAAAACTGGATACTCATCTGGAAGACCTGAGTGCACGAGGTGCAGAGCAGCACCACGATGCCGAACATGGCTGCCAGGGTTATTACCACGTTGGCCAGGGTGGCATAAAGGTATCCTACACACGGAGGAGAGGAAGGAAAAGGATGGAAGTTAAAGGATGGTTAAAGCATCCTGTCCAGTCCAGTCATTTAAAGTCTGAGTTCTCATTTGTTGCCTCATTACTTTGTAGCACCTAAACCAGGAGTCGGCAACCCGCGGGTCCAGAGCTGCATGCGGCTCTTTAGCGCCGCCCTAGTGGCTCCCTGGAGCTTTTTATAAAATGTTTGACCTTTTTTTCTTCTTTTTTTCCTCTTTTTCCTTTCCTTTTTAATCTCGACATTTTTGACTTTTTTCCTCGACATTTCGACTTTTTTCTCGACCTTTTGACTTTTTTCCTCGACATTTCGACTTTTTTCTCAAGATTGTACTTCAACATTAATCTTGACATTTCAACTTTTTTCTCGAAATTTCAACTTTTTTTGACATTTCGACTTTTTTCTTGAAGTGCATAATGAAAAAAAAAAAATCTTCCCCCAGTTATAACTAATATAGAAACATGCAGCATGTGTTGTCTTCATTCTAAGGCTTATACAAGATTTTTCATTTTTTGCGGCTCCAGACATTTGTTTTTTGTGTTTTTGGTCCAATATGGCTCTTTCAACATTTTGGGTTGCCGACCCCTGATCTAAACCCAAAATCAATTTCAAAACATTTATAAATTGGTGAATAATTATTTCAGATACAGTAGGCTCTGAAAACTTCAACACAGCACAGAAGAACAGACTGAGATTAAAGGTCAGAGTTCATCAAACTCACATGTTACAGAGGATTTATATGATTTTGAACTGCAAGTTTGCTGTTAGTCTAAGTCATTTCAGTATTCTTATCTCTGGTGCAGCTTTTAACAATCTGGACCGGTGCAAGGCATGACTCATGAAGACGTGCGTCTAAAACAGAGATCAGTAATGACTGTTCATGTTTGAACTGCAGTGTAAGTATTTGAGAATAAAACTGCAAGTCTAGTATTTTCCAGTTTATCAGCCTGCTTACATATACTGTAAAGCAGAGTGGGCTAGATTTGCTGTGTATGCGCTCTAAGGAGATACTGTTTGCTCTCTGTCAAACAATTACAATGTGATTAAAAGGTTATGATGTATCTCCATGGAGAAGTAAAACAGTAAAACCTCTCCCACAGAAGATGAGGGTGGAGTCACTTCATCTCCTTCTGATCAACTGTTATAAACCAAGATTTAAAGAAGAGCTGTTGTACTTTGGATCTGGGGTATTTTTAAAAAAGAATGCCACATACATTTCATTAAGACCTCAGGACATTGTTAATTAAAAAAAATATGAAAGAAATGAGAATTCAATACTGCAAACACCATCTTCTGACTGAAGCTACAGTAACAACAAGCGTATAACTTGTTCCTAATGCCCGGTGGAGGGACTAACATTGTTCATTTTCATGACGGTCAAACATTTGTCACTGTAGTATAAAACAGACTTACTCTCAGTCCTGGTGAGTCCGTCCTGTGCTACTTCCTCTGGGGTTTCTGCACAGGCCCCACTCAGGATCTGCTGCACCAGTGCAGGACTGAGCTGACCCAGTTCAGACCGGCCCAGAGTGGAGTTGCTGCTGTCACTCACACCGTATATAAGGACCAGCTCGTCAGCAGAGAAACAGTGCTGGGAGAGGAAAAAACACACAAAACAAAGCCTTCAAGAACTTTGTCTGAGTTTTTTTTCACCTATCCTTTGTGAATAATATAAAAGTAGAACTCAAAGATGGCAAACTAATTACATATGTACACATAGACTGCGTTTACATGCAGTCAATAACCCTTTTAAAACCAGATTGTTAGCAATAACCCCTTTGAATAACCCAAATTTGCTCATATTCCAGTTTTTAAAAACCTGAATATGACCCCTGGGTTACTCCTTTTAAAACCTGAATATTGGGTCATGTAAACGCCAAACGTAATATCCCCATCAAACGGAACATGAATTTGTTTTCTGCACATGCTCTGTTCACAATGAATCCTGGTCTTTTGAGTCCAGGAAGTTCTTATAAACACGGAGAAACGCAAGACCAGGAGGAGACTAATCACTTCATAAATGTAATGAAGGATATGAACATTTTTGCATTTGTAGACGGTAGAAAGTACGGAGATAGCGAGATTTACAAGAAGGTAAGTGAAAAGTTGCGCGAAGCAGCATTTGTTTTGAATTTGGATACAGGAAGAAGAAGCGGAAATGACAGGAATTGCGTCAAGACGTTTTCCGTGCATCGCTGGTTTGATCGAGATATCCCAAATGATTAATTACCGGAATATTCCAAATGTTTCAGTAACCAGAATATTAGCAATAACCCGGATTTTGAACTGCATGTAAACGTAGTCATAGCCCTTACTAGCCAATTCTCTAGTTTTTATAGAGAACTTGTCAATCTAATGTTACAGACACTAATATCACACACTAATATCAAGTGAAATATAAATTAAGGTTATCAGCCAATACGACAGCGATGATGCACAACAAGAAATTAAACAATGCATACAAATGTATGAATAAAATAAAATAAACCTGAAAACCAATTTAATGAAATGTATGTGAGCTCTGTTTCCTCAGGTTATCATCTGTGTTGCAGGCACATCATGAGAGACCAGATAAACCTGAAAGGTATTTTCTCGTGTGTGTTCTGTTCTGTTTCATACATGCTCCCAGGTGTTGTTGCTCTCATGTCCCTCATGACGTTCATGGATGCTCCTCTTCCTCCGTCTCAGTCTTCTGTCATCATGTCCATCATGTCCATCTTCTTCATGGCTGTGTCCGTGTTCATGACCATGTCCGTCATCGTGATCGTGTGCTGGTCCAATCTTCAAGCTGCTCATGAGAACCTCCAGTTCTGTACAGCAAAACAGTCATTATATGATGTGCTGATGAACACAAAAACAAAATCCTAAAGATGACTTCTTATTTCTAGTTAAAATGTCTAATTTTTAAAAATCACATTACACTTAAAACAAGTGTCATTACCAGAAAAATAACTTATTTGACAATTTTTACCTGTTTCAAGTAGATTTTCACTTAAAATAAGTAGAAAAATCTGCCAATGGAACAAGATTTTTTTGCTTGTAATGAGAAGATAAATCTTGTTCCATTGGCAGATTTTTTCTACTTATTTCAAGTGAAAATCTACTTGAAACAGGTGAAAATTGTCAAATAACAAGTTATTTTTCTGGTAATGAGTCTTGTATTAAGTGTAATGAGATTTTTTGACTTAAAAATGAGACATTTTAACTAGAAATAAGACAAATATTCTTGTTAAGATTTTGAGTTTTTGCAGTGAATGTGAATAGCTTACAATGTTTTAATCAATTTACAGAATTTACAGATTCTGAACTTTAAGGGAAGTATATACACGTGTCACTTTGTACCTTTAACAGTGACATTTTCTGAGCCCAGATGGTGCATGATGTAGTCGAGGAAGAAGCTCTTCTCCGGCAGGGCCGGACTGAAGCAGTGACCCAGCAGAGCGTGGTACAGGACCCGGCCCAACACTGCTCCCACTTCCTGTATCTGGTCTGCTGAAGTCGGATCAACCTCTTTCATGATGCTGCTCGCTGTAACACAGCTCTGATAACCATCGACAAAAATACAAAATAATAAAAAAAAATAATGAGAAGGGGCAGAGCAATAAAGAGTCCACATTTCAAAACGCTCCCATGAAAGCTGCTGTCATTCAACAGCATACTGAGTTTTATAAACAGAGCAGGATTTAGAGGTTAGTGAATACATCTATTGTATCTGGCAATACTCAATGACTAAAATGTAGAAGTACAGTAGATGGGGAAGAAGGGGGATGTTTCAAAGGTAAATTGGCTGCATTGTTAAGCGTCTGTACTTGGGGAACTTGCTGAACCAGCTAAGCTACTGTACCTGGTTTCATACACGGCATACTCGCAAAAGTACTTTTTCAGTTTAAGTAAATATTAGCTTGTTTTAGCTTGTTTTACATTTTCAAAAGCAGGTTTTGTCTAAAATTGGAACAGGCTGTCTTGAAAAATCTGAACTAATCTTTTGGCACTCTCTAATTTAAGTAGGCTGTAATGAAATATGACCTCCACTTCTCCCACTTATATGTCTTTACAATGGGGTTAAACAGGAGACGTTGGGTTGTTCCCTTCAAACAACAGTTTCTGGGACTGAAAAGTGAAACCACTGCAGATGTACCAGGACCTGCAGGGACAAGGATACCTCCTGCCAAATGCATATGTAAGGTCTTATACTTTATTGTTGCTTCCAAAAAGTAAAAATGATTATGGTTTAAGTGACAAATACAAGGTGTGCGTGTGCAGCCACTTAAATCTTAAAAATCTTAAAGCTTTCTGAGTCTTCCTGAAGAAGCTTCATATTGGCTATAATTAAAAAGGTACATTATGGAGGTAGATTTGTGTCTTAATTATTCAATCAAAAAAAAGATGGCTTCAATTCAATATATTTTCAATTAAAAAAAAATTCACTTCAATCAAAGAAAAAAAGTGTTTGAATGCAAACAAATATTTGACACTCAAAAAAATGCATTTGAACACTGTTTTTCTTTGATTCTTTGATTGAAAAAATATTTTCAATCCAAAAAAAAGTGTTCAAATGCAATTTTTTGGGTCTCAAATATGTTTTTTCTTTGATTAAAAACGTTTTTTTCTATTGAAGTGATTTTTTTCCATTGAAAATATTTTTTTGTTTTTGAAGCAACTTCTTTTTTGATTAAATGATAAAGACACAAATAACCCATAATATGGCGCAAACACAAAAAAACACTACTTCAATCAAAAAAGTTGCAAAAAAAACTTCACTTCTATCAAAGAAAACCTTTTATTTCCAATAAAAGAAAAACAGTGTTCAAATGCAATTTTTTGAGTCTCAAATATTTGTTTGCATTCAAACACTTTTTTTCTTTGATTGAAATAATTTTTTTGATTGAAGTGAATTTTTTTTAATTGAAAATATATTTTTTGATTGAATAATTAAGACACAAATCTACCTCCATAGTACATATACTTGTTAAAAAAGAGTTTGTCAATAAATGGGTTAAAAGTATTTGATGTTAGTAAGGCATGCTCGCAAAACTACTTTTCCAGTTTAAGTAAAGGTTAGAGTACTACACTATATGACAGTAAAATACCCAAATATTGAGTATGTATGGTAGAGTCACGGCTTCATGTATAACCATAGGTCAGGAAATAGACATTTATTGTTGGATTTAATGTACCAACAAATTCAAAGTTCAGTATGGTAATGTCATGGCTTCATGTTTAACCACAGGTCAGGAAATTGACATTTATTGTTGGATTTAATGTCTGACTCTTACCTGATTGTCTGAGGGCTTATAATGGTGGTGCAGTTCTCGAAGCACACTCTCCAACCCATGCACGTCCATGTGGTTGTGTCCGTGGTCATCGTGCGACTCTCTAACGTGGTCGTGATGTGTGAATTTGTGTAGGAAATGTTCGGTCTCTTCTGCCCACTTTCCCTGGCTTAAGGCAACACAGACTGGGCCAGGAGAAGAAAGGTACAGGACGCTCCCGGAGGCAAGAGGAGAGAACTGAGACACGCTGACGGTTACGTTGTCTCCGATTTTCACGCTTTCTTCCAACCCATGGTCCGAGTGATTTCCGATGAGCTGATGAACAGCACCTGCCAGATCGCACTGTGCAACATAAAAAAAGACAAAAACGGGGAGCATAGATCAGTTACACAAACTAATTTGGTCCCTTAATTCCATCTACAGGAACATAAAACAGCAGATTCTACTGCTTGGAGGTCTGAATTACACAAATCAAAGTTCACACATTTCTTTGATAGTTTTTTTTTTTACATCAAGAATGCGCAATTGTTATTCACCATTGCTTGCATATGTTGAAAATAACAGAATAAATGGCAACCCACAGTCTAATCTATAATCTCATGAATATGAAACCTTTTATTTCTTGTTCATTAGACGCAACATTCTCAAAGAACATGCAGAGAAGAAGTTGTACTGTAATATAAAAGGAGGAAACCATCCTAAAATACTGATCATTTATCGTGATCCACAACCTGTGACTGAGAGCAAAGAGAACCCGAGCAGACTTTTTATCAACTTTGGTTTGGCTCAACAAAAAGATACACTTATATTCATGTGATTGCATTCATATTGATAGTTTTAGTAGCATTTTCCAGGAATTAATGTCAGATTTGACTTCCACGTACAATTAAGATGCAAGAGAGTTTACTTTATTGTGATGATGATGTTTTTGTAAATACCTCTATCTGTTTTTTTAATCTGACTTTAAACTGTACTTGCAACCAAGCAGATATTCCCTGAATCTCTATAGTTCCCGTGAAAACTGAACAGCATGTTTAACACACTTTTGTCCGGAAAAAATGTTTTAAACTTTTCAAGGAATTTAATTACAGTTAATTAAATTCCATTCTGCTCTTTTGTGCTGGGATGATGGTAGACGATAATAATGAAAGATAAAGAGATACATTTCACTTTCATTCTGCCATACCGGTATCTACCTTTGTAGGCTATGATTTGCTTTTACCTTTCTGAACATTTCTAAAGTTTTTTTAGTTCTAGATCAACAATAGTATATGAAGCTCATGGGATCAAGTAAACATTAAAACACATTTCCATCTCTATTTCCTTTTTTTGTCCACCTGCAGCCAGTGAAGGATACTCATCAGTCACACTATATGTTCTAGTAATTTACATCCGTCCACTTGATAGAGGTTTTGTCTGAGGTGCTAATGAAATGACCACACTGAAAAGGAGAAAAGTAATTAAATCTATAGATAAATAAAGAGATCAGGATGGTTCTTATCTTGTTCTTTGATTTAAATCATTTCATTTGGACTTTACATTAGTTCTGACAAAAATAAATATATATATATATATATATATATATATATATATATATATATATATATATATATATATATATATATATATATGGTTTCTTTCTATATGGTTTTGCAAAGACATCATTTCAAAACAAACAAACAAAAAATGCCCAGAGGCTTTGCACGCAATTGTATCTTTAGTTTAATGTGCAATATTAAACTTCTGATGGAATGGTCACAATTTGAACTTTGTATACCCATTTTCTTTCTTTCTTTTTGTTTATTACATTTTTATGCAGACCTACGATGTATGTATGTATTTATGTATTAATTTAATGCCAGTTCTGTTATGCTTTTATGAATAGTTACTTTCTTAGTTTTTCACAAGAAAACTTACTTTATGTCCCGTTGGTAAAAAGTAACAGGACATAAAGGTAATAAAGAAATGAACAAATGACAACTTACAACCTCCCTACCTTTAACCTTATGTTTTTTAAAAAAAGTTTACAATTTATCTAGTAATTTGTAACAAATAAAAAGGCCCATGACTGCAGTATGCGAATCCTGGAGAAACGGTGCACTGCAAAAACTCAAAATCTTACCAGGAATATTTGTCTTATTTCTAGTTAAAATGTCTCATTTTTATTCAAAAAATCTCATTACACTTAAAACAAGAGTCATTACCAGAAAAATAACTTGTTATTTGACAATTTCCACCTGTTTCAAGTAAATTTTTACTTCAAATAAGTAGAATAATCTGCCAGTGGGACAAGCTTTATCTTCTCATTACAAGCAAAAAAATATTGTTCCACTGGCAGATTTTTCTACTTATTTTAAGTAAAAATCTACTTGAAACAGGTGAAAATTGTTGTTTTTTCCAGCAATGAGTCTTGTTTTAAGTGTAAAGAGATTTTTCTGACTAAAAATTACACATTTTAATTAGAAATAGGTAGTAGATTTAGATTTAGTAAATTTTCACTTAAAATAAGTAGAAAAAAATCTACCAATGGAACAAGATTTTTTTGCTTGTAATGAGAAGATAAATCTTGTTCCATCTACTTATTTCAAGTGAAAATCTACTTGAAACAGGTGAAAAATGTCAAATAACAAGGTATTTTTCTGGTAATGAGTGTTGTTTTAAGTGTAATGAGATTTTTTGACTAAAAATTAGACATTTTAACTAGAAATAAGACAAATATTCCTGGTAAGATTTTGAGTTTTTGCAGTGCATGGTATTGGTTTTCATAATAACCTACAGAGAAACACTTAATCTGATTCAGTGTAAACATGTCTTAAAAGTTTGTGTCAAACAGCTGTTATACATTTTTTTTATCACATAAAAAAAGAAGAGTTAAAGCGGTTTATCAGGGGTTTGTTGGAACAGGTACAGGTCTTTATCAGTTCTTGAACCTCGCCCTCCTCTCACCTGCAGCCCGGCACCTCGCTCTCCGGCCGGGCCCTGCTCCCCTCATAAAACCTACCTTTCCACACGGCACTTCTCCGCCACACTGCACACGGTTCCCGAGTGTATTAAAGAGGGAGCGCAGGGAGTCCCCGGTCAGATGCGTCTGCCCCGGAGACACGACGCCGACCACCGCCAGGTACGCCGCCTCCACCGCCTCCACGGCGGCCGGAGCCGGTGCTGAAGCCAACACACCCCGGCCGGAGCACAGGGAAACAAGGAGAAGCAGCGAGAACATCTTAAAGACCTCCGTAAAAACCTCTCTAAAGAATTGTGAACGATTAAAGTAAAAAAAGGGAAGAGGTTGGTGCAGTCTCAATGTATGTCTGAAGTGACATTGAGCTGTAAGCTCTGGTCTCAGTTATTATAAGTTTGAGAAAAGTCTGGAGTCTGGATGGTGATTGGCTGACACGTGGCTCGCGCTTTACACCTGTGTAGGTTAAAAGCGCTCACCTGCAGCCTGCTGGGCTTTCTGCAGCACTGGAGCAACACACAGCACAAAGCAACTAAAAAGGTTACTTTTGGGCACAGTCATAAACAATGGTTAATATATATGTTTGATATACATTTTGTGATTTATTGTTTGGAATATACAGCTCAATGTACTTGCAGGTTGTGATGGTTACCACCAGTACTCGAGTTGTAAAGAAAAATCAGGGGGGATGGTGGATTTTATCATATGGGGACAGATAATTTGTGCTGATTACAAATAATATAATATATTACAAATAATAGCACTGACCAAAACACAAATACTGCAGGAATAACATAGTAGTAGTTAAATGCAGCCTTCTGTAAGCTTTAAATATCCACTGGGCTTACATCAAATACATCAAAACACAACTATAAAAAAGTTTTCTGAACTTATCAATATGCCTCTGTCCTTCACAGGATAAGTAAAATGGATCACTGCAAAAACTCAATCTTAACAACAATATTTGTCTTATTTCTAGTTAAAATGTCTCATTTTAGTCAAAAAAATCTCATTACATTTAAAACAAGACTCATCACTGGAAAAAACAACAATTTTCACCTGTTTCAAGTACATTTTCACTTGAAATAAGTAGAAAAATCTGCCAGTGGAACAAGATTTTTTTGCTTGTAATAAGAAGATAAATCTTGTCCCTGGCAGATTTTCCTACTTATTTATCTACTTAAGTGAAAATTTACTTGAAACAGGTGAAAATTGTCAAATAAGTTATTTTTCTGGTGATGACTCTAAATGTTGAAATAGCAGTAAAACCACATTCATTGACGAAATGACATAAGGGATGGAAAGGGGGGATGGCAGTTTTACAGGGGGGATGATTTTGACCATTTTTATTTCAGGGGGGGATGCCATCCCCCCTTAACTCCAGCACTGGTTACCATTACGGTGATGTTGCTAGTGCAATGATGTGGGTGGGGGGTTAATGGAGTGATGAAATTGTATTTACTTATGTATTTAGTTATGTATTCATACATTTAAAATATAAAGTACTATATGAAGTATATATATAATTGTGCTTTTATATGAATGTACTTTTAATCTTCATGGACCCCAGGAAGACTAGCTGGCATTTTGTGTCCGCTAATGGGGATCCAAAAAAAACAACAACACAACCCTCACAAACAAGACACTCTGGTGCAATGCATTTATTTTTATATTCTAGTGAATACGCGTTGCGTTCCACATAAGTGTCATTTGGGTTACTACTTACAAGAGTGCACTGACAGCTAAAAAGGGAAAAAAAAGGTTCTAACATTAAGATGTAAGGATAATGATGAACAAAAACAAGTACTGCATAAGCCACAGAGTGTGGAAATATATTTAAAAGATATTGTTTATATTTTCAATTATTTTACGTAACGTATGTAACCTTTTTACGTAACCTGGCTGTCTCACCAATGTGAAACGTGGGATGATAAAGCCAAGATCATAAACCTGAAGAGCTTATTCAACTTGTAAAACTGACTCGTACTCCAACCAGTTTTATGGCGTTATGTTGCACGGCTAAGGAAAAGGAGAATAAGAACGTGTCAGCTTTACTTTGGGTGCCAAATTGAAACATAAAGTCAACATACGTAATTTTATTTTTTTGTAATTTATTTATTTATTTCAAAACAGGAACAGTGCACAATAAAACATGAATCTTTTGCAAGAGAATATGCATTGTGCCAGGTTGTAGCAACTTGCTATTTTCCACCTGTAGTCCCTGGGCAGTTTGATGGAATACTGCATAAAAATTAGTATAGAAAAAAGAAAATATAAGTAAAACAGCAGAACAAAGCAAAAAGACCATAGATAAAATAGATAAATAGAACAACAGAGCAGGGGATCTGTCAGATGTTGGCACCTAAGATCTAAGCTAGGCTGCCCCCCCAACACACATCAACATTCTTCAACATTTTAACATGTTGGCCAGGTGATGACTTGGCTGCAGAATATAGGGTTAAAACACAAAAACAAACTCCTCCCCTCTGAAAAAACGCATATCATGCTGCTTTTGCTGGCCTTTTCAGGGACAAATAAAAGATAGATCCCTTTTAAAAGTGTATTTAACCTGCAATAGACCCCCCATTGTTGGTTAACCTATGGTTAACCTATTATAAAGTCTGCAGACAAACAAACAGATGAGATGGATCTCAAATGCTGGAAACTGTCAGCTGTTTCCCACCACTTTGTCAATTTCCTTGTAACCCATCACTTCCTGGAACATGATCTGAATATGTTCTTTGTCTTTTTACTGGCAACGTCTTAAGGGAAAGAACTTTGTACAAAGTTCACTGACTCTAAACTGTTCTGTTGACACGCCAGCCTTCACTTGAATGTGAGGCCTATTTGAGATATATATGAGCTGTAAATAGGACTCCACATGGGATTGTCTAGGGGTTCTAGGGAGCCATGTGACTAACTTACAGCGTTTATGCACAGGTATGTGGGTGATGAATGGGTTAACAAATAGAGGAAATTGATTTTGTTTAGTTTCTGATATACAGGATTCTGTCTCAGAAAATTAGAATATTGTGATAAAGTTCTTTATTTTCTAAAATAAAGTCTAAATTGAATTTTCTGTAATGCAATTAAAAAAACAAAAATGTCATACATTCTGGATTCATTACAAATCAACTGAAATATTGCAAGCCTTTTATTATTTTAATATTGCTGATTATGGTTTACAGTTTAAGATTAAGATTCGCAGAATATTCAAATTTTTTGAGATAGGATATTTGAGTTTTCTTAAGCTGTAAGCCATGATCAGCAATATTAAAATAATAAAAGGCTTGCAATATTTCAGTTGATTTGTAATGAATCCAGACTGTATGTCATTTTTGCATTACAGAAAATAAAGGACTTTATCACAATATTCAAATTTTCTGAGACAGTCCTGTAGTCGAACAGCTTTTGACTTTGGTTCCTGTTTGAGTTCATGTTTTTTATTTTTTAATGTTTTATACATAGTTTTCAAGACATTCTGCTATAAACAAAGTCCTCATATTCTGTCCCAGGCTGATGATAAACTTTAATATCACTGACTCACTGGCTTTGACTAATAGTTATTTTACAGGAACGGCAAAACAATACAATCATTATGAGACTATATCAATGCGTGAATAATCCTCACATAATGTTGAGTCGTTGCCTTTTCCTCCCAGATGAATGTAGTTCCTCCTGCAGCAGTAAATGTCAGGACATTCAGTTGTTGTTCTAAACGGCAATAATTAATCACATAATCTCAACAAAATAACTTCACTCTCTGTTTGTGCCCGGACTTTGATATTGACTCTGTCCATTGTTCTATATTTGCATAGTGATATTTGTGCTGAACATTCGTGAAACGTTTAATCTGAAAAAAACAAAGATTCAGCAGAAGTGAAAAATACAAACTAAAACGTCTTATTCAAAGAAAAATACAAAGATAAAGTCTCGTTTTTAAAACATAAAATTGCTCACATTCAATCATGTTATTTTGATGACAAGTTAAGCATAACCATCACTGATAACGGACTCGGACTCCATGTGTGGGAGAATACTGAATTGATAAAGTGAACCCTTTTGCATACCACCATTTGTGCAGTATCCTAGATTTACCACAAGGTGGCGCAGCTGCTTTATGCAATTAAATCAGAAATATCTGCGACCACTACAAAACATGACTGCTTGGTTTTTATCATTCTTGTCACTGCTAATGTTGGGCCAATTATATTTGATACGAATACTTGTAGAATGAAATGTCACTTATATTACTACTATTAATAATATAAGTTAATATAGTGTGAAATAAAGTGTGAAATATGAATTTCCCCTGAGAAGTTAAGTTTTGCTACTTTGGTTATATTATCTCATCATATCCATTGTGGCTGAGCTGATAGAAGAACAGATGAAACACAAAACAACTAAACAATCATTTTGTCATCGTGTTTTGCTTGAAGTTCTGGTGTTTTGGACTTCAGCGCCACCGAGTTTCCTGATAAGGTCCGCAGGGGATTACATATGTATTTTGTTGCGTTCAAAAGGACTTTATACCTGTTGACTCCTGCTGTTTTTGTTTGGAGTGAAATCATGAGGATTTAGAGAACTACAGGGGTCATGTGGGATTATTTTTTTTTTTATCCTGCACTAATTTGATCTTTGCTGATATGACTATTATCTTTCCACTTTATGTGCAATGAGATTCACTAATTCTGGCTTGTCAGGTTGTTGCATCACTTTTTAAACAAGGACTGAAATCATGTCAACAGTCACTCAATGTTGATGTCACAAATCAGTGAAGGGAAGGATATTGAGTTGATTGCCGCACATCGTTTCACACACATGAACACACAGTCTTGCGTACACACACATGCATGAGCTTGACTGTAGCATGGGACCCTGGACATCTGGCCCTGCGCACAAATAAAACAGGAGTCTGAGACTAAAGACACATTGTCCAGTGACCTGTTATCACACCCCCTGCCGTCACGCTGTCATGTCGCTTACTGTCATGTTGTCTGTCAAACAAACCTGTAGATGTTCTCAACGCACACGTTCATCAAGTCAAACACTGTGATAGTGCACACACTCACTCACCCATTGCTGTTTTTACATGACTTAAGAGATACACACACTCCAGTAATATCTCCATGCATTGCAAAAAAGCTCTGTGGTTCTCTCAAAATAAAATAATTATGAGGACAAAGGCTGGGTAAGTTAATAAAACAAACAATTAACATTGTTCTGGAAGATTTTATGTACAATAGTAAATATATACCGTACACTGCAAAAACTCAAAATCTATTTCTGGTTAAAATGTCTCATTTTTATTCAAAAAATCTCATTACACTTAAAACAAGAGTCATCCCCAGAAAAATAACTTATTTGACAATTTTGACCTGTTTCAAGTAAATTTTCACTTGAAATAAGTAGAAAAATCTCCTTCTTTATTTTCTCATTACAAGCAAAACAATCTTGTTCCACTGGCAGATTTTTCTACTTATTTTAAGTGAAAATCTACTTGAAACAGGTTAAAATTGTTGTTTTTTCCAGTGACGAGTCTTGTTTTAAGTGTAATGAGATTTTTTTGACTAAAAATGAGACATTTTAATTAGAAATAAGACAAATATTCTTGTTAAGATTTTGAGTTTTTGCAGTGTACAATAATCAAATGAAATGAATAGATGAGGGTCTCAGAACTGGGTATAATAGAATATCTGACCCTGGATATCTCAGGGGGTTGAGCAGGCACCGTTTACAGAGGCTTTAGACCTCGTGCAGGCGGCGCAGGCTCAAGTCCCGGCCTGCCGCTCTTTACTGCGATTTTGGCTAATCACTTTCTGCCACAATTAATCACATAGTCATTAGTTAAAAAAAAACTCTCTTTAAATTAGCAAAGATCTACAATGCACTACATTGTGTAAGACCAAGGGGTATTGTTAGTGTGTAAAGGCCGTGGCCAGAAACCCCTGTTGGTGTTGGATATTTGTGACCTTTGAGCCCTTCAGGTGCCGCTGCGTGAGAAACTGTCATGCCACTGCAATCAATAAAAGCCACAAGGGTTTGGGAGGAACCTGGAATACCTCTGTCATTCACACAATGGTTTTAAAAGGTTACACTTGTGGATGCCGCTGCACCTGAAACTGTGTTATTACACAAAACAGGAGGAGTATCTCAACTGTGTGTGGAAACATCATGAGCTCATCTCAGTTGGATTAAAAAGATCATGGATGCAAGTTTGCGTCAGAATATTCTTTTTATGTTTTCCAATCTCAAATGCTTGGACAGAGTGAAACAATAATATTTAAAGCTGCAAGCAGCGATGAACGGGCCCTTGCGCGTGCAATTTTCAACAATAAAGGTCAAGGACTCGAAACCGAGTCTGATGACACCACCCACGAGTCTTTATGTCAAACCATTCAAAAGTTATTGCAGAAAGTAGGAACTATTAAATATGGACCAATCAGATGAAGGGGGGGCGTGCTTTTTGGCGTCTATCATCGCCCCGGTAACGCTATTGACTGAGAAAAGTAATGCGGATCATTGCAGGATGGAGACGCACATTTTGATGTATAACACACCTGGGTACACGTTACGGTTCGGGCAGAGAAACTGCCGAAGAAATAGCATAACTTGCGCCAAAATGACACTGAATTCAAAATGGCCGACTTCCTGTTGGGTTTCGGCCATGGCGCCAAGAGACTTTTCTTTAGGTTGCAACATGATACAGGTGTGTACCGATTTTCGTGCATGTACGTCAAACCGTATTGTGGGGCTTGAGGCACGAAGTTTTCTAGGGGGCGTTGTTGAGCCATTAGGCCACGCACATTAATGCAAACCATGAAATATCAAATTTATCGCCAGGCCTGGCTTGCCTGCAAAATTTGGTGACTTTTGGGGCACATTTAGGGGGGCAAAAAGGCCCTCATTTCATCAGAAGAAAGATAAAAATAAAATCGAGAACTCCTACAGATACAATAGGGCCTTCGCAGTCAGTGCTCGGGCCCTATTAATGATAATAATAATAAGAGAAAAATGTCAAGTGGAAAGATGACCATTTTACTCACTTATGGTTTGTAAAATGTGTGATCCTGGAGAGATCCTTTAACAAAAGAGTTTCAGTTTAACACTGTGATCTAAAGCAAAGGAAGATTACCCTCTCAAAGTGCACCCCCCCCCTCTGTCTGGTACACGCTCGCTGCCTGGTCTCAGCCCCACTTCTCTCTGAGGCTGATGTTTCCATTACAGAAATAAAAGCATGACGGCTAATCCATTTACATGTTCCCTGGACGACACACATACACACCCATATATATAGACGCACACACACACTTGAATGCTTAGCGTGCAAGTAGAAGCACACACACATACACATACACACACACACGCATACACGTTTAAGTATATAATGTGTGTGTGTGCACAAACATACTCAAGATACAAGATAGCAAATAATAACACATGTTGCAAGTGCAGTCTGAGCACAATAAGAGGCACACAAACGTAACTGCAGGCAAAAAAGTGCTAAAAGACACACACATATAATAATATAACAATAAACATGTACACACACATACACGGGGGGTATGTGATTGAAGCAAGACCTCCTGTTGTGAAAAAGTCAAACAAAGCTTTCTGGAGTTATGGAAGTTAATGCCAAACACTGCTAATCTCCACACACACACTGGCGCGCACACGCATGGACACGTGCACAACGCTAATCTCCCAAGACAATTTCCCACAAAGCTATACATCGTTCCTATGGTGTGACAATAAGGGAGCCACGAGAAAAGAGCAAAAAAAGACAAGAGATCAGGAATAATCTTACCTTTCTGATACAACCTGTTTCTCTCTTTAATTCATCTTCACATGTTAGATTTTAAAGCAGTAGGTAGGACAGAAGTCTTGCCATCCTCATCTTGTACACGTGATAGCTGTCCAGACACAAAGAGCAATAAGGCAACTGCTTTTTGTCTTATTTTTAGGCTACTCGGGCAGTTTGGCTGTAACTGTAGGCCTCGCAAAGATGCACACATAACAGAGAAGAGTCTCATCCATAGCATGTTTGAATGTTGCTACTGAGCCTCATAAATATTTGAGGAATATCTTTTTGAAGATTTTTTGAAAACACAACAGATTGGTTGTAATAATGATGCTGGAGATCTTAAACATTTCCTCTCTAAGTTATTGTATCAAAACCTTTTCTGTCCAATTTATGAGACAACCTGTACTTTCTTGCCACAGCTCTGGGGAATGGAAACTATGGGGAGAACAAAAAAACAAGTGTATGGTACATGGTACATACATGTCCCTCTATTAATTAATTTACTATATAAATCCTGATGTGCAAGGCCAGTATTGCCTCTTTTACCTCAGAAAACACACACGCACGCACGCACGCACACACACACACACACACACACACACACACAGACACACACACACACACACACACACACACACACACACACACACACACACACACACACACACACACACACACACACCAGCATAACTCATCCTGGTCCTGCTCATATACTGTATATGGAGTTTAATTGCTGTTTCACTGCTCTTTAGCATTCATTGACTGAGTTAATTATGTTCTTAATGAGGGCACTATTTATTCCTTCCTCTAATTAAAGGGTAGTTACACCACTTAATTGTCAGTGTCCTGGAAATGACCAGACATGTAGAAAGCTGCTATCCTGTGGGATCTAAGTGTGTGACTGAATGTCCTTAGGCTCTGTGAATGTCTGTGTCGCAAATGTTTTGCTTTTTCCATCTAGTATAACAGGTTACAAAGCACATCCCATTTGTTATGGTTTGACCCATAAACTTTATACATACCGTGTACATTATTAGAAATTGATTATTATTTTTTGAATTAGGCTGAATTAATAATTTATAAAGACAAAGTGTCAATTTTGATTTTTGTTGTTATTTTGCAAGACTAAAAGGTGACACAACATTTGACACCATCTCAGAAAATATTAGCTTCTCCAACCACCAGCAATATGACATTAGAAAATAGCAATACAGGCCTACCCTTTCAAAAGGCTGGTTGCTTCATTATTGTTTACTGGTATCAGTCACTGCATTATAATTGTAATAGAGGTAAAGTATGTGAAATGTCAGTGTAAATGAAACTAAACAAGCAATTATCCACCGTCCTTATGTCAAACAGAGCTTGGGTAAGACACCAAACTTCACATTGCTCCTGATGGGCAATGTGTATTGTACACACACATCAGGATGCATAGATCTTTTAAAAAAACTGTATAAAATTAGAATTGCTATAAGACCATAGAATAGGATAGGACAACATGGATAGTAACGTAGAAGTGCTTCGAACAAAGCTCGAAAAGAGCTTTATGGCCTCATTTATAAAAGAGTGCGTAGGATTCATAATAAAAGTGTACGTGCACTCAAAAGCCGAAAATGGCGTGCGCACAAAAAAATCCTGATTTATAAAACCGTGTGCACGCACATCTGCACGCAATGTTCCCTTTATAAATCACAGTCCAGGTTGCGCACGTGAATTTGCCTCATATCCCGCCCTCTACACGCCCACTTTTTACCATGAATGGGCAATGCAAAGTATATAAATGAGCCTGCTGAGCATGCGCAGCGGCTTCCTGCAGCCTGTTTCTGCTGTGCGTCG